>NW_027507903.1:40416380-41616380 GCF_037356315.1 Lithobates pipiens
TCCCTACCCTCTCCTCTAGTTCCCTTCCCTCCCCTGTCCTCTAGTTCCCTCCCCTCCCCCTCTCCACCCCCTCTCGTTCCCTCTCCACCCCTCCCCTCCCCTCTAGTTCCCTTTCCTCCCCTCTCCACCCCTCTCCACCCCTCTCCACCCCTCTCCACCCCTCTCGTTCCCTCTCCACCCCTCTCGTTCCCTCTCCACCCCTCTCGTTCCCTCTCCACCCCTCTCGTTCCCTCTCCACCCCTCTCGTTCCCTCTCCACCCCTCTCGTTCCCTCTCCACCCCTCTCGTTCCCTCTCCACCCCTCTCGTTCCCTCTCGCCACCCCTCTCGCCACCCCTCTCGCCACCCCTCTCGCCCCCCCTCTCGCCACCCCTCTCGCCACCCCTCTCGCCACCCCTCTCGCCACCCCTCTCGCCACCCCTCTCGCCACCCCTCTCGCCACCCCTCTCCACCCCTCTCGCCACCCCTCTCCACCCCTCTCGCCACCCCTCTCCACCCCTCTCGCCACCCCTCTCCACCCCTCTCGCCACCCCTCTCCACCCCTCTCGCCACCCCTCGCCACCCCTCTCGCCACCCCTCTCGCCACCCCTCTCGCCACCCCTCTCGCCACCCCTCTCGCCACCCCTCTCGCCACCCTCTCGCCACCCCTCTCGCCACCCCTCTCGCCACCCCTCTCCACCCCTCTCGCCACCCCTCTCCACCCCTCTCGCCACCCCTCTCCACCCCTCTCGCCACCCCTCTCCACCCCTCTCGCCACCCCTCTCCACCCCTCTCGCCACCCCTCTCCACCCCTCTCGCCACCCCTCTCCACCCCTCTCCACCCCTCTCGCCACCCCTCTCCACCCTCTCGCCACCCCTCTCCACCCCTCTCGCCACCCCTCTCCACCCCTCTCGCCACCCCTCTCCACCCCTCTCGCCACCCCTCTCCACCCCTCTCTCTACCCCTCTCGTTCCCTCTCCACCCCTCTCGTTCCCTCTCCACCCCTCTCGTTCCCTCTCTCCACCCCTCTCGTTCCCTCTCCACCCCTCTCGTTCCCTCTCCACCCCTCTCGTTCCCTCTCCACCCCTCTCGTTCCCTCTCCACCCCTCTCGTTCCCTCTCCACCCCTCTCGTTCCCTCTCCACCCCTCTCGTTCCCTCTCCACCCCTCTCGTTCCCTCTCCACCCCTCTCGTTCCCTCTCCACCCCTCTCGTTCCCTCTCCACCCCTCTCGTTCCCTCTCCACCCCTCTCGTTCCCTCTCCACCCCTCTCGTTCCCTCTCCACCCCTCTCGTTCCCTCTCCACCCCTCTCGTTCCCTCTCCACCCCTCTCGTTCCCTCTCCACCCCTCTCGTTCCCTCTCCACCCCTCTCGTTCCCTCTCCACCCCTCTCGTTCCCTCTCCACCCCTCTCCACCCCTCTCCACCCCTCTCCACCCCTCTCGTTCCCTTAGTGCTTTCTATTGGCTAAACAAAAACTCCTGAAGCTGTAAAGGCTTATAATACACTTTTAAAAACTCTCAAATAATGCTAGTAAATTGCTACACTCAGGTGTGAATTCTGCCTTATGGGTGTTTGTTTATTTTTTATTTTTTTGGAATTATTTGGAGCAGAATTGCATGTTTTTTGCAGCTTTTGTTAGGGTTTTTTTTTTTTCAACTAAATGGTGTATGGTCCTGCTGAAAGAGTGGAGAGCTGCTTTTTGAGCAGAAAACGTGTGAAAAAATGCACAAAGAGCTCATGTTGTGTGTTTCATGTGTTTCCAATGTAGTTTTTGGGGCCACAAAAAAGGCTCAATTCTGTCTGAAAATAAATCATGTACTTTTTGGAGCAACAAGTGGAATATTGTAAGTAGATCATTCCTGGAGTTCAACTTTTAAACTACTGCCTTGTTTCTTTTAACCCCTTGATGCCGACAGTACGCGTATTTGTAGCCCCACTGGACTGGGCTTTCTCCGTATATGTGCATATCTTTGTGCTAGGAGCACACTGCACAGGGCACTCCCAGCACAGAGACCGGGGTCTCACCGGGACCCTTACCTGATCAATGTGATAGCCAATCGGAGGCTATCACAGTGATCAGTCACTGTGAAGCCCGTCCCCATGCTCCTTATTAAACTCCTAATATTATCACCCATCACTGGCTATGTAGTACATTAAGCTTCTTGCTTGAATCCCAAATATGTTTGGGACTCTTTTGCTGCTGGCTGGAAGAAGCATATTCGGCTCCATTCATATTAATAAATGTAAATTTAAAGCAAGCCTCAGAAAATACAATTTTAAAAGGAAAAAAAATAATCCTATTTGTTTTGCAGAAAAATAAAAGGGGAAATGAAAAACCTATTTAAGTAGGCTATCTAGTTTGCCTAGCTTTCCCCAATTCAAAATCGGACAAGTGTGCTTTATACATACTGGGTGGCTGGGTCCAGCAACTCAAATGAATATTCATTGTTCTGAATGATATTCGTGTGAGTGGACTACTGTGTGATTATTTATGGAACTGGAACCAAAATGATGACAACCATTAAAAGAGAAGTTCAGGATTTAAAAAAAACAAAACAAAAAAAAATTTGATACTCACCTAGGTGGATGCAGCATCAATCCCCCTGCTGGTTCTGAAGTGAGAACTGAGTGATCAAACTCTGCTGATAGCTCACTTCTCCCCTCCTCTCTGAGCAGAGAGTTGTGACTGTCAGTCTCCATCTCTCTGCTCTGCCCCTCCAGCGCTCACTGGAGTGCTGGACTGTGGAGGGGAGCTGGAGAGGCTGGCACTCTGTGGATCTGCTTAGTGTTTCCTTACTGTGTAGGGTGTAGCAAGATGGCGGCGACGGAAAGTCACCTCCGTAGCAAACTGTGATGGTTCGCTGAATATGTCGTTACACCGACTCTGTGACCTCAGCCGTCAGTGAGCTTCAGCCCAATGTCGGCTGAAAACAGATCACAGGAGTGCAGAATGAACTGCACTCCTGTGATCCATAGGAGAACTACGGCCAAAATAGCTTTGGCCATACCTCTCCATTAATTTGGTAACATATGCAATGATTTTCAGGAATGTATTTTCCTGAATATTTTTTTCCTATAACTGTTTGGTATTCTCAACATTCTATAGTGAAATGCAGCATTTTTTTTTTTTCCTTCTTTCTGGCCGGCTGCACACAGGTTAGTGTCTGAAGGAATGTTTTTGTGTTTGGTTGTAAATAAGAATTGCCCGAAGGCGAAGGAGATCCTTCTACACCAATCGTGCAGCATTTTAAGAAGACACTTGACTTACATGGTGGTTTAAAAACAACCTGTCAGGACATAATTGTAGGCTGTTTACAAAGGTGCATGCCTCAGGCTGTGGTTGTTATCCTTTCTTTGCAATGTGTGAAGCCATTGACCTAAAACGACTGTTATCGGCACACCTTATGTGCACACTGCTTGTTTTGGATATGTGACTCATTAATTGAGGGAAGGATCAGGGTGAGGGATTTGGAGCAATCGCCCTCAAAAACAAGTGAGCCATGGCATCTCCCATATTTTTTAACTGATCAGTTTCTTTAAAAAAAAAATTAAAATTTATGCCTGCATTTTGAACTGCATACATTTCTATTAGTCAAGTTCTGTAGCACACGCCTACCTTCAGGCTGGGTTCACACTGGTGCAATGTTGGACATCCCATGTGATTCACACCGCACTGCTGTGCTGATCGCATATGATGTCTGTGCCATGTGAATTCAACCATACAGCTTGTATGGCCAAATTCACATTGCATTCGCCCCAAAATGGTGCAGGATTTTTTTATTTTTTTGTCCGCACTGGAATAGGATCACATTTGTGTTCATACCTATGCGATCTGATTCCTGTCTGGATTGAAAGTTCACACTGCGATAAGCGAATCTGGGGGAGTCGTTAACTTTCTATTGATGCCCGCTGATCACTGCCATTACTAGTATAAACATAAATAATAATTCAAGTATATGCCCCATAGTCTGTAGACGTTATAACACTTTTTGGGAATACATGTTAGCCTAGATTTGAGATTTTTATTTTTATTTTTTTATTGGATGTGATTTATAGCAGAAAGTAAAAGAAATGTGTTTGTGTTTTTTTTTTAAATTGTCAATCTTTTTTTGTTTACAGCGCAAAATATAAAAAACCCAGTGGTGCGCAAATCTCACTAAAACTCTATTTGTGAGAGAAAAAAAAATGACAAATTTAATTTATGTACAGCGCTGCAGTTGTCAAAGTAACGCAGTGCTTTATTGCAAAAATAAATAAATAAATGGCCCACTCATGAAGAAGGGAAGGGGGGTTAAATCTTCCGCAGGTCAAGTGGTTAAAGACAATTTTTGTATTTAATGTCTGACTGCAGTTCAGCTATAAATGCTAGGTGCTATCTTTGTACACGAACACCTAAACTCTTTTCTCATCACTCCCTTTTGTATGGCAGCAATGATGTTCTGTAGGACATCTTTAGGCTCCATGCACACTGGAGCTCATAAACTGCAGTTTATTGGCGTTTGGGCATTTTTTTTTTTTTTTTAAAAGCCCATAAACTCCACTCTGTTAGCCTATGTGTCCATGCACACATGGATGTTTTTTAGCTTTTAATGAGCAGTGGAGTTTATGGGCTTTTTTCCGAACACCAGAAATTTTGCGTTCAAAGTGCGGTTTTTCACCGGCAAAAAACGACAAACGCAGATAAAGGCTCATAAACATGCGTTAATTAGTGTTCGGGATTCTATTTTTTTTCAATGCATTGTAGGAGTTTGGAATGCACTGTGGGATTTTTGGAGTGTCCTCTGTGTATTTTTATTAAAAATGCCCCATAAACGCTAGTACAAAACTGTTAATAGCAGGTTTTTCTGCCAGCAATCTGGCGTCCAGAAAAAGCTTTTTTGAGCTTCAGTGTGCATGGAGCCTTAGGGCCTAAACCGAGAAGGTGGGTGAGGACAAGCCTGTTCTTGATGAAGGAGTTTGAATCGGAGATACAGGATTCAGTCGTACTTCCTATTAGTCTGTCCTCACCCTGCTCCTCAAAACTGTTAATTGCAAAGACATTCAACTGTGGGAAGTGATCTATTGAGTATAGTTTATAAAATACAAATGCCCCATACACACGAGCATAAATTCCGCTAGCAAAAGTCTGAGAGCTTTTAGCAGAAATTGCGACCGTGTTTATGCTCCATTGGACTTTTGCTGCCGGAATTCCCACCAGCAAAATATTGAGAGCAGGTTCTCTATTTTTCGGTTTCAGAGAACTTTTGTATGGAAGCCAAGTTTGAGTGGAATTCCATCTGAAATTCCACTCGTGTGTACGGGGCATAACTCATTAACTTATCAGACTTTATGGAATGTTTTTTTCATCGCTCTGCTGAATGGTCGCTATAGTTTGTGGTATGCCTTTCTGCCACTGAGCAAGTTGCCCTCTCCACACCCATTTATCATTTGCAAAGCTCTGTATCTGGGGAAGTAATCCGCCAATTGTATGATTAATTTCTTTTCTTTTTTTTTCCAGGTATATTGACCTTATCACTGTGAGCCTGTGTTTCATTCGAGTCTTGTACAACTCTTCATACAAGAGATCTTCCATAACCGGTAAGAATGGATCCTACTTTCAAATGTTGACTTTTTACAGACATCTAAGTATTATTAGTTTTTTTATTTTTTATTATTTATTTTTAGCAAATAATGTGTACCTATGAGGGAGTGTATCATCTAGGCACCTTTTTATAGTGATGATAAAGTCTTTTTTATTTTTAAACTGAAAAAATAAGTAACATATTATTATTCTTACCTGCTCTGTGCAGTGGTTTGGCACAGAGCAGCCCCTATCCTCTTCTCAGATCCATCTCCGGCACACCTGGCCCCTGCCTCCTGGCAAGTGGCCCGCAGCATGCAGCTTGCTATGGGGGCACCCGAGCGAAGGCGCTGCTCGGTGTCCATTCATACATGGAGCCGTGGCTCAGCCCCTCCTCCTCTTTCTCCTAATTGGCTCACTGAATTTGAAAGCAGCGGGAGCCAATGGCTCCCCCATAGGTGTGAGCAGGGGGTGTGCCAGGTGTGGTACTATTTTAGGCTTACCTTAATTACTATGTGCGGGTGCCAATTCCCACTGCTAATGGGGGTGCACACCCTAATGCAATAGGCTGCGCACACCTGTTGGCACCCCACTGTTGTCTCAGCCAATGAGGGAGAGCCCCGGACAGCTGACACTTTTGTGTAACATCAATGGATTGAGATGGGGCTCAGCTAAGTATTAGGGGGACTGAGGGGGGCTTTTGCACACAAAAGGTTTTTTCTTTTTATCTCAAGATAAAAAAAAAAATAGCCCAACATTAAAAAAAAAAAAAAAAAAAAAAAACCTTCTTACTTTAGAGCCACTTTAAAGCGGGAGTCCGCTGGGAGTCTGCGTTTTTTTTTTTTTTTTTTTTGTTTAAAGCCAGCAGCTACAAATACTGCAGCTGCTGACTTTTAAAATAATGACACTTACCCGCCCAGCGCGCCCGCGATGTCGGCACCCGAAGCCGCCATCTTGGGTATGTGAATCAGGAAGTGGAGCCTTTCGGCTTAATTTCCCGGTTCCCTACTGCGCATGCGCGAGTCGCGCTGAGCAATAAGGATAGTCCCCGCTGTCTCTGGGATCCGTGTGTTTCCCAGCAGGCAGCGGGGGACTTTCGGAAAGGGGCGTAGATTCTGCGGAAAGGGGCGTGCCTTCTGCAGAATCTACGCCGGAAGTGGGTGCAGATACCTGTACTGTACAGGTACCTGCACCCCCCTCCCCCCTGAAAGGTGCCAATTGTGTCGCCGGAGGGGGGGGAGGATTCCAATGAGCGGAAGGTCCACTTTAGGGTGGACCTCCGCTTTAAAGAGGAACTGCAGTCTGCTCACATAATTTGTAATAAAAACATCTTTGCCATTCTGAAGCTTCCCTCCAACCACTTTGCATATTATTTTATATATACTGTGATCACTTGCTAAATATGCTGCAGAAATCTCCCTCCACTGAGTCTGGTCACAACTATTATAACTGTGGGCAGCTGAAGCGGCTGCCTGTTCACTCTGCAGCTCTCACATGCCCTCTTGAGACTCTTCCCCCCCCCCCCCCCCCTCCCTTCTTGGCAAACTCTCAAGGGAGTGTGAGAGAGGCCTGTGCATGATGTCATAAGCCTAGGCTAATGACCAGACAAGAAACAGGAAGTGGGCTGTATAAGGTATTTCCTGGCAGAAATTTTTTTTTACTATTGAGTCAAAACAACAAGGCAAGAAGACTTAGGCCCCTTTCACACGGGACCGATCCATAATGATCGGCCCCGTGAACATCCTCTTACTCAGCGTGGATCGCTCCGTTTATCCCCGCTGAGCTGGCGGATGACGGGGCGGTCTCCGCACACTGTGCAGGGACTGCCCTGTCACATCTCCTCTCTCCTCTCTCTATGGGGGTGATCGGATGAACACGGACCATCTGTCTGTGTTCATCCGATCCGCTCTGCAGACAAATAGAAAAATAGGATTTTCCTCTGTCTGCAGAATCGAACCATAGCGGAGACGGATGATATCGGTTGTCAGCGGATATTCATCCGCTGACACCTGCTATCCCATCGGGATGCATGTATGTCCGTATTTCATCCAAAATGGATGGATGGATGAAATATGGACATACTGTCCTCACTTGTGAAAGGGGCCTTAATAGTTGGAAAAACGTCTGAAGGCCCACTTTAATCCTGCTGCGCAAATAGAAAAGGGATACCTGCTCTTCAAGTGGGGAGGGGTTATTACTTGTCAGTTTTATTTTTATTTTTTTCATATTAGTCCCATTTGGGGGGGGGTTTCCCTTTACTTCCTGTTTTCATAGCCGCAACAGAAAGTGAGAGAAAATTAATGGTTGTCACCAGGTTCACCAGAACTAGCATCCCTATTGGAGGATTTCTACTTTATTATTCTGGGGACAACCCATAATTTGGGGCTTTTTTATTTTTGCGGTTAACAGGACAAATGGAGAGGGTGAATCCCCTTAACGGGGGATATAAACACTAATGAAAACCTGAGAGGGGTCCTTCTCTCTATCCAAAGCTAAAAAGAAAATGTTGCCTTCAGTTTGCTTATTCTATAAATAATCAAAATTATTATCTGAAATAAAGGTTTTTTTTTTTTTTTTTTTCGGGCTATTCAGTCATATAGTGTCTCATTTTAAATATCACTTGCTGAAATTATAAATTAGCAATAGGCAAATTCCATTTATAAGTCTTGAGATACATGTTTAACCAACCACACTGCGTTACTTAAACTGACAATTGTGCGGTTGTACAACACTGTACTCAAATAAAATTCGTAATTTTTCCCCACAAATAGAGCTTTCTTTTGCTGGTATTTGATCAGCTCTGTTTTTTAAATTTCAGACTATAAACAAAAAAAACTAAAAAAAATTTACTTTCTGCTACAAAACATATACAATTATATATAATGTGTGTATGTATGTGTGTGTGTGTGTGTGTGTGTGTGTGTGTATATATATATAATATATATATATATATATATATATATATATATATATATATATATATATATATATATATATATATTACACTCAACTCCCTGAACAGGGCATTGCTGCAATCAGCAGACTCGGTAGCACCAAAACGCAGGGCTCTCATCAGGAAGAAAAACTCTGGATGGTTTAATAGCTCCCTCGCCATACTAAAGCAAGAACACAGAAGAGCAGAAAGAACATGGAGAAGAAATACCACAGAGGAAAACCACTTTAACTACAAAGGTCTCACAGAGAATTATCGGAAAGCAATCTTCAAAGCCAAAAAGGACCACTTCTCATATACAATCTCAATGGCCGCAAACCAACCACGGGAACTGTTTAAACTGGTTAATCAATCAATGAATCCGGTGTGCCTAGAACCCCCAGAAAGCGAATCCCAGAATTACTGTGACAAAACTGTCGGTTTAAAGTCAAAACCATCAGGGAAACAATTTGTCAGAAGAAAACATCCGACCTCAGCCAGCAAATACATAAAGAGGATGTCCGCACCAACATACCGCAACCGCCGAAAATTTTCACTATCCCCAATTACCGCAGACACCGCAAAAAACATCATTAATAAACTGCGTGACAGTACCTCACCTATTGACATCATCCCCACAAAACTACTGAAAGAATGCTCCGACATCATGGCTCCAACCATAACCCATCTCATAAACCGATCATTCCACGAAGGGATTGTTCCCAGCATCCTCAAACAAGGCATCGTCAAACCTCTACTCAAGAAACCAAACCTGGACCCTCAGGATCCAAACAACCGTAGGCTAATTACAAGCCTCAACACCATTTCTAAGATCATGGAGAAAGCTGTAGTACATCAGCTACAACTTCACCTGGATACTCACAAACTCCTGGACCCACTGCAATCAGGCTTCTGCCCGGGTCATGCAAAAAGAAACAGCTCTCCTCAAGATTTGGGATGACGCCCTCGAAGCAGCAGATGACGGCGAGCCGTGTCTCCTCGTACTGCTAGACCTAAGTGCAGCGTTTGACACAGTAGATCACAATACTCTACTCGTCCGACTCACAGAAGTAGCCGGAGTCCAAGACATAGATCTCTAATGGTTTGTGTCCTTCCTAGGAAATCGGTCACAGACAGTGAAACTAGGAAAATTCCTCTCCGAATCTCGGGCAGTCACCTGCGGAGTCCCTCAAGGCTCTCCTTTATCACCCGTTCTCTTCAACATTTACATTCGCCCACTTCTCCAAATCATCAGATGCTCAGATCTCTGCTTCCACTCTTACACTGACGACATGCAACTTTATTTCCGGATCAATGGAAAAAAAGATCACCAACAACTTGAAAACTGCCTCAAATCAATAGAGGACTGGATGACCACCAACTCCCTCCAGCTGAACGAATCAAAGACAGAGCTTCTTATCTTACACCCAAATCATAAGCCCGCAACCAAAACCTCCTGGTCTCCACCAACCGTCTTTGGCAGACTATCTCCCCAAAGTGAAGAGTCTCGGGGTTATTTTAGACGCACAAATGTCAATGGATGAGCAAATAGGATCTGTAGTCAGTGGATCTCACCATCTGCTGCGCATGCTTCGCAGACTCATCCCTTTTATCCCAAAGAATGACAAAGCAGTGGTAGTTGGAACAATCATTAATTCAGGACTGGACTACGCAAACTCGCTTTACATAGGATTACCACAATATCAACTTGCGCGATTACAACTGATCCAAAACACGGCGGCAAGGCTGATAACAGTAAAAAAACCCTGGGAATCCATCTCTCCTTCACTGAGGAGATTACATTGGCTAACCCGTAAAAAATCGGATCACGTTCAAGACCCTTTGCCTCACCCACAAATGCGTGCATAGAGAAGCTCCGCAATACCTAATGGAGAAAATAAATCATTACACACCAAACCGCAGTCTTCGATCAGCCAACAAAAACCTCCTCCTCGTGCCCAAAGCCCGGTATAAATCCAAGGGGGATCGGAGATTTGCTGTCCAAGGGCCTCGGCTATGGAATGCTCTACCAATCAACATCCGCCTGGAAGAAAATCACCTGGCTTTTAGGAAAAACCTCAAGACCTTCCTCTTTTAGCAGATGATCAAAGCTCGCCACAGCGCCTAGAGGCGATTCAGTTCGCATTGTGTGCTATACAAGTATTTCATTCATTTTTATATATATATATATATATATATATATATATATATAATTTGTGTGTTTGTTTGTTTTTTCCAGCAATTTAGCCCAATATGTATTCTGCTGTATGGTTTTGGTAAAAAAAACAAACAAAAAAAAAAACCAACAAGCATATATTGATTGATTTGCGCTAAAGTTTTAGCATCTAAAAAAAAAGTGGATATTTTTATTTCATACATTTTTTTTTTTTTTACTAGTAATGGTGGTGATCAGCGACTTATAGCGGGACTGCGATATCGCGGCAGACATTCTGACACTTTTTGGGGACCAATGACACTAATACAGTGATCAGGTCTAAACATATGCACTGTCACTGTACTAATGAAACTGGCTGGGAAGGGGTTAACATTAGGGGTGATCAAAGGGTTAACACTGTGTTTAGCTAGTGTTTCTGTGTACTAAGGGAGGTGCTTTCACTAGAGGAAGACATGGATCCTTGTCAGTGCTTTGCAGGAATGCAGAATCCATGCCTTCACCGCTGACAGAATGGTAAGCTGCCTTATTTACATAGGCAGACCACCGTTCTGCCTGTGTACCGAAGGATGGGCGAGTGCTGGCAGACATTGAGTCTGTGGCACCCGCCGCTCAGCCCACGCTGTGTATAATCACAGAGGGAGTGAGCCATTGGCATTGCAGTGCACCTGCTACCTGGAAGAGCCTGATCATACATATCGTGTGTGTGTATATGACACACACACACACACACACACACACACACACACACACACACACACACACACACACACACACACACACACACACACACACACACACACACACAATCCAGCACAGAAGGCTGCCTTGTAGCAGTAAAACTGCTATAGGGAGTATCTGACAATTCCTGCCACTGTGTTGAGTGGCTAGCTGTGGCTGCACAGCCCATACTCTTCAATGGCCGGTTACCAGAAACTGCAGCTATTCGTGGGTGTTCGCACAGCCAGCAATTACCTGATGGCTGCAGGAAGCACACAAATGGACCCCCCCCCCCAATCAACTGCAGCCAATCAATCAGTCAAACTTGAGTAGGGATGGCTACACACTGTTTGAAATTCAGCCAGTCACTGCTAACCCAGCTGAATTACGGTCAGTGTCTGGCTAGCCTTAGGACAAGGTGACAAGGTGAGCGCCCTCTCGTTACCATACAATGAAGAGGACACGCTTCTTAATCTATAACCCTTTTGTTAGGAAAGGCAGTTTTCAGATCCTACTTTTATAACATGATTTCTATTTTGTTCATTGGTGGACACAGCTCCTTTAATTCTTGACCGAAGTCCTCTCCTGAACGTGGCGTGATAACCCTCCTGTCAAGATTTAAAGGAGCCGTGTCCATCAATGAACTCAGAGAAAAGGATTTTACGGTTAGTACAAAAATACTATTTTTTTTTTTTGCCTGCCCAGCAAAGACCAGGCCATTTTATGGCAAACAATGCTCCCAGCCCCCTCCATAAATAAAGAGGGGCAAGTGGGATTTTTCAGTGCTGGAGGCCACCGGTCAGAATAGAGAATCAAAAAAAAAAGGGGACACTGCAATGTTGAAATAGTTTTAATTTTTTTATTTTATGATAATGTGAATGAGAACATGTAATAAATGTAAAGTACGGTAGGTGTTATCCCAATATGGCTGCCAAAGTGGAAATACACTTTTTAAATCTAGTTCATCTCTTAGTTTGGCAGGTTTAACAGTGTTTACCACTTTCTGAATGGTGTAAATTGTTTCCAAAGGCTGCAAAGTAAATTTACAAGGATAACATTTTAGTAATCACCAAAATGTCTCTTCTGCCCATAAATTAGTACATTTGTCTGGAAGAATGCCTTTGCTTGCTACTAATGAACCTGATTTGTATAAGCTTATCTGTTGAACAAAGTTTTACTGTCATTAGTTCAAAAGTACATGTAGTCAGCTGCCCATCCCTTCCTGTGAAAATATGCCAAATGTGGCAGTTGTGTAGATGTCACCTACTGTACATTTAATTATTTATGTATGTAAAGGTCTCTACTTTTAGTTGTACTGCACATGCTCCACATTTTACTTTGTTTAACCGCTTCAGCCCTGGAAGATTTTACCCCCTTCCGGACCAGAGCACTTTTTGCGATTCGGCCATGCGTCGCTTTAACTGACATTTGCGCGGTTGTGCGACGTTTCACCCAAACAAAATTGACATCCTTTTTTTCCCCGCAAATAGAAATTTATTTTGGTGGTATTTGATCACCCCTGCGGTTTTTATTTTTTGCACTATAAACAAAAAAAAAGTGTAAATTTTGAAACAATTGCAATATTTTTTTACTTTTTGCTATAATAAATATCCCCCCCAAATTTTTTTTTTTTCCTCAGTTTAGGTCGATATGTATTCTTCTACATATTTTTGGTAAAAAAAAATTGCAATAAGCGTATACTGATTGGTTTGCGCAAAAGTTATAGCGTCTACAAAATAGGGGATCGTTTTATGGCATTTTTATTATTATTATGGCGACGATCTGCGATTTTCATCAGGACTGCAACATATCGGACACTTTTGACACTATTTTGGGACCATTGTCATTTATACAGAGATCAGTGCTATAAAAATGCACTGATTACTGTGTAAATGGCAGTGAAGGGGTTAACCACTATGGGGGAAAAGAAGGGGTTGTGTCCTAGGGAGTGATTCTAACTGTGGGGGGGGGGGGGGGGGTCCTTCCAGTCACATGACAGCGATCACTACTCCCGTTGACAGGGAGCAGTGATCTCTCTTATGACACTAGGCAGAATGGGGAAATGCCTTGTTTACATAGTTACTTCCCTTGTTCTGCGGCTCCGTGACACAATCATCGGGAGACTGGCGGACTTGGAGTCCACCAGTCCCACGGGCATGGTCACGATGTACGCGGTTTGCGTGCACCTGCTAGCCCTGCTTCTTAAAGGGGACGTACAGGTACGCCCATTTGCCCACTGCCATTTGCCATTGTGCTGACGTATATTGGTGTGCGGCAGTCAGCAAGTGGTTAAGGTGGTATTAAAAGGGACCTACACTGCATCTCAGCAGCACAAACCAAAAACACTATTTAATTCATTTTTAATATTTAAAGCAAACTTCCCCATCCATCCATGTCTCCAGGCTTTATTTTTCTGAGAAATCAATTTGAAAAACACCTCATTTCTAGCTGTGGCCTGTGATAATTCATGTAGCATTTACTTCCTAGAATCCATCTGCCCTTAGCTCAGCCATGCAGGCAGGAGGGTGTGCTTAGCTGAGAAAATCCCTCCTCCCCTCCTGTAGCCTCCTGGAAGGTATGATATTAGCCTAGGGCTGGAAACCAGTAACTGAAGAAAAGTATCTGTTTACTAATGCTGGCAGCATAAGGATTAAAAATGGTCACTGTTGATTGAGAGAGTCAAGTTCCACTTTAAACTCTGTAGGGAAATAAAATGTAACCAGGACCCCTGCAGGTTTATGCCATAATGTGCTAGTATGCCACACATGTGCATCTCAGTGTCCATTACAGCAGACAGGTGGGGGGCATTTATGACTTTGCTTTGTGCACTGGCCCAAATCATTTGGTGGAGGGGGGGAGTATGGTGTGGGGTTGTTTTTCAGGGATTGGGCTTGGCCCCTTAGTTCCAGTGAAGGGAAATCTTAAGGTGTCACCATACCAAGACATTTTGGACAATTTTGTGCTCCCAACTTTGTGGGAACAGTTTGGCCTCTTCCTGTTCCAACATGACTGCACACCAGTGCACAAAGCAAGGTCCATACAGACATGGATGAGCAAGTTTGAGGTGGAGGACCATGAATGGCCTGCACAGAGTCCTGACCTCAATCCGATTTAAACATCTTTGGGATAAATTAGAGCGGAGACTGCGAGCCAGGCCTTCTCATCCACATCAGTGCCTGACCTTACAAATGCTCTTCTGGAAGAATGGTCAAACATTCCCATAGACACACTCCTAAACCTTGTGGACAGCCTTCCCAGAAGAGTTGAAGCGGTTATAGCTGCAAAGGGTGGGCCAACTCAATATTGAACCCGGACTAAGACTGGGATGCCATTATGTGCATGTAAAGGCAGACGTCGCAATACTTTTGTTAATATGGTGTATATACATATAAACGTATGTAAAGTAGGTATGGAAATACTTTCTTTGTGGTAAATTAAAGTGTTTGTATTGTGTGGGTTGTTTTGTTATTTAATAACAAAAAAAAAAATGAATACCTGTCATACTTGCCTGCTCTGTGTGGTGGTTTTGCACAGAGCAGCCTGGATCCTCCTCTTCTCGGGTCCCTCTTCGCTGCTCCTGGCCCCTCCCTCCTGTTGAGAGAACTACAAGCAGCTTGCTATGGGGGTACCCGAGCCGAGCTGCAGCTCCCATGTGTCCATTCAGACACGAAGCTGTGGTTTGGCCCCGCCCTTCTCTCTCTCCTGATTTGTCTAACTGACTTTGACAGCCACGAGAGCCAATGGCACTGCTGCGGTGTCTCAGCCAATCATGAGGTGAGTCCCGGATGGCCGAGGGACTGGTGGACATCGCTGGACAGAGAAGGGCACTCGGGTAGGTATTAGGGGGGCTGCTGTACAGAGAAGTTGTGTTTTTATTTTTATTTTTTATTTTTTGTTTTTTTTGTTTTTCTTCTTATTTTTTTTCTTATTGCATAAAATGCATTAACTCTAAGTCGTTCGTATTGTTTTAGTATTGTTCTGAAACATTTGCTGTTATAAACTAGTTCTCAATACATCACCAGGTTTACATACTGCTGTGCTGATCATTCTTTTGTTCTTTTCAGTCAACATGAGTGCAATTTTGGACACCCCTGAGATGCCTGCCGTCTTTGACGGGATGAAGCTTGCGGCCGTTGCCGCCGCCCTTTATGTTATTGTGCGCTGCTTGAACTTGAAAAGCCCAACTGCATCTCCAGAACTCGTATACCAAGACACCCCCTTAACACGCTTCCTGGTGAAATCTTGTCCTTTGCTGACCAAAGAGTGAGTTATCTGTTGTTACTGCCTTTTTTTTCTTTATTTCCGGTACGATATGAGCACGCTATTCCATATTTAAATGCTTCAAATCATAAGTGCTTCTTAACAGTTAATCATTTGCAGCAGGCTACACTTTGTGCAAATACATGGAGAGCTGAGCAGTCATCTGTTTGCTGTATCTATGTATTCCGTTGCCATTACTCATAAGGTTTGGGTAGGGCTCTTATTCCTGTTTCATGTTTCATTTATTTATTTTTTTGTGCGGGTTTTAATGGATTAGCTCATAAAAGTCCCAACTTTAAATCAATAATAGTGTTTAAGGTTCATTTTCAGTTGTTAATGTTTTCATTTTTATAAGCTTGATCTGAGAGAATTTCATACAGAATAATAATTTTTCATTCGGCATGACTAGTCAAAGCTGCTGAATATGCAGGAGATATTAGGGGCTCGGATATGCATGTCGTTTTTAAAGGGACAGTGTCCTCTTAAATGAGAAAGACGTCGCTCTCTCGACCAGCCACCATAGTGTAGAAATCAAATTGGCTTCAGCCTGCAAAGACCACGCCCCCTGACATTTTATTTATTTATTTTTTATTTATTTAAGGTACTTCTATAGCGCCGTCAGTTTATGCAACACTTTACATATACATTGTACATTCACATTGGTCCCTACCCTCAAGGAGCTTACATTCTAAGGTCCCTGACTCACATTCATATACTGGGGCCAATTTAGACAGAAGCCAATTAACCTTAAAGCATGTCTTGGATTGTGGGAGGAAATCCACGCAGGCACAGGGAGAACATGCAAACTCCAGGCAGGTAGTGTCATAGTTGGGATTCGAACCAGCGGCCCTTTTTACTGCTAGGCGAGAGTGCTAACCACTACACCACTGTGCCGACATGTTTTCACGTTTCATGCACAAGCGTGACCAGTGAGAAAAGTCCTCAAGTAAAACAGTGAAGTGATGATCAATGGGTACAATCATCCTGCCCATTCATGGATCGAATCTCCACCAGTTCAGCAGGAACCGGCGGAGATTCGAACCATCTATGGCCGGGTTTACTTTTCCATTCACATGCTCGATCCTATTATATCAAGCAGAAAATTGTTGTTCCTGGAACCTTCATCGGGTGCTTGAGCACAGCAGGCCCATTTATGCTCGTCTGAACACCCTCCTTCGTCCTTGAGTGGCTTTGGTCCAACTCATGCTGTTCAGTGTATTAAACAGGAAAGTAAAGCTGATAGAAAAAATTTGGAATTGTCAGTTAATTACAAACCTCTTCATGACAAGAGCTGATTTTTTTGATTTTTTTATCTGACCATATATGCTCAAAATGCAGCAAGATTTCTGTGTAGTTTTCATTGTATGTGCTTTTACATAAAGGTTCGTTTTTGTTTTGATAAATAACAAACATTTTATACTTACCTGCTTTGTGTAATGGTTTTGCACAGAGCAGCCCTGATCCTCCTCTTCTGGGGTCCCCATGCGGTGCTCCTCGACCTTGCATTGTCTGAATAGCAAGCCCCTTGCTGTGGGGCACTGATGCTTGTTCGCTCCTGAGCCCCTCTGTATACATCCATAAGACACACAGAGCTGTGACTCTGCCCTCTCCTCACTGGCTGTGATTGATAGCAGTGGGAGCCAATGGCTCCTGCTGCTGTGTCAGCTAATTATGAGAGGGGGTCTCGGGACAGCACATCATTGGATTGAGAGGGGGCTCAAGTGTGTATTGGGGCGGGGGGGGGGGGGGCTGTAGAGGGAGCAGCACACATTTTTTTTTTTTTTGCCTTCATGCATAGAATACATGAAGGTAAAAAAAAACTTCAGCATTTTCAACCACTTTAAGCCTTAATACTGATTATCACATTCAGGACTAGGATCAAAACCTCCTTGTGTGAGCCTGCCAGTAAGCTGTCGCCTGTAAAGGCGACTCGTCCACAGCCAGGGCATTCTCCGCCCCATGTTAACACACGTACACTCCCCTTGTATACATGCGGCTGAAAAACGGAAAATGCCCCGGGTGCAGGTGATTGGCCTATGCAGGTGAAAGCTTCCTGGCGGGTTTTGATCCTAGTCCGAACAGGACTGAGCTCACCGCTAATCACGGTTGCTACTCATTCTTGACAAATGAGCAAACAGAGCAGAAGATATAAGCATAGATGAATTGCAGGTGAATTATTGCTGTTCTGGAAGAGATGAAAGGTGAGCCATGAGTAATGCTTTGTGTTTTTACACATACATTGTTGCTTTACACATTAGTATGTACAGCTGTTTAGATGTTAATCTGCCTAAATCCTATGCGTTTTTTATATATACATCTTGTTTTGATTTGATAGATACATTCCACCTCTCATCTGGGGAAAAAGTGGACATATCCAAACAGCACTGTATGGAAAGATGGGTCGAGTCAACTCTCCAAACCCATACGGTCTGAGGAAGTACCTCACCATGCCTGATGGCGCTACTGCAACCTTTGACCTCTTTGAGCCACTAGCTGAGCACTGCACTGGAGGTTTGTACACACATGCAGAGGTGGCTAGCACTATTTATAACTCCATTTCCAAAACAGTTTGAACACTGTGTAAAATCTACATAGAAACAAAATGCAATGATTTGCAAATCTCATAAACCCATATTTTATCACAATATAACATAGAAAATGCATCAAATGTTTAACCGCTTGCTGACCAGCCCCCGTCATTTTACTGCGGCAGGCCGACACGATCCCGCAAACCGTCGTAGCTATACATCGGCTCGAGGGATCGTGATAGCGGGCGTGCGCCGCCGGAGGCCACAAGCGATCGTGAGCACGAGGGACAGAACACGGAAGTGTATGTGTAAACGCACAAATCTGTGTTCTGTTCTGAGAGGAGTGACAGATCGTGTGTTCCTATTAGCTAGGAACCACGATCCATCACTTCCTCTAGTCAGTCCCCTCCCCCTTCAGTTATAATCCCCTCCCAAGGTACGCAATTAACCCTTTGATCGCCCCCTAGTGTTAACCCCTTTTCACTGCCAGTGACATTTTTACAATAGTCAATGCATTTTTATAGCATTGATTGCTGTAATTAATGCCAATGGTCCCAAAAAATGTGTCAAAATTGTCCTATGTGTCCGCCATAATGCAGCAGTCACAATAAAAATCGCAGATCGTCGCCATTACTAGTAAAAAAAATAATAATAATCAAATCAAAATGCTATAAATCTATCCCCTATTTTGTAGACGCTATAACTTTTGCGCAAACCAATCGATAAATGCTTATTGCAATATTTATGGTAAAAAAAAAATGTAGAAGAATACATATCTGCCTAAACTGAGAAAAAAAATTAGCTTTTTAAAAAAAATAAAATAAATGGGGATATTTATTATAGCAGAAAGTACAAAATATTGTTATTTTTTTTCAAAATTGTCGCTCTTTTTTTGTTTATAGCACTAAAATAAAAAACAGAGGCCATCAAATACCATCAAAAGAAAGCTCTATTTGTGGGAAAAGAACTTCAATTTTGTATGGGTGTAACGTCGCACAACCGTGCAGTTGTCAGTTAAAGTGACACAGTGCCGAATCACAAAAAATGGCCTTGTCATTCAGCAGCCAAATCGTCCAGGGCTCAAGTGGTTAAACTGAGATACTTTTAAGAAGAATAAAAAGGAAACTTTGAAATTGATGGCAGCAACATGTCTCAAAGTTGGGACAGGGCAACAAAAAGCTGGCAAACTACAGCTCCAGTTCCAAAAATTTTTTACTACGGTTTAGCATCTCCTCTTCTTTTTCCAACACGCTGTAGCCTGGGAACTGAGGAGACCAGTTGCTGGCGTTTTGGGAGAAGAATGTTGTCCCTTTCTTTGCTGAGCATACGCTGCTCTAAAACCTGAATATATCTTTCAACATTAAGGGTGCTTTTCCAAATGTGCAAGCTGCTCATTCCATGCAGACTAATGGCCCCCCCCCCCATGCCCTCAGCGAGATGGCAGAGGAGACGGACCTTCAGCTTGTTATCGGCACTCCGTTCAAAAGCCTGCATCTCTGATGGTATTGGCCCATGGGCTGCACTGCTGACTGGTGTATTCTGATGGCAGGGGAGTCCCGCTGTCAGCATACAATAACACGGTGGGGAAGATTTCCCTATCCACCTCAAATGTATGACTGGGTAAATTGCCTCAGTTGTGTGTTTTTTTTTTTTTTTGTTTTTTTTTGTTTTTGTTTTATTAGAACAGAGAGAGTATACAGATCTGCAGTTGCATATGTTATACATATCATAGTTGTGTCTGCAGTTACAAATCGATAGAGCGAGCATCAATAAATGTTTACCACAAACCTTCACTATTAAATTTAGAGGTCGACCGATATGGGTTTTTCTCTGGCCGATGCCGATATTTAGAAATCATGGCGGCCGATAGCCGATATATGATGCCGATTGTTTTGGGCCGATATGTTAGGCCAATTTTATTTTATTTATTTTTAATCCCCCTTGATCTAACACACCTTTCCCACTGGGGCGTTTTAAGGCGCTTTTGGGCTAAAAATAGCGCCTGTAAAGTGCCTGTAAAATGGCTCCCCTGCAGTCTGTGTGAAAGACAGAGTGCTTTCACACTGAGGCGATGCGCTGGCAGGATCTTAAAAAAAAGTCCTGCAAGCAGCACGTTTGGAGTGGTGTATACCGCTCCTCCACCACTCCTGCCCATTGATATGAATGGGCACCACTGCCGAAGCGCATGCAATGCGATTTGGCAGCAGTGCTTCATGGGCGCATTTAACCTCTTCCTTGGCCGCTAGCTGGGTTATATGTGCCCCACTAGCAGCCAAATAGCACCGCTAAAATGATGGTAAAGAGCCGCTAAAACTTGCGTTTTACCATCAACGCCTGCCCGCTCCAGTGTGAAAGCGGCCTTCATACGTGATACAGAAAATTTCTTACACTTAAACATTTATTAAACAAAACAAACCTCCAATCAGTTTACTTGTATGTATGATTTAGATTAAAAAAAAAATATATATATATATATTAAATAAAAACAGGTAGTCAAAACTTTTGGACAAAAAAAAAAATGGGCTAACTTTACTGTTTTTATTTTATTTTTTATTTTTTAAATGGTGTATTTTTTTTCCCAAAAAAATGCATTTGAAAGACCTCTGTGCAAATGCCGTGTGACATAAAATATTGCAACAACCGCTATTTTATTCCCCAGGATCTCTGCTAAAAAAATATATATCATTTTTGGGGGGTCTAAGTGATTTTCTGGCAGAAAATACAGGATTTTTACTTGTAAGCAACAAGTGTCAGAAAAGATTTAGTCTTTAAATGGTTAAACTGAGAACTTCTACACACTGAGATGACTTAATTCATTCAAGTGTAAACATTGTATCATTTTGTTCTTTTCTTGGCAGCCTGCCCAGAGTGGAGGAAAGGGTTGCTATGACGACTCAGTCAACTTAGACTGACTTCTATACAGAAGTCATTTCAAAGTCCTGCTGTAGTTCCAAATCGGCTTTTTATCAGCACAAATCGGCCGATGCCGATTATTTAAAAAACGGCAAATATCGGCCGATATATCGGTCGACCTCTAATTAAATTATGCAGTATAAAAGCCAGAATGGTATTCTATCGTTTGGCTCGTTTTTTTTTTTTTTTTCCTTGGCTGGCTGAATGAAAAAAAGCAAAGCCATGTTATGGCCAGCTTTAGCCTTAAGTTTAATCTATATATGTATTTAAATATGGAATCATTTTACTATCACTACAATATGCATAAAATACTGTCAAAGCAAATATGCTTTGTTTTGCAGCTGTGGCAAAAATGATCCCGTGTCGCATTCGACAGGCAGTGCTGCCAGTCAGTGTGACTCATTCAAGTGAAAAGGGCTGGACTACAACTTGTAATGCACATGATTGTGGTGTGGGCTTCTCAGGGTAAACATGGGCAGTAAAGAGGCAACATATTGCCTATCGTCCGCCTGCCAACTGCTCTTTTGAAATTGGACTACTGCAGATCCTGTTTCATGAGGAGCTGCTGAAAAAATGAATGCTGAAGAAAGGGTTTATATCTGCTTAAAAATCTTTATTTGTTTCATCCTACAGAAAATGTCACTATGGTTATATGTCCTGGAATAGCCAATCACAGCGAGAAGCAGTATATTCGGACTTTTGTGGACCATGCTCAGAAAAATGGATATAGATGTGCTGTGTTGAATCACCTCGGAGCCTTACCGAACATTGAGCTAACATCTCCACGCATGTTTACGTATGGTAAGCAGGTTTAGAGGTTTTAGAGGACAGCATTCTAAATGTACACGAGCCAAAGGGCATGTTCAAGATATAGAAAAATAAACAATCTAAATGCTAAAAGATAGCCTTTCACACAACTGACTTTGTGATGATGTTAGAATAAAAGCATATATATTTTCTTATTTTACATTTTAAACTTTTAACAGAGAAGCCAGTGGCACACAACTTTGTTAAATGACTTGATGTTCTACATGTGGCATGCCACTGAACGATGTCAATCTAATCAAGTATTGGTATTGCAACTGCCCACTCCAACCTTCCCTGTCTGGCTTTTGCCTTAGCTGGCATAAAGGAGGTTTTTACTTGCCTAGTAAGAACTTGATCATTATTAATAACCTAGTACCCAGTGAGTCTTTATATATTTTTATTTTTTTTGTTATTTTATTTAATACACTGTTTATTTTCTAGTTCAATATTTTTATTGACGATAAGGAGCCAGATGCATCATTAATCAATTTAGTTTTACATATGCTTCTATGCATTTAAAACACAATGAACAATACATAATGGATGTAAAAATCAACCATAACACAAAGATAAATACAAGTTGGGGCAAAATGAGTCCTAGACAGAAGAACTATTACAAATAGACAACCCTGACTAATGGAAACAATCACGCTTAAAGTAGTTGTAAACCCACTAACTTAAAAAAAAAAAAAAAAAAAAAACCTGCAAGACAAAGGCATAATGAGCTAGTATGCATAGCATACTAGCTCATTATAACTTACTTTCCTTAGATCGACACCCCCACAGAGGTCCTCGTACACCACTCCGGCTGGCGACATTGCTCCCGGAGTTACTTCCAGGTATTGCGGGCTCTGGCGCTGTGATTGGCCTGAGACGCAATGACATTACACCCGCGCATGCCATTGCTTCAGTGCGCATGTGCCAATGACATGCAGATACAGGGGATAGCTCCTAAACTGTGCAAGTTTAGTAGATATCTGGGATAGCTACAGGTAAGCCTTGTTATAAGCTGAAAAGTGGTTGTAAAGGGTTTACAACCACTTTAAGTCCCAGTAGTTCGCATATGACATTGTGAACTGCCGTGCGAGTCGGGTGCAATGCAGGAACCCGCAGTGGATTTGCAGGGTTCCCCCATTTCATAAGTGTGAACAGAGCCCAAGAGCTTTATTATTATTATTATTATTATTATTATTATTATTATTATTATTATTCAGTATGTGTATATATCGCCAAAGGTTTACACATCGCTTTACAACATGAGGGCAGACAGTACAGTTACAATACAATTCAGTATAGGAGGCATCAGAGGGGCCTGCTTATTAGAGCTTACAACTTAAAGAGGAGGTCCAGTGTGGGTGAAAAAAAATTAAGTCCGCAGCTACAAATACTGTAGCTGCTGACTTTTAATATATGGACACTTGCCTGTCCAGGTAGCTCGTGATGTTGACACCCCAGCTGATCTTCAAATTGACTCCCGGGTGCTGCCGCCACCATTCCTGATAAGGGAACCAGGCAGTGAAGACTTTTGGGAAAGATGCCAAATGTGACACGGGGGGGGGAGGGGGAGATAGCACATAAGCTAGAGTTCCACTTTTGGGTGGAACTCAGCTTGAAGGTGGATCAAGTGATACAAAAAGTAATCACTGTGGGGGATGGGCTGATGGAAAAGCTTAAATGTACAGTTCTTGGGTTGGTGCCGAATAAGTCTCTCTGAGTTTTCAGGAAAGTTGAACAGTTAGGAGTTCCAGAGGATGGGAGGAGAGGCTCTGGAGAAGTCCTGGAGGTGAGCATGGGAGGAGGTGACAAGGGCGCTAGAGATCAAGAGCTCTTGGGAGGAACAAAGAACGTTTTGTTTGGTATTTTCAGACTAGGTTGGTGATGCAGCAGGGGACAGAGTTGTGGTTTCGTATGGTAAGCAGGTTTAGGAGTTGTTGGTATCTTGAGTTTAATTAAACCCATGTTCCATAATATCGGTAACATGAAGCAGCCTATCAAGCTTGCACAGTTCAAATACGTAGTCGGTAAAAGAAAGCAAAAGAAAAGTAGGGGGAGAAGATGGAGACCAGGGGATGCTGTAGGTACGGTAACCAAGCCATGGCCATTGATAGAATATTGTTGGGTAGTTCTATAGGTCTACAATCATGATTCCAGTAGCAATTAATCAAAGTCCTGTGTCAGGTAATTGTCTACCCAAGGCTGCCATATTTTCAGGTGGTTAGGGATGCAATCGAGTAATGTGGTGGTGATTTTGCTATGGCTCATGAACTGTGTTATTCTGTGTTTTGTCTCAAGAAGAAATGTTTATTTTCATCTGTGACAGGTTGGTTGAGGCTGCTTTACATTTGAAGTTGTCCACTTAAGCTGCCAAGGCAGTGGACGGGTGTGTGCCTATGCCGTGGCTGCAATGCTTTGCTACAGGGCCACAGCAGAAATTCTCCTGCTTTTGTGCTTGTAGTACTGCTGCTGATTACAACCCATTCAAGTGGATGGGGCTGCAGGTACGTGCGTTGCAGCATAGTGGTTCAGCATTTTTAGGGTTAAAACAAGTGGTGAGGAGGCGACATGTCTCCTCACTGCCTGTCAAACACCTCTGAAAAGCAATACTTTTCAAAGTTGCGGCAGTGAAGGGTGTCAGTGTAAATGTATCCTTTATCCTATTATGTCATCAGACTATTTATTTGCCTTTTTGATGTCCCGGGGCAATGTTTGCTGACAGTGGAACGACGCTTGGAATATCTTGTCACCCTAACCTGCACTCGTTATCTCAAAAGAACACGTCAACCTCGTTTGTTTATTGCATGCTTTGTCACCAGCTGTAAGGAAAAAATCATTTTTGCTCGATTCACACTGCTGCGATGCCAGAACTTGTGCGAATCCAGTACGGGTTCCCACATCGCATGTCACCCGCAGGCAGGTCACACTGCCCTATGCAAACCGCTGCGGGTGTTTAATAGAAGGTTAATGATGCCCCCAGACCGGTTCACAGATCACAGTGCGACCTGTCCATTTGGACAGGAATCGAATCGCATGGGTGTGAACAAAAAATAAGGTCCTGCACGATTTTGGTCCGAATGTGATGTGACTTCAGCTATATAATCTGCTGCTGAATCACAAGAGAAATGAGCTTACTTATTTTATTTATTATATGTGCATAAGTGTACCTATCATTTATGTGGACATTTAGCAGGCTTGTAATTGGGTGGATAAATACTTCAGAAAATGTACTCTAAGTTGACAAGGGAAGAGATGTTGTTTGATGTTGCAAATATGACTCTCTTTACAGTGGTGTTCTTGTGAGCAGTACAGATTACACCCTATTATTTGAAAAATACTAGATTCATACTTCAGATCGATCATTATGGTGCCAGAGTGCACTTTTGCTCCAGTTTTCTAATAAAAGAAGTTTAAAAAAGTAAAAAAAATACATTATGTATTTCGTATCCATCTACGCACACTGCTCAAAAAAATTTATAGAACACTTTGAAAACGCATCAGATCTCAGTGGGGGAAAAATATGCTGGATATGCTGGATTAGGTAGTGTGTTAGGAAGGAAAGGATGCTACGTCATTTGATGAAAATGATCAACCCACAGAGGGCTCAATTCAAAGAGACCCCCGAAAATCAAAGTAAAAAAAATGATGCAGCAGGCTAGCCATTTTGCTGAAATGTAATTGCAGCAACTTAAAATGGCACTCCCCCCAAAAAGATCTCAGTTTGTTGTTCAACTAAGTTATAAAGTTTGTAGGTCACATTAAAACACAGTAAGAGTATAGCCTCAAATGCATAAAGGTTTACATAAAATAATCGTACCATCATCCAGAATTTATAGTGCAAAGAAATTGGTTGGTATGAGGGTGATATATATATATATATGCACTACTGGCAGGTTTCCCCGAGGAGTTTTGAACGAAGAGGCGCATACACAAATCCCTCAACTAGTTTCGCGGACAAACCGCTTCATCAGTAGGATGATCTATAAAGCAAACATACATTTAATAACATAATAGAGCAGAAAATATTAATAAATATAATTGTCCAAAAGAATTACAAACAATGAAAAATAATATAAGGAGATCAGCTCACCCCCACCAAGGTAAGGACTCGCAGACCAGAGGACCCTTCAATTCCCCCGGCAGTGGACAAGGGGGATTGTATTAAGTAGACTCTCTAAAAAAGTTATAAAATTATAAAAACAATATATATATTTATTTATTTAGATGTACCAACCAATCTGTGCACACAAACTGGTGTGGTTGGGCGTCCGGAAAATTAACCAGTGAAGTGTAAGTGTGTGGGGGGGGGGGGTTACACTTCACTGGTTAATTTTCATGATCACCATGTATAAACACATAGGTGGTTCAAATATTGTGAACTTGGTGTAGTTATTCACATTCAGGTCTTTACAGAGGAAAAGGGGGCACTCTTTAAATTTGGAGGAAAAGAGATTTAACCTCCACATACAGAAACAGTATTTGTGTATACTCCTCTTCGTTCGAAACTCCTCGGGGGAACCTGCCAGTAGTTAGTTAACTTGGTGTATACTATGTATCATTGTAAAGTTTTGCTGCTGTTATAAAAAAAAATGTCTTGTATTAAACTTTATACATTTTTAAGTCTCTTTCTAATTTGATTATTATGTACCGGGATAGTCCAACCAATATTTTTTTCTCGGATGTAGGTGCACAGGGTCAGCATGAGCAACTGCTTTGGCACCCTCATACCAACCAATTTCTTTGCACTAGGTCACATTAAAGGTGGAAAACGTATTTTTTACTTTTTTTTTTTGGGTGTGTGTTAGAGCTGCATGATTCTGGCTAAAATGTTAGGTCACAATTTTTTAACTTAGAATAAAGATCAAGATTCTCTCACGATTCTTGCTGCATCTTTCACATTATACAGAAAAATTTGGCTAACTTTGTACTGTTTTTTTAGTATTTTTTAAATTTAATTAAAGTGTATTTTTTCCCCAAAAATTGCGTTTGAAAGACCGCTGCGCAAATGCGATAAAATATAAATAAATATAAATATAAATAAATATAAATATAATGCGTGTAAAATATTGCAGCAACATTTTATTCCCTAGGGTCTCTGTTAGAACACGCAAACTATATAAAATCTATATGTGTGTGTGTGTGTGTGTGTGTGTGTGTGTGTGTGTGTGTGTGTGTGTGTGTGTGTATATATATATATATATATATATATATATATATGTATGTATGTATGTGTGTGTTTTCTGATTATGAAGGATGGCCGTGGACTGACATCTGATTTATCATTGGTTTTTGTTTTGTCTAGTTTTTAATGTTTGGTTACTTTCTTTAGTAGAGTGCCTATTTTTAATAAGGGTTTTTTTTCCCTTTCAATTTTTAAATTATAATGTCCTCGATCTTTTGAAATCCTTTTTTTTTTGTTTTTTGTTTTTTTAGATCATTATGCAATGAGGTTTGTGTTGCCCTTCCATATTTCTTGCTTGTTTTTAAATTCAGAGAATTATGATTAGTTTGATCTTTTATCGTTCAGCTCCCCCTGTGCTGGATCACCGGCGGGACATTTCTGCTCGGGAGCTTGATTAGTTGATTGATGGTTGACATGGTAGTACATATACGAGCAGGCCATCAACATGAATCTGAACCCATGCTGAAGAAGTCCCGCTTACGGACGTAACGCGTATGGGGGGAGGAGTCACGTCTGACGTCACCCGCGGCCATCTTCCTGGTTAGAGACCAGTAATTGTACAATGCTCGTTTTCTTGCACTAAGCTGAAGTGCTATGTTTTTGTAAGTAGGATTCCTCTTTTTATATTGAAAATAAACCTGTAAAACGGAGAGAGAGCACTAGCTTCTTTTTTCTTTGTCCTCATGTCTGGAGAGATCATCAGCTGGATCGTATGTTATCGGTACCCCAGGTGTGTGTCAAAAGCTGTGTGACCTTGACAGGTCGAGTCTGTGAGGTGAGAGGCTTTAATATCTGTGGTGGATGGGCTGTGATCACTGCTTTACCATCTGGTCTGTCATCCATCATTGCACATAAGGAGGTTCTCTTTGTTTGCTCTCACACAGGAGTTTTCATCACTGAATGATTTTATATGGACTATTAATTTTATTGCGCTGCACTATATTTTGTTTTATTAGCCACTTGCTGACCGGCTCTTGTACATATACGTAGGCACTTTGAAGATGGATATCTCGGTAACGACAGCAGCTGCTGCCACAACTGAGGTATCCATCTTTGGAGCCGGCGGTTCTGTTTACGATAATGGTGGTCTCTCTGGCGAATGCGCCGCAAGATCAGTTATCAGCGGCGGGATAGCGGCCACCCCCCTTCCCGCAGCTCTCCCGCGCCCTCCGCCACTTACTGGAGCCGTCTTCAGTGGCAGAGGCGATCGGGTCTTATCAGTGCCTGGGTATGGAGATGAGTGAGGCTAAGATGGCCCTCGCCCATCTCCATACCATAGCAGGGCGGAAGAGACATCAAAACGTCACTTCCTCCCATATGTCTTAAAGGGCCATTTTTCTGTTGTCATTTTAAAAAAAAACTTCTTTATTTATTTTCTTTTTATCTGCATTTAAGTCCAAATATGAGGTCTTAGGACTTTTTGACCCCAGATCTCATATTTAAGAGGTCGCGTCATGCTTTTTTCGATTACAAGGGATGTTGTTTACATCCTTTGTAATAGGAATAAAAGTGACCCAAATTATTATTTTTTTTTTAAACGGTGTAAAAATAAATAAAATTTAAAGCGTCTCGTCCCCACTAGCTCGCGCGCAGAAGTCAACGCATACGTGAGTAGTGCCCGCATATGAAAACGGTGGTCAAACCACACATGCGAGGTATTGCGGTGATAGTTGGAGCAAGAGCAATAATTCTAGCCCTAGACCTCCTCTGTAACTCATAACATGTAACCTGTAGAATTTTTTTTAAACGTCGCCTAAAAGTTTGATGCCATTTCACAAGCGGGCACAATTTTGAAGCGTGACATGTTGGGTATCCATTTGCTCGGCGTAACATCATCTTTAACAATATATAAAAAAAATTGGGCTAACTTTACTGTTGTCTTATTTTTTTATTCAAAGAAGTGAATTAAAAAAAATAAAAAATAAAAATGCACTTGTAAGACCGCTGCGCAAATACGGTGTGTCAAAAAGTATTGCTATGACCGCCATTTTATTCTCTAGGGTGTTAGAAAAAAAATTGCATAATGATTGGGGGTTCAAAGTCATTTTCTAGCAAAAAAAAAAAAAGTGTTTTTAACTTGTAAAAACCGAGTCTGAAAAAGAGAGGCTCGGACTTTAAGTGGTTAAACTGACCTAATTTTACAATATATGTTACAATGTTTCTCTTTAGTGATGCTGTGAGTGTGACAAACTTGGCAGCCTGCTTTTTGTTTTGTTTTGACAGCTGCCTTGAGCAGAGAACTCTCTGCACTGAATAGCGAAATGCTTTTTTGAGATCGGTAGGGGGGTAGAATCTCGATTCTTTAACGGCTAATCATGCAGCTCTAGTGAGTGTATGTATGTATGTATGTATGTATGTATGTATGTATGTATGTATGTATATATATATATATAATGTGATGCATGAAAAATTATTAATTATTTTTATTTCATTTCATTTTTTTGTGCATTTTCGATCAATCTAATCTGTTAAAGGAAACCGTTTATTTGGGCAGGAGCTGTTTTTTTTTTTTTTAGGTTTTCATAAATCAATTTACCCTTCAAGTTTCAAGCCAGTCCAGTCAGATTGCTCCTGTGCCCAATGTTGGAAAGGCATGCATGCAAAATAGTTTATGAAGGGGATGCTTGATGTTGTAGTAAAGCAGGGATATGCAATTAGCGGACCTCCAGCTGTTGCAGAACTACAATTCCCATGAGGCATAGCAAGACTCTTGCAGCCACAACAATGACACCCAGAGGCAGAGGCATGATGGGACTTGTAGTTTTGCAGCAGCTGGAGGTCTGCTAATTGCATATCCCTGTAGTAAAGCATCAGAGTCTGAGACAAAATGAACTGCCATTCTCAGTATTGATGAGTAATTTGAAGTATCACGTGAACTAAAGCTAGCCATAGATGTTGTTTTTAGGGAAATATCTGTCCACTGGGGCCTTTCATTGTCCGTCTATTGGTGACATTTGTGTATGTATGGTCTTTTACATCTTTTAATAGAAAAGGGGGAGGATTGAGATGAGCTAGCAGAGGAGATTATTCCTGGGTGTGAGAATGAGCGCCTATGACTCCCCATGCTGCTTAACACAAAATACTGTTCAGAATTGGACCAATATTGTATCAGTACTTAAAACTGATGCTGAAAATTGGAAGCGTTGCTTGATTTTATCAAGCAGTTTAGGCCCAGCCTCAATGCTTCAGTAGTAAGAAATCTTAATGAACACAAGTATTTACATGTTTGTTTCAGCACTTTGACAGAGCTGATACATAGAACTAATTCAAAATTAAATATGGAACTCCAGTCTATGATATGCTATACTCCCAAGTGTATAGCTGCCTGCACAGTAATTACCCCAGAGTGGGAGATAACCTCAAATTGTTAAATCTAAACAAGTGTGATGCTTCTAATGTAAAATGTGTGAACCAATATTCATATAAATAACGTGCATTCAGTGTTCTTGATGAAATCGCTCTGTGCTCCCCTCCTTTGTCACCACATTCACCGGAATATGAAAACAACAGCACTTTATCTTAAATTGTTTATAATTATTATTTATAATTTTATTTATTTTTAATGTGCTTGTGTCATCTTCTGGTGAGTGTGGCGACAAAGGAAGGGAGCACGGGAGTGATTTCAGCAAGAACACAATGTTATGAAATTTAAAGGTAAAAAAAAATTCACCTTAATGCATTCTATGCATTAAGGTGAAAAAACATCAGACAATGCCAGCCCCCCCCCCCCCCATTTTACTTACCTGACCCCTTGAAAGTCCCACGCTTGCCCCCGACATCCGCTTTGCCACTCAGCCTGGCCGTTGATTGGTTACAGTGGATGGATTGAAAGCGGCACAGCCATTGGCTCTCGCTGCTGTCAATCACATTCAATGACGCGGAGCGACGCGGCCGAGTGATACAGTGTGTGGCTATGGAGGGAGGGAGGGAGCATGAACGTGAGAAGTCCTTGCGGGGGGGAGCCGAGACAGCCACCGAGGGACCCCAGAAGAGCAGGTTCGGGGCCATTCTGTGCAAAACGAGCTGCACAGTGGAGGTAAGTATAACATGTTTGTTTTAAAAAAATGACCTTTACAACCCCTTTACAACCCGGACCAATTTGCAGCCCAAGGACCAGGCCCCTTTTTTGCGATTCGGCACTGCATCGCTTTAACTGACAATTGCGCGGTCGTGCAACGTGGCTCCCAAACAAAATTGGCGTCCTTTTTTCCCACAAGTAGAGCTTTCTTTTGGTGGTATCTGATCACCTCTGCGGTTTTTATTTTTTGCGCTATAAACAAAAATAGAGCGACAATTTAGAAAAAAAATTTAATTATTTTACTTTTTGCTATAATAAATATCCCCCAAAAATATATAAAAAAAAAACTTTTTTCCTCAGTTTAGGTCGATACATATTTTTGGTAAAAAAAAAATCACAATTAGCGATTATTGATTGGTTTGCGCAAAAGTTATAGCGTTTACAAAATAGGGGTTAGCTTTATAGCATTTTTATTATTTATTTTTTTACTAGTAATGGCGGCGATCAGCAATTTTTGTTGTGACTGTGACAATATGGCGGACACATCAGACATTTTTGACACATTTTTGGGACCATTGTCATTTATACAGCAATCAGTGCTATTTAAATGCACTGATTCCTGTGTAAATGACACTGGCAGTGAAGGAGTTAACCACCAGAGGGCGGGGAGGGGTTAAGTGTGTGTGTGTGTGTGTGTTTTTTTTTTTTTTTTTTAACTGTAGGGGGCTTGGTTTGGAGTCTGACGTCGCCGATTGTCTTTCCTTCTAACAGGGAACAGAGTTAGTAAGAAGCACGAGGAGAGGTTTGTTTACACAGACCTCTCCTCGTTCTTCAGCTCTGTGACCTGATCGCGGGACACCAGCAGCGATCGGGTCCGCTGGTCCCACGGTCATGGAGCTCAGGACCGGGTCGGGAGCGCACCGCCGGCGGCAGGCTCCCGACCCATGGCTGGGCACTTAAAGAGCAACGTACAGGTACGTGCTTGTGCCCAGTCATGCCATTCTGGCGACGTATATGTGCAGGAGGCGGTCCTTAAGCGGTTAAGCACTGGGCACATTAATCCACACACAGCGGACTTCTATGTATATATTAGAGCTGCACAATTAATCATCAAGAATCGCTATTGCGATCTTGACTAAAGTGTTCCATAATTCTTTCTATGCAAAGAATTCTTTCTGCTCTTCTGAAGCCACAGCCCTCAAAAGGAAGGGAAAAAACGGACAGTCTGCCAAGAATCACAACATTCTTTATCATTTGAACATAAGTATAAACATTGTAACAATTTGTCAATGGAAATGGACTGTGTACAGAGTGAAAAGTTTAACCAATTAAACACTAAACCTTTTTCTGACATTTGTTGGTTTCAAGTTAAAATCATTTTTTTTTGCTAGAAAATTACTTGGAACCCCCAAACATTATATTTTTAGTGGATACCCTAGAGAATAAAATGGTGGTTGTTGCAATATTTTATGTCGCACTAACTAACCAGTAAAGTTAGCCCATTTTTTTTTTTTTTTGTATAATGTGAAGGATTTTACAATGCGAGAATCATGAGAGAATTGTGATCTTTTTATTCTAAGCAAAAAAATTGTGATTCTCATTTTGGCCAGAATCGTGCAGCTAGTGTGTGCGCGTGCGTGCGTGTGCGTGTATATGTATGTATGTATGTGTGTGTGTGTGTGTGTGTGTGTGTGTGTGTGTGTATGTGTGTGTGTGTATGTATATATGTATGTATATATATATATATATATATATATATATATATATATATATATATATATATATATAATATTTTTATTTTTTTCCCTCTGGATTTACTATATTGAATTTATGAGTACATTGATTTCATCTGTTTGATTTATGAGGCACGGTGCACTTTGTGATTTGATAAAATGGTTTTATGTATTTGACATTTGCTTAGAAGCACTGCTCCTGTTTAGTTTGAGGTTATCCCCCATTTAGAGGTATTTGTTCTACTTTGAGAAGCACAGAGTTAGTTCAGATTCCTCCATCCTGATTTGAGGAACACATTCGCTACACTACACATGTAGTTCAGGATAAAGGATCAACCACTCATTATGTGGCTTGCTTTGAAAAAAATCAACTTGTCCCGATTAATATTTCAGAGGTGCAACTTAAAGTAACCCTTTGATGCTCACATCATACATACTAGGGGGAGTACAACAGTAGTTGGTAGATCATAGGCTTAATAATGGCATGAAATGCCAAGCTGCAGTTTCCAAATCTAGCAAAATCCTTTCTTGTATTAAAGTAAGCCTTAATAAGGCTCATCTATATGTGCTGAAAATATCTCATAAATGTGTGCCGTTTAGGAGATGTTTACCTTGGGGTGCGCCAATGAGATTATCGGCGCATGTACAGTGAAGAAACAGCACTTTGTGCCGTTTCTTCGCCATGCTCGGGAGTGACATCACGCAGCTCCAGCCAGTCACAGAGCCGGAGTCCGCAGCCCCAGAAGGAAGAGGGGCAAAGATGGATGCATCCACCAGAGGGGACATTGCGGGCTTTGTTTGCAGGTAAGTGCCACATAATGGGCTAGTATGCAATGCATACTAGCCCATTATGCTTTTACTTACTGCAGGGGACTAAAGAGGAAGTAAAACCCATCAGGGGTATGGACTCCAGAGAGAGATGTAATTTTGCCCCTGTACAAATCATTAGTAAGACCTCATCTGGAATATGCAGTTCAGTTTTTGGCACCAGTTCTCAAAATGGATATCGGGGAATTGGAGAAAGTGCAGAGAAGGGCAACCAAACTGATAAGAAGCATGGAGGAGCTCAGCTATGAGGAAAGATTAGAGGAACTAAATGTATTCTCTTTAGAGAAAATAAGATTAAGGGGGGATATGATCAACATGTATAAACACATAGGTGGTTCAAATATTGTGAACTTGGTGTAGTTCTTCACATGCAGGTCTTTACATTTGGAGGAAAAGAGATTTAACCTCCATATAGAGAAAGACTTCTTCACAGTAAAAGTTTTAAAAATGTGGAATAGACTCCTTCAAGAACTAGTAATCCAAAATAAAAAATTGTAGCCTGCCATTGCTCAACTTTAAATAAGATTAGATGTTGACCTTTTAGGTTCACTTGTCCCCGGCCAGTGATTTTGTATTTGATGTCAGAGACATCCAAGCAACTGGCATTTTCAGAGGGAGTTTAGCAAAGTGTTCCTCTTTTGTGCATGTTTTCTTTAAAAGGTGTTTAAGAAAAAAAAACAGTTGCTCTGGAATAGCTACCATTCTTGCTCATGATGGATGAGTAAATATAGTTGCAGTTTAAGCATTAAAATATTTTATAACCGAAACTGTATTTTGTTTCCAACCTGTTACGGAATGTTCAAGAAAGAAATTGTGTAATAACGTTCATAATAATTATAATAAAAAAAAACACAGACCTCTGCTATTTGGAACAGCTATAATCTGCTTTTAACATGCTTCCTTTGGAGGTTTAAAGGCTGTTTGTATGCCCATTGTTTTCAGTCCAAAACGGGTGAAATCTTTTCTACGCACAGGAAATTGTCACGTTCCTCATCTGTTTCCAAATCCTTTGTGTTTGTTTTTTTTTTTTGTTTTTTAATTGTACATCTTTCCTAAGCAGTAAGTTACTCTGGGTTTTGGTGATAGCAGTTTATAGAACAGGCTAGCAGTAGACGAATGTGTCTGAGAAGAACGGGTGACAAGACATCTTTCAGTCCACAGTTTAACTTCTGTTTAGTTGGGACCAGCTAATATGCTCATGCTAACTCGATAATGAGCGAATGCCTGCTTGCACTGAAATAAAGTTCTATATGATAACTATTATTATTATTGTCCCTTTTTAGAAACCTTTACACAAGACACATACTTGCAAATACTTGGGCATATATAGTCTTGCTTGGTGTGCTCACAGGTCTGGAGTGGTATTAGATTTTAGGTATTGGGTTTTAGGTTTTTGGCCTTTTATTGAAAGCAGAAATTTAGAAAATAACTAGTAAAATGAATAGCCCATTAAAAAAATAACAAAAAACCTTGCCCCAAAATTCAGCTTCAACTCCAAGATTCCCCCGTGGTACTTTTTTCCTACACTCTAACTTTGGTATGATGCCCAGTATTTTTCTAATTGCTTCCTCTGAGCCCAGTTCATCCTAGACATACCCCAGCCTGTGAATAGACAGTTAAAGGAGAAGTAGCACAGTGAAGAGCTCATCTCCCTGTCACCCTGCTTTTTTTCTGTTATCAGCATGCTTTGTATCAGAACATGAGCTAAATGCCTCATTGTCTCAGACTCCAGCCCTGCTGGTACAGGGACTGCAAGAGGCTTATATTAGGTCAGATTCAGGTACTTGCAATGCTTGAATTTAAAAATGCTCTTAATGGTGTATTAATGAATACAGAGCTTTTGTTGTGTGTCTTTTTATATCTGCCTGGAGATCAGCTTTAAAGGATAACCATTAATTTTGGGTACTTCTATAGTGAAAAGAGATTTATGCAGCACTTTACATATGTATTTTACATTCGCATCAGGAGCTTACAGTCTAAGGTCCCTAACTCATGTTTATATTTTTACAAATTTAGACCAGAGCCAATTAACCTACCAGCATGTGCTTGGAGTGTGGGAGGAAACCTGCACAGGCAGAACATTCAAATTCCAGACACGTAGCACTGTGGTTGGGGTTCAAACCGACGACCCTAGTGCTGCCAGGCTAAAGTGCTAACCACTTAACCATTGTGCTGGCCAACTAAACATTTTCAGCTAATACAGAATATAACTGTGAACCCTGCCAGAAATGCTGTGTCCTTGTAACTTCCTGTGATCTGCAGCAAAGAACATCTTTGTTGGGGCGTGGCTTGATAGCAGAGTTTGCGGCTGCTTAGAACTGTGACTCAGGCTCTGTGAAGACATCCTGCAGGCAGCCTCTGTCCGACTCATCTACGGGCACTGTTCTCTTCCTAAAAGTTGTGGGTATACAGTGGTGGCAGAATTATGGTGAAATCCCTCGGCTGTGCCAGAGGCCATGCTGTGTTCTCCTTCTCCTCCCTCAGTGCGACCATCTCCAGGGGTGACTGACTCTGTCCCCATTTGTATTCTCCGCCCAGCCAGATCCTCTTTTTTGCCCCAGGACTCCCCTCTCAGCCCAGAGGACAGCCATGCTTCTGACTCCCCCAGGCAGTGCCCACATTAACTCGTATATGGCTGGCTATTCGGGACTGTAAAGCTTCCCTCACAACACAAATGGAAACTATCCATACTGACTTTTCTTTATTTAAGCAAGATGTGCGATCTCTGAGCGAGAGAACATGCTGAGGAATGTATTTAGTACACTGGAAGGATACTGGGCACCCTTTATCTGCCATCATGCGCACAGCCACTGATGAACTAGTGACCCTCAAAGCCAAATTGGATGACCTGGAGAACCATTCCTGCAGGAACAATCTCTGTTTTGCAGGGTTCCCGTAGCATTCTGAGGGATCCCGCCCTGAATGGTTTCTACATTCCTGGCTGCATGATGTCTTTTGGACTGATGCGCTCTCACATGCCTTTATTATTAAGTGTGCACATCGCACCCCTCTGTGTCCTCCTCCCTCAGGGGCCCCTCCACGTTCCCACGTTCGCATGGATCTTTAACTTCCAAGACAACGTCTTGCTAGGGCAAAAAGGGCCGCTCAAATTTAATGGCAATAATATATCCATCTATCCTGACTTCTTTGGCTGAGGTTCAGCGCCAACGCATCTCCTTTGCAGCTGTGAAAGTGATACACTTTTCCTTTTTTTAGAAAATTGATAAAGCTCCTGAGGAAGCGTTGATTATAACGCAAAACACGTAGAGCGCCAGAGTATATCTAAGATCGGTTCTGTAATTAATACCCTGTCTATTGTAATCTTTTCTTATATTGAGTATTAATATACATTTGTTTACCCTCTGGGTGTATATACCTAATGGAAATAGATATGGATATTATGTAAAATGTACTAATCTAGACAGGATATAAAACAGTACTTGATATGTTTTACAATCATTTTTATTTTTTATAAATAAAATAAATAAATATTTTTATGGTAAATATATATATATATATATAGAGATATATATAGAGATATATATATATATATATATATATATATATATTTTATTTTTATTTTTTTCTCCTCGTTTTTCCCTGTTGTATATTTAATTATACTAGTATGCCTAAAAAGTCCAACACCTTTTTTTTTTTTTTTTTTTTTTTAGGTTTTTGTGTGTGTATGCTTTTCCCCCTGTTTCGTGTTTTTTTTTTTTTTTTTTTTTTTTTTTTCTTTTCTTTTTCCCCTTGTTTTACTTCAAGCTGTGAAAGTCCGCCTGCCCACTGAAGGCCTGCGATATTCTATGCTCTTCTCTGCTAAGCCTAAAATTATCCATAATGGCAAATTCCACATTTATTCTAGCCCATAAGGGGCTATGGCCTAGAAGCCGACCCAGTTAAACATGACTGGTGCTGCACATTCATCCTTCCCTTTCCCTATGCACACCCTTCTATGGTATCAACATCTGAGTGAGATTGCGGTCATAACTGAGCCTAATCCCTGAGCCCTAACCTCTTTGCATTCCCTATGGAAGACCTTTTTCATATTCCTCCATATCTTTAGCTATATACTGTGACTGCATGGGCCTGGAAGAGGGCCTTAACCTTCATTGAATCCAGTTTTCTCCTGCACTCTCTCCAGAGGGTTGTTGGGGTGTTTTGGTTTTTTTGTTACCGGATCCAAGGCTTATTGTGTTTGGGATAGATGGCGTTTTTTGTTGCGCATGGCTTCATTTTTGGGTGTTTTTCTACAGTTTTTATGTTTAATTCCTATCTCTTTTATTATGAACTATGCACATTCTCATTTGCACAATTATGAGGTATGATTTGCAATGTCATACCTTATATCCAAGATCCTCCTTATATCTACTATACCATGACTGGTTTTCTATGTCTAAGTCGTTAAAAATATTCTAGAGGTATGAACTCACCCCAGAAGCGGTCCTTGGTCTTTTCCTTTTCAAAGAAATATAAGCCCCATATTTGACTTCTGGAAACACATCTCAATAATGCAAAATTATTGTCCCTTAAACGTCCCAGGCTGGCTACTTCTTACCATGCCACCCACACTATTTACTTCCGAGGGGTTTCTATTTTATTAGATAAGTCCCTCCCGGCAGAGGTCCCCCTAGTTAAAGCAGACCTGTAAGGGAGATTTGTTATATTCGCACTGCTGTTTCTCTCAGTGGTCTTTACACTGGTTAATGTTTATGTTCCCCTTCCATTTTCCCCAGATATACTCTCTAAATTGTCCCTTTTCATTTTATCGAGATCCCCCATATCTTAATTTATATATGGGACTTTAATGCTGTCCTTGACCCTGCTCTAGATTGCTTGAGGGGGTGGTAACAGATCCTATCCCCCATTTACTAGTTGGTCTCAGGTCTATGGTCTTACTGAGTTCTGGCGGTGAAAGCATCCAGAAATCTGTCAATATTCCTGTCACTCCGACTCCTTCCACACAAGGTTTCACATAGATATGGCATTTACTACCGATGTTACACTTCCCATTGTCTCTACTGTATGTTACCTACCCAGGGGTGTATCTGACCATGCACCTCTTTCTGTGGACCTCCTCCTGCTCCCGAGTTCGAGCCCTGTTATTTGGCGTCTGAACCCTCAGTGGCTTGAGGATGAGGTGGTACAGGGTGCATGCAAGAAGGGTATTGTGGAATACTTGAGTATAAACCGAGGCACTACTGACCCCTCTACAGCATGGGAGGCCTCTAAGGCTTTGCTGAGAGGCACTTTTATGTCAATTACAGGTTTATTATGTAAGAATTCTCAACAGTGTAATGAGGAATTCGAGGATGCCATGATGATAGCAGAGGCTGCTTATGTTGAAATCCCTGATCCCACTACGCAAAGCTCGTGGCTACATAAACTTAGAGAGTACAAGCTCTACTTGTTGGACCTTACTAAAAAACACATGCTTTATGTCACCCAGAAGACATTTGAACATGGTAATAAGGCTAGTCATTCACTTGCCTATCTGACTAGACTTGACGCACGCCTATATCTATCCCTCGGATCCTGACCTCTCAAGGTCAGATCAGTGACACCCCTCGGGATATAGTAGAGGCCTTTCTATCTTTTTATAAACATCTGTATGCTACCAGAGCCCAGTACACTGAAGGTCAACTAGATGACCAGTACTTCTCCCGCTTCTGTCAGACCATGAACATGAGGAGCTGGATGCGCCTTTCTGTTGAGGAACTCACCCTTGCAATTTCACAGCTGCTGGCACATAAGACCCACGCCTAGACGGCTTTCAGGCTGAGTGGTATGCCCACTTTCGCCATCTCTTGAGCCCCTTCCTCCTTAATACATATAACAAGGCTCTGGAAGCTGGGATTCGTCCCCTCTTTCTATGCGAGAGGCACTAATTATTTTGTTACTAAAACCTCGTAAACATCCTCTCAAATGCGATTGCCCGATATCCCTCATCAATGCAGACGTTAAGATCCTAGCTAAATTATTGGCCAATCATCCTAATACAGTAGTTGCAAAATTGGTTGGGAGTGACCAGGGTGGTTTTATACCCGGCCAATCCACCAGGATGTATATACGTAGACTGTTCCACAATTTGCAATATCCCCACGAATGCTCCTTCACTGGTGTCATTCTGTCTTTGGATACCTGCAAATCTTTCGTTAGTGTAGAGTGGCCCTACCTATTTCGAGTGTTCCAGCTTTACAGTTTTGGTCCTCATATTGTAGAGTGGATACAACTCTTCTATGCTTTACCGCTGGCCCATATTAGGTTTGATTCCTATGTTACTGGTGCCTTTCGCGATAACCAGGGGCACTAGGAAGGGGTTTCCTTTGTCGCCTTTCCTGTTTACCTTACCTATGGAACCTCCTGCTATAAGGGTTCATAGCTCCCCCTTAGAGGCCTCTCCATTGGTACTATAGAGGAATGTAGTTCTTTATATGCAGATCACACTTTAGTATACCTAGCTGACCCCCATGACTCCCTTAAAAAAAAAAAAAACTGTCTGAAATCAACGTTTTTGGAGATTATTCTGGGTTTCAGGCGAACTGGGACAAGTCAACTTTTTTTTTTTTTCCCCTTTTAGACCAAGCTGCTATACCCCTGGTTCACCCGGACTCCAGACTACAGATTGCCCCTTCCTTTTAGATATTTGGGTATTATAGTTCAACTACCTCTATCTTCGTATATGAACAACAATTTGTGTCCACTACTGTCGCAGTTACAAGTACAAACCAAACAATGGCTGGATCTCATGGGAAGGGCCAATGTCATTAAAATGTTTTATCTACCCAAACTGCTTTATGGCCAATTCTCCCTGTAGGATCCCTAGATCCATTTTCAAACTTCTTGATACAATATGCATTGTGTTCTTATGGAACGGTCGACCTCCTAGAGTACCAATTGAAATACTAAGACTCCCATCTGGCAGGCTTAGCTTTCCCTAATTTTTACCTGTACTACCTGACATCTCAACTCCCGACCCGTCCAGGTACATTGATCATACGTACCTCTCTATCCCAATTTCAATTTGTAGTCGCAAGGATTTCTAAAGACTCTTGGTCAACATCCCCCAATAATCCCTTGTGGTTCAGCCCTACCCTTAAAGAGTTTTATTCCCTACCCGACACCCCTAAGGTGGTCTTCTAAAGGGGTCAAATATTTGTACATTTATACTCCACAGGGTTTTAAGTTATTATCAAATATGTATAGACTTTGATCTGCCACGTACCTATTTATTTTACTATTATCAACTTTTGTATGCTATATGTGTGCAATTTGGCTCCCTAGATAACCCTATCTGGATATTGGCCCTAGAAAAATTAAGAAATCCAGACCCCACAAAACTTATCTCCACTTATTACTCATAGCGGACATTAAACCTAAACCTTGGGCTGCAAAGGTAAAATGGGCTTCCCTGGATATACCAGAGACCAGATTATTCAGCTTAAGGTCTTCCATCACTCTCGCCTTACTCTTGCTAGAATGTGTAAAATGGGGTTGTCTTCCCTCAGCTGAATGTTTTAGAGGATACGGTCAAACTGCTGACTTCTTTCATTGTTTGTTTGTTTTTGGGCCTGTCCCATAATTTGGGATTTCTGGGTGAACATAGGCTCTTTGATATCTTCAGCGTTGGGTATCCCAAAAACTTTCTTTTGGGCATTTTTGGTGACTTAACTATCCCTTCCCAGTCCAAGAGACTGCTTCACATCCTTTACTTTTATGTAACACTTTTACTGACATAGAAAGTATCAGTGACCCCAACACGAACCCTCTGGCCGAAACTGGTCAATAACTCTTTGCCCCTAATATAAGCTCACTTTTGATATTCGAAAGAGAAGTAAAACATTTTGTAAAATATGGGGTAGATGGTTGGCCAGTCCCCTATCTCCTGTACCACCGTGATTGGCTTGTACCACTGTGTATTTATGCTGACAAGATTTCCTGCTTTTAATGCATGTTCTATTACATTGCGTGATTATTAACCACAAGAGACGCGTGTCACGATTGTCAAAACCATGTTTATTTTGTGTGTACACAGTTTTTTTTTTTTCTTTTTTTTTTCTTTTTTTTTTTTTTCTGTATGTTTGACCCTTTTTAAAATGAATCAAAACATATATTTAAAAAACAAATCTTCCTTCCTAGATATGTTCTATAAACTGCCAGTTGCCCTGTCCCCAGCGTAATGGAGATGAAGAGATAGACATGTTTTATAGTACATAACAGGAGAGCAGCCTAGGGTGAGGACCATGGCTTCCACCACAGATACAGTGGAGGAGTGACAGGAAGTGTGTTATTTACAGGATTACAGGTTACAAATAAAGCAAAGGAAGCATACAAAAAGAATATGAATGCAACCACCACACCAAGGACTAGTAATCTGCAATATATTACATTTTTGGTTTTGGATTTAGATATACCTTTTAAAAGTGTCAATTCACCTTTACAGAAAAACTGAAAAGGTGACCCAACACTTTTAACTGAATTCACATGTGTTTTGCCTAAGTTCACATTTAGCTGATTTGTACTTGTATGTTTTATACTGTATATTAAAGCTGAACTACAAGTATGATCTGAATCGCATACTTATATATGACCAGCTTGAACCAGTGTTATACACAGTCACTGTAGTAGTCCTTGCTACTGCAGTGATCACCGCAGTCTTCCTTGTCCTGTGCCACATGGTTGCCCCACTTCACACTGACCACAATGGGTCACTTCCTGGACAAGGCCACCATACACAGAACACCTTTTTATTTTTAATTTTTTCAAGACATTTGTAAGACATCCTTCTTGTTGGACAAGATGGGGATTGTGACATCACTGCCTCTTCTCTCCACCTCGTCCAATCAAAGAATAGCTTGTAGTCATTTAAAAAAAATACAAGGGATTCTGTGAATGGCTGCAGTGCTGAGTGAGTGACTCCGTGTGGTCAGTGTGCACTGGGGCTGCCACACAGCAGAGGACCCTAAAAATCACGGCTATCACTGTGGTAGTGCCACCTACTACAATGATTGTTGGCTTCCACAACGGTCCCTCAGCTATGAGATATGCATACTTGCATTAATCATTCTTTAAATTCTGCTTTAAATATTCTGCTGACGCAGTTGTTCAATTTTAACCTGTCATTTTCTATCCTAAGGTTGTACGTGGGAATTTGGAGGAATGGTCAACTACATCAAGAAGATGTATCCTCAGACCAGGCTAATCGTTGTGGGTTTTAGCCTCGGTGGAAACATAGTGTGTAAATTCCTTGGTGAAGCTTTCGCCAACCAGGAGAGAGTCATGTGCTGTGTCAGTGTGTGCCAGGGGTACAGTGCTTCCCGGTAAGTGATCTTTATAGAGTATTTCTTGGTAGCTTTACACTGTTAAAAGCAACAGAAGGCAAATTTCCCCCACTACTATGTGGACTGAAACTTGAGTCTGAAAGCTAATTATCCTGCTTAGATTAGCTGTAATATGTGGGCAGGACTAGCAGAGTACATTCATTAGCATGGTACGGTACCTTGAAAAGGTATTTGTACCCCTTCAAATTTTCCACATTTTGTCATGTTACAACCAAAAACGTAAATGTATTTTATTGGCATTTTATGTGATAGACCAGGGATCTCCAAACTACGCCCCTCCAGCTCTGACCTTTTACAGACATGTAGGGAATTGTAGTTCCAGAACAACTGGAGGGCCATAGTTTGGAGACCACTGTAGACCAACACAAAGTGGCGCGTCATTGTGAAGTGGAAGGAAAATACATGGTTTTCAATTTTTTTTTTGCAAATATCTCAAAAGTGTAGCATGCATTTGTATTCAGCCCCCCGTCAATACTTTGTATAAGCACCTTTCCCTGCAATTACAGCTGCAAGTCTATTTTGGGGATGTCTCTACCAGCTTTGCACATCTAGAGAGGGACATTTTTGGCCACTCTTCTTTGCAAAATATCTCAATCTCTGTCAGATTGGATGGAGAGTGTCTGTGAACAGAAATTTTCAAGTCTTGCCACAGATTCTCAATTGGATTTAGGTCTGGACTTTGATTGGCCCATTCTAACACTTGAATATGCTTTTATCTAAACTATTGCATTGTAGCTCTAGCTGTATGTTTAGGGTCGTTGTCCTGCTGGAAGGTGAACCTCAGCCCCAGTCTCGGGTCTTTTGCAAACTCTAACAGGCTTTCTTCTAAGATTGCCCTGTATTTGGCTCCATCCATCTTCCCATCAACTCTGACCAGCTTCGTTGTCCCTGCTGAAGAAAACCATCCTCACAACATGCTTCCACCACCATGTTTCACGGTGGGGATGGTGTGTTCACGGTGATGTGCAGTGTTAGTTTTCCACCACACATAGTGTTTTTTTTCCATTCAGGCCAAAAAGTTCAATTTTGGTCTCATCTGACCAGAGCACCTTCTTCTGCATGTTTGCTGTGTCCCCCACATGGCTTCTCGCAAACGGGACTTCTTATTTCAACAATGGCTTTCTTCTTGCCACTCTTCCATAAAGAGCAGATTTGTGGAGTGCACGACAAATAGTTTTCTTGCGGACAGATTCTCCCACCTGAGCTGTGGATCCCAGAGTTACCCTGAGCCTCTTGGCTGCTTCTCTGATTTAATGCTCTGCTTGTCCGGCCTGTCAGTTTAGGTGGACGGCCATGTTTTGTAGGTTTGCACTTGTGCCATACTCTTTCAATTTTCGGATGATGGATTGAACAGTGCTCCGTGAGATGTTGAAAGATTGGGATATTTTTTTTTTTATAACCTAACCCTGCTTTAAACTTCTCCAGGCGTAAAGTTGTGATATGTCTGGTGTATTCCTTGGCCTCCATGATGCTGCTTGTTCACTATGGTTGTCTAAAAAACCTCTGAAGGCTTCACAGAATAGCTGTATTTAAACATTAAATTACACACAGATGGACTCTATTTACTAATTAATCAGACAGAAGAGGGCCATGTACAGCTGTTTCTGCATATAATTCCTAAATGTTGAATGTAATGAATGATGCACATTCAGTCCCCTTCCAATCAGATATCTGATTAACAGGCTAGAAAAGCCAAACTAGATAAGATTTGTGTGTGCATGCAGCCAATATGCAACTGGAATCAAACTTTTGTTGTGATCCAGAAAGGATTACAATTTAATTCTCTTATTTTAAGCCCCATACACACAGGGCGAATATTGCGCAAAATCGGCTGGTACAATAGAACCTGGACAATATTTGTCTCTTGTATACAGCTGCTTGTTTCGCAGAGGCCAATCTTATGACTGCCTTCTGCTGAACGGACATGCTGGAAAATCAGCAGCCAATAGCTGCGAATACTGCCCTGTGTGTTCTGGTGAGACACAGAAGCACAGCAGTGGAGATCACTATTCTAACATAGCATAGTTACTACTGCGACCTCTCTTTTTTTCTGTTCAGCCCACTGGGTTCAACAGAACAAAGAACTTCACGCGTGTATCATGCTTTACTTTTTATATACATGCCCTATGACTTGTGAAAATTGTACAAATAACAAAAGGACTGAGTCCGAGGATAATGGTTTCCATAGAGCTAAAGCAATGGTACTATGTGATGGTACTCATATGAGATGAGGAAACCATGATGGTCCACATCAAATCCACAACCAGGGAAATAAGTCAACACACAGGGTTTTGAATATATTTCCTGTCCACTTGGGCATTGCTTTCAAAGGCAATATTGGAAAGTCTTCCTTGTAAAAATATGCACTGGTCAAAAGTTTATGTAAAAAGGGGGCATGGAATGATCCTTTAGGGCTGATTCACATTACATGCAGTCCAGTGCATTTTTTTTTTCCTGCTTCAAAAACGCATTGGACAGTAGGTTACATAGATTCCAGTGTTCGCACCATTGCAGTGCCTTAAAGTACAGCCCTGGCTAAAAAGTTTTGAGAATGACGCAAATTCTGCTGCTTATTGTTTTTACTTATTTTTGTCAGATGTTACTATGGTATACTGAAGTATAATTACGAGCATTTCATAATTGTCAAAGGCCTTTATTGACAATTACATTAAGTTAATTCAAAGAGTCAATATTTGCAGTGTTTTCAATCAACTTCTGGACCACCTCCTGGCTGATGGCAGCCCATTCTTGCATAATCAATGCTTGGAGTTTTCCAGAATTTGTGAGGATTTTTGCTCACCTGTCTCTTGAGGATTGACCAAGTTCTCAATGGGATTATGGTCTGGGGATTTTCCTGGCCATGGACCCAAAATTTCCATTGTTTTGTTCCCCAAGCCACTTGGTTATCACTTTTGCCTTATGGCAAGGTGATCCATCCTGCTGGAAAAGGCATTGTTCCTCACCAAACTGTTCTTGGCTGGTTGGGAGAAGTTGCTCTCGGAGGATGTTTTTGTACCATTCTTTATTCATGGCTGTGTTCTTTGGCAACATTTGTGAGTGAGCCCACTCCCTTGGCTGAGAAGCAACCCCACACATGAATGGTCATAGGACGTTTTTCTGTTGGCATGACAGCGAACTGATAGTAGCGTTCACTTTTTCTTCTCCAGGCACATTTTTTTTTTTCTGGATGCCCCAAACAATCAGAGGATGCATCAGATAAAATGAATTTATCCCAGTCCTCGGCAGCCCAATCCCTGTACCTTTTGCAAAATATCAGTTTGTCCCTGATGTTTTTTTTTTTTTTATGGCTTCTTTGTTGCCCTTCTTAACACCAGGGCATTCTCCAAAAGTATTTGCCTTACTGTGTGTGCAGAAGCACTCACACCTGCCTGCTGCCATTGCTGAGCAAGCTCTGCACAATCCCACAGCTGAATCAACTGTATGAGACGGTCCTGGGGCTTGCTGGACTTTCTTGGGTGCCCTGAAGAATTCTTTACAACAATTGAACCGCTCTCCTTGAAGTTCTTGATGATCCGATTAATTTGTTGATTTAGGTGCAATCTTTAGTAGTAGCAATATCCTTGCCTGTGAATCGCTTTTTGTGTAAAGCAATGATGACTGCACGTGTTTCCTTGCAGGCAACCATGGCTAACCCAGGAAGTATTTCAAGCACCACCCTCCTTTTTTTAAAATGTTGCAGTCTGTTATTCTAACTAAATCAGCATTACAGAGTGATTTTCAGTCTTGTCCTTGTCAACACTGATACCTGTGTTAACGAGAGAATCACTGACATGATCTCAGCTAGTACTTTTGTGGCAGGGCTAAAATGCAGTGGAAATGTGTTTTTTGGGATTAGCGTAAGTTAATTTTCATGGCAAAGAGAGACTTTGCAATTAATTGCAATTCATCTGATCACTCTTCATAACATTCTGGAGCATATGCAAATTGGCATCATAAAAAAGGAACACAATACACAAAAAAACAAAAGAAAACCAGAAAATTTAAGAAAGATGTAAAAAATAAATGAAAATGCAAGAACAAAAATGCATCTGTAATGCATAAAAAAACAAGCGTACAGGAACGCATTTGGGGTGAACGGAATTAAAATTTTGTCCAAAGAATGATTAGCCGATTTCTGGATCATTAGTATGGTGCTTTCGACAGCTGATTCAGACAACAAAAACTGTATGTGCAGGCTATAAAATTGTAATTGCACGTGAACCGATTTTCGTTTAATTAGCACAGTTTTAGTACGAAGAAAAACTTAAGCGCAAGACTACGCATGCTCGGAAACCAAATAATACATACAAAACAATTCAACTCATTGCATCACTTCTGAAGTTGAATTCTGTCGTACGAGACTTTTCATATGTTGAGTAACCTCTTCACTTTAGATATGAGACTAGCATGCAATGAAAAAAACAGAACGTTCCTCCGAAAATCTGATCGTGTGTACGAGGCTTAGGTCTCGGGTCACACTAGTGCATTTTCCCCTGTGTTTGCTGTCGCACTGGCATGCACGATTATACAAATCACATTTTGGTGCTTGTTCACATCAAAGCCCAGTGCAGTGCATTTTTGAAAGAATGCAGTCGCTTCTTTTAGTGCAGCACGTCATTTGCCCCAAATGCTTTAATGGGAATGCATGGAAAGCATATGTACACATATTTTGTAGTGCAGAGTTGTGTATCAATTCCATTCTCCTACTAAAAATGCATGGAAAAATGCGCAAAAAAGCACCGAAAAATACATCATGCAGCAGCATTAATGTGAACGTAGGCTTGATAAACCTTGGACACCATTGTGCCACATCTACTCCCTCTAGTGGTGAACCATTTGTTTGTCGTATGTGTAACATTGATTGTTCTATCTATATCTCGTACACACTCTTACAGAATATATGTGACATTTTTTGATGTGAAATAAAACCGTAGCTATCACAAAGTACAGTACAAAGATTATCATGTTGTCCTCTTGCACAGTGCAGGCAGTGGAAGCCTGGGGGTGAAAGATAAATAGTTGTACATCCAGTCCAAGCATGACTGATATAGTATGCATTTGTTTCTAGGAATATATGACGACGTTGCAGAGTTGAATAATGCAGCCACAGGCAATGTTCTGCATTTTGCAAGTGAACCTAATGTTTAGGGCTGTATTTTCCAGTTTGCTCCTACATTTGTGAAAGAAATACACTTTTCAATGTAAAATAAGATATAGTTGTAAATATCTTGCTCCTTTTGTAAGTTATCACCACTGATTTAAAGCTGAATTCCAAGTGTAATTTTTACTGGATACCTACATTGGTCTGGCTTGGACTAATGTAAGTATGCATATCTCATATCTGCGGAGCTGCTGGGGAAGCCGGCAGTCACTGCAGTGCTCGGTGATGGTTGCAATCTTCCAGGTCCTGTGCGAGCAGCTGCCCCTCTGCACACACACACCGCAGGGTGTCTCTTGCTTGGCACTGCTGCCTTCATAAATTCTCTGACAAGGCAGAGATCATGACATCACCACTCTTCCTCCTTGATGCATCTTGTACAATCAGAGAACTTCTTGGAGTTGATTTACAAAAACTGGAGAGTGCAAAATCTGGTGCAGCTGTCTCAATGGTAGGCAGTCAGCTTTAGCATGTTTGATTTAAAGGGGTTGTAAACCCTCATGTATTTTTCTTTAATAACTATTATGTTATACTTACCTCCACTGTGCCGTTAGTTTTGCACAGAGTGGCCCCCGAACCTCCTCCTCTGGGGTCCCATGGCGGCGCTAGTGGCTCCTCCCCACATTGTGTGTCCACGTTGGAGAAGCACTCTCCGTGGTGGACACTTGTGTGGGCACGCTCCCGAGTCCCGCATCTGTGTCCATTCACACAGCATGCTGGACACGAGCGTGAATGCAGCCTAACGTTCTGTAAAGTGTACTTTGCATATCCAATAATTCTGCTGCTACCTTGCCATGGTGTTAGAAACATACCCTGGCCTCTGTGTATGTAAGGGGTGCTTCACACCTGTTTAGTGCCTTTTAGGTGCGATGCCATTGAACGCTATAAAACGCATTTTGATAAAAGGTCATTAAAGTTGCAGCAAGCATGATTATTTAAATTTGCGCCAATGTGCCTCTAGTGGTCTGACAAGTCCTATGTGCTTCCCTGAATTGGTGTTTCCTCTGTGACACTTCATTGACTTCTTTTCATTTGTGGGTTTCTTCCAGGGCACAGGAAACATTCCTACAGTGGGATCAATGCCGACGCTTTTACAACTTCCTCATGGCTGACAACATGAAGAAGATCATTCTGTCTCATAGGTATTTACTTGTATAAAGTAATTCAATCAAGTCATGTCCTGGATGCCTCTGCTGCTTTGCACAAAACCTTGTAAAAAATAATTTTATGTACTTTTTATGATTTTATGTCTTCCATTTAGACCATTGTCTGATTTAGTAGCTTTGTACATATGGGTTTAAACGGTGGGCAAGGAAGGCATTGGTGTATTAATTAGACCTACCCTACAGCAGAAGATACAGCCATAGAAAGTCTAACCTGAGCTGCAATGTGTGGTTACTAGAACACATATCTTTTTGAGAATTACTTCTCCTTATCTGCTGTATATGAAACACCAAGGCAAAAGACAGGCAATATTTATTTTAATCTCTAGAGCAGGGGTCTCCAAACTACAGCTCACATCCTGCTGCAAGATTGTATTTGGCCCTCTGATGCAAGGGGGAGCTCTGATAGGGACCCCCATGTTAGGGAGACTCTGATGTTAGGGGAAACTTTTTTGCTTTGTTTTACTAACGTTTTTCTTCTTATAAGAGAAAATATAAGATGGCTGTGGTGTGTTTTGCAGCAAATGAAGCTCTTCCCCTTTTCTTCCTGAAATATTAGTAATCCTCCATAGGGGTTCTCATTCATCCTCATGTTACATAGTCAGGTTGAAAAAAGACACAAGTCCATCTAGTTGAACCATAAAAAAATAAAATGAAAAAATAGATAAATAAAAAAATAACAAATATACAATTTCATATACCCAATCCTATACCCACGGTTGATCCAGAGGAAGGCAACCCCCCCCCCCCCCCCCCCTCCAAAAAGCATGATCCAATTTGCTACAGCAGGGGAAAAAAATCCTTCCTGATCCCAGAAAGGCAATTGGATTTTCCCTGAATCAACTTTACCTATAAATGTTAGTACTCAGTTATATTATTTACATTTAGGAAATAATTCAGGCCTTTGTTAAAGCAATCTATTGAGCTGGTCAGAACCATCTCTGGAGGGAGGTGGTTCTGACCAGCTCAAAATAACTCAACACTAATTAATGCTATTAATGCCTAAACTGCTGGCAACAAAAGTGAGTACACCCCTGAGTCAAAATGTCCAAATTGGGCCCAAAGTATCAATATTTTGTGTCATTTTCTAGCACTGCCTTAACCCTCTTAGGAATGGAGTTCACCAGAGCTTCACAGGTTGCCACTGGAGTCCTCTTCCACTTCTCCATGACGACATTGTGGAGCTGGTGGATGTTGGAGACCTTGCGCTCCTCCACCTTCCATTTGAGGATGCCCCACAGATGCTCAATAGGGTTTAGGTCTGGAGACATGCTTGGTCAGTCCATCACCTTTACCCTCAGCTTTTTTAGCAAGGCAGTGGTCGTCTTGGAGGTGTGTTTGGGGTCGTTATGTTGGAATACTCCCCTGCGGCCCAGTCTCCAAAGGGAGGGGATCATGCTCTGCTTCAGTATGTCACAGTACATGTTGGCATTCATGGTTCCCTCAGTGAACTGTAGCTCCCCAGTGCCGGCAGAACTCATGTAGCCCCAGACCATGACACTCCCACCACCATGCTTGACTGTAGGCAAGACACACTTGTCTTTGTACTCCTCACCTGGTTACCGCCACACAAGCTTGACACCAACTGAACCAATTAAGTTTATCACAGAGTTTTGAGACTCGGCTGATCACAGATGATCGATCCTGGCCTCTTACCATGTGATCAGCTGTCAGCCAGTGATCTAAACAGATCGGTAATCTGTTTTTTCTATTTTTTTATTATTTATTTTTTTAACCTCATGCTGACAGCGTAATGGGGGGGAAAAAAAGCAGATCACCGTATTCTGACAGGGACATCAGACCCTAAAAGGGAGAAGCACTGCTGCTATGCAGTGCCATCTACCATTGCCCACCAGTGCCACCTACAGGTGCAGATCAGTGCCCACCATTACTGCCTCATCAGCGCACATCAATGAAGAAGAAAAATGACCTGTTTTCAAAATTTTATAACAAACTATGAAACTTTATTTTTTCAAAAATGTCTGTCATTTTTGCTTAAAAAAAACAAAAAAAAAAAACCCCAGCGGTGATTAAATGCCACTAAAAGAAAGCTCCTATTTGTGTGAAAAAAAAGATACAAATTTAATTTGGGTAGAGTGTTGCATGACCGCGCAATTGTCATTCAAAGTGCGAGAGCGTTTAAAGCTGAAAATTGCCCTGGGTAGGAAGGGGGTTTAAGTGCCCAGTAAGCAAGTGGTTAAACCATGTATGTAGTGTTTTTTTGTCTGGAGCTTTGAAATAATGATACTTTCAAGATGTGCGTTGCTACTAAATATACTTTTATTTTTTACTGTCGACAGTCACACAGACATTGGTCTCTCCGAGCAGAGTTTCTGTTGACTTCCATATTCTAGAACGTTGTGTTTTATCTCTGTGGGGTGGCGTCTACTCAATGTTCTCAGCTTTCCTACTCCGTATGATATCCGCTGCTGTCTGCCTTTTGTTTGGGTTACACTGCAAAATCGAGATTTTCTCTGTAGATATGAACAAAGAAAGAATGAATTACTCCTGCGCTTGTGAAGGCGCTGCTGGTATAGGGTGGTAGTACTTTTGAAAGCAGTGAATCAACAAATGATCGTGCGTGTCCCGCTGCCTAAACTGACCATAGGTGGTCCGAAAGAAAGCCAGGTGAAAGAGAAAAGAAGGAAGGAGCGTGATCCGATGCTTTGATCAAAAAACGTATACAGTTTATTCACATAAAAAGATGATAAAAACATATGCAAAGTATCTACGTATTCATAAAAAACAGGTTTACAACATATTCACTTTAAAAACTTAGTTTAAAAATCAGACATGCCCATACAAGGACAAACGTTCAAAAAAGTGGGCTAACGCGTTTCGAGGATGTCCTCTTTATCAGAGCCTTCAATATAAATTTTATCTGTACCCTGAGAGAAAACACACACAATATTTTGCCATAACTATGTACTTTTATTAAAAGTTAATCTATGTAAGTTTTACAGCATAGATGGGGTGAATTCATACTATTTGCGGTGACAGATGTTTTTCTGCGTTATAAAACACCTGTCACAACAAGGACCACAGAAAACAATTGTTTATTATGTGTCCCATTCACACTGCAACACACAAATGTAGTACATCGTACTGCTTTACGTTGTTATAAATGAAGTGTACGTTTTGTACACTTCACATAAAGTTTGTACAAAAGAAAATGAAGCAGTGTAATGCACTGAATCGCGCACCACACTGCCCCCTACTGCAGCCAGGAATGGAAAGCTGCTGGATCAGTAAAGTGCTGTTGCAGCTCTCCGTTCCAGTGTGAATTGACCCTTAAAGGAAAAAAAATACATACGATATATAGAAGTTTTTATTCATTAGCCACTTGAAAACATTAGCAAACACTAGCATTGGTGGTTCAGTGGTAGAATTCTTGCCATGCAGCTCATCTGGGTTTGATTTCTGCCCACTGCGGTTGTGGTCTCATTGTGATGATACCAGCAGAAGGACAGAAGACCTGATTCCCTTATTCCCTCATTTAGAATACCGTGTCCAGTTCTGGAGACTTCACTTACAAAAGATATTGATCAGATAGAACGAGTCCAGAGACAAGTAACAAAATTGGTGAGAGGTTGGAGGGATAAAACATATCAGGAGAGACTTCAGGAACTGAATTTGTACAGTTTGGAGGAAAGAAGGGAAAGGGGAGACATGACTAAAACTGTTAACTAATTAAAGCGGAGTTCCACCTTTTAATACACTAAAAAAAAAAGTCAGCAGCTACAAAAAGTATGGCTTCTGACTTTTAATAAACAGACACTCGCCTATCCCACGGTCCAGCAATGCGGGCGCCCGAAGCCTCGCTCCTCTCCCCCTTCTCTCCATGGCTTCACAGCCAGGCAGGCACTGCACTCTGCTATTGGCCAGGCAATCTTCTGGGACCTGTGACGTGTCCCAGAAGATCGCTGGCAGGGAGGGGCCGCCTAGGGCAAGAGGAGGCGGAAGGAGAAAGTGGGACAGGAAGTCCCACTAAAAAGAAGGCACACACTCCCCCCCCCCCCCCCCCACCCCACCCCAAAGAAAATTACATGCCAGTCGTGGCATGCCATGGGACGAGGTTTCTTTTTTGTTTTTTTACTAGTAATGGCGGTGATCAGCGATTTTTAGCAGGACTGCAACATTGCGGCGGACAGATCGGACACTTTTTTGGGATCGTTGACATTTATTAAGCAATCGGAGCTAAAAACAGCCACTGATTACTGTATAAATGTCACTGCCAGGGAAGGGGTTAACACTAGGGGGTGATCAAGGGGTTAAGTGTTCCCTAGGGAGGTGTTTCTAACTGTGGGAGGAGAGAGAGATCGCTGTTCCTGATCACTAGAAACAGACGATCTCTCTCTAATTCCTTGTCAGAACAGCGATCTATCTGTTTACATACACAGATCCCCGTTCTGGCTCTCTGAGGAACGATTGTGGCTGGCCGGCGGACATCGCGGCTTTGGCTCCAGGGTCACACACGCACCCCCTATACCCCTTAAAGCGGCCGACGTACAGCTACGCCGATTCACGCAGGGGAGCCAACCTGCCGCCGTGTAACAGCGGTGGCTGGTCGGCAATCAAGTGAGTGAATAAGGTTCAGGAGGGCAGGGTTTTTTTTTTTTTTTTTTTTCAATATGAAACCAAAATCAAAAACATGGGGGCATGACCTCAAACTAACTAGAGGAATGTTCAAAACTAATCTTAGTATTTTACTGAATGGATAGTTAATGCTTGGAATAAACTTCCAGCCAAGGTAGTGAGAAATGGTAAGTGGATTCAAACCTGCTTGGGACAAACCTAGATCTATACTCTTACAAAAAAAAAAGTAAAAAAAAAGCACAACCTCCCTGAGGCAAGCTATACACACTGGCTTCACTGGCTTGCAGGGTGAACAAAACAAATTTTACCGGATTCCTTCATCCATGTAATGCTGCCCAGATGAAAAAATCCCCCTGCCGGGTTATTTTGTTCTGACGTCCGCTGGTAGCAGCTGCCAGAACACTGAAAAATATATCTGTCTGAAGCAGCCACTGTTTTGCTGACTGTTTTCCCACCCACCTTCAGTTGAAAGATGGGCAAGAGAGGGCCGACAGGGATACCCACTAAGCAAGTTTAGGTGGGTTCATCACATAGTTTTCACAAAAGGTAACCTTTATGGTGTATATCACACTGTGTCTTTCATAAGCAATGCGTTTGATCATTATCTGTTAGTTTAGTTGGTATACAATGTGTTTTCTTTAACCACTTCAGCTCTTGAAACAACTTCCATGGACTAGAGCAGTGGTCCCCAACCTCACTTCTCAAGTACCCCTAACAGGTCTTGTTTTCGTGATTTCCTTCACCTTGCACAGGTGTTTTTGGTCAATGTATTGGTAATTGACATGTCTTTTATCTAAAGCCGGGTACACACGATCAGATTATCAGACACATTTTTATCAGTGTTTTTTTTTTTTTTTTTTTTATGCTGCTAGTCTCCTATCGAAAGTGAAGAGGTAACGCAAAATACGAAAATTCTCGTACGACAGAATTCAACTTCAGAAGTGATGTAATGTGCTAAATTGTTTTTCTATGCGTTTAGTTTCTGAGCATGTGTATTCTTGCTCTTACAATTTTTTTCGACCAAAAACTGTACTAATTAAACAAAAACAGGACTTTGTCACATATAGCAGAAATTTTAGAGCATGCACATCCAGTTTTTTGTCATCTGAAAATTCGGAATCAGCTTTTAAAAGCACCATACTAACAATCAGAAAATCATCAGATCGTTCATCGGACAAAATTTTACTTTTGATTTTCTAATCGTGTGTACGGGCCTTAAAGAGGGATTCCACCTACAAAAAAAATATTAAAAGCCAGCAGCTATAAATACTACAGCTGCTGACTTTTAATAAATGGACACTCACCTGTCCCGGGTTCCAGCGATGCCGAGGCCGATCGATCGCTCGGCTCTTGGCTGCTGCCGCCACCATTCTAGGTGAGGGAATCAGGAAGTGAAGCGAATCGGCTTCACTTCCCGGTTCCCTACTGCGCATGCTCGAGTCGCGCAGCGCAATAGGAATTGTCCGCACTGTCTCTGAGACCCGTGTGTGTCCCAGCAGACAGCGCGGCAGGACAGAAAATGGTGTAGACTCCCACAGGAGTCTATGCCCGGAAGTGGGTGTAAATACCTGTCTTTGACAGGTATCTCCACCCCCCTCCCCCCTGAAAGGTGCCAATTGTGACACCGGAGGGGGGGAGGGGTTCCGATCAGCGGAGGTTCCACTTTAGGGTGGAATCCGCTTTAAGGCTGGCCATACATTATACAATTTTCTTGTACAATTTTCCTCTACATTTTCCAAAACCATATCATATGAGGTCAAACCTAAACACTTTTAATTTGTATGCAATCAGGCAGGCCCTTGCACTACATAGTTGAAGGTAAATCTGAAGGAAATTGAACAAGAAATTGTATAATGTAGGGTCAGTTTAAGGAAAATTCACAAACCAAAACCTGTTAAGACACTTGAGGACTGGCATTGAGAACCACTAGACTAGCGCAATTTTAGCGATGAGTCTGTTGAATCAGCAAATACTGTTATTTTTAAATCTAATATCTACAGTATATATTATGGGTTTTTCAGCTAGGAGCTGATTGGTTTCCATTTTGCTTGCTGGTTCAGATTCTGTCTCTTCCAGTCTTGGTAAACTCCTCAGTTTAATTATTTTTTAAATAAAAAGTGCCATTTAGGGTTCTTTAAATTTCCGCTTTATGCTAATCCATGCCCCTGGAGTCAAGTCCAACCCACCTTCCGTCATCCTGTCGGCGTTGATTCCGGGGGTAGGGCGAATTGGGGGTCACAGGTGCAGACAGAAGCACATTTTCTGTCTCTCTTCTTGCAGAACTTTACTTTAAAAAGGTTAAAATGGTTTAGAGATTTGCTTAATTTCAAGTTGTTTGATGTGGTGTTTTGTTATTTTTGTCTGTTCCCTCCAGACATGCTCTGTTTGGTGAAGCCAGAGTGAATAAAATCTTTGAGGATTCAGTGATAAGCCGATTGTACACAGCTACATCTCTCATGCAGATCGATGATACCATCATGAGGTAAAGAATATTCTTTAAATGTCACAGGATTAATATTCTGACCTTTTATCTTTTTGATTAGCAGTGCTCTACAAACAGCTAGTCTTGTAAGAAAATATTGTACCTTCCACTTCGATAACTGGCAGAGGTACACATTTTTAATGGTACTTGGCAGTCAGACATACAGTATATACCAGTCATACACACAGTATATACTACTGGTTAGCTGACAAGGTTAAATAAAATATTCATCTGACCAATTAAACTGGCTATTGCCTTTTTCCTTTACTCTGCCTTATGTTTGACAAAAAAAATGTTTTTTCAATATATATGTTTGAATATATAATTTTATGTTCCATTGGTCAGTATTTCCTGTGGTGCAGTGAGTACAAAAAGGAAATGGTCTCAAGTGTGACACTTCAATCTATCACCTGCATTGCACTGCAAATCAGAATTGTTTTTAAAAAAATTTTTTAGGGCTCCTTCACACCGGGCTGCCGGGGGCAGTAAAAACAGGTGGCTGGGCAGTGGCCTTACCACACCCTAGGCCACTCAATGCAGTTCTAAGGATACAGCCGAACAGGCCTGTACCAGTGGCATATCATCCATGGGGGCAGGACGTTTACTACACATGGGCCTCCAAGGAAAGGGGCCCACTGTTACCCACCCTGCACACATGGATGATTGTCCCTTGGTTCACAGCCGGGGATGATCGGTGCAATGGGGGAGACAGCTGTAAGCACCGATCTCCCTGCATGACAGCCGCTTCTCCTCCTCTCCCTCCCGCGGCTATCAGTGCTTACAGCTGTCCCTCCCACCACACCGATCCTCCTGGGCTGTTCTCAGTGTCGTCCTCCCATTCTTCTCCTCCTCTTCTGCTCCCCGTGTTCTCTCCCAGCCCGCTGTCTCCTCCTCCTCCTGCCCCCGTTCTCCTCTGGCCCATTTTGTCGTCCCCGTCCTCATCCCCTTCGTCTCCTGTGGACTGCGGGGGATGTGTCAAGATGGAGAGTGGAGGAAGGGGCCGGTAAATGTCATTTACTGGCCCCTTCCTTTTCTGAATTGGACACAGAGAGTGATCATTGCTGAACGCCTGTGACCTGTAATAACTAAGCAGTGTAAGCTGTGTTACTCTGCTTCAGTTTATGAATGGAGAGGAGCCGCTGTCTACGTTCATCTTCAATGCTGAGAAAGGGACTGGGGAATCTGTGTCCTCAGCCTCTTTCTATGTCTCAAAGGGGAGATGTCAGGGATCTTTAGATCCCTGATAGCTTGCCAAAGACCACCGACAAGGGTGAGTAAAAAACAATATTGCAAAAAGTATTAAAAAAAAAAATTGTAAAAAAATTATAAAAAATATAATTGTAAAAAATAAACTATGGCTTTCACACTGGAGTGAGAGGAGAGGCTCTTTACAGGCGCTATGCAGATGCTATTTTTAGCGCTATAGGGCCTGTGAAGCGCCTTAGTGTGAAAACAGCCTATCTACTTCTCAGATTTCATCACAGTCACCTAGGCACCTGTTCACGCTTTTCTTACATAGTTACAAAGTTAGTAAGGTTGAATAAAGACACCAGTCCATCCAGTTCATTTCTTATAGCAGGTGGATTTTTGGGTCTTTTCCAATGCCAGTTTCAGGTGTAGGGTGCCACAAGCTGCTCTCTAAGGCCCCTTTCACACTGTGCGTTAGGGGGGCCCTTTTATCTCCCGCTAGCGGCCGAAGAAGGGGTTAAAATAGCCCTTTTCCGGCGATTCAGAAGCGCTTTTCAGGTGCTTTGCAAGTGCTGCTCATTCAATTTAATGGCCAGGGAGCTGTATTCACCACTACTACACCGCCCCAAGATGCTTCTTGCAGGACTTTTCCTAACGTCCCGCAAGCACACCTCCCCAGTGTGAAAGCAATTGGGCTTTCACATTCCGGTGGCATGGGAGGCAGTTTTCAGACGCTTTACATGCGCCATTTCTAGTGCTAAAATGCCTAAAAACTGCCTCACTGTGATCCAAGTCTGTCAACATTTTGGACCCATTTGTTACGTGGGCTTGTAGGCTTTGTTTGCTGTGTTGGCCCCTTCTCAATTGGGCTGCGTTTGAGCATCCCCAGTCATTAATTGGCCTTTGTCCTGGACTTTGACTAAGGAACTTGGACTTTGTTGTAAATACTATTTCTTGGAGTAAAGTACAGAGCACCTGTCTCCTCCCCTCTGTTATTATGATCTCCCTATTGCTTGCTACAAATTGAGTCTAGCTGATTTAGAGGGGTTATATGGAGGGATGTCAATGCCAAATTGTATACCTTTTTGTAGTATCATGTAGACATCCTGCCCTCCCAAACTTGTAGCTGCAACTCCAAACTTAAACACACTTGTGACACTTGTAGGTCACTCCACCTTACTCTGAATCAGAAATGCATATGGCTATTATTGGTGATGGGTAAATCTGATCTGGGTGATCAAAGCAGTTGCTTGTTGCTCATATCATATCAGATTAGTACCGTATTTATCGGTGTATAACACACACTTTTTTCCCCTTAAAATCACGGGGAAATCGTGGATGCGTGTTATACGCTGATCCCCGACGATCTCCCGCTGATTGTGAAGAAAGGAGCTAGCGGAGCCGAAATACAGAAAGCCGAGTATACTTCGGCTAGACTTGCCGCCTCTCGCAGTCCCGCCGCTGACTGTGAGCAGAGCTGAGTCTAGCCGAAGTACACTCGGCTTTCTATATGTCGTCGGTGCACGCTCCTCTCTCAATCAGTGGAGATGGGCGGGACTGTGAGCAGAGACGAGTCTAGCCGAAGTACACTTGGCTTTGTGTATCTTGGCTCCGCTCGCTCCTCTCCGCTCAGTCGGCACCAATTTTAAATCGGGGCAATGCTGCAACTAGACTAGCAAGGCTGCAAAGGCACTGGGCAAGACTGCAAAGGCGATGGACAAGGCTGTAGATGGACACTGATAAGGCTGCATTGATGGTCATTTAAATGTAAGTTTTTTTTTTTTTTTTTTTTTTTTACCTTAAACTTCCCTCCAAAAAGTTTTTTTCCTTAATATTCCCTCCTAAACTTGGGGTGTGTTTTACGAAGGCACGTGTTGTACTCCAATAAATACGGTAAATTAGATTTAGCTGCATATATGCACTGATGTCCTTCAGCATTCATATGTTTCAAGCAAAGGAAGCAATGGTGTCTACAGATAAATTCTGCATGCTGATTGGCTTATTTTAGTATTTGACTGTATTGCCTGACACATCCATGTGTTCTTCTTCTTTTTAAAAGTGATAAGCTTCTGACAATGCAAAGCATTCAGTGTGAATAGTAAGGCATTTTTGTCAGTGCTTTAATTTGATTCTTGTCTATTTGCTTTTCCCTTGTCAGAAAATTCCATGGCTACGAGACCCTTAAGGAGTACTATGAAGCAGAAAGCTGTGTTCGCTATTTACAGAATGTAAGTTTTTGTTATAGCTCCAATAATTAGAGTTCACCTCTCAGGTAGTGGTGTAGAGTGAATACATTTGTGTAATAAGGCCCCTAATAAATGCCTTAATTGTGAAATGGGTTTTGTGAAATGGTGACGGAAGGTTGATTAAGGACTTAGACAATATTTTATTTTTGAAGGAATGCCTGTGATTTGAATCTCTTGTTGGCTTCTTATATCGGGTGGGTGGGGGGATGTCCCACTTTTACTGCTGTCTTTTCTGTAGTGTAAAGCCTCATACACACTATCAGCTGATTTTCTATTTTCTGCTAATTTTGTCTTCAGATTTACCAAAACCATGTAGTGCACAGGTCTGCCTGATTGCATACAAATTTAAACTCCTAAGGTTTGACCTCATATTATATGATTTTAGTAAATCCTGAAGACAAAAATCAGCAGAACATCTCTATCAGTGTGTGTATGGAGCTTAATGTTTTGCCTGTAGGAGCAGCTTAAAGCAGATCTTCACTGTGTCACAAACCGAAAACACTATTTTAATTTGTCTTTAATACTCAGAGCAAACTCTTCCATCCATTTCATGACTCAACACTTTATTTTGTTGAGAAATCACTTTGAAAAACACCCCCCTAGCATTTCTGTCTGTAGCCATCTTGAGTAAGGGCAAATGTTTCATGTAGCATTTACTTCCTGGAATCCATTTGCCCTGGGCTCAAGCATGCAGGAGGTTGTGCTTAGCTCAGAAAAACCCTCCTCTCCCCTCCTGAAGATTCCTTGGATGTATGACATCATTTGCCTAGGCAAGAAACCAGGAAGTGAGTGAAAGAATGTAAAAAAAAAAAAGATGGAAAACATATATCTATTTACTCCTTTGTGTGCTCAGCTCATTGCATTAGGGTGTGCACGTACGTGTGTGTGTGTATGTATAGATAGAGAGATGGATATATATATATATATATATATATATATATATATATATATATAATCTATCCAATAGATCTCTATATCTCTCTCTATATCTATATAAAATCTATCAGCAGAGCAGTGGACAGTGCCAGTAGTGTTTTTTTTTTTTTTTTTTTTTTCTTTTTACTATTATATTTTACAATTTTTTTGTGTACTTCTTTTTTTTTTTTATTTTTTTTTTATTTTTTTTTTTTTTGCCCCATCATGGGGCTGTGCTGAAAAAAACATGTTCTGATGTCTCACTTTTTGAGACTGAGAAATAAACTGGGAACAGATTCCCCAGTCCCTTTCTCTTCAGCCTGCAGTAAACATAATTTACTATGCTTCAGTTAAGAATGAAGACAGGAGCGATCGGTACAGATCGCTCACGGTGTTCAGAAAAGGAAAGCCAATTTAATGAAATATTTACCAGCCCCTTCCACCGCTCCTGAGAGATGGGAAGCTGGCAGCACTGCAGGGGGGGGGGGGGGACAGGAAGCAGGGAGAACCGGCATTACTTGGGGTTTGCCTAGGCACACCTGACACACACTCTGCGCACGCCTATGTATTTACTAATGCTAGCAGCATAAGGATTAAAATATTCAATGTGAGATGAGAGACCATGCACATTAAGACATTTAGAGGCATATTTTAAGCTCAGTGTTAATGCTACTTTGACACTGGGGCGCTTTACAGGCACTATAATGCCTGCAAAGTGCCTTGTAAGAGCCTCTCCTCTAACTCCATTGTGAAAGCCTAAGGGTTTTCACACTGGAGCAGTGCGCTGATAGGACGGTAAAAAAAAGTCCTGCAAGCCGTACCTTTGCAGCACTGTAGGAGTGGTGTATACACTGCTCCTAAAGCTCCCCTGCCCATTGAAATCAATGGACAGCGGTGCCAAATTGGTGCTGTAGCGTCACTTTGAGGACTGTTTTAACCCTTTTTTGGCCTCTAGCAGGGGTTAAAAGTGCCCCGCTAGCGGCTGAAAACCTCCGCTCCCAATGCCCCAGTCTGAAAGTGGCCTTAGAGGCAGAAAATTATTTTGGTTTGTGTTTTTGAAAGGAGATAAACGCTCCTAAGCGCCTGTACAAAATGCCCTAAAATGCATATATGGAGAATCCAGTAGTGAAAGTTAGACATGTAATTCTTGTAGCAGGTGGGTGTTGAGTTATTACTTTACCGTTAGGACATAAAAGAGCATTGTGTGTAAATCGATGTACTGTAACTGTAGGGGAAAAGTTAGAACCCCTGTGGTGTGCCCACAGAATCATTTAGTATTGGGAGTCTTCAGTCCTACACAGTATGCTGGATGCAACCGATCTGTCTGTAGAGGCAAATTATATTATTCTTTCTCTTAACGTGTTTTTCTCAAAATGCATGGGTAGAGCTCTATGAAACATAATGATTCCCTATTATAATATCTTGTTTGCCATTATTACTAGAGGTTTTTCAGAAGCACTGTGAACATGCTGTGCCAGTATGTGGGTTGCTCACACTTTAGTGATTTTGTGTATTTGTTAATTATCATGAAAATGTATAATGTATACTTTTTCAGACTTTGTACAGACAAGTTAAAGGGTGACTAGAAGAAACTGTACAGCTGTAACACTCAGTAAATGTGACGTATAATTAGTCACATGGTTTCTCATTCTGATATTTCCTTGATTTCAAGTCAGGTGTAGTTTAATATTATTCCTATGCTGATCAACAGTTTATTTCTCGTTCTAGATTCACATTCCTCTCATGTTGGTGAACTCTGTGGATGATCCACTAGTCCATGACAGTTTGCTGTCTATTCCTAAGGCTTTGGCCGGTAAGTTTCTCTTACATCTATAATGCAGGAATGTTGCTTCATACCCAACTAGCCATTGCTCCAAATATAGAAAGTGACTTGTTAACCGCTTCAATACTGGACACTTTCACCCCCTCCATGCCCAGGCCAATTTTCAGCTTTCAGTGCTGTCTCAATTTGAATGACAAATGCACACTGTACCAAAAGGAAATTGTTAGCATTGTTTTTTTATTGGGTTTTTTATTTTTTTGCTAAACAAACACAAATACAATTTTGTAAATGATATGCAAGTAATTTTCTCTTCACTGTTGTGTGCTGGTGAGGCTGCACTGATGGGCACTGGTGAGGTGGCACTGATCCACTGTTGTGTGCTGGTGAGGCTGCACTGATGGGCACTGGTGAGGTGGCACTGATCCACTGTTGTGTGCTGGTGAGGCTGCACTGATGGGCACTGGTGAGGTGGCACTGATCCACTGTTGTGTGCTGGTGAGGCTGCACTGATGGGCACTGGTGAGGTGGTGCTGATGATCAGTGCCCTTATCAGTGTAAATGTGCTCTGTCAGTCTTGCCAGTTATTGGCTTTCCTTTCCTCACACAGTGACAGCGAGTGAAGTAAGGAATGCAGATAACCGACAAGTCTATTTACATGTGATCAGCTGTGATTAGACACAGCTGATCGCCTGGTAAAGGGTCGCTGTGATTGGCCTCTTACCGGGATCTGTGATTAGCTGTGTCCAAAGAACACAGTGGTCACAGAGCACGCCCCAGAGGCACGTGCGAGGCATGTTCTGGCAGGATGCCTATGGACACCTTCCCAAAACAAGAGAGCCACGCTTTCGAGTTCTTATGCCTATGGTGTGGTACTGAGGTGTTCAAGAAGAACTTTTGATGATCAAAAAACAGGTTAGTATTTAAAAATGAAATTTTATAAATGTAACCAGCAGAGCTGAAATTGGTAAAGTGTAACAGAAGGGTTGCACCGCTCCAGTTAACCCAAGAGATCTCTTGCTGCTGTAGTGAAAGCTGGGTGCCAGCCTATGTCTGCGACCAGGATGCAGAGCACAGCAGAAAGTGATGGCACTTCCAGCATATAAAAAGTAGCTTTATTGGAAATCCATTGAATTCGAGGATATGACATGTAAATGCAGCTCGTCAGAAATTCAGCAAACGTGTTTCACACCTGTGCTTAATCATTACTGGATGCAATGATTAAGCACAGGTGAGTGAAATGCATTTGCTGAATTTCTGATGAGCTTGCATGTACATGTCATGTCCTCGTTTTTAATGGATTTTAAATAAAGCTGCTTTTTTTTTTTTTTTTTTCTGTTTCAATATGTTAATTGGAAATTTGAGTAAACAAGAAAATATAATCTGCTCATTAAACGCCCTCGCAGGGGCTACAAAACATAAATACAAATCCAAAGGGCAAACCATAATAAAGCTGCTTTTTATATGCTGGAAGTGCCTCCACCTTCTTTTTCTTAGAGCTGTAATGTAACCTGGGCCAGACAGAGGCAGGAGAGGCTCCCAGCTATGCGCTTAGGCAGGAGGGGGTTTGCCCCAGCTGTCTCTTCTGCACTAAAGGACTGATCAGCTGTCGCAGCATCAGGGAGGGGGGGGCCCTTATTACACTGAAAGAGCTGCACTGGTTCTGAGTGTAGTGGAGCAGAGTTGGCGTGCCTAGCCCTATGTGGATAAGCACTTTTAAGGCCCTTCAGGGGTAAATCAGGACAGCAGACAGAGCTCTGCTGATGAGAGCAGATGCCTTATGTTGACTGATCTGCAGCTTTACCTTTTTTTTTGATTAGGTGTTGGTTAGTACAGAGGTTTTGTGTTATGAAGTGTAGGGCCTCTTTCGCACAGGTGGTTTGTTGCAACCGCCGGATTCCTGCAGGTTCTTGCTGCTGGAATAACTTCTTTTGCGATCGGCATGTAGCCACACACGCTGAATTTAGCTGTGGTTTGAACTGACTGTGTCCAGGCTCAGCCTTCTGTTGCAAATCACTACTAATCGCACTGTGTGTGGCTACATGTCATCAGCAGCGGCTACTGTCAGCCCATTTATCTAATGGACTGAAATCGGGCGCTGCTGATCACATAACCAGGTCATTCCAGCAACAAGAATTCGCAGATTCGTGCCACTGGAATCCAGCGGCTGCAACAAACCGGCCTTGTGAAAGGGCCTAATTTAGTATCTTTTACTAAAATGTTTTTTTCCCTGTTTAATTTTCAGCAAAAAAAGAAAACGTGGTGGTGGTTTTGCCGCTTCATGGTGGACATCTGGGCTTCTTTGAGGGTGCTGTACTCTTCCCAGAACCCCTAACCTGGATGGATAAACTTTTGGTGCAGTATGCCAATGCCATCTGCCACTGGGAGAAAAACAAACCACATTGCTCTGATGCTGAGCCAGTAGAAACGGATCAACAGTAGACTAAAAGCACTTCTGTCACCTTCCCAAAGACTTGCCTAAAGGATCGCTCTTTTTAAACATGTATAGTACTTTACTAACAATTAGTCAATTTTTTTTTTTTTTTTGTTTGTGATACTGTGCATCACAATATGGGTCTATCCATGTTATCTTTGCAGTAAAACGATCGGGGAAGAGGTCAAGACTCCACTGTGAGCCTTCAGAGTTCCTGCATTCTCTTTATGATTGGTTACTGCATTGCTTTATGTATTTGCTGGTTTCAACAGCAAGGCCATTATGTTTCCATCTATACTGTCAAATATCTGGAAAACCTAGATTTGTTACGTATGTGTTCGAGCGAGACCTTCAGTGGTGATTGTTCATTCCACTTGGAGATCAGAGAAGAAAAATTCACACCTATGTAATACCAGATGGAATAATTTCATTTTGGTATTTGTCAAGCTGGGATTTCATGTGCAGCATAGTTATTTCTGCAGGTGCAGAAGATTGTGCAATCGTTTTTTTTGTAGTATAAACTCTAGCTGGTTCAGAAAAAATGTTGGCCTTTCTGGTTAAAGGAAACTTTAAATGTTATCCACTTTAAATGAAATATGAATCTCGCTTAAAGGGACTTAATCATTCAAGACACTCTTATTAAAAGCGTGTTGTATGTGAAGTCTGAAATGGTTCTAGGGCACTGACTTTACTTCTATCAAAGCTTTCTCACATGAGTGTCATGTTTGAGGTTTCTGGTTAAGACCATTCTGTATAGTAACAAGAAGGGTTCACTCTTATAAACAATAGCAAAACTTTTGTCTAACTGATATAAGTAGCTTTTCGTCCAGATACAGTTTTTTGTTCAAATGTTACCATAGCATGTGAATAGAGCATTGCTTATGTTCCCCTTAGCTCAAGTAAAATTTGAGATTGCTGCTAAAGGTCCCCACAGGCAGCCCGAATTTTGGCTAAATCAGCAGAAATTTAAAGGCTAAGTTCACATTTCTATGTTACGTGTTACACTCCTATTTACAGTGTAACATGTTCAGTTTGCACGTGATTTACACCCCCGCGAGACAAACGGTGAGGAATCTTTTCTCACCTGCTGTGTCTGCCCACACAACAGCTTCCATTCATTCACAGTTTCCGGTGAATGAATAGACTACAAGTACCATCAACCATTGCGGCTGCTGGTTTGTAGTTCTCAATGTACTGCAAGGTCATTGGTGACTGCTCCCGTAGTTCATTGATCTTCCTGCTCTCAAATAGCTGCCAGTATCAGAGGTATGAGCAGACGGCTATACTGAGAGTCTTCAGGCGGCTGGCATTGCGTCAGCAGATCGAGGGTGCAATGCTATTTTGGCTACTTAGAAAAATAAAATATGAAAATTTTTTACCTGCATAAAATCTGCATTTATTTATTTTTTAAAAAGTGAACTTATCCTTTTAAGCCACTGATGGCCCTGCAAACACCACCCAGCTCAACAAATCAATTAAAAAATTGAGCAGGAGGGGGGAAGTTATCAGTTGAACAGTGACCACATCTTATCAGATGCAGTCATTGTTTGGGCATTCAGGCAGCCATTATTATTATTATACACGATTTATATAGCGCCAACAGTTTACACAGTGCTTTACAATGTATAGGGGGGACAACACAATTACAGTACAGCTCAATACAAAAGGTACAGGAGGGCCTTGCTCGTAGAGCTTACGTTCTAAAGGGAGGGGTGGTGGTACAAACGGTAATAGCTTCAGAGAATGATTTGATGGGGGGTGGCTCTGGGACAGTTAGGTGGGTGTGGGATATGCTTCCCTGAATAAATGAGTTTTCAGGGATCTCCTGAAGGTGGACAGGGTAGGGGCTGATCGGACAGACTGGGGCAAGGCGTTCCAGAGGATGGGAGAGTGTGGTGGCCTTTAGTCCCAAAAATGGTATGGAGGATCCCATTGGATTTAACATTAAGTACATTTTTGGTTTAAAGTGGAAACCCTTTAATCGGTCAAGGTCAAATCACTCTGGATTTTTTTATTTTTTTGACTAAATCTTTAACTTGAGTTAAAAACGTCAACAAAACGTCCACTACCTGCCATCTAGAGGATTGTAGAAGATTCCTCTTTCACTTAAATAGAGAAGTCCTCCACAAATTGTGTGACAGAATAGTTCTTCTTTGTCCAGCAATGCACTGATATCTTGATTCTTGATCTTGATTGACATAGTTCTTTGCTAGAAGCACAGTACTTATTAGATTTGAGATATGTGGCTATTCTATTTTTTTTTTTCCTATTTTCTTTGGATCTAGCGTTGCCATAACGTGAGCACCATACTGCTTCCGCTCTGAAGGAGACAGTTTGAGGCATTGAGAGATTATATTTTTCAAATTGTATTTTTGTTTAAGTTGAGGGAAACCACACGTGAGCTGTGCTGTACATGATGAACCTGCACTCTTAGCGCTACGTTAAGTTCAGATGATTTGCTGCACTTATTTTTTCATTTTTTTCTTTCCCTTTTACCAAAGCCGTGAGCATATTTATGGAAGTTGTCTAATGTAGAAGTATTTTATTTTGCTTCTGTAGGTGCACGAAGGTTAAGATTGATCACACTAAAATCTATAGTGCCACCGACTGTGCTACATATAAATGCCATCTAGTTGGCAACAAATTTCTAATATTTTGGACTTTTCTAGGTGAACTACAGACCTTGACTAGAATGAGTTGACTGAAGTCTGGAAGTCCCCAATTTTGGATATTTGGATACCAAACTATGCCTTGTTTGCCATGTTATTGGCATACTATATGCTTGTGATAATGGAAAAATAAGAGCTTAATTGGCATGTGCAATGATGTACATGGTGTCAGCATAACTGAGCTAGTACTAAATAAACCTTGTGTCTTCTGTTCAGGTTGAAGCACCTTAGCAGGGTCATAGTATGGCTTGGAATGCTGGTTGTTTAGAGTTGTGTTTTTTTTTTTTTTTCTATAATTTTTTATTTATTTTTTTTGTCATAGCGCACACTTTTTTTATTTTGTTTGTTCTGTGTACTTGGTGTTTTACTTTGCATACATGTTTCACAGTGGGGACAAGCTTTCATATCTCCTTTTGAATAAAAGATAGTAACTCGTTTAGAAAATGGGTCCAGCTTAGTGAATAGCACAGATATCTTTGCTAAGATTGAGACCATTGTGATGGTCATAAGGAGGTCTGAAGCTGGCAGTAGAAGGAAATCGGGCACAAAAGGAACCTTTTGATCTACCCCGTTATAGTTGCTGGTAAAGTGTAATGTTTCATCAAAGCTGTAGAGAGTTTTGTATGACTGCAGCAAGCAGTGTTAAAGCGGAGCTCCAGTCCACCATAACCCTTTTTTTTTTTTGTACGTGCCCCTGTAATTGTTAAAACTTCTACTATAATATTTGCATAATGTTAGTACTGTCTTCCTACTACTTTCTTAGATGTCAATAAAATATTACCTGATCTTGGAAGGAGACGGGGGGCATTGAGGTTGTGGGCATCTGTGTTTATGAGCCCACTTGTGTTTATTTCCGGAATTGGGGGCAGCTGGCTACCCAGCATGCACCTCCCGATCTCACGCCTGCACAGTAATGACAATGCGTGGTGCAGTTTCTTTATGACAGTTTGCCACTTGCTGATGCTGCTCATGCCACTACTGCTACCGATTCCTTCTCTGACGCTGCTGGGTACCCGGTATAATGACAAAAGAATCCACAGTTCAAAAATGATGCCCAACTCTGCCTGGTATCTTGTCATTTCCGGTTTTGAAATAACACGATGACGAAGAGAAGGATGGCCATTGACTCCTGGGATTTGATGACACTGATATCCCAGGAGCCAACGGGAGAGTGGAAATGACGTACCTCTCTGCGGAAAGGTGGGCATGAAGTGAGGGGATTTTTGAAGTAAAAAGGTATTGAAAAAAATAAATAAAAAATATCCAAAGAGTAATGACACAGGGATCGGCTACCAGTAGGGCCATGTTTGCTAAATATGATGGAAAACTGCTTTAAAGTGGTTGTAAACCCTAAAGCCTCATACACACTATCAGTTTTTCTGCTGAGTTTTTCCTTCAGATTTACTAAAACCATGTAGTGCAAGAGCCAGCCTGATTGCATACAAATTGAAACTCCTAAGGTTTGACCTCCATATTATATGGTTTTGGTAAATCTGAAAGAAAAACTCAGCAGAAAAACTGATAGTGTGTATGGGGCCTTGCATATACTGAAACGACTGGTTTATTTTTCATTTCTAAGGGGTTTACAACCACCTTAATGTACAGGTATCAGCAAGTATGACTGCGCCACAGATACAATGATCCCCTTGGCTATAACCATGAAATGGTCAGTAGCTAATTTCAAAATACCCTATAGAGTACTGAAGGGATTAATAGGATACCCTATAAAGCAGTTTTCTTTTTTCTTCCTAATTAGGGCCTTGTTCTTGGTACTCCCTTTGAATTAGCACTTTTCCTTATTTTTGATATGAAAGATAGATGTTGCTGCTGCTACCCCACGTTATTCCACATTGTCATAGCTGATGAATTCGCACTAACTGGGACGGTACTGATCACATCGGTCTGCTTCAGTTTTGCCTTAAGCCACTGTTTGTGGTGTGAAGAGACTGTGTTGATGCCAGAACTATCACTATTACCAATGCCAATCAGTCCCTACATTTTGGTTTTCATGTATTGTACTTAGAATTGCATTGGACAACACAGACCGTTCCTGTTTTAGACAGGCGAATGAGGACTATTATGCAGGTTTCATTACAGAACATAGCAGTGACAAGCGAGCCTTGTACATATAATGTGAGCAACCTACAGGGAAGGTTAGCCGTATTTTGCCTTTAACTGATCTAGGTGGAAAATAGTCCATCAGAGCTTGCTGTATTGGCTGTTTTAATTGTTTCTGCATGTTCATCAATTATGGGACACCCTCCAGCCCAGTGACTGTAAGGTATCTGTGTGGAAATGATGACTGTCCTGTTTTATATTTGAAGACGTCAGTAGAAATGCACAACGTGGAGTATATTAATGTGGAATATTTGAACGGTTATAAAATTTCTAGTGGTGGTATAGGCTGTTAATGTGTTTTTGTTTCTTGTTGATCGCCACCTTAATTATGCCTGTAATTAACTTTTTTTTTGTTTTTTTTTTGTTGCTTCAGTATATTAATGTGTATTGAATCTTATTTGGTTGTCGGTTTGCATGCTTGTTTTCTGTGGATTAACACTCAGGGATAGAACTGCCACACACCAAAGTGTTGATTGAACTGAGGGTGATGCTCATCACAGGAAGTTAACATGCAAGCACACATGAGATGGTTTAATTTATTTTACTATTTTTTTTTTTTTTAATTAGTGTTATGTTCTCTTTTTCTGCATCTTTGAGTAACAAAATAGTAAGGCATACTCTGCTTTGTACTCAGGATTTATGGCACTTAAAGGGTCAGTCCAGCCTGAAAATAAAATTGTGCTCACCTACACAGGTTGAAACACCTGTGGGGTTTTTTTTTTGTTTTTGTTTTTTTTAACAGTCTGTCAGTATACTATTCTCATTACAACGGAGCCTCTTGGGTTTTCATTTTACTTAAAGTGGAACTATAGGCAAAACTTTTTCCCCAAATTTTGTCTTCCAGGAGAGCCAGATTAAACAATAAACTCTTGGACTGTCCTGGAAGACTCCTGAAAATAGTTACTGCTAAGTCTGCCCCGTACACACGAGAGGATGTTTTTTCAGACGGAATTCTGCTCCAGCTTGGCTTGCATAGACACGGGTTACACAAAAGTTCTCGGAACTTTCGACCGTCAAGAACGCGGTGACGTACACCACTACGACGAGCCAAGAAAATGAAGTTCAATGCTTCCGAGTATTTGAACATTGAATTTCCGATCAGAACTTTTTCCGACCGAAAATTACAGAACCTGCTCTCAATCTTTTGCTGGCGGGAATTCCGCCAGCAAAAGTCCGATGGAGCATACGCATGGTCAGAATTTCCGACCAAAAGCTCACATCAGAGTTTTGCTAGGGGAATTTCCGATCGTGTGTACGCGGCATAACTCCAGTTTTTCCAAATCATCTTCCAAGACAGCTCATGAGTTTGTTTAATCCAACAGTCCTGGAAATAGAGTAGCTGGTAAGTATAACTATGTTTTTTTTGTTTCTATTTTGGATTTTTTTTTTTTGCCATTTGTGTCCCATTGGGGAGATTTACCTTCACTTCCTGTCCCATAGTCAAAACAAGTTGGAGGAAATTCCTCTAAATTAAGGGAATCCCCCTGGGGTCCCCATTGGAAAATGGAAGACCTCTATTATTTTTCTGGGGACAGCCCAAAAGTTGAGATTTTCTTTTACTCTTTCAATGATAATGGTAGTCAGGACCTATAGAGAGAGTGAATCTCCGTAATGTGGGCACAGACAGCAATAAAAGCCTAATTGGCAATCCAATCCCTCTCTACACTGTTTTGCCTTTAGTTGAAAATTAATGATAAATTATGAAAGACAGTGGAGCATAGAACAAGCAGATCTGACGCAAGATCCCAGTGTTGAAGCCCCTGAGCACATAAGGTGCTTTTATAGGTATACTTTTAATTTTCTCTAATGATGCACTGTGTTTTGGGAGCGTATAGGCCAGTTTAGATTCAATCATTGCAATTTGTAAATGAACAGGTTTGCTTTAGTTAACTGTGGTCCTGTTTTTATTAAGTCTTTGTCCCAACGTTCCTGTGAGAGCTGAAAGTTGCCCAAATAGGTCTGTGTAATGTGGTCTTTAATAAAATTTGCCTACTTTTGTGCAAACTGTCAGCGGCCACAGCAGAAATCCACTCTTCTTCCTGGTAAATTGTACATACAGTATGTTGATAGCTTGTCATCGGGAAGTTATGTCTTGACTGATAAAGTTGTAGCATAGAAATATAACGTTGGTCTATGTGCCTCCAGCATACATTGACACTGTCTTCACATTTTCTCCAATGTCAAGAGTGTTGTTGTTTTGCAATGTAATTGTACATTGAGCCCTTGGGTTTCGGGCAGAATGGCGTGCTTATAGGTAGTAGGTTCTTATCAAATTACATTTGGTCTAAACTGTGCTAATATGAAACTTAGTTTGTATCTATTTCCATTAATCCAATTCTCCAGTATACCTGTCTTTACTACTATGCCTTTTTAGAAGGCATTCTTTTCTCAGTGACTCCCTGCCCTCATTCATACATACAAATGATGGAAATTTCACCAATTTCCAACTTCCTGTTAGCTTATAACTTTGGCAGTGATATATAGTACTGTGCACTTGTGGGTATTCCTAGTGTTCAGTTCCATATCAAACCAGCAGCTGTTTGTTCATGAGAAGCGTTAGGTCTCATCTAGTTCTGGACATTGATGTAACAAAATGATTTCCGAACCAAGATATGTGTGTAAGCCATGGGTCTTCAAACTACGGCCCTCCAGTTGTTCAGGAACTACAATTCCCATCATGCCTAGTCATGTCTGTGAATGTCAGAGTTTTACAATGCCTCATGGGATGTGTAGTTTCACAACAGCTGGAGGGCCGTAGTTTGAGGATCCCTGGTGTAAGCCACTCAGGCTGTATAGGAATGAAGTCCTGTGCCCACCAATGTGAGTGCTGGCCGGGAAGAGAGCTTGTCTAGGCTCCAGACAATGGTAGAGAGTGATAGGTGTCCTGGAAGCCTGACATCAAGTTAAAGCATGCTATGTGATAGTAAATGGCAGTCTCAGCCTGTACCCCTGCCAGGGCATGCCCCCAACACTGCTTTGGGGGAGTGGCCTGGCAGGGGTCCAGGCTGAGACTGCCATTCACGATCACACAGCAGGCTTTGACTTGATGTGCAGCTTCCAGGACACCCATCACTCTACCAAAATGAGTTCTGAAATGTCATATTCTGGATTTATCAGCTTTGACAGCTAAAGCTTCCCACTAACCATAGACTTAAGAGGGCTCCACTCAAAACTGTTTTATTTTTGGGAGAATGTTGGAACTTCATCCAATTTTCTGGGATCATTTACAGTTCATTGACAAGAACATGTGAACTCAAGCTACTTTTAAATTCCCACTCATTTAGAGAAGCGGAGACAAAAAAGCTCAAAAAACGCAGGCTTTTATAGTGTCACTGGATTTTCATTAGGACTTCATTGAAATTGTGCCCCAGAAAGCAGAAAATATGTTGAAATTTTAAGCATTATCAATCCAACAATTATATCTTTTCCAGTCTGTTTTTATCAAGGTTGTTCTAAACCATTTATTGGCTTTAAATTTCAGACGAGCAAGGCGTGTAAATTAATGTTTTCTACATGATTCAACCCTCAGTCCTGATCATGCCTGCTTTATGGATAGGCTGGAGGTGGAAGCACTCTGGAACTAATTTTTACAATGGCAAATTTTTGGCATGGAGGGTGCAGGGCAATAACTAAATCACTCTGCAACACTTAACGTACATATTTGGGTGGAGTTCGCTTAGGATGGAGTAGGCAAGGGTAAAAACCTCAGTAAGGTTCTTTTTGCCATTTGTTTCCCATTGAGAAATGCCTTCACTTGCTCACTAGTGGGACATAAACTGCAATAAGACCTGAGGGGTTCACCTTCTCTACTCAAGTCAATATGGGAACAAAAAATTAAATTTTGGCTGTAGATATACTGTACTTGGTTACCCACATCCTTTACATACAGTGGAGGTAGTCCATGTGTGAGCTGAACTGGTAAACCTCCGAATGTGTCATCCACTAGAATCTGGTAACCTCATTACCGTATTCATTTTTGGTAGTTTAACTGGTTCTTATCTTATTGAGGCTGGCTTCTAATTACAGTCGAAAACCCTTTTCAGATCTCTTCTAGCTACAGTGTCTTTTTTTAATAGTAACCGTGTACTCTCTGATCATTAATGCTGGTTATAGCAAATCAGTGTCCCATTTAGCATACTAAACCATGTACTCTAAATGAGCTTTGATGCTGGTTATATTAAAAAAAATAATCATTTTTAATAGGGCAGCATTTATCGCAGTTAAAATGATATACAACAATACTAAATACAGTTTATAAATGTAAGTTTTTAACATTCTCTACAATATTCCAAGTGCAGAGTAGAAAGCCAAATAAGTGACCAACTGAATTGAGCTGAGAACTGCTAACTGTTCTCTGATTAGTAGGAGCCATGCACCAATCCAAAGCTGCGTACACACTAGTAGTGTTTTTTTTTTGTTTTTTTTCCATTCAGCCCACTGGTTGAATGAAAACAAAATAAGATTCCTGCATCCAGGCTGATCGAATGCAGGTTTTCCAGCAGGATCTAACAATTGGCTTCTATCAATCAGAGAGGGTTACACAGATCGAACGGCCAAATTGCGATCTGTATGTACCTGGCCTGACTCATAGACCTGGTTCGCAGCTATGCAGGTTGCAGTTTGCATATTCCAGGTACATTTTGCATTTTTTAATACACGTTTTTTGATCCATTGAAGTCTATGGAACCAAAAACTAGAAAAAAGGTCCCTGCTCCTTTCCAGAAAATGCACAGATGTGAACATGACCCATAGGAAACCACGTTAAATGGGCTGTAATATTTCTGGAAAAAGCACTAAAAATGCATAGATGTGAACCAGGCCTTATACAGGTTCTGTGTGTGTGTTGGCAGCCATATTTGTGTCACTGAAGTTGCAAAGGCCAATTAAATGTATATTGCATGCAATGCTTTTTTTTTTATAACCAGCCAGGACAGTTTTTTTTGTTTTTTTACAAATGGGGGGGGGGGGGAAGCCTTTTGGAGCAAGCCATATATCTACAGAATATAGTTTCTGTTATGGTGCTGTATTACGAGTACATCAATTTATGTATGTTCCCCAGGTTGAAGAATGTACTCCATTGTTTTGTAACCCAGTGCCCTGGATATTGAGAAATTTTTATCCTCTTTTTTGTTTTTTTTTAACTTGACTGTGGATAGTAACAACAGAGAGTGTTTGTGTTTTGTGTTCTTCTGATCCCAAACGCAACTGCCTTAATAAGCAGGGTAAATGATCATTTATACACAAGTGCTGGCACTTAAAAATGCAGTTATTTGTAACGTCTTCACTATATTCTACTCTAAGCTGGCTTGCTCCTACCATTAGTGCACCATTTTTACTATTATGTTATTTTGGAACTTTAAATGCTGCCCTTTATATGGTTTCATCGAGACACAAGCAACCTGTGGCTTTCAAGTGGTCATTAAAAAAAAATGACCGTGGCCAGAAAGGGCAAGCTGGGAATTGTCCTCCCTGCCAAAGATAGAAATCCATGGGTTGCCCATATCCTGGTTACATTTGTGAACTGTAAACCTGGAACTGACTGAATTTCCTTATCAAGAGATCAGATAAGGGGCTGGTCATTTTTAGAGATTAGGATTTGCAAATAGCAATGCAATTTTATACACATACCCTAGGATAATTTGTGTTTTTTTTTTTTTCATTTTTTTTTTCATTTGCTTTCTGATGATTTTTGTGCGTGATGTATGACAAAGTTCATAAAAATGAAAAAAATACATTTTGTTACTTTTTGGACTTAATGGACCTGAATATGTTATAATAAAGAAAATGTTTAATTCACATGTATGTCTGTGGCTGATTTTCTATTTTAAAAAAGTGCAGTTTGCCTGAATCCTACATCAGGAAAAGCAGAAAATTTGACAAACTAACAATTTATTTTTCCCTTTTTACTGCTGTCCTATGAGAATTGTACCAGAATAATCAAATCTAGCTCAGATTTTTGTTTCAAATTTGGTAATGTCTGTGGATATATGCATATTGAACAAGTTTGCATTTCACTTTGCTCCTGCTGTCCTTTTTAGAACTGTTCTGGGATCATCAGTCATTTTTGTTTTGTTTAATTCTTTAATGGGGGAAAATTTGAACTAACTATAGAGTGCCTTGCAAAATTATTCGGCCCCCTTGAACTTTTCAACCTTTTGCCACATTTCAGGCTTCAAACATAAAGATATAACATTTTTATTTTTTGTGAAGGATCACCAACAAGTGGGACACAATTGTGAAGTGGAACGAAATCTATTGGATTCTTGAAACTTTTTTAACTAATAAAAAAAATGAAAAGTGGGGCGTGCAAAATTATTCGGCCCCCTTGCGTTAATACTTTGTAGAGCCACCTTTTGCTGCAATTACAGCTGCAAGTCGCTTGGGGTATGTCTCTATCAGTTTTGCACATCGAGAGACTGAAATTCTTGCCCATTCTTCCTTGCAAAACAGCTCGAGCTCAGTGAGGTTGGATGGAGAGCGTTTGTGAACAGCAGTTTTCAGCTCTTTCCACAGATTCTCGATTGGTTTCAGGTCTGGACTTTGACTTGGCCATTCTAACACCTGGATACGTTTATTTGTGAACCATTCCTTTGTAGATTTTGCTGTATGTTTGGGATCATTGTCTTGTTGGAAGATAAATCTTCGTCCCAGTTTCAGGTCTTTTGCAGACTCCAACAGGTTTTCATCCAGAATGGTCCTGTATTTGGCTGCATCCATCTTCCTCTCAATTTTAACCATCTTCCTTGTCCCTGCTGAAGAAAAGCAGGCCCAAACCATGATGCTGCAACCACCATGTTTGACAGTGGGGATGGTGTGTTGAGGGTGATGAGCTGTGTTGCTTTTACGCCAAACATATCGTTGTGCATTGTGGGCAAAAAGTTCGATTTTGGTTTCATCTGACCAGAGCACCTTCTTCCACATGTTTGGTGTGTCTCCCAGGTGGCTTGTGGCAAACTTTAGACAAGACTTTTTATGGATATCTTTGAGAAATGGCTTTCTTCTTGCCACTCTTCCATAAAGGCCAGATTTGTGCAGTGTACAACTGATTGTTGTCCTATGGACAGACTCTCCCACCTCAGCTGTAGTTCTCTGCAGTTCATCCAGAGTGATCATGGGCCTCTTGGCTGCATCTCTGATCAGTCTTCACCTTGTCTGAGCTGAAAGTTTAGAGGGACGGCCAGGACTTGGTAGATTTGCAGTGGGCTGATACTCTTTCCATTTCAAAATGATCACTTGCACAGTGCTCCTTGGGATGTTTAAAGCTTGGGAAATCTTTTTTGTATCCAAATCCGGCTTTAAACTTCTCCACAACAGTATTACGGACCTGCCTGGTGTGTTCCTTGGTCTTCATGATAGTCTCAGGGTTCTGTTGAAAGCGCAGAGAGCATCACAGAGCAGGTGCATTTATACAGAGACTTGATTACACACAGGTGGATTCTATTTATCACCATCAGTCATTTAGGACAATATTGGATCATTCAGAGATCCTCGCTGAACTTCTGGAGTGAGTTTGCTGCACTGAAAGTAAAGGGGCCGAATAATTTTGCACGCACCACTTTTCAGTTTTTTATTTGCTAAAAAAGTTTAAATTATCCAATAGATTTCGTTCCACTTCACAATTGTGTCCCACTTGTTGGTGATTCTTCACAAAAAATTAAAATTTTATATCTTTATGTTTGAAGCCTGAAATGTGGCAAAAGGTTGAAAAGTTCAAGGGGGCCGAATACTTTCGCAAGGCACTGTATAGATAAGGCTTACTGATTAAACATTGTCAAAGTAGGTATCTCTCTGTATCCTTTAGACTAGCATGCTAGCTGTAGGAACGAGCAAGGAATAAGTGCATTTGAAGGTTTATGGTCAGATTCAGGTTAGTGTCACCCAATTATAGAATATTTCAAACTTTTTGTATTGCTTTAATTTCTACACTGAAGAATGGTGTCCCAAGGGTATAAATCACTTTTTATATAGACAGATTCAACCAATTGTAAAACTTTTTTACTTTTTTAATGTGGTTCTGAAGGTTGAAGGTTTTTTTTACCCTCATGCATTATATGCATGAAGCTAAAGAAAACAAACAAAAAAAACTTCAGTATGCAGACTGGACACACTGGACCACTACACAGAGCAGGTAAGTATAACATTTTGGTTTTTATTTACCTTTTTAACCACTTCAGCCCCGGAAGAATTTACCCCCTTCCTGACCAGAGCACTTTTTGCGATATGGCATTGTGCCGCTTTAACTGACAATTGTGTGTTCGTGCAACGTTGCACCCAAACAAAACTGACATCCTTTTTTCCCCACAAATAGAGCTCTGCCGTTTTTTCATTTTTTGTGCTATAAACAAAAAAGAGCAACAATTTTGAAAAAAAGCTATATTTTTTTACATTTTGCTATAATATCCCCAAAAATATATATAAAAAAACGAATTTCTTTCTGTTTCATTCTTCTACATATTTTTGGTAAAAAAAATCGGCATTTTTAATATTAATGGCGGCGATCTGCGATTTTTAACACTATTTTTGGACCAGTGACATTTCTACAGCAATTGGTGCTATAAAAATGCACAAATTACTGTGTAAATGACACTGGCAGGGAAGGGGTTAAACACTAGGGGGCGATCAAGGGGTTAAGTGTGCCCTAGGGAGTGATTCTAACTGTGGGGGGATGGGCTCACTACAACATGACAGAGATCCCTGCTCCCGATGACAGGGAGTAGTAGATCCCTGCCGTGTTGCTAGGCAGAACAGGGAAATGCCTTGTTTACAGAGGCATCTCCCTGTTCTGCCACTCCGTGTCACGATTGGGAGCCCCTGGCAGACATTGAGTCTGCAGGACCTGCTGGCATGCTCATGCAGTACCACTGGCGGCACGCACGCACCCACAATTCTGCGTCTTAAAGGGGGCTTAACAGGTGCGCCCTTTTGTGCAGCCGTGCCATTGTGCCCACGTGCATCATTGTGCGCTGGTCGGCAAGCGGTTAATATCACTTTAACAGGGCAGGAGGTCCACCTGGAGAAGAGATTGATAACTATAGCCAAAGAGCCCAAAAAATAACATTTCTTATAAGACTCAAAGTACACTATTTCCACATACTGCATTAGTGTCGTTGCACATTAAAACACCATTGGTGAAATATAACATTTTGTGCAGCGCTCAAATTCATGATGATATAAATTCTTATCTGTACAATCTAATATATAATGTGAAATGAGCACAAAATAAAAACAGTGCAAAGTGATGTGAAATTCACACACTAACTTAAGTCCATGTTCTATCGTATAAAGATTTTTAAACCATGAATATAACAGTCCTTGGACAGATAGTGAGAAGATACAGATAGTGAGAACAAATTATATAGCCAGAAAGGGGATTCCACATGACTTTGATGTTGAAGTGATGACACAAACAATAGAACCACCATCGGTTAGTGACGAGGCTTACCGGAGTGAGAGGACTCCAATGGGCATATGCTTAGTGAGTCGGCGAGGCATATGGTGTAAACACCAAGGCATAGAACCTCTGCTTCCCGGCTCCAGACCAAGATGGAAGATGGTCCGATTGGTCAAGAGATGTCACAGAGAAGCGGTACTCGGAAGCAGCCAACTTGGCAGACCAAATCCGCTCAAATGTTCTGAATAGCATGACCAAAAAAGAAAACACTCCACATAGTGTGAATCTGTATAAACATAGAAATATATAAAATAAAAAAAATTGGAAACGCTCACATTTAGAAAGTGGATCAATAGCTTGAAAATATAAGGTTTATAGGTAACGTAATGACATCAGCAGGGCTTATCACAATGCGTTTCGTCCAAAGAGACATCATCTGGGCCTTCAAAGATTTCAGTGCTCCAGAATTCCATAAAACCGGAGAAAGCATATTCTATAATTACATAAAGGCACAGGGGACAGGGAGATGGGTGGGTTGGGGAGGCACTGGAAGTGTAGAATAGTATAGGCTCTGGGAGCAACTCAAAAGCTTACCTGCCAATGGACCAATAAGTATAAAGATGTTTCTTTCACACTTCACACTTTCTGTTTTGTTTTTCTTCCCCTAATAGGGCAAGTTTAAAGAGGATTTAAGGAAATGTGACCGGGTCTACATAAAACACACCCTTACTCTCCTCTAATGCAGGTGTGAATGGGGCTTAAGGCCTGGTTTACATTTTTTTTGTAGACCTTTCTGCCCCTCTGAAAGGTGATCCATATTAGAACGCTTTAAAGAGGGAAGTTTGTTAGGTGCTGAGAGGCAGTATGCTGGCACCGTAAAATCCCGCACCACTGCTGCAAGTGATGCAGGCATGGCCCCATTAAATTGAATAGGACAGGGGGTATAATTTGCCATAGCATAGGTACAACCCTGTCCAGATGCCCTTGCTGCTTAAGGGGGGGGGGGCAGAAGGCAGTAAAATCATGGCTCAACCACTTACTGCCCACTCCCCTGACCGCAAGTGTAAATGATCCCTAAAGATGAAACATAACTGCTTATGGGCTGCGACTGACCATCGAGCATGCGGTCTTGAAGATTTGGTGTTATCTAAGATCAGGGTGTCCTTTTTATTTGGACAGATTTCCTCTGTTTCATGATAAAATCTATACTGTTTAAACAAGTGAGCACATCTTTATGCAACTTAAAGAGGAGGGCCAGTTTAAAAAAAAAAAAAAAAGTCAGTTTGAGACCCCTGCTTTAACCACTTGAGCCCTGGAAATTTCCCGCCTTAATGACCAGGCCATTTCTTGCGATGCAGCTCTGCGTCGCTTTAACTGACAATTGCGTGGTCCTGCAACGCTGTACCCAAACAAAATTTACGTCCTTTTTTACCCACAAATAGAGCTTTCCTTTGCTGGTATTTAATAACCTCTGTGGTTTTTATTTTTTGCACAATAAACAAAAAAAGTGCGACAATTTTGAAAAGAAACAATATTTTTAACTTTTTTGCTAAAATCAATATCCCCCAAAACATTTTCAACAAATTTCTTCCTCAGTTTAGGCTGATATGTATTCTTCTTCTTCTACATATTTTTTGTGGGGAAAAAATCACAATACTTGTATATTGATTGGTTTGTGCAAAAGTTATAGCGTCTACAAAATAGAGGATAGATTAATGGCATTTTTTTTTTTTTTTTACTAGTAATGGCAGTGATCAGAGATTGTTTTTTTTTTTTTTTTTGAGACTACGGCATTGCGGCAGACACTGGGACCATTGACATTTATACAGCGATCAGTGCCAAAAATAGCCACTGATTACTGTATAAATGTCACTGGCAGGGAAGGAGTTAACACTAGGATGTGATCAAGGCGTTAAATGTGTGTTCTAGGGAGTGTTTCTAACTGGGGGGGTATGGGACTGTCTAAGGGAGGAGACCGATCACTGTTCCTAAGCAGTAGAAACAATAGATCAGTCTCCTCACCCCTGACAGAATGGAGACCTGTCTGTTTACATTGATGGACCTCCATTCTGTCTCTCTCAGGAGCGATCAAGGGTGCTCAGCAGACATCGCGACTGCCGGGCACGCTCATCGGCTCCGTCGTCGTGCCGCAGGTGTGCTACATTGACGGACTTTCATTCTGTCTCTCTCAGGAGCAATCAAGGGTGCTCGGCAGACATTGCGACTGCCGGGCACGCTCATCGGCTTTAGGTGTGCGCGCCCCCCTAGTGCTCTTAAAGCGGCCAACATACAGCTACGACCGCTCGTCCCAGGGGAGCCAAGCTGCCACGGTATAACTGCTGCGGCTGGTACTCAAGTGGTTAAAGGAACAGGATCTTCTTCTTTTTTATTTTTTATTTTTATAAGAGGTTAGAAACGCTTTAACCACTTGCCCAATGGGCACTTAAAACCCTTTCCTAACCAGACCAATTTTCAGCTTTCAGTGCTCTCACATTTTTCAATGACAATTATGCAACATTGTACCCATATGCCATTTTTGTCCTTTTTTCCCCCACACAGATAGAGCTTTCTTTTGATGGCATTTAATCACCACTGGATTTTTTATTTTTGTGCTATTAATGAAAAAAAGACCAAAAATTTTGTCCTTCTTCATTTGTTATAAAATTTTGCAAATTAGTAATTTTTTCTTCATGATTTTTGGCCAAAATATATTCTGCTACATATCTTTGGTAAAAATAACCCAAATAGGTGTATGCTATTTGGCCTTTGTGAAAGTTATAGAGTCTACACTCTATGGTACCAATTATTGAAAATTTATCACAGCTGATGTACTGACGGCCTATCTAATTTCTTGAGACACTGACAAGCCAGGAAAGTACAAATATCTCCTGAATTACCTCTTTTTGGAAAGTAGACATTCCACAGTATTTTGTAAGAGGCATGGTGAGTTTTTTTAAAGTTGTAATTTTTTTCCCACAATTCTTTGTAAAATAAAGATAATTATTTATTTTTTTCACAAAATTGTCATATTAACGGGTTATATCCCTCACACAACATATGCATACTTGCAACTACACCCCAAAACACATTCTACTACTACTCCTGAGTATGGCGATACCACATGTGTGAGATTTTTTTCACAGCCTGGCCATATACAGCCCAACATGCAGGGAGCACTATCAGGCGTTCTTGGAGCATAAATTACACATTTTATTTCTTGACTGCCTCTTGCACTTTTGAAGGTCCTGAAAGCGGAGGTCCACCCTAAAGTGGACCTTCCGCTCATCGGAACCCTCCCCCCCTCCGGTGCCACAATCGGCACCTTTCAGGGGGGAGGGGGGTGCAGTTACCTGGATAATCCAGGTAACAGCACCCACTTCCGGGATAGCTGTCTGCGGAAAGGGGCGTAACTTACGCCCCTTTCCGCAACTGCCCGCCCCTTTCCGCAAGTGCCCCGCTGCCTGCTGGGAAACACACAGCTCCCAGAGGCAGCGGGGAGCGTCCTTATTGCGCCGCGCGATTCGCGCATGCGCAGTAGGGAACCGGGAAATGAAGCCGAAAGGCTCCATTTCCTGATTCCCATACCCAAGATGGCGGCGGCAGGACCCGAGAGACGACCGAGCGATCGGCTTCGGGTTCCGACATCGCGGGCGCGCTGGACAGGTAAGTGTCACTATTTTAAAAGTCAGCAGCTGCAGTATTTGTAGCTGCTGGCTTTTAAAAAAAAAAAAAAATCGCGGAGTCCCGGTGGACTCCCGCTTGAACTAGAAAACCAGGACAAAGGAAATGCCCCAAAAATTAGCCTATTATATACTATAAGGCATGTAATTCGTTTTTTTTTTTTTTTTTTTTTACACACGAGTTTGGAAAATGTGGGAAGAAAATGTAAACTTTTTTTATTTTTTTTGTCCTTTTTATATGATGTTTCTAACACATAGTACGCACATACCCAATGTTACACCCCAAAGTGCATTTTACTACTCCTCCCGAGTATAGCGATACCACGTGTGAGACTTTTCCACAGTCAGGCCACATACAGAGGCCCAACATTCAGGGAGCACCTTCAGGTGTCCTAGGGACATAAATTTCAAATCTAATTTGACTATCTATTACACTTTTGTGTGGCACGGATGACGTGGATGTGGCACAGACGATCACTGATGTGGCACAGAGAAGGCATGAATGAGCCATGTATGGGTATGGATGAGCCATGAATGGATACAGATCAGTGCTGTGTACACTTCAGATCCAGCCCACTAACGCTGCTGCACCCTCTCCTCTCCTCGCACTGTACTGTATATATCGCTGCGAGGAGAGCAGCTATACGGGACATGCTCCTTTTAGTTGACAAGTGATTGCTCCGTCATTGGGCAGAGCGATCACGTGGTAAAGGCCTGCTGTCATTGGCCCTTTACCACGATCCGTGACGTGCCGGGTCCCGTGAATCTGGTGAGCATGAACAGGCCCGTGTCACGATTCAAGGAGGACGTCATAAGACGCCCTCCTAGAGTCATTTGACCATGCTGTAGCAATCATTCAGCTATGGCCTGGTCTGTAAGTGGTTAACTTGACTTATACCAATAAAATCCCATATCTGGCAGTGAAATCAATCTTATGCCCAGATCCTCAAAACAGTAGGTCTTGCTGGTCAAAGCTGTGGCTGACGGTGTTTCTCTGTAGACCAGGGTTCCTCTGGATGTTACTAGGGGTTCCTTGAGCAATGAGTAATTTCTGTCTCTCTCAGATAAGTTCCCTCTGACACCATTGAACTTTTTAGCTATCTGTAAGGGAGGGAAATTTTTACCAATGACCACAACTTTAGGGAGTGTTCTGCTCAATAATTATTACACTAACGTATCATGAGTTGTAGATATAATAATTTTTAGCAGGAGTTCCCTGAAACCGTTCTTGCTTCCCTGAGTTTTGTAAAGTTTTAACTGAGATGCCTCTGAAGGCAATTATTTCCTCTATCAAGAGCTGTCCTAGAAGGGCAGATCCAGGGGGGGCAATGGGGTAATTGCCCCTCTGAGAATTGTGGATGACGTTCCACGGACGGGTGGCTCCGCGGGTGACAGCGCAGTCAGTGAGTGGGCGGGTGAGGGGGGGCAGCTTGGTGGCTCAGTGTCTGAGCGGGCTGCTGGCCAATCAGAAAGCCAGCAGGCAGGGGAGCAGGGAGATGACATAATCTCTCACTGCCTTGCATCCCTGCAGTTCCGCCCTCACTGTGCGGGAAGCTGTGGGCAGCAGAGATTACATGATCTCTCTGCTGCCTAACTTCACTCTGGGACACGGCAAAAGGCCGCCTTAGCAGAAAAGTGACACAGTAGGTGACATGGCAAGTGACAATCTGTAATGTGTGGCAGGTGACGTGACAATCCGCAATGTGTAACAGGTGACGTGGCAAGTGACAATCCGTAATATGTGGCAAGCAACATGGCAATTGGCAATCCACAATGTGTGGCAGGTGACGTGGCAAGTGACAATCTGTAATGTGTGGCAGGCTACGTGGCAAGTGACGAAAAATCTGCAATGTGTGGCAGGTGACATGGCAAGTGACAATCCGCATTTGGTGACAAGTGACGTGGCAGTGACAATCCGCAGTGTGTGGCAGGTGACATGGCAAGTGACGTGGCAAGTGACAATCCGCAGTGTGTGGCAGGTGACGTGGCAAGTGACAATCCACATTTGGTGACAAGTGACAATCCACAATGTGTGGCAGGTGACGTGCCAAGTGACAGTCCACATTTGGTGACAGGTGACATGGCAAGTGACACGCTCAGGGCTCACACTGATTCTGCATTATGGTAAGCTGAACCATTTAATTTTAAATTACAATGTAATAATAGAAATTATACTCTTCAATCATCCTGACACCATAAGAACCATGGTGCTGTAATGATTGAAGCGCCAAAACCAGCCATTTCCCATATAAATTGCCCCCCAAAAAAATATTTTATAGCAGTGCCCCTCCCGAGACTAGACTCTGGAACCGCCCCTGTGTCATAGATGGGATATAATTGCCATTGATTACTCTAGTTTATCAGGTCACACAGCTCTCTATCTATCCACATTACTTGTATATGTTCTTTAATATTGCTGGTAGGGATGAGCTTCGAGTTCGAGTCGAACTCATGTTCGACTCGAACATTGCCTGTTCGCCTGTTCAGCGAACAGTGAACAATTTGGGCTGTTCGCAGCAAATTCGAAAAGCCGGAACACCCTATACAAGTCTATGGGAGAAATCTAAAGTGCTAATTTTAAAGGGTAATATGCAGGTTACTGTCCTAAAAAGTGTTTGGGGACCCGGGTCCTGCCCCAGGGGACATGGATCAATGCAAAAAAAAGTTTTAAAAACGGCCGTTTTTTCAGGAGCAGTGATTTTAATAATGATTAAAGTGAAACAATAAAAGTGTAATATTCCTTTAAATTTCGTAGCTGGGGGGTATCTATAGTATGCCTGTGAAGGGGCGCATGTTTCTGGTGCTTACAACTGTCCCTGCACAAAGTGTCATTTGTGCAGGAAAAAAAGTCTTTTAAAATCAGTTGCGGCTAAATTGTCGGCTCCCCGTAATACAGAGAACACTCAATGAGTGTTCTCTGTATTAGCCGACAATTCATTCATTCATTGATTTAAAAAAAAAATAAATAAAAGCGTGGGGGTTCCCCTAAATTCAATTACCAGGCCCTTCAGGTCTGACATGAATATTAAGGGGAACCCCGCATCAAATGTAAAAAGAAAAATTGACGTGGGGGTCCCCCTAAAAATCCATACCAGACCCTTTATCCGAGCACGCAACCTGGCAGGCCGCAGGAAAAGAGGGGGGGGACGAGAGAGCGGCCCCCTCCCCTCCTGAACCATACCAGGCCACATACCCTCAACATTGGGAGGATGCTTTGGGGGTCTGTGACCCCTCAAAGCACCTTGTCCCCATGTTGATGAGGACAAGGGCCTCATCCTCACAACCCTGGCCGGTGGTTGTGAGGGTCTGCGGGTGGGGGGCTTATCAGAATCTGGAAGCCCCCTTTAACAAGGGGACCCCCAGATCCCGGCCCCCCCCTGTTTGAAATGGTAAGGGGGTACAAAAGTACCCCTACCATTTCACAAAGAAAGTGTAAAAATGGTTAAATAAGACAAACACACTTTTGAAAAATTCCTTTATTAAAAATAAAAAAGATTCTTTCTAGCGGTGCTAATCCACTCTTGCTATCCAGCGACGAATCTCCGGGGTCCAGCGATGGATGATCATATCCAGCGACGGGGGATCTCTTAGTCCAGCGCTGTCCATACATCTGTCTTCTGTCTCCAGTGCGGAGACACTGCGGGGATCCCAGCGCTGACGTTTCTGACCCGTCACCTGACCCCGCCCCCTCTGATGTAACGGAAACCTGCGTTACATCAGAGGGGGCGGAGTCACCCACACGTCACTGGGGAACCCCTGGCTTCCCTCTCCAGCGTCAGAGGGGCGGGGTCAGGTGACGGGTGGCCCCGCCCTCCTAATATAAGAAACGTCAGCGCTGGGATCTCCGCAGTGTCTCCGCACTGGAGACAGAAAACGGATGTATGGACAGCGCTGAACTGAGAGATCCCCCGTCGCTGGATATGATCATCCATCGCTGGACCCCGGAGATTCGTCGCTGGATAGCAAGAGTGGATTAGCACCGCTGGAATCTTTTTTTTTTTTTTTTTTTTTTCTTTTTTTTTTAATAAAGGAATTTTTCAAAAGTGTCTTATTTAACCATTTTTACACTTTCTTTGTGAAATAGTAGGGGTACTTTTGTACCCCCTTACCATTTCAAACAGGGGGGGCCGGGATCTGGGGGTCCCCTTGTTAAAGGGGGCTTCCAGATTCTGATAAGCCCCCCCGCCCGCAGACCCTCACAACCACCGGCCAGGGTTGTGAGGATGAGGCCCTTGTCCTCATCAACATGGGGACAAGGTGCTTTGAGGGGTCACAGACCCCCAAAGCATCCTCCCAATGTTGAGGGTATGTGGCCTGGTACGGTTCAGGAGGGAGGGGGGGTGCTCTCTCGTCCCCCCCTCTTTTCCTGCGGCCTGCCAGGTTGCGTGCTCGGATAAAGGGTCTGGTATGGATATTTAGGGGGACCCCCACATCAAATTTTTTTTTTATTTGACACGGGGTTCCCCTTAATATCCATGTCAGACCTGAAGGGCCTGGTAATTGAATTTAGGGGAACCCCCACGCTCTTTTTTTTTTTTTTTTTAAATCAATGAACGAATGAATTGTCGGCTAATACAGAGAACACTCATTGAATGTTCTCTGTATTACGGGGAGCCGACAATTTAGCCGCAAGTGATTTTAAAAACTTTTTTTCCTGCACAAATGACACTTTGTGCAGGGACAGTTCTAAGCACCAGAAACATGCGCCCCTTCACAGGCATACTATAGATACCCCCCAGCTACGAAATTTAAAGGAATATTACACTTTTATTGTTTCACTTTAATCATTATTAAAATCACTGCTCCTGAAAAAACGGCCGTTTTTAAAACTTTTTTTTGCATTGATCCATGTCCTCTGGGGCAGGACCTGGGTCCCCAAACACTTTTTAGGACAGTAACTTGCATATTACCCTTTAAAATTAGCACTTTAGATTGTGAATGTTCGAGTCCCGTAGACTTTAATAGGGTTCTAAAGTTCACACGAAGTTTAGGTCTGTTCGCAGGTTCTAGTGCGAACCGAACAGGGGGGTGTTCGGCTCATCCCTAATTGCTGGTATTAGCTTTCATATAAATGCATTTTTGAAAAATGGTTGCTCTGTTTTCTGTGCAGTAGGACTGGATACAGTAGTATAGTTCTTTTCAAGGGTATAGATTATGTAGTTAAATTAGTCTCTGGGCTATAATTCTTGCGTGGGCTGCATTCCTCTGTGATTTGATTAAATAACCCACTTGTGGCTCTGAAAACCCTTAACGTTGAGCATTCTGCTTCGTATCTCCCTGACCGCATGTCAGACATCCTGTTTGATTTGATGTGAGGCCAGGTGATGGGTGAATAATGCTTTACTTGTGTGGGGAACCGTTAAACTGAATGCACAGACTGCCATCTACATGTCTAATTCACGGAATACTTCCAGCAAGAAAAACCATATATTCTGTGACCGTTACAGGAAATGACTCTTAACAAAGAAGGGTCTCATTCCTGAAGGAATTTGTCCCTATAATGTAAAGCTGAAGGTGCAGGATTATAATCAACAATACTGTATTATGACCCTTTACACTTCAAAATTTGCCGTGAATATTGATCAAAACCGTTGTGGTGCCATTTGAAGGTTTTATTGATGAGAGTAATTGAAAGTCCACTCGAGCAGCAATTCAATGCAGTGAAGACCATTAAGGCTAGGTTAACATCTATGCGGTTTCCAGTCGCATTTTTCAGTGTGTTTTTTAAACCCGTTTTTGATGCAGTTTCATGCATTTTGTGTTTTTTTTTTTTTTTTTCTTCTTAAACCGCTTCAGACCCGGAAGATTTTACCCCCTCCCTGACCAGAGCACTTTTTGCGATTCGGCACTGTGTTGCTTTAACTGACAATGACGCAGTCATGCAATGTTAAACACAAACAAATTTGACATCCTTTTTTTCCCACAAATAGAGATTTCTTTTGAGGGTATTTGATCACCTCCTGCGGTTTTTATTTTTTGTGCTATAAACAAAAAAGTGTTGGAAAAAAAACGCAATATTTTTTACTTTTTGCTATAATAAATATCCCCCAAAAATATATAAAAAAATTTTTTTTTCCCCTCAGTTTAGGCCGATATGTATTCTTCTGCATATTTTTGGTAAAAAAAAATCTCAATAAGCGTATATTGATTGGTTTGCGCAAAAGTTATTGCGTCTACAAAATAGTGGATAGTTTTATGGCATTTTTATTATATTTTTTTCTTTTACCAGTATTTGCGGAGATCTGCGAACACTGACGGGTGCTTACAATGGTCAACTTTTATTCATTCATGTAAAACTATTATTCCAAAAAGAAATATGTTGCTGTAACTGCTTAAACAGCGTTAGCTGGCATTTGGCTTTTTATATTGTTAGTTAAGTCCATCTAAATTTGCTGGTACTAAAACAAAATAAAAATATTTAAATATAAATTTGCTGGTACTACCCTTTTTCCAGATTGATAATTCTGCTGTCTATGGGTTTTGCCTTTGCTCTACCATCCGGATTTTGAGACAGAAAGTGTATTACTGGCCAGATCATCAACCCTCTAACTGCCATTTTTGCTGGTTGGCTTGGTCTGTTAAAGGAAGCAGAAAAATAACAGACGTATTGACTGGATAACCAGGTGAAAATACAGCCACCACCTTTTTGTATTTGGGTTTAATTCTGGGCAGCACAGTGGCTAAGTGTTTAGTACTTCTGCCTGGCAGCACTAGGGTTGGCAGTTTGAATCCCAACCACAACACTACCTGCCTGGACTTTGCATGTTTTCCCTGTGCCTGCGTGGGTTTCCTCCAGGTACTCTGGTTTCCTCCCACACTCCAAAGACATGCAGGTAGGTTCATTGGCTGCTGTCCAAATTGGCCCTAATCTATGTACAGTGCCTTAAAAAAGTATTCATATCCCTTAAAATTTTCCACATTTTCTCATGTTACAACCAAAAATGTAAACGTATTTTGTTGGGATTTTAAGTGATAGACCAACACAAAGCAATACATAATTGTGAAGTGGAAGGAAAATTATTAAATAGTCTTCAATTTTCTTTTACAAATATGTGAAAAGTGTGGGGTACATTTGTATGGCGCCCCCCTGAGTCAATACTTTGTAGAACCACCTTTCGCTGCAATTACAGCTGCAAGTCTTTTTGGGGATGTCTCTACCAGCTTTGCACATCTAGAGGGTGACATTTTTGCCCATTCTTCTTTGCAAAATAGATCAAGCTCTCCCAGATCTGATGGAGAGCATCTCTGAACAGCAATTTTCAAGTCTTGCCACAGATTCTCAATTGGATTTAGGTCTGGACTTTGACTGGGCCAGTCTAATACATGAATACACTTTGAGCTAAACCATTCCATTGTAGCTCTGGCTGTATGTTTAGGGTCGTTGTCCTGCTGGAAGGTGAATCTCCGCTTTAGTCTCAAGTCTTTTGCAGACTCTAATGCCGCGTACATACAAACAGACTTTTCAACGGACTAAGTCCGACAGTCTTTCCGACGGACTTTCGACGGAGTTCAGACAAACTTTGCGAATGAATGAACTTGGCCACACACAATCGCACTAAATTCCGACGGATTTGAACGTGATGACGTGCGACCGGACTAGAATAAGGAAGTTCAAAGCCAGTAGCCAATAGCTGCCCTAGCGTCGCTGTTTGTCCGTCGGACTAGCATACAGACGAGCGGATTTTTCGATAGGAACTGGGTCTGGCGGAAAGATTTGAAACATGTTCTAGTTCTGAAGTCCATCAGATTTTTGGACAGTAAAGGTCCGATGGAGCCCACACACAATCGAATTGCCCGGCTGATTCGTTCCGTCTGACCTTTGCTGTCAAAGTCTGCTCGTGTGTACGCAGCATAACAGGTTTTCTTCTAAGATTTCCCTGATTTTGGCTCCATCCATCTTCCCATCATCTCTGACCAGCTTCACTGTCCCTGCTGAAGAAAAGTATCCCCACAACATGATTCTGCCACCACCATATGTCACGATAGGAATGGTGTGTTCAGGGTGAGGTGCAGTGTTAGGTTTCTACCCACAATTTAGGCTAAAAAGTTCAATTTCGGTCTCATCTGACCAAAGCACCTTCTTCCACATGACTTCTTATGGCTTTCTTCTTGCCACTCTTCCATTAAGGCCAGATTTGTACACGACTAATAGTTGTCTTGTGGACAGATTCTCCCACCTGAGCTGTGGATCGCTCCAGCTCCTCCAAAGAGTTGAAGCTGTTATAGCTGCAAAGGGTGGGCCAACTTAATATTGAACCCTACAGACTATGACTGGGATGCCATTAAAGTTCATGTGCATGTAAAGGCAGGTATCCCAATACTTTTTGGCAGTATAGTCTGTGATAACAAATTTCAGCTCCTCTGCTATGGGAAGAAGTGGGAGCTTTTCATATTGGACCAAAGTACACGATTGAGGGTGCATATGTCAGTATATAAGGACTGCTGAAGCATGTCACACTGCTAGGCTCTGAGGAAGAAGGTTACCCTTCGAAATGCGTCAGTCGGCAGTGGCCCCTGTTATCTCTCTGTGACCTCTGGAGTTCATCATTTGTCCTATACCTTTTGCTGTCATCTGGAGACTATTTACATTGCAAGATTTCTATAGATGTTTGTGAGTGGTTTTCCTTTTATCCACTTTTAATAAAATACATCCAAAGGATAATGCACAATGCTGGTGCGCCCTTTTTTTCTTTTTCTCTTTGACTAAAGTTACCTGACCCATTATTTAATGAATTAACAGAAAGCAACTGTGAAATATTGTTTTTGGCTACGCATTATTTTAAAGTGGAGTTCCACCCCCGCAAAAAAAAATGTAATTAATGTGCATGAAAAAATAAAAAAAATAAAAAAAATAAAAATTTTGGAAAAAAAAATGTTTTACTTACTTTTTTATACCTGTTGCTATGTAGTCCCTCGAAATCTGCCTCCTTCAACGCCTGGGCTCCTGGCGTCCCTTCCCTCAGCGCAAGAAGGAAGATCACCTCTCCCCCCTCCCCTTAGGCAATCATCTGGGACACCTGACAGGTCCCAGATGATTGCCCGGCCAGTCACGGTGTGCGGCTCTCGCATGCGCAGTGGTTGCCTGGCTGTGAAGCGGGTCTTTGATCACCCGCATCGCTGGACCCTGGGACAGGTAAGTGTCCCATTATTAAAAGTCAGCTGCTGCAATATTTGTAGCTGCTGACTTTTCTTTTTTCTTTGTTTTTTAAGCGGAACTCCCCTTTAATTTGCTGATAATGTATGCATAATAAATTTTCCAACAAGTCACCTTTTCACTTTAGATGAGAAAGATATAAGAGCCATTGGGGGCCTTTCATGTTAGTCTTTCATGCTGGCACACGTAAAACACAATATATTACATTTGAAAACATACATGAGGCATTCTTTATGGCAGACATGATAAAATGTCGCCTTTCCTTCGCACAGCACATGCTCTTGTTTAACCTTGAAGTTTCTGAGCACATGTGTATAATGGAAAGAAGCTGTCCGATGTTTCTGTAAAGGATCATGAGAGGACTCGTTATAAAGATTTGGGAACACCTGGAAATCTGTACCAGGTTGGCTGGTATTGGTTTAAAGTTCAAGAGTCAAAAGTTCTCCCAGAAAAGACTGTTTGGATTTACAGCCTCAGTACATAAAACATCGTATTTCCAGCTTTGTGGTCTGTTTAAGGATAAGTATCGATGCACTGGATATATTTTTGGTTTTTATCATATTTATTCAGCTTTTTTATGCCTCCACCAAGTAAATCACCTGAGAGCATTTCTTTCTATGGATTGCTTGCATTTATTTCTGTTGAAGGCAGTTGCAACCTTGCTGACCACCTTTATCTAGTTTTTGGACAGTGACATAAGAGCCAGTCTGTTCAGGTTCTCTATTTCAATCATTGGAATGGAATGAAAAAAAAAAATAGCTGTACAATGCAGCAAACTTCTTCTCTACATGGATGCCTTTAGATGATGAATAATATTGCCTTCCCATAACCCAACTTCTGTCTCATTCAAGGAACAAGTAAAATTTTCTTTAAGGCTGGATTTCAGCATCCAATTCGCATAGCAGGAGAATATGACCGGCTCTCTATGGAGCCGTTTCACATCATCTCCGGGGTGGCTGCGGGGCGCGCTGCACATAAACGCTGTGCATCTTTGCCTCACATTTCAGGGCTGAATTTAATCGGGGCCTGATTCGTCTCTGAAATGGAGAACAGGGATGGACAACGTTGCTGTGCGATCCGCAGGCGGTATAGGTATGAATCGAGCCTAAGACCCCTTTTCACACTGAGGCGCTTGAAAACTCCCCATAAAACAGTGAGCGCTTTTGAACAGTTAGCAGTGCGTTTTTTAACCACTTCAATACCGGGCACTTACACCGCCCTTGCTGCCTAGGCCAATTTTCAGCTTTCAGCGCTGCCTCACTTTGAATCACAATTGCGCGGTCATGCTAAACTGTACCTAATTTTTTTTATCATTTTGTTCCCACAAATAGAGCTTTCTTTTGATGGTATTTGATCACTGCTGGGGTTTTTATTTTTTGCGCAACAAATAAAAATGACAGTAAAGTTAAAAAAAAAAAAAGTTTTTCTTTGTTTCTGTTATAAAATTTTGTAAATAAGTAATTTTTCTCCTTCACTGATGGGCACTGATAAGGCAAGACTGAGGTGGCATCAATATGGTGGCACTAGTATGCAGCACTGATGGGCATTGATAGGCGGCACTGATGGGCACTTATACGTGGCAATGAGGGGTACTTATGGGTGACATGGATGGGCATCACTGATGAGACATCTGGCAGGCATTTGTAGTGGGTACTGACTGGCACCATTTCTGGGCACTGAGTGGCATATTTTGGGCACTGTGTGGCACCCCTGGTGGCCATGGGGGCATACGTGGTCATCCATGTGTGGTGCCTGGTGGTTCGTGTGGGCATTCACAGAGGCTGTTTATCAGGCTCTGTTCTACTCTCGTCTGTCAGACACAAGTGAGAAAAAGCCAATAAACGGCTCTTCCTGTTTACACTGTGATCAGCCCGATTGGGCACGCCTGATCACGTGGTAAAGAGCCTCCATCAGAGGCTCTTTACCGAGATCGGTGTAGAGGTGTGTCAGACTGACAAGCTACACCACCATTCGCCAGCAGTTATCCTGAAAGTCGTCATATGAGTCAGGATAACTGAATTACTGCCTGGCCGTCATTTTGCTATAGGTTAAAGGTCATGTAACTAAAAACTAATGTAAGGAGCATTTTGAGGTGCTTTTACAGAGCATTTGAAGTGCTTTTCAGGAGCTTCTCATTCATTTCAATGGAGAGGGACGCCTTTTTTTTTTTTTTTTTTTTTTTTTTTTAGCTCTCCAAACATGCTCCAAAGATGCTGCTTGCAGGATTTTTTTTCATCTCCACACCAGCGCACACAGTCACAGGCATTTCTCACACACCGGTCTGTACTCACTAATGTCCTTGGATAGTTGGATGCCTCCTTCCAATATCTGCCAGACATATTTCCTGTGAATTCTTCAGCCCAGATCTCCAAAATAAGTCTCTCAGTCAGCTCCAGCAGAGTTTAGTAAAATAGGTCCCCAAGCTAGCATGGCTGGGGACCTTATTGAGCAGCATGAAGAAGCACAGCTTGGACTGCCTAGAAGGGCAGTAGCCCTTTGACTGGGATTTCCTCCTCCCTGGACAAGAACCTCTCTTTTCCAAGCAACAAAATATTTATGCTCCCCTCTCCAGCCCTCATCTGGGTAATTCCCCCAGGGATTAGCTGTGCCTGCATAAATATTCAGCTGCTGATTTGACTCTCTGAACCCCATAATATCCAGAAGACAGGGGGAAGCGGCCAATCCTGGAACCAGCGAGACACAGAACATCCCATAATTTCATATCCTAGCACCACCTATACTGTATATACAGATCCCAACGAAATCCAACAAGCTCAGCTTGTAACTAGGGATAAGCTTGGGTTTGGTCCAAACCAACGTTCAACCCATATTATAACATCCTGTGGTGAAGTAACAACACAGTGCTACATTGAAATATCAAGGAGTCTTATCAGTCCTGCCCGGTTCACCTATGTGAACTACAGAACACCTTTCCCCTATGTTATGCAGATGAGAAGGTGTTCTGTAGATTTAACAAAAATTCTATCCAAGGGTGGCATTACTGCTCAATAGATACAGCAGCGCAGTAAATGAGCGCTATCACCCTAGGACAGGAAGTGCATTACTGGTGGGATCACCAGGTAAAAATAAAGAAAAGAAAAAAAAAACAATACCACCACATCTAAGAACTAAGCTGGAATTATTAAATTTTGGTCCTTGGGTTTGGGTTCACTCTTCTTGGAGCAAGCATGGAAATATCTTCATAGTAACATCCTAAAGACCACGAATGAAGAACAAGCACTGCAGGGTCTAATACACACCACCAGACAATAACTTCCAAACCACACAAAACACACACTCCTAACGCTCATTTCCAAAGGAGAAGGCAACTATACAGTACATAACAGAGTTTATTTCAAGGATAAAACAATACAAATTAGTATTCTATACAATGCTAAAAACTCTTATTTATGGTGTTTCTGCAGAGTTTGGTAAGATTAGATTCCCTTCAAGGAAACCCAATGATCTGTGTTTTACAATGTTTAGATTTCTACACTCACTTGTCAATGATGTGAAGCGTTCTGGATCTGCAAGTTATGTGTGCTAAGCCACTGAAAGTCAATTTCTGATTGATTATAGTTTGCAGCATAGGCCTACTATGCACTATGTTTAAGTAAAATGAATAGTTTGCTTTGGGTAACCCCCAATAGTATTTCTAAAATATTCTAAAGATTATTTTATCTAATGCAAAAAGTAGACATATTTGTGAGGTTAGTTGTATTTGCAGGATGTCCAACGAGTGATGACATTGAGTTTAAAGTATTAGTTCACTTTTACAAAAAAAAATATGTAAAGGTGAAATAATGTAGACAGCCCTCCTCCCCCAATCCCCATTGTACTTACCTTCAGGGTTGCCAAACTGTCCGTACCCCCACAGCTGCTTCAGAGGTCCGGGGATTTAAAATTTTTGCTCTCCACGTTTACCGTGGAGCACTTCCTGGAAAGACCAAATCGATTCTGATTGGCCACGGTTACAGTGACTAGATCTGGTCTGTCCCAGGAGCACTGTACAGGCAAGAGGGAGAAGAGCGGATTTCAAATCCATGGACCACTAAAAATTCTAACTGGACCCTCTTAATTGTATCTCTATGCAAAACCCTTTTGGATAGAACAGGGAAAGCTTTTTATTTTATTTTTTTGCTGTCTGTGTCCTCATTGCGATTACTCACACCTCTCTTTGTCCTGCTAAAATAGCAATAACCGCAAAAAAAAAAAGTTTTGGAGACTTTGAGGAGGCTGAGAGCAACAGAAGGTAATTTTTGAGTTAAGAATACATACGTCAATTTTATTTATTTTTTTAAATCAGTTTTGTGTCACCTTAATTACATTTCCACTCTTGTTCCTAAGGTGGATCTGGTGCTTTAACTTGAGACTTATTCATACTGGAAATTCTCAGGAGGTGAAGAAAGGAAGTAAATGTTGGATTTGTAAGAAAAATACACACATATGTAAAAGTTATTTAACTGAATGCTAATCTTGTAGAGTCTAAGATGCCATAGCCCCCTTTTAGAATATAAGTAATTTTATTGGCTAGGCAAATATTTCGGAAACTGTAGTCTATCAGTTTCACAACTTGTTTCCCGATGTTTTAATAGACTCAATATTGGATAAGTGCAGAAAATGGCTTTCAACTGTATATAAGGGTACATAAAATGTAGTTAGGGATTCCCTGAATGGTATTGTCGAATTAAGTTAAACCTTAAAAATAGCATGTTTATTATTATAAGCTGATGTTAAATGGTTATGCCGTGTAACAGTAAAATGTAGATGGTCAGATCTCTTCATAAAAATGCTGTCATCCATCTTGTAAAGTAGTCAGTACTTAGTTCTGTAAATGTAGATCACTGTTAATTACACTGTACTACTAACATAAAACAGATCCTAATAACTGCCTGCATGTAGAAGCCATTAGGAAAGCAGGCCATAAAATAAGATGTCTGGAGCCAATTACACCGTTCTAGATTATTTTATGTAAAACAGATTAATGTTTACAGCTTGTCTATGGCTACAGTTATACAATAACACATCATCAAGGTTTTGTAAAGTAGAAGACTGAACATTATTAAAATTTGAAAGAAGAAAGAATTTCCACACCATATAATGAGCCAAGACATCTTTTTCTTTACCTAACATAGTGCTTGGCTTTCTATCGGTTTTCCATCAGTAATGGGAGGTCAGGGGCTTTACCAGGAACAAACATTCCAAGCATTTCTTTTCATCTGCAGTGGTATTATTTTATGTCGAAATGCAAACAATACTTCATATTGTTTTTATGAATGAGAGCGCTTTGGAGGAGCTTCCCAAGCTCGTGATGAGGGATCCTTCCACTTGCATAAATGTGTTCAGGCTAAAGCTTACTCACAGTGGTGCTAAAAACAGCACTGGGGCTTGGGTGTAGCACCCCTTGTGACTATTTCAGTTGTTTATTGAGCATCTTGACAGGTATGCTCAAGCTATACACTGGGGTTGATTTACTAAAGCCCCAAATACCGGCCAACATCGACTGGTTCAATAAAAGCTGGCCAACCGTTTGGCCCGTGTGTATGGCACCCTATCCGACAGAAGCTGGCTGTTTGGCTGGCTTCTGGCAGACGAGTGTGCTGGAAAACCAACTAGGCCCACCAGCTCCTGATCAGTGCTCTCAGCCAATGGCTGAGAACACTGACTGGACTGTTCTGGCTGGGGGGCTTCCCCCTGTCAGATCACAACAGCTTAGTGGGGCAGATCGCTGTACAAATGTTAGTACAGCGGCTCTGACCAGAGCTGACAGTAATAGTGTGTACCAGGCTTAATACTAGAGAGTACAAAATCTGGTGCAGCTGTGCATGGTAGCCAATCAGCTTTTAACTTTAGCTTGTTCAATTAAGCTTTGACAAAAAAAACTGGAAGCTGATTGGTTTCTATGCAGAGCTGCACCAGATTTTGCCCTCTCCAGTTTTAGTAAATCAACCCAATAGCCTCAGAAGCAGACAAGGTGATCATACATAGGCAAGACGTTAAAAAAAAACGCATCTGTGGTCATCTAAATTCCCACAATGCCATGACTAAAGCCTTGTACACACTACTACTCAACCTGCTGGGTTGAACGAAAAAGAAAGACAAGCTCAGGTCGGGGCCGCTGTGCTAACAATCCAATTTTAGTACCGCAATCTCTCCTGCTGTGCTATTGTGTTCTGACAGGGAGAGGGCACTCCTGTCAGAATACTCGGCCATTGGCTAAGAGCAGCGATCGGGAGACCTTTTTAGTTCACGACCGGCTGCCATACACACACAGACAGAATGTTAGCCGGTTTCTTTTGAACCGGCTGATGCCACCTGACATTTGGCCAGTGTGTATTAGGCTTTACAGTGACCACTGGACTGACATCATGATACAGTGAAAATTTGATAAAATGACTGTTCCTTTTCAGTCACATAGATTTTCCACCATGTTCTGATTTCAAGGGATAATTTCCTCCCAGATCTTGCAGATCATTTATGGCCACCCTTGGCATGTGTGCTAGTCAAGGCATCCCATATGGATGACATCGCATTGCTATCATGTTTGTAGATTATCACACCCCACCAATCCCTCATTTTCTACCCAAAAGAGTTCATTTAAATGAAACAGACAATAAGTAGTCTTCCCCACTTCCTGCCATTCTGTACATACAAAGAACTTAGTGAGACTTTCTCATAATCTTAGCAAGTACTAAAGTCTGATGGCAACATGACCAATTACATCTCATCAACTCTTCCTGATTTCTAGACGGGATAGCAGCATAAGAGGTGGGAAGGGGGACATGAAATGAATAAGCACAATGATTTTATCCTGCAAATTTATATTGTTTCCTATACTATAGATCTATATCTATCCACATATAACCTTTAAGTATATACATTAGATAGATAAGAACATTTGGATAGATCCTAATGATCTGTAATGACAATGTCATAGTGCTTATAGTAGACCTATTTACTACCAGTAGAACTAGGAAACACTCAACATTTTTGTATTGACATACTGATACTTAAGGCATATAACACATATTTTGTTTTTCAAAGAGCTGTATCTTCAGAGTCATTTCTTGGTCCAAAGAGCTTCTCGGACACGGTTCGTCCATCATATTTTGGCAAATTTCCCCCAAAGTCAGCTGGTAGTATGTCAGCATCAATTTCTTTGTAGAAACTCTCCAGGTCTTCCCCATGTACAAACACCTAGGCAAAAAAACATTACACTTGAATTTGGCATGTAGCTGTGAACAGTGGCTGCCACTGCTGAACTTGTTCTTGAAATAGGAGGAAGATGAGATGATCCTGGGATGACCCGGGCCCTCTTATGGGGCACGACATCCTAATGATATTAGAAATTCTTATGTTTAAGAGCCAGATTAGATCATTTTGGAATGTTCTAGAAATACTATTTAGTGGCTGCCTCTAGTTGGTGAAGTCAGAACTTATAATCTGCATACTTGTTTTAGGTCAGTGTTTCGGAAGGGATTGATGAACAAGCAAGATAGCCAACTAGAGTTTAATAGAGTTCTCTGAGAACAAACTTCCAAGCATCCCACAATGTGGACACTAGCTCAGTAAAGTTCTTCCTAAAAACAAGTCTTATGCTCCGTACACACGATCGGACAACAAAACCGCATATTTTTGTTCGAAGGACGTTGCCTCCAACTTGTCTTGCATATACACAGTCACACAAATGTTGGCCAACAATTACGAACGTGGGAACATAGTGACTTACAGGACGTACGACAAGCCGAGAGAAAGGAAGTTCAAAACCCAGTGCAGCTACTTCTGCTTGATTCCGAGCATGCGTGAACTTTTGTGCATCGAACTTGTGTACACACGATCGGAAATTCCAACAACAAGTTTTGTTGGCAGAAAATTTGAGAACCTGCTAGCCAACATTTGTTGGTGGAAAGTCCGACAACAAATGTTCAATGGAGCATACACATGGTCTGGCTTTCAGCCAACAAGCTCACATACAACATTTGTTGTCGGAAAATCCGATCATGTGTATGGGGCATTAGACTCATTGGCTGACCTCATATACCCACCACATCTCATACTGGCCTCATAGTTCCCATATGTACATCAACAGGCTAACACTTCTTAGATCTATACATCATTGCCATCAGCCATGAAGCACTCCCATTTTAAGTAATCACTTCCCTGCCCCCATCAACGTTGGCTCTGTTCACACTAAACTGTTCACACTTAAGAGGGTGTGGGTGGGACAACCTTCCAATTGTTTTGTTTGTAAAGCCCAAAACCAGGAAGTGTAACATTTTCCCTTGCAATGCGACTGCACACACAATGAGCGGGTTAGGCCGGCCATACATGAGGTGAATTTCTTTCCTATAACCACGGGTTGCAGGAAAGAAATTTGCTTGATTTCCCCATCGACACAGACAGTGACAGAGGGAATCCCTCTTGCCAGGCCATTGTCTTCTCCTGGCAGAGTGGTAAGCCTTCCCCGCCGGGAGAAGAAAGTGATTATCACTAGAAGCCATAGCAAGAGAATCTGGCAGGCTGGTTGAATCCAAGTTGATCGATCAACTTGGTACATTCAGCCTGCCCATGGGAATCTCACCTAGTTCCTGCTGAACCGGCCATGCTTCGGCCTGCCATACACGGTTTGAAGATGCTTGTTTAGCCTACGAGAGGAAAGGACCACTTTTATTTACCTGATCCTCTGCTTCCCTGGCAGATGGTGCTCCTCCATGCTCCGAGAGTGGACTTTCCTGCAGTATCATCATGTCCAATGCAGTGCTTTGGGCCCTCCATTGGTAGGTCATCATTTCTATGTCCCCAAACTAAACTTTATTAAAAGAAGGTGCTCAATGGGTGGTAAGGGATCACAGCCTAGAGACTGAGCATGTAGAGCACCTCTGCACACTGGACTGCCAGCGTGATGACATCACAGACCAAACCCGACCAATTAGTTTCATCGGCAAAAGGATGTTTTCAGGGGACAAGATATGTGATTTGATCTCTATGCTGTGTTCCCTTACCACCCATTGTGAGTACCTTACTTTTGATAATGTGGTTGTTTTTAAATGATATCACACAATGTGGTCTGTTCTTTCTCTCGTCTTTTTCTGGCTCTGATGTACATGGTGGCTTTGTGGAAGGGGTGGATTGAGTCCGTTAGCTGGAGATGGCTTTTAAAGTGCTGCAGATATCTTAATATTTAGAGATTGTTCATTTCTGGTAAGATGCTGGAACACATATTGGTGGCAAACACTGAAAGAGGCACTGAGGTGTGGATGTTTATTTACACATCTCTTGTGTGTTAATAAAGACTCACAGAAAATGTGTTTGTTTCTCACTTTTAATGAGTTGCAGATATATCACTTTTTAAGAGATGTCACTTTCCATTTTGCACAGATGTGATTTTGTTTACTGAGCTGGTCTTAAAGTGATAACACACCTATTGTGTATAATTATTGTTTTTTGTCTTCTATTCAGACTGTTAGTTTGCTGCTGTTCTATCCAATTTTATTTTTAAAATCTTCTTTGGTTTATGTTTTGTGATATAGCTCTATGTTAAAACCAATAAAGAAGCAAAATATAATACTAATTAAGGTCAGATAAAAACCAATCTTAAAACCAATAATTTAGATATAAGAAGGGTATGTGAGCCCCAATTTATGGTTTAAGATAATATTCACAAAGACTTAGTATATTCTTGCTAACATCATCTTATTATTATGACCATTTCAGAAAATGTTTAACAGCCACATGTACTGCTGTTATAATGGCTAATTTGTTTACACTGTAAAAGCAGAAAGCATTTCCGCTCAGCTATCTAAAACCTATAGCCCTCTGTTTTATATTGAGGCCAGTCTAAGTAGCAAGTGGAGAAATCCATGATTCCTACCAACTATCAAAGTCCAAATTTTGCTGACTGTTTGCTCTTTGTGTTCCCATTGGAAACTACTAAACTGAACGCACTTCTGTGGGTGAGGACTTTATGCATCCAGTTAGAGAACCTGGAACAATCTCTTACTAGTGCCCCCCAATTCTCAAATGGCAGGCTGAGGCTGCTGTCACATGAAACCAGCATTGAGGAAGCACTACATCTCAACAGTAAGGCTCCTCTGTGTGTTTAACACTTTAGATTCCAACAAAACACAGTGTCCCTCCTTTGCTCCACACAGATTATCCATTGACTGATGCAGCATTTCTTGGTTGGTGTCGCAATGCCTGCACCCAACCCCACCAGCACAGATTCCAGTCGCCTAACTCCCAGCGACTTGGGGCCACATTATTCTTAAACTTCGAGAAGCTTGTTCTTCACATATAAACTTTTAACCCCAAGGCCTCACTCCATGCTCCTGCCGTGACATACAGGCCGGGTCCCTAGGACGTCCCATGCTGTGATATCATACCCAGAATGTGAGAGATACAGTATGTGGGATACTGATCGCTAGGGAAAAAGCCAAGCTCATAAGCTCCTTCACTACCAGAGCACCCGTCACCTGGGCCATGTCACTCACTTTCTGTCTGGCTGGCTGCTTTTGTGCCTGGTGTTGTTCCGATTGTCATTAGCTACAGTTCTGCCACTTCCCCTGGATAGCTATCAGACATGGATACAGCTCCTACCTCCACTCCTCCCCATCCCAATTTCAAGCCCTAGTTCTTTGAGATACGCCATTCATGCACCCCTTTGGTGACTTCAGACCAGACAGTTTAAAGCAGCAGTAAACCTATTGATTTAACTTTTAAAAAATGATTACATTTCCAGCACATGCCTGGACTGTAACATTCACATCCATTGTACTCTCAACCAAACTGTCAAACCACCCAATGGTTGGTGTCATAACTGATCACATGGCAACTTCCTTGGCTGAAAATGATAGGAGGGTTTACTTCCACTAAGTAACAACAAAGTTCTTTTATTGAAGTAGTTAAACATAATAGGTGAACAGCTTTTAAATCCATCTTCCATACACATCCCTGTACAAAGGTCTTTAAGTGCCCTTTTAGTGTGTCCCTGGTGCTTCCTTGTGCCCCATGAGGTAGTCATACATGAAATAGTTGAAAAAGTCCAAATACCTTGGAACCCCCGACTGGGCTTCCACAAGGAGTGGAAAAGGTAGCAAAGTAGCAATTACATTCTCAGCAGCACTGTCCTTCTCTTCCAATGCAGAGAGCAACCAACCACACTGACCATAGATGGAGTTTCTCTTTTTTATCGGCTTTGCTCAGCAGAGGGCAGTACAGAACCTAGGAAAACCTGAACAGCAAGGTTAACTGTTACCTCGCAGGGAGCACCACTTCTTCTGTACACTTTAACTACAATAGTGCAAGATACCCAACATAAAATACACCTAACCAAGGAAATAATGAACACGACCAACACAATGATATATATAATAATAATACCTCAGTAAGCACCTGCTTACATTTCTGATCCCAGGAACCACCAAATGTGAGAAACCTCCCAAAAGAGCCACAATCAACAGCACTGATTTGACATAATTTATAACCCACACTATTCTAAACTAGACATGTGCAAAAGGAAAAAATTTGTTTAGTTTCGTTTCGTTTTAATTCGTTAATTCATTAATTTAGTTTAGTTATATTCGTTAACTTCCTTAAATTCGTTTTCGGATTTCGTTTAGTTTTCTACCGAAATTCGAAAAATCGGCCACATTCGAAAATATTTCAACGAAATTCGAAAATATTTCTACCGGATTCAAAATGATTTCAACATGATTCGACATTATTTCAAAATTTGGATATGTTGTAGTGCTAGTATTATTGTGTTTGCATACTAAATTTGGGGTTTCTAGCTATAAGTGACCCCGAGATATGTGGCCCCAAAATCGGGTGCATTCTGCTCTATTAACTAATAACATTTTGCGACCCGATTTTGGGGCCACATATCTTGGGGTCACTTATAGCTAGAAACCCCAAATTTAGTATGCAAACACAATAATACTAGCACTACAACATATCCAAATTTTAAGTGTCTAGCACCAAGTGACCCCGAGATACATGGCCCTAAAGTCGAGTCACAAAATATTTTCGAATGCGGTTGAAATAATGTCGAATCATGTTGAAATCATTTCGAATGCAGTTGAAATAATGTCGAATCATGTTGAAATAATTTCGAATCATGTCGAATTCATTCAAATTCATTCGTTATATTTCTTTCGTATTCGTTGTAATTTGTTATTTTTTTATTCGGACATTCGGATGCATCCGAATGTCCGAAAGATGCAAAATTCGGCCGAATTTCGATTCGTTACGAAACGAATTGCACAAGCCTATTCTAAACCTATTTTAATTTATTGCTGTCTATGTTCCTTTCACCACACTCCCTGACCCTACCCTGAGTAGGGTTTAAACTAAAAAAAGGTTTAGATAGCCTAGCCTTTGGCTATTTACAATTTTAGACTAAATAATCATTTCCGCAAAGCTTTAGCAGAAACCCTAATCTATCGACGTTTATATAATACATATAAATGCTGAATTATTTTGGGAATGTAATATCAATGGTCCTTCACTGGAAGCCTTCTGTCATTTCTATGAAATAATGAACATACTGTAAATATAATGATCTTATTGTTAATCTCAAATTATGTTTAAGTTAGCCTTGTATGCAGCCACTGAGTCATAGTAACATAATGCATAAGCAGCCATCGATCCCAAGAAAACTTTTACTTGCTCTTTACTGACTCACCCTTTCAAGGAGTTTACTCTTCAGAAATGGTTTAACGACATTGTAGGTGGTGGTGAAGTACCAGGGCTGGTATATGAAATGAACAGCTTTAAACCTGGCAGGAAAGGAGTCCTGTTGGTAAGAAATGTGAACATAATATAAAGTTACACAAAGCATACCCAATTTAGAAACAAAGCCATATTTGTATGAAAGAGACACGGCTATGGTGGCAGGTGTTTGATTGAAAAGCAGCAGTGCACAATGGCTTAGTGGTTGGCACTTCTGCTATGCAGCCCTGGGGTCATTGGTTTAAATCCCAAAAAGGGATACTACCTACATGGAGTTTGATGTTCTCTGTGCATGCGTGGGTCTCCTCCGGGTACTCAAGTTTTTTTTCCCACATTTCAATGACTTGCTGGTAGGTTAACTGGCCCCTGTATGGGTATGTATGCATTTGTGATAGAAACCTTAGAATGTAAGCTCCTTGAGGGCAGGGACTGATGTGAATGTACAATATGTAAAGTGCATTGTAAATTGTGGGCACTGTATAAATACCTGTATTAAAAAATAAAATAAAAGCATCAGGACAGGCCTCTACTTATTTGGCAAAGGTGCTGCTATATCTGAGTACTTGGTTCAATTTTACGTGGGCCTCAGTTAGTATTTTAACAGAATGGCAGAATGAAATGCTGCCTATGGGCTCCTTTTACACCAGTAACCAGGGGGCAGTAAAAACAGTTGAACTACGTTTTTGACACTCCCAACATGGTGCTGCTCAAAGAAGTACCCATTGCCGCAGCCGCAATGCTTTGCATCCTGGTGTGTCAATTTTAATGCTACATGCAGATTTTGACAGGCAACACCGCCTGTCAAACTGTTCAATGTAAAAAAATAGGACTGTGTCATGCCTCAATTGCCAGCCAAATGATTGGCTCACAGGTAAGCGTGAGCATGCATGTTGAACATTGAGGTTTTGGCATCTAATGGACTATTTTAATTTGTAAGTTCAGAAGATTGTTGAGTGGTTGTCGGCTTCTGTGACCAAATCCTGTACTTGTATCTGTGCTCTGACCCGGCTTCATCTTGACTCTGTTTGATCCCAATATTCTTTTGTGACCTCAGCCTGTGACCCAATTTTTTCTTCTGTCTGTTGATTCGGTACCTTCTCCGCCCATCGGATACTGACTTTGGATTGGCCCTGACTTTCCTTTTTGCTGATTCTGTACTTCTACTGCCTGGTTATTGCTGACTCCTGCCTGCCTGACTATGCTTTAGCATCCTGCATTTGCTATCTCCTAGAGTGCCTTCTGCATGTATTACAATCTCGTGCTTCGGCATCTCCTGCACTAATCTGAGCATCTTCCAGACAGTATCTTTTACAGGCACCCGTGCTTTTCTGTGCAATATTAAAATACCTTGTCATCTACTCCAGTGGAAATGGGACAGGAGGTGTTAGGGAAGCCTTCTCGTCAACTCCTCCTCTACCAGGTACATGCGATTATGTTAGGTAGACTCTATTGCTTTCTATGGTTTCAGTGTATCTTTGTTGAAACGATAGAGAACAATAGGCAACCAATCAAAATATTCTGATTTCTAATTCCTACTTCCAGTGACCGGATGTCTCCTAATGTGACATTTTGTGGCATAAACACAGTGAGATTTTTAGCCTCAAGACTTGCATATAATATATTGTACAGTTTGGTCTTTAACGCCTCCTTCCTATGAATGGTCAGCTTTCTATAGCACTATAAATATACAGTATGTTGGCTTCAAACCCTACAATCTTGTTACAAGCAGGTGAACTTAAAGTGGACCTTTGCTCAAAAGTGAAAGTGCAGCTATTCCTCCAGTGCATCCTGCCCATGACACTTTTGATGTTTTTTTCTTTTTTTCTTTTTTTCTTTACAGGGATTGGGTACCGTTTTTGATAGGTTTCTACTTCAATTCTCACCTAGGTAAGAATGATATCCACTTTGGGCCAACCCAAAGCTGCCTGCAGCTTCCTGGGACTCATCACATGTTCCAAGAGGATAAAGGATCAGTCCCACATTGCTGTCCTGGCTGTGATTCCTCAGCAAGTCGCAGCCAGCTCCCAAATCCAACGTGACAGCGCTGGGGAACCTGCAGCAAGTTTGAAGAACTGCCTGTGGGAAGACAGCACTCCGCTCCAGGCACTGGTCCCTAATTTTTATAAGCCAGCAGTTACAGTATGTGGAGCTGCTGACTTTAAGGCCTCATGTACACTGGGCAATTGCTCCTGGAAGGATAAAAGCAGCATCAAACGTGTGCTCAAAGACACATTTTTTCAAACGCGTTTAGGCATGTCAAGCGTTTGACAAATTCATTATTCTAATTGGCCAGAATGGGGGGGGGGGGGGGGGGTTCTGCCTCTAAAAGCAGTTGCCTCTTAACACATGTAGTTTTCATCAAAGATAACCTTTTCTCATGTATTTTTTATAACGTGCACCATTTGAATTGCCAAAGTTTGTGCTAGGGTTACTTTAATGACGAATAATGATACTTTGTGTGATTTATTTTCAGGTGTTGCTGTTTATGTCATTATTTAGTTTAAATACTTCACACTACCAAGTATTGTAGTATTCAGTCTGAATTTACCTGCAACATGTCCACCATCTTTTTCAGTTCATACGGTTTAATGCCAGAAGCCTGTTGCATTGTGAATCCTTTGAAGTTCTCTATAATACAGAAGCCATTAATTTGTGTTTCTTCGTTTTCCAATAGGTGCTCCAAAATAATACAATAGGCACGTAAGATCTGAAACAAATCCAAATACAGAGTTTAAAATATCTGCTAGAAAGTTTGGAACAAAGTGCATGTCTCTACATGGTAAGCAACTAAATACATGCAAATGAATTGTCTTTGAGCACCATAAATATATCTAGAAGGTATATGCCAAAAGTTTATTGGGAGGTGGGCCATATGGAACCAGGAAGCCCTCCACTGGACCAGTTTGATGCATTGTGGAGCCCTCTTAGAACAGAAAATACCAAAAAGGATGGGATTATTTCTCATTTTGGGGTTACAGGGCACAGCTGTGCAAATCATTCCTTTTGCCCCTTGGCCATCTGCACATCCAGAAGTACTGGTTTTAATATTTATCATACACAGCCAGTGGTTCTTGATGAAACATTAGCTAAACTACATTTGACGTTATACGTCTGCATGTAGTTGCTACAAGTAACAAATGGTAGACCCTATGGATTTATTAGACCCCCTGCCAGGTGTAATTGCTGTATGAGTCCCCCGCAGAAGAGATTTAACACCTCTATTTGTGTCAGGAACCATGAATCAGACTGGGACAGAAGTGCAGTAAAAAAAACACTTTTTGATAAAGTGGTACAAACAGAGCAAACGTCAAAACATAGCCAGGGTTCAGTAACCAGAGCATGTAGTTGGAACAAGCCAGTGAAACAGGAATCCAGCATAGTAGAGGCTAGTAGAGATCTTATCCAGGCAGTTTAAATAGCCAGCAGGGCTAGCTGACGAGCAGGAAATGAAGACCAGGTGAGTCATTGTAGAATGAAGAGTACTGCAATTAACCGACATCTGAGCACAGAGCTCTAAGAAGGAAGGGCTGAGCCCAGCCCTGACAGTACCCCCTCCTCAATGACCCCTCGGAGGATCACCAGGTTTGAGGGAAAAACAACTATGGAAAGCACGGGGGAGAACAGGACAATGTATGTCCGAGGATGGGACCCAAGAGCGTTCCTCCGGACCGTACTCTTTCCTATGAACCAGGTACTGTATGTGCCCACGGAACCTACGGAAATCAATGATAGATTGTATTTCATACTCCTCATGGTTCTCAACCTGAACTGGGTGAGGACGTGGTACCTAGGTGGTGAAGCGGTTGCATAACAAAGGTTTTAATAAGGAGACATGAAATACATTTGAAATACGCTTATTAGAAGGAAGGTCTAAAGCGTAAGCCACTGGGTTGATCCTACAGAGTATACGGAAAGGCCCAATAAACCGTGGTGCCAGTTTCAGTGAGGGAACACCGAGTTGGAGGTTGCAAGATGACAGCCAGACCCTGTCCCCAACTTAGTAGGAAAGTCTGTGGTCAGTATGGAGTCTGTACCTTTCATTGGCATGTCGCAAGGAATCTTGGACCTGTACCCAAGTGGAACGAAGACCACGGAGATGCTCTTCCAACGCAGGAATGCTCTGAGGAAAAAATGAGTCAGGCAACATGGATGGTTGAAAACCATAATTTTTCATGAGTGGAGACAAAAGGGAAAGCGGTATTGACGGCACTATTGTGAGCAAACTCCACCCAAGGTAAGAGGTCTGACCAGTTGTTATGGCGGTGAGAAATGTAGCAACGTAAAAACTCTTCCAAGGACTGGTTGGCTCGTTCTTTGGCCCCATTGGATTGTGGGTGATACACAGAGGAGAAGAAAAGCTGAATTCCCAACTGTGCACAAAAGGCTTGCCAAAACCTGAACACAAACTGGCTACCCCATGTAAGCGAAAGATCTCCTGAGCAAAAATGGAAGCCAGTTCTTCAGATGTGGTAAACTTCTTAAGTGGAATACAATGAGGCATTTTCAAGAACCAGTCAACCACCATAAGGATAACTGTGTTCCCCTGAGAATTGGGTAACTGCACAATAACATCCATAGACAGGTGGGTCCAAGTACTCTCTCCATTGGGTATGGGTTGTAGCTAAGCCCACTGAAAGATGTGGTATCTTACTCTGAGCACGCATAGAACAAGCAGCTATGAAGTTGGCTGCATCAGCACGTAGACTAGGCCACCGGAATTGTTGGGAAATAGCCCAAATAAGTTGATTCTTCCCTGGATGACCAGAAACCTTGGGAGAATGGTAAGTCTGGAGCATGGCAGTGTGGAAACTGTCAGGGACAAAGCAGCGGTCACAAAGTTTCTCAGGAGGCAAGAATTCTGTCACCCAAACGTGAAGTGAGACTGGTACGAACCGTAGCCACAATACGATCGGGAGGTATCAAAGAAACAGGAACCGATTCCATCTTGAAAGTGGAGGAAAGCGGTCACGACAATGCATCATCCCTTACATTCTTAGTACCGGGTAAGAATGAGACTATGTAATTGAAGCTTGACAAGAAAAGAGCCCATCATGCCCTTCTGGGAGAGAGGCGTTTAGCCTCAGACAAGAATTTGAGATTCTTATGGTCAGCCAGAATAAGAACCAGCACAATGGTACCTTCGAGGAGGTGCCTCCATTAAGGGCTAAAATCATCACTAACAACTCTCTGTACCCAATCTCATAATTGCACTCTGCGGGAGACAATTTCTGGCAAAAGAAGCCACAAGGAGGCATAGCGCTCTCAGAGGTAGGACGTTGAGACAGTAGGTCACGAACTCCAGTCTCAAATGTGTCACTTTCAAGGATGAAAGGTACCGTAGAATCAGGATGTACCAATACAGGAGTAGAATCAAAGGCAGCCTTGAGACTCTCAAAGGCATTAATGGAATCTGGAGACCAATTCTGTGGGTTGCTTTCCTTTCTGGTCATATCATTTAGGGGTTTGACCAGAGATTAGAAATTACGAATAAACTTCCAATAATAATAATTGGCAAAGCCAAGAAAACATTGCAATGGACGTAAACCCATGGGTCGAGGCCATTGTAGAACTACCGAAAGTTTCTCTGGATCCATCGAAAAACCAGCAGTGGAAATGACATGGAATTTAACCTGTTCATGATGAAAGTCGCACTTCTTCAATTTACAATACAGGTTATTATCTCTCAGCCTCTGAAGCACACGGCAGACATCTGTGTGGTAGCTCTCTATGGACTTGTAAAATATGAGAATATCGTTGAGATAAACCACCACATAAAGCTGCAACAAATCCCAGAGGACATCGTTAATAAATACCTGGAAAAATGCCTGGGCATTGCAAATACCAAACAGCATTACAAGGTATTCGTAGTGGTCTGTTCTTGTATTAAATGCAGTTTTCCATTTATCACCCTCCATGAGAGATTGTATGCCCCTCTCAAATAAAGCTTTGTGAAAACCGTTGCTGCCTTGAGGCGGTCAAATAACTGCGTAATCAAAGTAATCGGATAAGCATTCTTAATCGTGAAGCGATTGAGACTGCTTTAATCAATACAAGATCTCCGTTCACCACTCTTCTTTTTCACAAAGAAGAAACCAGCAGGGAATGAGGATTTACGGATAAATACTCAGTGCATCAGCAACATACTCCTCCATGGCTTTGTCCCCCGAGACAGACAAAGGGTAAATCCGGCCACGAGGGGATATGGCACCAGGTTGAAGGTCAACTGGGCAATCCTACATCCGGTGTGGAGGCAAACTACCGGCTTGGCCTTTGTCAAAGACATCGCTAAATTTGCAGTACTTCTCCGGCAGGGAGGAGAGTGAAGAGGTGCACAAGACCTTAGCAACTTTCTGAAAACATGTCTTCCTGCATTGTGGTGACCAGGAAAGAACCTCAGCACAAACCCAATCAAGAGCTATGTGTTCCTCTGCAACCAAAGGTAACCAATAACCACTGGGAAATGAGATGAGGAAATTATTTGGAATTGGATTATCTCATAGTGAAAAGCCCCTAAGGCCGTGGCCAATGGAGCAGTCTCATGAGTCACATGGGCAGGCTGTAGAGGTCTCCCATCAATAGCCTCAATGGCAAGTGGAGTGGCATGAAGCTGCAGTGGAATTGAGTGCTTAGATACAAAGACACCATCTATAAACAGGCCTGCAGCCCCAGAGTCTATTAGAGCCTCTATCTTGATGAACGACTCCAGACCAAGAAAGGGTAACCGGAACCAGGGGCTTATCCTTCTGGATAACTGGGGACATAACAATGCCACCTAACGTCTGTCCCCTATAGGACCTCAGGTGCAAGTGTTTCCTGGATGGGTAGGATCAAGACTTCAGGAAGTGGCCTGCCTGGCAACAATAAAGGCCTGTTGAAAAATGGTGCCGCTGGACAAGATGGATTGCCCCACATGCAACTCCAGCAGCACTGCTTTGGATTGACCCGGTGCGACTGTTAAATTGGTGCCTGCACACTGCTAGGTTCACTTTATGATGTTGGTTGCCCGGGATGGCCACCTTACAGTATAGTCTGAGGTTTGGCCGGAAATGAGAAGGGGGAGGGTAACGGGCAGAAGCCAGACTTTTACATGGGGGAAGCCAGGAATGACCAGGGAGTCACCAGACCAGATGTTGAGGTGTATATATTACATATACAGTGCCTTGAAAAACTATTCATACCCCTTGAAATTTTTCACATTTTGTCATGTTACAACCAAAAACATAAATGTATTTTATGTGATAGACCAACACAAAGTGGCACATAATTGTGAAGTGGAAGGAAAATGATAAATGTTTTTCATTTTTATTTTTTTGCAAATAAATATTTGAAAAGTGTGGCGTGCATTTGTATTCAGTCCCCCTGAGACAATACTTTGTAGAACCACCTTTTATTGTAATTGCAGCTGCAAGTCTTTTTGAGGATGTCTCTACCAGCCTTGCACATCTACAATGACATTTCTGCTCATTCTTCTTTGCAAAATAGCTCAAGCTCTGTTAGATTGCATGGAGAGCATCTGTGAATGGCAATTTTCAAATCTTGCCACAGATTCTCAATTTAGTTTAGGTCTGGACTTTGGGCATTTTCTAACACATGAATATGCTTTGATCTAAACCAGAGGTCTCCAAACTGCATCCCTTTTTCTTGCCTTTATCTGGCCCTTGGAGCATTATTCAATCCACTGACAGCAACGTGGCATAATTCTTGTAGCTGACACCAACTATGGGGCATGACTCCCATTGACATCAAAAGGGTACAGTTCCTTCCATTGAGACCAATGATGGGGCACAATTCCTTTCATTGACACCAATGATGGGGCACAAATCCTTCCACTGACACCAATGATGGGACTCTAGTCCTCCCACGGCATTCCAAGACATTTTCTACTTGTGCAGGGAGACTGGTCTCATCTACCATTGGCCCTAGTCGAGCCCCCCTAAAGTGAACAGTAAACTGGCCCTTTGTTTAGAAAGTTTGGAGATCCCTGATCTAAACCATTCCATTGTAGCTCTGGCTGTATGTTTAGGGATGTTGTCCTGCTGAAAGGTAAACCTCTGCCTTAGTCTCAATTCTTTTGCAGACTCTAAAAGGTTTTCTTCTAAGATTGGCCTGTAATTTGGCTCCATCCATCTTCCCATCAAATCTGACCAGCTTCTCTGTTTCTGCTGAAGAAAAGTATCCCCACAACATGATGTGTTTCACTGTGGGGATAGTGTGTTCAGGGTGATGTGCAGTGTTAGTTTTCCGCCACACATTGTGTTTTGATTTTAGGCCAAAAGGTTAAATTTTGGTCTCAGCTGACCAGAGCACCTTCTTCCACATGTTTGCTGTATCCCCCACATGGCTTCTTGCAAATTGCAAATGGGACTTTTTATGGCTTTCTTTCAACATTGACTTTCTTCTTGCCACTCTTCCATAAAGGCCAGATTTGTGGAGTGCACGACTAATAGTTGGACAGATTCTCCCACCTGAGCTGTGAATCCCTGCAGCTCCTCCAGAGTTACTATGGGCCTCTTGGCTGCTTCTCTGATTAATGCTCTCCTTGCCCAGCCTGTCAGTTTAGGTGGACGGCTATGTCTTGGTAGGTTTGCAGTTGTGCCATACTTTTTCCATTTTTGGATGATGGATTGGTGATGGTGCTCTGTGAGATGTCCAAAGCTTGAGATATTTTTCTATAACCTAACCCTGCTTTAAACTTCTTCACCACTTTATCCCTGACCTGTCTGGTGTGCTTCTTGGCCTTCATTATGCTGTTTGTTCACTAAGAAACCTCTGAGGGCTTCACAGAACAGCTGTATTTATACTGAGATTAAATTACACACAGGTGGACTCACTTTACTAATTAGGTGACTTCTGAAGGCAGTTGGTTCCAATAGATTTTAGTTACGGGTATCGGAGTAAAGATGGCTGAATACAAATGCACGCCACACTTTTTACATATTTATTTGTAAAAAAAAAAATTAAAACCATTTATCATTTTCCTTTCGCTTGAAAATTATGTGCCACTTTGTGTTGTCTATTACATGAAACCCCAATAAAATATATTTATGTTTTGGTTTGTAATATGACAAAATATGGAAAATATCAAGGGGTATGAATAATTTTTCAAGGCAATGTAGTTCCCAATTTTTGGTATTAGTTAGAGGAATAGCTCCCCATCATTGGTGTCAGTGTGAGGAATAGTTCCCCATCATTGGTGTCAGTGTGAGGAATAGTTCCCCATCATTGGTGTCAGTGGAACGACTAGTGCCCCATTGTGGGTGTCAGTGGGAGGGATAGTGACTCATCGTTGATGTCAGAGGAATAATTTATGTCAGAGGATGGATTGGTGTCCCAAGGGCCTGGGTGAAGGCAAACAAAGGGCCGCATCTGTCCCACGGCCGCAGTTTGGAGACCACTGCTCTACCATTAACTAAAAAAAAAAAAGCTTGGGTTGTCAATGGGTCTTGCAATTTTATTAAAACTACTAAGGGAAAAGAACCTGCTCCAGGGGAGACATCTGAATTCCACTGCTGATCAGTAATCAGTATAGTAATATATGAAAACGTCAATCTCCAAAATACAATTTTAAATACAGCCTTGGAATATACAGGTCATAAATGCATTTCACAAAAGAAAATAAATCTAACTTTATTGAAGTGGTTACAGATGGGCTTTAATCAATAAATGCATTCAGGTTAATTTTGAAGGAAAATTTTAAAACGGCTATAACCATGGCAACCAATGGGAAAATTAAAAAACAACTAATGATCTGCTATTTCTTAACTAACCAGTTTAAAGCTGAACTCCAAGTTCAAAAATGTATTTTTAAATGTATTTCTCTAAAGTCACAAAGGATTTAAATCCAATTTGTGTGTGCCAAATGCCTTTCAAAAGCATTGGTTGAAATTGGTTGACTCAATAACAGCAAGACCAAACCCAGATATTTTCTAGCAGTGACATCATCACTGTACTGTACATAGACTGCTGGCAGCAGAGCTGTGGGAGGGACCCAAAAGCTCCACCCACTAGAAATTCCCTACGGAAATCTACAGGAGTGGGCAGAGACAAGACCAGTCTCCCTGCACAAGGAGAGAGAGCAGCAATGATTGGTCTTTATTACAGGAAGCTGGATGGATCTGGAAGAAATAAACAAAGTAAACCAAGATTCAACTACTGATGTACATGCCAGGACATTTGCTTATTCCTGAGTTCAGCTTTAAGTCTATTAAATTAATAATTCAGTTTGCCCCTTTTGTTATAGTTTACAGTCAGACAAACCTCATCAAATGTGATCTCCTCATAGTCCCAGTTCTCAATGTTAAAAAGAAGAATGACTCTTCCATTCTTGTCTCTACTGGTCAGAATTCCTGGATATCCAGCGTCTATTGTGCTCCGTACTGCCTCTGGGGTCAGGTTTTCAAACAGCTCTGGATATTGTTGACGGAAGCTGACGTAACCTGCATGAAAGATTATTGGTAAGTAGTCAGTATGGCCTCTAGGTGACCAAGTGTGGTAGTTGAGCTTTAAGCACTGAATCTAATATGGGGCAGAACAACAGACTGGTGCCTGTGTAAAGTACTGACAAAAATGTTCTTCGATCTACAAAGAAATTCTTGAAAGATCTCCCATCTGGGATGAGAACACAGAAACCTGCATGTGCTTTGGGTCATGTAAGGCTTTCCTGGTGGGTGAATTATTGGAGGATATTATTTCACATTGCTTATTGAGCGTCTATATAGGCTTTAGGAAGATGTGCCTGTTCTCAAGGGTGGGTAGATATTGGCCTGTCTCTGGCCAGTCTAAAGCTGGTCTTACACCAGTAGAATTTCTTTCAACATTTTTTCTCAAATGTGTGTTTGATTTTCCAAGAGTTAGTGGGGTCAACTTGACGTTGTTTTTTTTTTTTTTTTTTGACCATAGTGATGAGAAAATTGGAAGGATCAGAATGGTAATCCTTTTGTTGAACAAATGCAACTCTAACTGTGAAGTGTGGATTCCATTTGGGAACAATTGCAATGCACATGTATAATACATCTGGCATTCCATTCAAGAAGCAGTTCTGGACAAAATATTAAGGGTTGTCAAACAAAATTGGTTGACTCAATAACAGCAAGATCAAATGCTCTGAGGAAAGAGCTTTCAGAATTTCCATATGAACATTCAAACAAAATTCTACTGGTGTATGGCCAGGTTCAATGACGATTGCTTAGGCCAGATTCACATACGTGCGGCCACAGGTTCGTGCCTGGGGTCCGGTGCTGTTCAGGTACAAATTTGTGCCTGTATTTGCACCTGAACCGGACCCAAAGACCAACAGGACTCTTTTTGAATGCAGAGTGTGGTCGGTAGAGAGCCAGTCGCACACGTCTGTCATGCTAATTGGATACGGGAAAACCTGCATCCAATTTGCATGTGTGTGAACCCAGCCTAAATCTTATTTTAACCTCTAGATGGAAACAATTGTCTTTATATACAAACAAATCAGTTTATTCTTTAAATTATCACTATGTATCATCACTGATCAACACTAACTGAATTTAAAGTGTAGCTAAAGCCAATTTAGTGAGAAATGTTTTTTTATTTTTTTTTACTTTTTACCATATATTAGAGCAGCACAATTAATCGTTAAAAAATCGTGATCTCGATTCAACCCCTCTGACGATCTCTATTGCAGAGTTTGCCAATTCTTTCATATAACTGGAGACTTCATATAAGTGGGAGAGACTTATCTGCTCACTCAGCTGTCAAAAGAAAACATCTGGGCAGTCTGTCAAGTTTTTAACATGAAACATTGTAACTAATGCCTCATACACGCGATCAAACAAAACGGCGGACTAAGAAAGTATTTTTGCACTCCAATCTGTCCGCCGGACTCGCATTTCGGCGGACAATCTGGCCGTGTGTGTGCCAGTCTGCTGTACTTTTGAAATTAACTGACTTTTCCCACCCGGAGAAAAGTCCGCTCATTTTGAGCGCGTCTCCAGGTAGTCCGGGCCAGCAAAGGAGGCATCGCTGGCCCTGTCACCTGGTATGGACTTAAAGGGGAACCCCTATGCCGAAAAATCGGCGTGGGGGTACCCCCAGGTCCATATCCGACCCTTATCCGGGCACGCTACCCGGCCAGCCAGGACAGGGGGTGGGGATGAGCGAGCGCCCCCCCTCCTGAGCCATACCAGGAGGGGGGCTGCCTTGGGGAAGGGGGGGCCGCGCGGCCCCCCCACCCCAAAGCACCTTGTCCCCATGTTGATGAGGACAAGGGCCTCTTCCCGATAACCCTGGCTGTTGGTTATCGGGGTCTGCGGGCGGGGGGCTTCTCAGAATCCGGGAGCCCCCCCACCCTATGTGAATGAGTATGGGGTACAACGTACCCCTACCCATTCACCTGTGAAAAAAATGTTAAAAAAAAAAACACAACACACAAGGGTTAAAATAGTTTATTGCACAGCTCCGGGGGTCTTCTTCCGTCTTCGGGGGTCTTCTCTTCGGACTCCTCCGCTATCTTCTGCTAGCTCTTTTACTAGCGGAGGAGCCCGGCTTTCTTCTTCGCCGCCGCCCTCTTCTTCTGACTTCGGGGGTCTTGTCCCCCCTCTTCGGTTCTTGCCAGGCCACCGCGCCTTCTTCAAAATTGTATATCCAAATCAAGAACGGCGCTGTTCCCACCTATACAGTTCCACTAGGGTGTATCTAAAGAGTATTGAATCTCTGCGCATTCTTCTAGCTCTTTTACAAGCGGTGGCCCGGTCTTCTGTCGCTGTCTTCTGTTCTTCTCTTCCTCTGTTATTCTCTTCTGGAGATGTTGCCCCGTCGCTGCCTTCGGTCACAGTGGCAGGGACGCGGCGCGCGGCGACTTATATAGGGACATCGCCGGATGACGTCCCCACCCATTATGATGTCACAGTCCCAGGGGATGCTGAGACTGTGACATCATAATGGGCGGGGACATCATCCGGCGAAGTCCTTATATAAGTTGCCACGCGCAAGAATCACCTGTGCGCATGTGCCGCTGCAGTCAGTGGCTCATTGCAAGGGTACGGTTTAAGAGATTTTTTTTTTTTTACCTACAGGTAAGCCTTATTATACTCTTACCTGTAGGTAAAAGTAAAAAAATAGACTATACAACCACTTTAAGTTAAAATCAATATTTTTTGCTAGAAAATTACTTGGAACCCCCAAACATTATATATATTTTAACAGAGACACTAGGGAATAAAATGTCAATTGCTGCAATATTTTGTCACACTGTATTTGCCCAGTGGTCTTTCAAATGCAATTTTTGGGGAAAAAATACACTTCAATGAATAAAAAAAAAAAACGGTAAAGTTAGCCCAATTTTTTTTTGTTTTAAATGTGAAAGATGATTTTACGCTGCAAGAAACATGAGAGAATCGCGATCTATCTTCAAAGCAAAAAAATTTTGATTCTCATTTTAGCCAGAATTGTTCAGCTCTATTATATATGTCCCATTGGGTAGAATTACCTTGAATTCCTATTTTCTATTTTCTTTCATTTTCATATATTACACCAGAATGTTGATACCATCAGCCAGATCCAGTGGTGGCTGGTATTTTTTTGGGGGGGCAAACACTCCCCCTTGGCGGCCGGTGGCACCTCAACCCCACCCCTGTCTGCCGTTCGGTCTGCCACTTACCCCATCTATGTGGCAGGCATCGGGCATCAGCTCCTGTGTCCTTTCCTCCATCATGGTGGCCGTGCATCTCCTCTCCTCCTAGGTGTCCAATAGGATTGCCTGTCCTTTCAGCCAATCAAAACCCGCTTCCTGATTGGCTGGGAGGAGGATCAGTGAATATTAATTTGCTATTGTAACACACCTGGGTGGGGCCTGTTTGCATTCTCTGTGCCCCGAGCCCACCCTATTTTGAAGCATATTAGAGCCTGTGGCTCTAATCAGGTGCTTCCAAAAAACACCCGACCCCCTTTGGAATGGATTGCAAGGGGCTGGATGCATGGATGGGGGAGGGGGGGGGGCACCTGTGCAACCAGATGGCCAGATCATTATATTGGAGACCATGCACTATACAGCTGTGGCCAAAAGTTTTGAGAGTGACACAAATATTGGTTTTCACAAAGTCTGCTGTTTCAGTGTTTTTAGTTCTTTTTGCCAGATGTTACTGTGGTATACCGAGGTATAATTACAAGCATTTCATAAGTGTCAAAGGCTTTTATTGACCATTACATTAGGTTTATGCAAAGAGCAAATATTCTCATTGTTGTCCCTTCTTTTTCAAGACCTCTGCAATTCGTCCTGGCATGCTGTCAATCAACTTCTGGACTTCTAAAACACATCCTGACTGATGGCAGCCCATTCTTGCATAATCAATGCTTGGAATTTGTCAGGATTTGTGGGTTCAGCTGCCTCTTGAGGACTGTCAACAAGTTCTTAATAGGATTAAGGTATGGGGAGTTTCCTGTCCATGGACCCAAAATGTTGATGTTTTGTTCCCCATGCCTCTTAGTTATAATTTTTGCCTTATGACAAGGTGCTCCATCGTGCTGGAAAATGCATTGTTTGTCACCAAACTGTTCTTGAATGGTTGGGAGAAGTTTCTCCCGGTGGATGTTTTTCTACCATTCTTTAGTCATGGCTGTGTGCTTAGGAAAAATTGTGAGTAAGCCCATGAATGGCCAGAGGATGCTTTACTGTTGGCATGACACATTACTGATGGTAGCGCTCACCTTTTCTTCTCTGGACAAGGTTTTTTTTCCAGATGCCCCAAACATTCAGAAAGGGGATTCATCAGAGAAAATGACTTTACCCCAGTCCTTAGCAGTCCAATCCCTGTGCCTTTTGCACAATACCAATCTGTCCCTGATGTTTTTCCTGGAGAGAAATGGCTTCTTTGCTGCCCTTCTTGACGCCAGGCCATCCTCAAAAAGTCTTCTCCTCACTGTGCGTGCCGATGTACTCACACCTGCCTGCTGCCATTCCTGAGCAAGCTGTGCACTGGTGGTGCCCCAATCCAGGAGCTGAATCAACTGTAGGAGACGGTCCTGGTGATTGCTGGAACTTCTTGGGCGCCCTGAAGCTTTCTTCACAAATGCAGTGGAAATGTTTTTTAATGGAATAAGTTGATTTTCATGGCAAAGAGGAACTTGGCAACTAATTGCAATTCATCTGTTCACTCTTCAAAGCATTCTGCAGTATATGCAAATTGGCATCATAAAAACTGAGGCAGCAGACTTTGTGAAAATTATTATTTGTTTCATTGTGCTTCTAATGGGGTTACAGATTTCAGCACAATATTCTCAGAGTGCCCCCCAGCTGACAGGCATGTTATTATTTCTAACAAGGGTCATCTATGTGTCAATGATAATTTCTTGGAAGTAAAGTTAATAGTAACTGTCTACTCCCCCATGCTTACCCCACCACTCTGCTTCCTGAGAGCCCTACTACCCGTGTGGTAGAGCAATAATATAATGGAAGCAACGGAAATGATTTCTGAATGAGGAAATCCTTGTGAAGTTGGTTACAAGATGGTAAATGTCTAGTTTTTTTTTTTAGCCTTGTGTTTGGTTAGTAAGGGGAACCTTTGGTCCCAGTACTCAGAGGGGGATGTATAGCTCCCACAAAGCACACATCTCGCAGTCTGTATGGAGAGACTGTGTCCTGCTACTGCCACTTATATAGTGAGCTCTTTATATTCACTGAGCCAGCTTCTGTTTTATTATGTCTAATTCACAAGATCTGTACATAACGGTTCCTCTGGGTTTTCAACGTTAAGACCTCGTTTTTAGAAAGTTCCAACTTTTCAAGGAAAGCCATTCAGAAAGCCGTTACTTTAATGGAACCGTTAAATGTCTCAAATGCTTTGATGACTCGACTACTTTTTATAAAGAATTTAATTTATTATGGTGTTTAGATATACTTCCCATTCCTGATCTGCCGTTGGTATGAAAGTTGACGTGAAGGCTGCTTAAGTTCATAAAATATTTTTTTCTTTTTTTCATTTATGACATTTTCCAGCTGGTAGAGAAGAGTTTTATTAAATGATCCAGCCAGCAGAGTTATGGCAGAGTTATTATTTCCATAGAGTGCTGTGTGTTCTGCCTAATGAAGTCACGTTATATGAAAATTAGATGTAAATAAAACAGGTGGTTTCTTTTACTTTTATTAAGATGGCAGTGTTCCAAGATGGAATTTCTGTGTAGCTAAATGAATAGTATAGTTCTCTGCATTTGGGAAATACAGTCATAACCTATTTTTTATTTTATTGCACAATCTTGTTTCCAGGAGAATTTGAGGCACAATAAAAAAATAAAAAAAAGGTCATACATATGTAAAGTTCATAGCAATTCACCGGTGTCTGCTTACTATTTTTGCAAACATAATTTTGGAGAAAAGAATAAAGGTAATATATTATTGTATTAAACTCTTTTTTATTCTCTGCACCATAATTCCATACTTACATCAGTTGCTATTTTTCTTTCTTCTAAGACCCCATGCACACTGGGCTTAAAAATGGCCTGTTTTACATGTATTTGACATTTTTTTCTGCCTGTGAACATGTTAGCCTGTGGGGTAGATTTAGGCCCCTTTCAGCGGTAAAGCGCAGATATTTTTATCGACGCTTTACCGTCAATTTTGCGCTGAGAAAGGGTTAAAAACCAGCCGCGAAAGGGTTAGAACCACCGCAAAGCTCTGCTTTGATTTCAGTGGGCAGGAGCAGTTTAGGAGCAGTATATACACCGCTCCTTCACCACTCCAAAAATGCTGCTAGCAGGACTTTTTTTTAGCGTCCTGCCAGCGCACTGCTCCAGTGTGAAAGCCCTCTGGGCTTTCAGATTGGAGAGACAGCAGCGACTCTATCAGGGCGCTTTGCAGTCGCTATTTTTAGCGCTGTAGCGCCTGCAAAGCACCCCAGTGTGAAAGGGGTCTAACCAGGGCCGCTGATCAAGGGGCCCCGTACAGCCTACCTGACGGGACCCCCTTCAGCTTCACCCTGGCCCGCCCCTGGTTCCTCCTTTAGCCCCACCCATTGCCCCTCCCCAGACCCCGCCTTGAAACAAAGTGTAGGTTTGTCTACAAGTGATATTTGTTTTTCTCCAGCCAGTTATAGGTTTGATTATCCAAAAGAAATACTGTTTTCAGATGAGAACATACCTCTTTAATATCTATATGTAATACATAATAAGTATTGGCAGGGTATTGCAGAGTATTGGCAGGGTATGTATTGCAGAGTATTGGCAGGGTATGTATTGCAGAGTATTGGCAGGGTAAGTATTGCAGAGTATTGGCAGGGTAAGTATTGCAGAGTATTGGCAGGGTAAGTATTGCAGAGTATTGGCAGGGTAAGTATTGCAGAGTATTGGCAGGGTAAGTATTGCAGAGTATTGGCAGGGTAAGTATTGCAGAATATTGGCAGGGTAAGTATTGCAGAGTATTGGCAGGGTAAGTATTGCAGAGTATTGGCAGGGTAAGTATTGCAGAGTATTGGCAGGGTAAGTATTGCAGAGTATTGGCAGGGTAAGTATTGCAGAGTATTGGCAGGGTAAGTATTGCAGAGTATTGGCAGGATAAGTATTGCAGAGTATTGGCAGGGTAAGTATTGCAGAGTATTGGCAGGGTAAGTATTGCAGAGTATTGGCAGGGTAAGTATTGCAGAGTATTGGCAGGGTAAGTATTGCAGAGTATTGGCAGGGTATGTATTGCAGAGTATTGGCAGGGTATGTATATGGATTTGGTGCGGGGGATGGGATGATCGGTGGCTGGAGAATAATTTGTTTATTTTTTTTACATGAAAATTTACTTTGCTGTTCAGGTTTCCCAGGCCCCCCTGCTGGTCAGGCCCGGTACAGCAGGGCCAGTTGTACTGACCTATCAGCGGCCCTGGGTCTAACTAAAACTGGAGAGGGCAAAATTTGGTGCAGCTCTGCAGAGAAAACCAATCAGTTTCCAGATTTGATAAAGCTAAATTGAATAAGCTTTTAGAAGCTGAATACTACCATGTACAGCTGCACCAGATTCAGAGTGCTCAAGTTTTCTTACATCTACTACCTCTTTGTGTCCATGTATGCATAGGTATTTACAAGCGTATTAGAAGAGGATCATTGCAGGCAGAAAATAAAAACCATCACCAGCACATATAAGAGAGGAGCTTTTGGGCAGAAAAAGTGCAGAATGCGAATAAACGCTAAAGGCTCTTAGGCACATTTGTGTGATAATGCATTCTATTGGCCATAATAATTTAATACTCTGGGTAGGGTTGTCCCGATACCACTTAAGACCGAGTACTGATTCATTTTTTTCAAGTACTCGCCGATATCGATACTTTTTTTTTTAATGTCATGTCACAGTGGCACTAATATGCAGCACTGATGACACGTGCACTGTGTCAGTAATTTTTATTTTTATTTTACAAATGTCATTTTTTACAATCATTTTTTTAAATAATTTTTTTTACCATTTCTTTTATTTTTTTATTTTTTTATAATGCTTTCTTCTTTCTTTTCTTTTTTTTTTTTTTGAGGAGGAGTGGATGGTGTCAGTGTGTTTTTTTTTTATTGAATTTTTTTATTATTTTTACAATTTAACCTCTTAACCTTTAATACAATTCTTTTTTATTTTTATTAGCCCTGTTGGGTGGGGTGCACTTTGCTGAGATAACAGACCCCTGACATATCCCTTTTGAGACAGGGAAAGGAACTGAGGACCAAGATTCCCCAGTCCCTTTCTCTGCAGCCTCAGCTGCACTGAAGATGAATGGATAGGAGACAGTGGCTCTTCTCATTTGCATTTGGTAAAGGAAGGAGCCGGTAAATGACATATTTACCATTACTCGCTCCTTCCACCGCTCTCCATCCTGACAGATCGAGGACAGAGGGGGTAGAGGAGCACTGAGGGGGACACCCAAGAGCATGGAGGGGGACCGAGGAGCACAGAGGGGGACCGGAGGAGGATATGGAGGACAGTCAGGGGTGATCGGTGCGGCATTACAGAGGAGTTACAGTCACTGATCTCCCTATATAGATTTCAATAAAGCACCTGAAAGTCGCTGGAGGAAAAGGAGGAGAAGTGTCTGTCAGCTGCTTTATTGAAATGTATACAGGGAGATCGGTGATTGTAACATCTCCCCAGAGCCGCACCGATCACCCCTAACTGTCCAGGTATCGGATTATGCTTCGGAGCATTACCCGAGTAGAAGTACTCTGGTAAATGCTCAGCATCGGCATCGGGACAACCCTAATTCTGGGCAATATAATGCATTTGCACACATAAACACATTTGCTGTGTTTTTCTAAAGCAGCTTTTTTCCTGCCAGGATTAAATGCGTTTAGAGGAGCTAAGTATATGTTCTGTGTGCAGGAGGCCCAAAGCATTGTTTTCATTCTAGCCTAACTGGTCCTATCACTGTTGTACCAACTTTCCTATTCTTGAGTGTCTCCTTGCCCTAGTAGTGGCAAGATCATTGATTGGTTTGCGTAAAAGTTATAGCGTTTACAAAATAGGGGATTGTTTTATGGCATTTTTATTAATAATTTTTTTTTAAATGGCGTGACTGTGACATTATGGGGGACACATCGGACATTTTTGACAGATTTTTGGGACCATTGTCATTTACACAGCAATCAGTGCTATACAAAGTGTGTCCTAGGGGCGTGTTTCTAACTGTGGGGGGGGGGCGTGGCTGTGTATGACACGTCACTGATCTCTGCTCCGATCACACGGAGCAGAGATCAGTGACACTGTCACTAGGCAGAACAGGGAGATGCTTGTTTACATTAGCATCTCCCCATTCTTCCTTCCCGTGGGTGATCACGGGTATTCCCACAGTGGTCAAGTCCACAGGACCCGTGACCTGACTCACGGAGCTTGCCGCCCGCTGGCCGCCTCTTAAAGGGCAACATACAGGTACGGGATTCTGCCTGTACGAGCCCTTCTGCTGACGTATATCTGCGTGAAGTGGTCAGCAAATGGTTAAAGAGGTGTTTCGCCCCCACACCAGCAAAAAATTAAAAGTCAGCAGCTACACATACTGTAGCTGTTGACTTTTAATATTAGGACATTTACCTGTCCTGGAATCCAGCGTTTCCATCAGCTCTTAGGTGCTGCCAACGCCATTAGTATATAAAAAAAGTGGGTTTAGTACTAAATTGAACCATTTTAAATGGTTTTCATTTCCGCAGGCGCAAAGCCCCATACAGGGTGAATCCTATGTTATTGAATGGAGACGTGATGGCTGTACAGACTCTCCCACACAGCCAAGTTTGACAGCTTTGCAGGGACAGGTGCTGAGCACTGGATGCACAGTCTCTGTAGCCCTGCACACATTCCTGTGTACCTATCAAATTTGTGTGGGTCAGCCTGTATAGCCAGCACATCTCCATTCACTTATATAGGCTGCCTGCATGCAGCTCCATGCTAAAAAGGTCAACAAATGATGTAAGGGCCCTGCGCCCAAGTGAATGAGCACTTACAGAGGAATTTCACTCTGCCTATCCTTCCTCTCCCCTCCTCCAAAAAAAAAACTCTATTGCTGATCCTTGTCTCAATACTAAAATATACTTACTAGACAAAGAAGTACAGCTTTCCCTTGGCTCTCCCTTCACCCACTTCAACGCCATCATCTCTACTGGAAATCAACACAGCACGCTCCCAGCACCGGGACCTGTGGTCTCACGAGTGCCCCTTAATAACAATCAGAGACCCGGAACTCCTGATTAGTTATTGTGAAGGATGCCCCTATATTTCTCTCTGTGAATGGAGAGGAAAGATACATTGTATCTTTTTTTTTCTCTCCTTGCAGAAAGAAGTGTGTGTAAACGATAAATACATAAATAATACAAATTAAAGAAAAAATACCTACATCAAGGTTTGATCTGGGTCAGTGCCAGATTTAGTGTTTGGGTAAGGTAAGGGTAAGTATATTTTGGGCAGGATCTTTTTTTTTTTTTTTTATGTAGTTCTAGTGTCAGTTAGTGTCTGTGTCAGTGTGTTTTGGGGTAGAACAAAGAAAAAAGTAAAATGCACACTATTGTTTCTGGGCTGTACTACGGGTACAAACAACAAATAACATACACCTACAGTATGTGATATCATTAAAGAAAATATAGGAACCAATAGGTTCCAAACCCACGCAAATCAATGACCAAAAAACAAACTACAATAAAGAGCTGCATGTTGTAAAGTGTAAAAAAACACCTATAATGTATAAAGAAAAAAAAATTGCGCTCTTATATCATAAAATACATGTCACCATAGTGAATAAATAAATGCATCTTCATTTAAATTATAAAAAATACATCAAATTTTTTTTCCCGGTATATACCACAACATATTCAAGCTATAGTTATATAATGTGTATGCAGAGTGCGCGCTCTCAGGTTTAATTTGTGGGTATGTACATCTAAATCGGGGGAAGGGTTTAGGAATTACAGCTCTTAAGAAAAGCCAACCCCCCTTTTTCAAGTGACCAAAAGGAATTGAATCAAAGGCTGTTTCATGGCCAGGCGTGGGTTACTTCTTCGTTATTTCTTCATCAATTAAGCAGGTAAAAGGTCAGGAGTTTATTCTAAGTGTGGCATTTGCATTTGGAATCTATTGCTGTGAACCTATATCATGTGTTCTAAGGAGCTGTCCACGCAAGTGAAATAGGCCATTGTAAGGCTTCAAAAACTAAAGAAATCCATTAAAGAGATAGCAGCAACATTGGGAGTGACCAAATCAACAATTTGCTACATTCGCTCTAATAAAGAGTAAAACCCATTCACAACATCCAGACTTCGAAACTGCTGGTTGGAAGCTAAACAGTGGGGGACCTTGAGTGTAGAGTGAACAAGTCTTGCTTTTGACTGCTGGTGATGGCTGGTTTGCATTGTTAAGCCGCGTACACACGGGCGGATTGCATGGCCTACTTAGTCCATCATACAATCCGACTGACAGTCCGTCATACTTTCGAATGAACGGACTTGACCACACACGGATGCACAAACAGTCCGTCGAAAGCTTGCGCGATGACGTGTACAGCACGTACGACGTGACTAGAAATAGGAAGTCCAATACACAGCAATGCAACCTTCCGCCGTGTAAATCCTTTCTGAGCATGCGCCATTCTTAGTCCGTCGAACTAGCCTACTCACGAGCGGATTGTCCGGTGAAACCAAAGTATGACGGACAATATTACGGAAATTCCGAAATACTTAGTACGCCAGACTGCACGCTGAAAAAGTCCGCTGAAGCCCACACACGAGCGGACTGTCCGCTGAAATGTGTTTCGACGGACTAAGTAGGCCATACAGTCCGCCCGTGTGTACGCGGCTTTAGGTTCTTTTTGGGGCTTTTCCTTGTAGCTTTTTAAAACCTTTTTTCTGGTTGTTTTTCCTTGCTTCCTTCAGCCTACTAATTAAGGGGAGTGGTTAATTGGTCATAGGTGCTTGAGGCCTATATAACCTTTTGTCAAACTCAATGTGAGCCTGCTCATCTTTGAGTCTGCTGGAACTCTGTCCAAGTGGAACTGGTGAATTAAGACCAGGAGTTAAAAACAGGAGGTTATAACAGTGGTCATAGTACCTGTGTAGTGTGAGTACCTGAGTGTTGTCTGAGTAGTGTGTGTGGATCGTAAGTACTTGTGTGTTGTGGGTGCATGCTGGTCTGCGAGTACCTGTGTATTGTCTTGTTGAGTACCTGTGTAATGTCTTGTTGAGTATTAGTGTCAGGAAGCTAGTTGTTAGGTAATTTGGACTGGGTATAATTTCGAACCCTCATTAAATGAATAGGTACGATGCCCGGTGTGTGTGGAGAGGCGTCTCGGTGTACACCTTGCGGCATGTATGCGTTCCTTGATCATTTGATCGAGGGTGAATACTGCTGTGCATCAGGTTCAGTGCTGGGACCCTTAATTTTTAATATCTTTATAAATGATATTGGGTCTGGGATCAAAAGTAAAATTTCCGTCTTTGCAGATGACACCAAGCTATGCAGTGGAATAACGTCCTTACAGGATGTCTCCAATTTACAAGCCAACCTCAATGCTCTGTCTAATTGGGCGACTATGTGGCAGATGAGGTTTAATGTTGATAAATGTAAAGTTATGCACTGGGGGCTAAGAATACGCATGCATCATATATACTAGGGGGATCCATTTTGGAGACGGATCTGGGGGTTTTGGTAGATCATAAGCTCTATAATAGCATGCAGTGCCGAGCTGCGGTTTCCAAAGCAAGCAAAGTCCTTTCTTGTGTTACGAGAGGTATGGATTCCAGAGAGAGAGAGATATAATTTTGCCCCTGTTCAAATCATTAGTAAGACCTCATCTGGAATATACAGTTCAGTTTTGGGCAACAGTTCTCAAAAAGGATATTGGGGAACTGGAGAGAGTGCAGAGAAGGGCAGCCAAATGGATAAGAGGCATGGAGGAGCTCAGCTATGAGGAAAGTTTAGAGGAACTGAATTTATTCACTCTTGCTAAGAGGAGATTAAGGGGGGATATGATCAACATGTACAAATAAATAAGGGGTCCATGTAGTGAACTTGGTGTTGGGTGTTGAGTTATTCACTTTACAGTCAACAAAGAGGACAAGGGGGCACTCTTTACGTCTAGAGGAAAAGAGATTTCATCTCCAAATACAGAAAGGTTTCTTCCCAGTAAGAGCTGTGAAAATGTGGAATAGACTCCCTGCAGAGGTGGTTCTGACCAGCTCAGTAGATTGCTTTAAGAAAGGCCTGGATTATTTCCTAAATGTACATAATATAACCGGATACTAACATATGTATATGTAAAGTTGATCCGGGGAAAATCCTCTCGGGGGATCAGGAAGGAATAATTTACCCTGCTTCAGCAAATTGGATCATGCTCTGCTGGGGTTTTTCACCCTCCTCTGGATCAACTGTGGGTATATAATTGGGTATATGGGATTGTATGATATTATTATATATTTTTTTTTGTGGTTGAACTGGATAGACTTGTGTCTTTTTTCAACCTGACTAACTATGTAACAAGGACACTCTCCAGGAGGTGGGCGTATCATTGTCGTAGTCTACAATGAAGAGCAAATATAGGAGGGTTCACCACAAGTCGGCAAACCATTCATAAGCCTGAATAACAGAAAAGCCAGATTAGACTTTGCCAAAAAAAGTTCTGGAAAAGCATTGTTTTGACGGCTGAAACTAAGATTAATCTGTACCAGAATGACGGGAAGAAAAAAGTGTGAAGAAGGCTTGGAATAGCTCACGATCCAAAGCACACAACATCATTTGTAAAACATGGTGGAGGCAGTGTGATGGCACTGGGTCATTGGTGTTTATTGATGATGTGAAAAAAGACAGACACAGCTAGATGAATTCTGCGATGTTTAGAGATATACTGTCAGCCCAGATTCAGCCAAATGCAGCAAAGTTGATTGGACGGTGCTTCACAGTACAGATGGATAATGATCCGAAACATACTGCAAAAGCAACCCAGGAGCTTTCAAAGGAAAAGAAGTGGAATATTCTGCAATGGCTGAGTCAATCACCTGATCTCAACCCAACTGAGCATGCATTTCACTTAAAGCGGTTCTGCACACACTTTCAAAAGTTAGGCTCATTCCTTTGTAAATGCGGCAAAGAGTGCACAATGGCCTTTTTTTTTTTTATCGTACTTGTTTGTGTTTGTAATCTTAGGCCCCTTTTACACGGGGCGAATCAGTAATGATCCGCCCCGTGAAGATCCGCTCGCTCAGCGGGGATCGCTCCGTTGTCCCCGCTGAGCCGGCTGCGGGCAGACTCTGTGCAGACTGTGCAGGGACCGCCCTGTCAGCTCTCCGCTCTCCTCTATGGGGATCGGACGAGCACAGACCGTGTGTCCGTGTTCGTCCGATCCGCTCTGCAGACGGATAGAAAAATAGGATTTTCCTCCGTCTCCAGAATCGGACTGTTGCGGAGGCGGACGAAATCGGGTGTCTGCGGATGCTCATCCGCAGACACCCGCTATCCCATAGGGATGAATGTATGTCCGTATTTCATCCGCAAACGGATGGATGAAATACGGACATACCATCCGCATGTGTGAAAGGGGCCTAAGTTTTCATTCCCTGCGGCTGTGGGCGGTGTTTGTGCGGGGATCCGCATCATGTCCGGTGATCGCCACATTGTCAGTGCGGAGGTCCGATGTGAAATCTTGCGTGATTTCAACGCGTGACGTCATTACGCCGGCCACGTTTGGAGGGTGTTTTGAAATTAGCCATTGTTAGGTAGGGGTATAAAGTATGAATTAAGCTTTGGCGCTAAAACCTTTCCTAACGTGCACCTTGGTGCCAAAAAATAAGTGTGTGGTGATCTAATCAGTGTTATTAATAGATGGCCTTATTTGTTGCCCCAGAAAAATGATATGAATAAATAATGTGAACTAATGTGAAAGGTGTAGTCTCCTGGAGTCCACTATATAAGTGGTGTCTGCCAAATACTATATATATATATATACACCTCTTATAAATACGTGTTGATATAAATAAATAAAAAATAAAAATTAAAAAGAGTGCCTGTTGGCGTGCAACTCAAAAGTGCACATGTGCTATGAAAAAAAATGGTGAAAATGTTGCATAAAAATAAATAAAAAATTAATACATATATGCTAAGTGTAAGAGATCATATACGAACCACAAGCCACAATATTAGTGGTCTATAAACTGTGCTCTATATTATAAGTCCCAAGAGTGACAGTCCAAAATGATCATAAAGATAACAAGAAAAAAAATGACAAAAGGAATTCTTTCAATGCCCAAACAAATTTTTCAAAATCGCATCACTCAATTGCTGAAAAAACGCATGAAGTCTTTTCAAGTAAAAAGGATAGAACAAGGTGACTAGTGCAGAAAGGTTAGGAACATTCCTCTCCGGTGCGCCACTCAGTGTCAGAAGAATAATTGCGCTCACCAGACAGAGAACCCTCAATGGGTTAGCCGAGCAGTCACAGTATGAGCCACTGTGCAGCTTTCCTTGGGCTCTGCTCCTGCTGTGCTGGGGGAATGTTCGCCCTTTTACTTCCGCAAATAGTCCGTTTAGCAAGTGCATAAGGGAGGAAACAGAAGTACAACCATAGTGCAACACTGTTTTTTGAACGATTTACTTAAAATCCAAATTACTCACAATGTCCAATAAAACAATTCGCCTTAGTGATAGCTGCGCCGGCGTTGCTGCCTGTATACCAGTATGAGGTGCACGTCCTAGGCCACGCCCAGGGCGTGGTTGTACTTCTGTTTCCTCCCTTATGCACTTGCTAAACGGACTATTTGCGGAAGTAAAAGGGCGAACATTCCCCCAGCACAGCAGGAGCAGAGCCACTGAGCATGCGTGGGATCCAGCAAGGAATGCTGGTACTTCTAATGCGATGGAACAAGGAAGTGATTGCTTGTGGGCTTCAAATGCCCACAAGCAAAATTACATCTGCTGGGCATGATTTTAAAACTATGGATTAGACAGGAAAACGGACCAGGATACTGGGAAGCATCAGTACAAGTATGTCTGACTTTAGCATGAATTTACTTTTAAACAGTATAGAAAAAAAAAAATAACGTGTGTGCAGAACCACTTTAACTAACGGCAGAAATACCCACAAAGAACAGCTGCAGTTAGAGGCTGGCAAAGCATCAGAAAGGAGGAAATCCAGTCTTTGGTAATGTACATGCGTTCCAGACTTCAGGCAGTCATTGCCAGTAAAGGAATCTCAGCAGAATATTAAAAACGAAAATTGTATTTATGATTATATTCATTTGTCCAATTACATTTGAACCCCTGAAAATGGGGGGGACTGTGTATAAAAATGGTTGCAGTGCCTAAAATTTTTACTTGATATTTATATTCAACCCCTTGAATTAAAGCTGAAAGTCTGCACTTCAAATTCCTTTGGATTGTTCAGTTGTAATATTATTCTGGTGACATACAGAGCAAAAAGTATGAAAATTGTGCCCATGTCCAAATATATATGGACCTAACCAGGGCTTTATTTCTCAAAGAATACGTGCTGGAACCACGCCCCTACAAAAAACCCTCCCCCTACACAAACCTTCCAAATCACATCAAATAGTGGGTGTGTTCAGTAAAATTTCATGAAAATAGTAGGAGGGTCTTAAAGGAGAATTAAATACCAGTATTGCATTACATACATAGTGCAGAGCTGTCACTTGTAAATACAGAAACCAGACTTCTGTGTTTACAAGTGATTGTGGTGAGCAGGCACCAAAGGGTCTGAGCCAGAGGTGATGGAACTTAGTTCCATCAAGTTCGCCCTGAAAAAAAGCCCTGGACCTAACTGTAGAATACACACATGAATAACATCCTCAGGGATTATAGAAAAGGCTCCTCACTACCTTACATTGTAGCAAAGTGTAATTTCTTCAGTGTTATCACATGAAAAGATATAATAAAATATTTACAAAAATGTGAGGGGTGTACTCACTTTTGTGAAATACTGTAATCCATACACATCCATTACTTAACCTCTTTATGCCTAAGGGTAAAACAAATCTTTAAAGTGTACTTCCACCCAAAAGTGGAATTTCTGCATTAAGTACCTCACCCCCTCACATGCCACAATTGCCATGTCATTTTTTTGGGGGGCGGCACGAGTGGGTACCTGGTTTTGAGAGGGACTTCCTGTCCCACTTCCTCCTTCCATCTTCTGGCCACCTAGGCAACGACTCCTCTTCCCCTAGGCTACCCCTCCCTCCTTGCAATCTTCTGGGACACATTACAGGTCCCAGAAGGTTGCCTGGCCACTGACAGAGTGCAGGGTGACGTATGTGTAGCGTGTACCTGGCTGTGAAGCCACAGGATGTCACAGTCGGGCACCCACACTTACAAAGTTGGCGCCGTGGAGAGGAAGGGAAGAGGAGCTAGGCATCGAACGGCCGCATCGCTGGACCCTAGGACAGGTGACTGATTATTAAGAGTCAGCATATTAAGAGTCAAATTACGCATAAGGGAAAATCCAAGATGTCATACATGAGGTCACAGGAATGAATCCAAACTGCTGCTGTCATCCATATAATACATATGTAGATATTGTATTTAAAGCTCCAGTTTTACCACATATAGAGGAAGAGGAAGGAACGCTCTCATGGTGCAGTAATTCAAATAATAAAGAAAAGGTTGTATTGCACATACAGTACATCAAACAAGACAGGGATCAGCATGTATTGTATAGGAATCGCCGGTTAGTGATCCACCTGGGGCCAATCAAAAGAGGTGAGTGGAGCATCAGGGGACATTTAGTCCCGGAAACCCCATTGTTGTCCACAGGCAGCAAACTTCTGCCCCCAGCATGCACTCTGCTGGGGGAAAGATTGAGAGCCCTGAACCGAGGAAGAAACTGTGAATGACTGCTACAGGAAAAAGAGGACTGTGCTGGGGGAAACCAGAGAGAGCGCCATGCTGTTCCTGCACCACCAGAGAGCCACGCTGTACTCGCACCACCAGAGAGAACACCACACTGTACCTGCACCACCAGAGAGTGAGCCACGCTGCCAGCACCACCAGAGAGAGAACCACACTGCCCAGCACCACCAGAAAGTGAATCACCCTGCCCAGCACACCCAGAATGTCATGCTGTACCCGCACCACCAGAGAGCGTGTCACTCTATACCCACACCACCAGAGAGCATCACGCTGTACCCACACCACCAGAGAGAGCATCACGCTGTACCCGCACCACCAGAGAGAGCGCTGCGCTGTACCCGCATTATCATGCTGTACCCGTACCACCAGAAAGTGAGCCATGCTGCTGCCAGCACCACCAGAGAGCCATGCTGTATCTGCATCACCAGAGAGCGAGCATCATGCTGTACCCGCACCACAAGAGAGAATGCCACGCTGTACCCACACCACTAGAGAGAGAGTGCCATGCTGTACCCACACCACCAGAGAGTGAGCCACTCTGCTGCCAGCACCACCAGAGAGCGAGCCACACTGCCCAGCACCACCAGAGAGCGAGCCACACTGCCAGCACCAGAGAAAGAGAGCCACATTGTACCAGCACCAGAGAGAGAGCGCCACACTGTTGCTCAGTGCCACCTGCGAGGGAGTCACCCTGCTGCTGCCAAGCACCACCAGAGAGATAGCTACGCAGCTGCCTAGCACTACCAGAGAGACAGCCACAGTGCTGCCCAGTACCACCAGAGAGAGAACCACGCTGCTGCCCAGCACCAGCAAAGAAAGCCAGATTGAGCCACTGCCAGGGTACAGACATGCTACACTACTGACCAGAGTCGCTCTGGGCCAGAGTGAGCGAACATCCAGCCGGAGGGATCACTGTTGCAGTTTCGCTGGGTCTGGTAAGAGGGTCTGTTGGCCTTTATCTATTACTGCTCCTAGGGCCTGAGCCATTAGGAAGTGCCTAACTTGCTATCCTATAGGCCTTATTGACCATCACAACATGTCCCAATCAGCTCCAATGCTGGGCTACTGACTGGGCTGCTGGTCAAAAATAGGAGGAGGGGGGGTGACACCATGTTTTACCACACCAGGTGACACCAACCCTAGTGACATCACTGCTTGTGTGCGTCTCACACACCGCATGAGCTTTGGTCTGAAATGCCCAGCGGCGCCGTAACAAAGTTCTGCCTCCTGTCAGATGGACGGAACACTGATCCAATGTAGTGAAATTGAATCCCAGCAGAAGTTTGTTCATCTCCTTCTCTGCACGCAACATCCTGGGACACTTCACAGGTCCCAGGAGACTGCAGGACCATTCACAGAGACGGCTGTGAAGCTTCAGGGAGTAACAGCCAGCTCCCACAGTCAACATGGCAGAGCTGGAGACCCAAAGACCAGCTAAGAACCAGCGCTGATCCCTGGACAGGTAAGTGTAAGGCCGCGTACACACGCGCGGACTGTTTGCCCAACCTTGTTCGTCAAACAGTTTCGGCAAACAGTCCGCTCAAAATTTGCATGAGCGGACTTGCCCACACACGAGCGGACTGTTTCAACGAACTGTTTGCCAAACAGTCCGCTCAACTTTTGAAATGAACGGACTCGCCCACGTAAGGCGGAGGCAAATCCGCCCATTTCGAGCGCGTGTACAGGTAGGCGGGGCCCGCGAAGGAGACGTCGCGGGCTCCGCCGCCTGGAATGGGCTTAAAGGGGAACCCCAACGCCGAAAAAAATCGGCGTGGGGGTTCCCCCAAAGTCCACACCAGACCCTTGTCCGAGCACGCTACCCGGCCGGCCAGGAAAGGGGGGCGAGCGAGCGCGCCCCCCCTCCTGAGCCGTACCAGGCCGCGTGCCCTCAACATGGGGGGGTGCCTTGGGGAAGGGGGGGGCGCGCGGCCCCCCCACCCCAAAGCACCTTGTCCCCATGTTGATGAGGACAAGGGCCTCTTCCCGACAACCCTGGCCGTTGGTTGTCGGGGTCTGCGGGCGGGGGGCTTATCGGAATCCGGGAGCCCCCTTTAAGAAGGGGGCCCCCGGATACCGGCCCCCCACCCTATGTGAATGAGTATGGGGTACAATGTACCCCTACCCATTCACCTGTGAAATAAAGTACAAAAAAAAACACAACACAGGGGAAAAAATATTTTATTGCACAGCTCCGGGGGTCTTCCGTCTTCGGGGGTCTTCTCGCCGGACTCCTCCGCTATGTGTGTGTAGCTCTTTTACTAGCGGAGGAGTCCGGCTTTCTTCCTCCCCGCCGCCGGCCTCTTCTCCCGACTTCGGGGGTCTTGTCCCCCTCTTCGGTTCTTCTGCCGGGCCACCGCGCCTTCTTGTAGCTCTTTTACAGGCGGTGGCCCGGTCTTCTGTCGCCGCTGTCGCTGTCGCCGCCTTCCGTTCTTGTTCTTCTTCTTGTTCTTCTTCTTCTTCTCCAGGCGATGTTGACACGTCGCTCCCTCCGGCCGGAATGCCAGGGACACGCTCCGCTGCCACTTATATAGTGACAATGGGGCGGTGTCACATGGTATATGTCACATGGGTTGGTCACATGGTGACCCCGCCCCCTTACGATGTCATAGTCCCCATGTGACATCAACCCATGTGACCAACCCATGTGACATATACCATGTGACCCCGCCCCATTGTCACTATATAAGTGACCGCACAGCGCGGCTCTGGCATTCCGGCCGGAGGGAGCGACGTGTCAACATCGCCTGGAGAAGAAGAAGAAGAACAAGAAGAAGAACAAGAACGGAAGGCGGCGACAGCGGCGACAGAAGACCGGGCCACCGCCTGTAAAAGAGCTACAAGAAGGCGCGGTGGCCCGGCAGAAGAACCGAAGAGGGGGACAAGACCCCCGAAGTCGGGAGAAGAGGCCGGCGGCGGGGAGGAAGAAAGCCGGACTCCTCCGCTAGTAAAAGAGCTACACACACATAGCGGAGGAGTCCGGCGAGAAGACCCCCGAAGACGGAAGACCCCCGAAGACGGAAGACCCCCGGAGCTGTGCAATAAAATATTTTTTCCCCTGTGTTGTGTTTTTTTTTGTACTTTATTTCACAGGTGAATGGGTAGGGGTACATTGTACCCCATACTCATTCACATAGGGTGGGGGGCCGGTATCCGGGGCCCCCTTCTTAAAGGGGGCTCCCGGATTCCGATAAGCCCCCCGCCCGCAGACCCCGACAACCAACGGCCAGGGTTGTCGGGAAGAGGCCCTTGTCCTCATCAACATGGGGACAAGGTGCTTTGGGGTGGGGGGGCCGCGCGGCCCCCCCTTCCCCAAGGCACCCCCCATGTTGAGGGCACGCGGCCTGGTACGGCTCAGGAGGGGGGGCGCGCTCGCTCGCCCCCCTTTCCTGGCCGGCCGGGTAGCGTGCTCGGACAAGGGTCTGGTGTGGACTTTGGGGGAACCCCCACGCCGATTTTTTTCGGCGTTGGGGTTCCCCTTTAAGCCCATTCCAGGCGGCGGAGCCCGCGACGTCTCCTTCGCGGGCCCCGCCTACCTGTACACGCGCTCGAAATGGGCGGACTTTCCGAGCGGGAACAGTCCACTCATTTCGAAAGTACAGCGGACAGGCCCACACACGGGCGGACTGTTCGCTCAAACACAGTTTCAGCGGACAGTTTTTCGGAATTTCCGAAAGACTTTGTCCGTCCAACTGTCCGCTGAAACTGTCCGCTGAAAGCCCACACACGAGCGGACTGTCCGCCCAAACACTGTTCAGCGGACAAGGTTGGGCGAACAGTCCGCCCGTGTGTACGCGGCCTTAGTTTCTTAAAAGTCAGCAGCAACAGTATTTGTGGCTGTATACTTAAATTTTTTTTTATTTAAATGACTTAAAATCTTATTAAGCTGCAAGTTGTGGGGATAACTCAGATCCCTTTTCAGGTTTCATACATTGCATACATACAAGTATAGCATGACAATGGAATCTGAGTTCTCCAGAAATCTTGCATCTTCAAAAACTCAAGTTAGCCAATAAATGGTATTACTTAAGCTCCAAACTAAATGCTTTCTGCCCTGTATAAATCAGTTTAGCTGTAAAGTGTTAGTTATGCAATCTAAGTGGTGGCTGTAAATCACGATGTGCAGCTTCTTGCACAACTTAAAGAGCAACCAGGGATCACATTAGCAGTTTTACTGAACGCCAAGCTGATCTACAACACCTTACCAGCCCACCAGTCTCTGCACACCGCTGAGATCCCCATAGGTGACCAAAGAGCAGTCATCAGTATGCTGGGCAAGGTCAGGTCACTTATGCAATCCCACTGGTTGTACTTGTTATTTCACTGACAAATCAATATCAGATCCTACACAACATACCATGAAGAGAAACCCATCAAAAACCAATGGAGGCCTCAGGCCAGAGAAATAAGAAAACCAAGACACCTGAACAATTTACATTTTCTATTAACAGTGTCTTGTAAAGCCAACAAACATATGTGCATTATCAGGTAGGAAATATCATTGAAATTACCTATTATGGACAACGCAACTTGTTTTCTGGACTTTTTAAGAAAAGTGGAACCCCAAGGACAGTGGTAATTGATGGTGACCCCGGTATTTGACATTTTCCAGCACTTTACACTACCGCCAGCCTCACCATGTGTGTTAATTGTTGTTGTTCCCAATCACAAATATGATATCATGGGGGTTGATTTATTTAAGGAATGTAGACTATTCACCTCTGAAAATGAATGTTGGCGAATAAGATGAAGTTCTATTCATTTGAATACCTAATCCTGTACTAGGGAAATTAATAAAACAAGGTTTCCTGTAGTACACAAAAAGGGAACACATTTTCACCAACATTCGCTTTGTGAAGAGAACTTTCACTTTTTCTAAGTGAGCCACGTGTACTCCTTTAAATCATGTTTTCTTTTATATCATGTGTACGGCCATTTGTGTGTGCATTGCACCTGGAGAAGAGTAGGGATTGCCGAACGGTTCGCCCGGCGGTCGCATTGCGGCGAATTTCGGCTGTTCGCGGTCCGCCCGTTCGGTGGACTATTGGCGCCGTTCGCCCGGTGGACTTCCGTGTTTACTGTGTAAAAGAACTTTGACCTATGATGACACATCCATCATGGGGTACAGGACAGCCAATTGAGACATTACAGCACATGGACACTTGGACATTCCCCCTAACTTATAAATAGACCCGATCCGGCGGCCATTTTACATTCTTTTTTCTGTCACTATAGGGAGAGGTTGCTGTGTGGAGCAGGGAGAGATTGCAGTGACCCAAATTGCTAGCTATTTGGTACACAAAAGTTCTTTTCAGGACTGGTATAGGTGTTAAGTGTAGTTCACAGTTCAGGATATAGGTTTGCTGTGCTACTGATTGTTGCAGCAGCCTGAGTGTCTTTTGTCAGTTTAGAGAAAGGGACAAGGACGGTGTGTCTGCTGTAGGGACAGTCAGTTTAGTCATTAGCTGTTACTATCAGGTCAACAAAAGTGCTATTCCAGTTATTGTTCCAGTAGCCTCTGTTTTGTCAGTTTATATAGGGACAGGCAGGAAGCAGTGTGTGAGGCGGTGAGGGTCAGTTTAATCAGTAGCTGTTACTATATTAGGTCCACAAAGGTTCTTTTCAGGACTGGTATAGGTCCACAATACATAGGGTTGAGGTGCACTACTGCTGACCGCTGCCCTATACTGCAGCAGTCCTTCATCTGTATAGGGACTGAGAGTTTTGTCACAGGGTCATTTAAAAAATGACAGGCAGAGGAAGAGGCAGGCCCTTCCGCAGGGGTGGTAGGGGTAGGGCAGGAGCAACAGGCTTGAGCCAAAGTGGGAAGTTGCAGAAGGTGCGTTCAATTACTTTAAATAACGCACCAGACTTGGTTGAGTTGCTCACTCAGCCTTACTCTTCTACACCATCCTCATCCTCTCGATCTGCACCCTCTTCTTCACTCTCTGCTATGTGCACCCCCAAAGACACTACCACCAACACCACCACCACCACATACCTCCCGCTTGAGTCACAGGAATTATTTTCCGATCCATATCAAGACATTTCTGATGCGCAGCCACTCTTGGTATTGGATCAGGAAGAGGAGGTAGCAACAACCGCTACTCAGCGGTCTGACGACAGTACCCAGATCAGTCCAAGGAGGAGGTTGGTCCCCAGTGTTGCTGCCTACTCCGAGATCTCTACTTATAGCGGTGGGGAAGGTGACGTCGATGATGACGTGTCTAGTGATGTCACGTGGGTGCCCACAAGAGAGGAAGAGGAGGGGAGTTCAGAGGGAGATATGGACCAGCAGATAGGGAGGAGAAGCAGGAATAACTTACATTGCACAGGAGGGACAAAGCAGACTGCAAATGTATCAGGAGCGAGTCATCGACCATGTACGGTCACATCTGGCGCAGGGGTGGATCCGGGGGGGGGCAACGGGTCAATTGCCCCCTCCGAGAATACCGGCAGCTGATGACAGCAAAGCCGGTTCCGCGGGTCCAATCGCGGCCGGTTCCGCGGGTACCAGCGGGCCGGTTTCGCGGGTCCAATCGCGGTCGGTTCCGCGGGTACCTGCGGGCCGGTTCCGCGGGTCCAATCGCGGCCGGTTCCACGGGTACCCGCGCTGAGTGGACGGGTGAGGGGGGGGGCAGCTGGGCGGCTTAGGAGGGCTGCTGGCCAATCAGGAAGCCAGCAGGCAGGGGAGCAGGGAGATGACATCATCTCTCACTCCCCTGCATCCCTCCAGTTCCGCCCTCACTGTGTAGGAAGCTGTGTGCAGCAGAGAGATTGCATCATCTCTCTGCTGCCTATCTTCACTCTGGGACCCAACAAAAGCCCACCTTAGCAGAAAAGTGAGAGAGTAGGTGACAATTCGCAATGTGTGGCAGGCTACGTGGCAAGTGGCAATCCGCAATGTGTGGCAAGTGACAATCCGCAATGTGTGGCAGGCAACGTGGCAAGTGACAATCCGCAATGTGTGGCAGGTGACGTGGCAATCCGCAATGTGTGGCAGGCAACGTGGCAAGTGACAATCCGCAATGCGTGGCAGGTGACGTGCCAAGTGACAATCCGCAATGTGTGGCAGGTGACGTGCCAAGTGACAATCCGCAATGTGTGGCAGGTGACGTGGCAAGTGACAATCCGCAATGTGTGGCAGGTGACGTGGCAAGTGACAATCCGCAATGTGTAGCAGGTGACGTGGCAAGTAACAATCTGCAATGTGTGGCAGGTGGCGTGCCAAGTGACAATCCGCAATGTGTGGCAGGTGACGTGGCAAGTGACAATCCGCAATGTGTGGCAGGTGACGTGGCAAGTGGCAATCCGCAATGTGCAGCAGGTGACGTGGCAAGTGACAATCCGCAATGTGTGGCAGGTGACGTGGCAAGTGGCAATCCGCAATGTGTGGCAGGTGACGTGGCAATCCGCAATGTGTAGCAGGTGATGTGGCAAGTGACAATCCGCAATGTGTGGCAGGTGACGTGGCAATCCGCAATGTGTGGCAGGCAACGTGGCAAGTGGCAATCCGCAATGTGTGGCAGGTGACGTGGCAAGTGACAATCCGCAATGTGTGGCAGGTGACGTGGCAAGTGACAATCCGCAATGTGTGGCAGGCTACGTGGCAATCCGCAATGTGTGGCAGGCAATGTGGCAAGTGACAATCCGCAATGTGTGGCAGGTGACGTGGCAAGTGGCAATCCGCAATGTGTGGCAGGTGACGTGTCAAGTCGCAATCCGCAATGTGTGGCAGGCAACGTGCCAAGTGACAATCCGCAATGTGTGGCAGGTGACGTGGCAAGTGGCAATCGGCAATGTGTAGCAGGTGATGTGGCAAGTGACAATCCGCAATGTGTGGCAGGTGACGTGCCAAGTGACAATCCGCAATGTGTGGCAGGTGACGTGCCAAGTGACAATACGCAATGTGTGGCAGGCAACGTGGCAAGTGACAATCCGCAATGTGTGGCAGGTGACGTGGCAAGTGGCAATCCTCAATGTGTAGCAGGTGACGTGGCAAGTGACAATCCGCAATGTGTGGCAGGTGACGTGGCAAGTGGCAATCCGCAATGTGTAGCAGGTGACGTGGCAAGTGACAATCCGCAATGTGTGGCAAGTGACAATCCGCAATGTGTGGCAGACTACGTGGCAAGTGGCAATCCGCAATGTGTGGCAGAGTACGTGGCAAGTGGCAATCCGCAATGTGTGGCAGGTGACGTGGCAAGTGACAATCCGCAATGTGTGGCAGGCGACGTGGCAAGTGACAATCCGCAATGTGTGGCAGGTGACGTGGCAAGTGGCAATCCGCAATGTGTGGCAGGCAACGTGGCAAGTGACAATCTGCAATGTGTGGCAGGTGACGTGGCAAGTGGCAATCCGCAATGTGTGGCAGGCTACGTGGCAATCCGCATTTGGTGGCAGGCGACGTGGCAAGTGACAATCCGCAATGTGTGGCAGGTGACGTGGCAAGTGACAATCCGCAATGTGTGGCAGGTGACGTGGAAAGTGGCAATCCGCAAGGTGTGGCAGGCTACGTGGCAATCCGCATTTGGTGGCAGGCGACGTGACAAGTCACAATCCGCAATGTGTGGCAGGTGACGTGGCAAGTGACAATCCGCAATGTGTGGCAGGTGACGTGGCAAGTGACAATCCGCAATGTGTGGCAGGCTACGTTGCAAGTGGCAATCCGCAATGTGTGGCAGGTGACGTGGCAAGTGACAATCCGCATTTGGTGGCAGGCGACATGGCAAGTGACATCCTCAGGGCTCCCACTGATTCTGCATTATGGTGAGTTGAACCATTTAATTTTATATTACAATGTATTAATAGAAATAATGCGCTTCAATCATCCTGACACCATAACAACCATGGTGCCGTAATGATTGAAGCGCCAATACCAGCCAATTCCCATATAAATTGCCCCCCCAAAAAACATATTTTATAGCAGTGCCCCTCCCGAGATTAGACTCTGGATCCGCCCCTGATCTGGCGCTCCCAGGACACCGGCACATGGCTCCGCAGTGTGGGCTTTTTTTAACGTGTTCGCTGCTGACAATAGTGTTGCCATCTGCAATCTTTGCAGTCAACGCATTGGTCGCGGTAAGCCCAAAACTCACCTACGCACGACCGCCTTAAGAAGGCACATGAGCAGCCATCACCGAGCCCAGTGGGAGCAACGGAACACACAAAGCCACACTCCAGGCTCTCACCGCCCAGCCTCGTCTTCTACTTCTCCTTCTCCTCTCTCCTCACAATTGTCCTCCACTCCACCTTCCATCACGCCAAGCTCACATTTTTCTGCAAAAAGGCAGGCTTCCGTGGGCCTAATGTTCGAGCATAAAAAAATGATGACGCCGGATAACCCTCTTACCCAAAGGTTGACGGCTGGCTTGTCAGAACTCATAGCCCACCAACTACTGCCATATAAACTGGTGGACTCGGAGGCCTTTCGCAAATTTGGGGCCATTGGAACACCACAATGGAAGGTCCCAGGAAGGAAGTATTTCTCAGAGAAGGGCATCCCAGAGCTATATGGCCATGTTCAGCGGCAAGTAAATGTATCTCTGGCACACAGTGTCGGTGCCAAGATACATCTGACCACAGACACGTGGTCTAGCAAACACGGACAGGGAAGGTATATCACTTTTACTGCCCACTGGGTGAACCTTCTGAGGGCCGCCCAGCATGTAACCCGTGGCACCCGTGTAGATTTGGTTTTACCGCCACGGATTGCATGCAGGCCTGACTCTTCTTCTCCTCCTCCTCCTACTCCATCCTCCTCCCTCTCCTCCTCGGCTGACTCCTCCTTTTGCACTGCTAGCGTCTCTTCCGCTGCGCCGTCCAAGCTCCCCAGAACCTATTCGACATGCCAGGCGAGACGTTGCCATGCCGTGCTGCGTCTGTTGTGCCTGGAAGCCAAGAGCCACACTGGCCCGGCACTCCTTTCAGCTTTGCGTTCACAGGTAGATCAGTGGCTAACACCGCTCAATTTGACAGTTGGTAAAGTGGTGTGTGACAACGGTGCCAATCTGCTTAGCGCATTGAAACAGGGCAAAATCACGCACGTGCCATGCATGGCACACGTCTTAAACTTGGTCGTGCAGCGATTCCTTGTCAAATACCCTGGAGTCCAGGACATCTTGCGGCAGGCAAGGAAAATCTCGACCCATTTCAGAAGATCTTACACGGCCATGGCTCTCCTTGCTGACATTCAGCGGCGACACAATCTGCCGGTCAGACATCTTATTTGCGATTGCCCGACGTGATGGAACTCAACCTTCTATATGCTTGATAGGCTGCTCCAGCAGAAACGTGCAGTTAACGTCTTCCTGTGTGAACTCTGCGGCAGAACAGGTTCTGGGGAGCTTGGTTTTTTTCACCGCGCCAGTGGCTGCTCATGCGCGACGCATGCAGACTTCTGCGCCCATTTGAGGAGATCACCAAACTGGTCAGTCGCAACCATGGTGCCATCAGTGACATGGTACCTTATGCCTTCTTTATGGAGCGTGCATTGCGTCGTGTCATTGATCAAGCTGTGGAGGAGCAGGAGCAGGAAGATGAGGAAGTCGCAATGCTGGATGTATTCCCGGGGGGGCTACTCTATCTGAGACAAGTCAACAACAGGAGTCTGAAGAGGAGTCAGAGGAGGATGGTGCCGGGGAGGATGAGGAGGAGCAAGAAGAGCATGCTTTAAACCTTTCTGGGATCCCTGTTGTGCGTGGATGGGGAGAGGAGAATGAAGAGGACGACATTATCCTGGAGGATGAGCAGGAGCCAGGCCACCACACCGCTTCCACTTTAGTGCAAATGGGGGCCTTCATGCTCCAGTGTTTTAATAGGGACCCCCGTATAAAAAGCATAAGGGTCAAGGACCAGTACTGGGTGGCAACGTACTTAGACCCCCGGTACAAACACAAAATGGTGGAAATGTTACCGCCGTCACAGAGGGCTGGCAGAATGGAGCACTTCCAGGCCTTGCTTCGAGAAATGCTGCATTCTGCCTTTGCGTGCGCTGGCAGAGGAGCAATTCCCACTCCCAGAGAAGGAGTTGCGGGTACCAATCCAACAGCGCCTGCAAGAAGAGGCCGGTTTGAAGATGTGTTGGTGACTTCGGATATGAAGGTCATTCTTTCAGCCGACCCATCGACAGGTGTCATCCGGATCCAGCATCAGGGAACGCCTAGACCGTCAGGTGTCCGACTACATCGGGTTAATGGCTGATGTGGACGCTCTGAGGAGTGATGAACCCCTGGACTACTGGGTGGGCAGGCTTGACCTCTGGCCAGAGCTTGCCCAATTTGCAATCGAACTGTTGGCTTGCCCCTCATCCAGTGTCCTGTCCGAAAGCCTAGCTCGCCTAGCTCACGACAGTGTTAACTACCTCACATTTCTAAAAATGAATGAGGCATGGATCTCGGAGGAATTCAACACATGTGACCAGTAGACCATGTATATGTCTATAAACAATTTTTTTAAACGAGCACAGAGACCTTCTTTCTTCATTTGGCTCACTTCCTTGTCCAAAAAAAGCACACCGTACTATATGCCCGTACCCTCCTCTTTGAAGAGGTTGAGCGGTGTCATATTTTTACTGGGGCTGCTTATTATGAGGGGCTCCCACCATCCCTGTGCTGTGCTGACTTCCTCCTGGGGCTGCTTATTATAAGGGGCTCCCACCATCCCTGTGCTATGCTGACATCCTCCTGGGGCTGCTTATTATGAGGGGCTCCCACCATCCCTGTGCTATGCTCATTATGAGGAGCTCCCACCATCCCTGTGCTATGCTGACTTCCTCCTGGGGCTGCTTACGGTGCAGGTGTCAGTGCTGTATATCACGGTGCTGATGTCAATACTCTCTATCACGGTGCTGCTGTCAGTGCTGCATTTCACGGTGCTGGTGTTAGTGCTTTATGTCACGCTGCTGATGTCAGTGCTTTCTATCACGATGCTATTGTCAGATGACTCTATCACGGTGCAGGTGTCATTGATGTATGTCACGCTGCTGGTGATCATCTCCTGCACCCTCTTCTTTGCCTACCCTGACCTTCCCTCTCCTCCATTGCCTTCATGCGCTCCACAGTCCTGAATTGTCACAACAATTTCCCATATACAAAAACAATGCTTGTAGTTGTCGATCCCAGATTCACCTCATACATGTGTTATGTCATTGGCCATGTGGTGGGACTATGTTTGCACAGCTATTAATTATTTTGTGGCTGCAAATTTGACCTGTAGGTTTGCGAAGTTCGCCTCCCATTGAAGTCAATGGGGCCCGCGTGGACGTTCCGGTTCGCGAACTATCGGCCGCGTTTGTGAAACGTCCCGTCGGAAGTTCGTCCATCACTAGAGAAGAGATACAACCAGAATGTTCTATGGGAAGAAGGCAAGTCAGTGGAGGAAGTGTGATGCTTTGGGCAATGTTCTGCTGGCAAAATTTGGTCCTGCTATTCAAGTGGATGTTACTTGACACATATTGCCTGCCTAAACAGTGTAGCTGACCAAGTACACCCCTTCATGGAAATGGTATTCCCCCAGTGGCAGTGGCCTCTTTCAGCAGGATAATGTGCTATGCCTCACTGTAAAAATGGCTTGAAAATGGTTTGAAGAACACAGCAAGGAGCTTGAGGTGTTGACTCCAAATTCTCCAGCTTTTAATCCAATTGAGCATCTTTTAAATGTGCTATAAAAACAAGTCTGATCCATGGAGGCCCCACCTTGCAACTGACAGGCTTAAAGGATCTGCTACTGACTGGTGCTAGCATACCTTCAGAGGTCTAGTGGTGTTTAAAAAATACCCAGTATTCAGGAGGATCTTCCCCAGCCAGGACAGGTTATGATCGGTCCTGGCTGGGTAAGATCCATTCCATAAAAATTACTCTTTTGCCCCGAATTTTATGTTACTTACGTTCATTACCAATAGCGATCTCTCACTCAGATCTTTCTAAATTTCAGTCGAAACTGGTGTGCTGTGTGTGGGGGGGGCAAGGGTCATAGGCTTTCCAAACTAGTCCTATTTGCCCATAAAACAGTCGACGGTCTTGGTCTCCCCCATCTAGCCGGGTACTTTCAGGCTGTGTAAGTAGCTCAGCTATCCGCAGTTTATGCATGTACCAAAAAAACTGATGGGATAGCTATTGAGCGGATGGCGGTGAGCGGGATCCCTCTGGATTATGTCAAATAGCAGGTGGCAAAGCATAGAGCACCTATATTGGCACCCACTTTATCTAATTCTCTGGCTGTTTGGGATAGGGTGCAAAACAACTGTAAGCGAGTCTCTCCTTTTTACCCTCTAAACCAGGGGTAATGAATTAAAATTCAAGGAGGTCCGGTCGCCAAAATTTTCTTTGGGCGGAGGTCCGAATCTCAAGTCTGTGCTATGACTCAGAAAGATTATAGTCACTGTATATCTATCAAAAACATGAGAAATGTACAATTTCCTTAGCATTTCAAGAATATTTATTGTCAAGATTCAGTTACAATATTAAACATGTGGACTGTTGGAAATAGGATAGCTTTACAGTGCCCCTTTACATCAGGTGTCCCCATCACAGTGCCCCTTTAAATCAGGTGTCCACATCACAGTGCTTCTTTAAATCTGGTGTCCCCATCACAGTGCTTCTTTAAATCAGGTGTCCCCATCACAGTGCTTCTTTAAATCTGGTGTCCCCATTACAGTGCCCCTTTAAACAGGTGTCCCCATCACAGTGCTTCCCCATCACAGTGCTTCTTTAAATCTGGTGTCCCCATCACAGTGCTTCTTTAAATCTGGTGTCCCCATTACAGTGCCCCTTTAAATCAGGTGTCCCCATCACAGTGCTTCTTTAAATCTGGTGTCCCCCATCACAGTACCCCTGTACATCAGGTGTCCCCATCACAGTGCTTCTTTAAATCTGGTGTCCCCCATCACAGTGCCCCTTTACATCAGGTGTCCCCATCACAGTGCCCCTTTACATCAGGTGTTCCCATCACAGTGCCCCTTTACATCAGGTGTCCCCATCACAGTGCCCCTTTACATCAGGTGTCCCCATCACAGTGCCCCTTTACATCAGGTGCCCCCATCACAGTGCGTCTTTAAATCGGGTGCCCCCATCACAGTGCCCCTTTACATCAGGCATTCCTGTCAGAGCAGGGCTCGAGTCCTGCGGGAACGCATGGGAACGGCGTTCCCGTACTATTTCCACAACGGGAACGCCGTTCCCATTAGCAGCCCGAGTAGCCCGCCGCTCGTGCGTAGCCCGCCGCTCTTCTGCCGCCCGAGTCAGTGACTGGTTGTTAGGCTAGGGCCGCTCCGCGTCTAGTAACCGGTCACATGACATCGGACGTACACGTGGGCACGCACTGGAGTCAGTGGGCAGTGCGCATGCGGCCTCCAGCGCAGCCAGCGGCAGACACACGCCGCTGGCATACGGACTGTCTCCTCCCTCCCCTCTACCCAGTGCTCTCCTGAGAAGTAAACCAGGTTAGTCACTAGCACTCTGCATTACCCTGCCAATACTCTGCATTACTCAATACTCTGCATTACCCTGCAAATACTCTGCATTACCCCTCCGCCAATACTCTGCATTACCCCTCCGCCAATACTCTGAATTACTCTGCCAATACTCTGAATTACTCTGCCAATACTCTGCATTACTCTGCCAATACTCTGCATTACTCTGCCAATACTCTGAATTACTCTGCCAATACTCTGCATTACTCCACCAATACTCCGCCAATACTCTGCATTACTCCACCAATACTCTGCATTACTCCACCAATACTCCGCCAATACTCTGCATTACTCCACCAATACTCTGCATTACTCCACCAATACTCTGCATTACTCCACCAATACTCCGCCAATACTCTGCATTACTCCACCAATACTCTGCATTACTCCAACAATACTCTGCATTACTCCACCAATACTCTGCCAATACTCTGCATTACTCCACCAATACTCTGCATTACTCCACCAATACTCTGCTATACCCTGCCATACATACCCTGCCGATACTTACTCTGCAATACTTACCCTGCCAAGACTCTGCAATACTTACCCTGCAATGCCCTGCCAATAATCTGCAATACCCAGCAATAATCTGCCATACCCTGCCAATACTCTGCAATACCCTGCCAATACTTATCCTGCCAATATTCTGCAATACCCTGCCAATACTTACCCTGCCAATACATATTCTGCTAATACCCAGCCATACCCATCCATGCTCAGCCAAAATATTATTGGGGGAGATGACGTGGATATTACAGTAGGGGAGATGTATATTGCAGTGGGGACTATATGGTGGTGACATTTTTCACAGGTTTTTGCAAATTCAATTATTATTTGCTGATCCGAAAAAAGATCCGATCTGTGACTCAGATCCAAGGAATGATCCGATCCGTGAGTTTTTTGATCCGTTGCCGATAATCTTGCACGGCAAGGGCAACGTTATTCCAGTTTGTGGGATATTTTCTAATTTGCTGTATTTGAATTTGGAACAGGGTGTATTTGTGTTAGAAATTCCCTGCGAGGGAAAGATCATCACCCATTGTGTTGATTATTCTGTTTGACAAGTTAACTTATTTTGTATTTGTAAACTGGCACTTTACAATAAATGTACTGTATTTTCTGTGAAATATATATGCATATGAGCGTACCTTTATTTATTTTTATTTTTTTTGGTGGGGGAGTGGATCTTGGGTGAGAGTTCCCACACTTTTTTCCCCAGCACTTGACCCCTGTGTCAGAGTGTCCCCTTACATCAGATGTCCCCATCAGAGTCCCCCTTAACATAAACTGTGCACATCAGGGTGCCCCTTAACATAAACTGTGCACATCAGGGTGCCCCTTAACATAAAATAAGGGTCATGCTGATGGGCACATTTTATATTAAGGGGCACTCTTAAAAAAAACGCGCCCCTTAACTTAAAATTTGCCCATCAGAGTGCACCTTTTAATATAAAATGTACCCATCAGTGTTGCTCTTAAAATAAAATATGCCCATTAGCGTGCCCCTTAACATGAAATAAGGGTCACACTGATGGCTGCCTATTATGTTAGGAGGCACTCTGATGGACACATTTTATTTCAAGGGGCATGCTGATGGGTATATTTTTAATGTGCACATCGATGGGCATATTTTGTAGTGCACATTTTTTGTGCCCATCAGCGTACCCCTTAACAAAATATGCCCATTGATGTGCACATTAAAAATATACCCATCAGCGTGCCCCGTAAAATAAAATTTGTCCATCGGAGTACCCCTTAACATAAAAGGTGCCCATCAGCGTGACCCTTATTTTATGTTAATGTATATTTTTAATGAGCACACCGATGGGCATATTTTGTTAAAGGGCACCTTAATAATAATAATATACCTATCAGTGTGCCCCTTAAAATATGCCCAACAGTGTGCACAATAAAAACAATAAAAACAGTCTCATGAATGATCACTAATGTGCCCACATACCTTAACTGCAGGAGGGAGGGCACAACTGAAGCTGTCTGGCAAGGAGAGCCAGGACCCGGGAATAGGGAACCGCAGGCAGCAGGGGGGCGGGGCGCGCATGTGACGTCACACCCCTACTGCCCATGAGCGTGAGTGTCTCTTCAGCTCCAAGAGACGCGGCCAGGAGCAGGGGGCGGGCACATGCGCGCAGCGTCACTGGTTGCTGGGGAAACCTGCGGTCCCAGCAAACCAGTGATTGCTGTAATGTACAACGCTGGCGGCACGGTGGTCCGGCCAGAAGCTCCGCTCGGTCTGGACTCGGACCACAGGCCGCCATTTAATGACGGCTGCTCTAAACCATTTATTTAACAACCTCCTGGTCTGGAACCTGGTGGTTTTCATTGGTGGCTCAATAAGGGCTTCTACAGAATTGGGCACTTTTTGACTTCTCGTTCTCATTAATCCACTGCCGATCTATATAGAAAATGCCTTCATCTGAAACCTTTCGGTTTTTTCAAATCTTCAATTTTTTACACTCCTTGGGCCCGTCAGTGACAAAGGATCCTTCAGTTACTCCCTAGTCCCTACAAGACATTATGTACCCAGGAAGCAGGGCACAAGGGGAGTATAGCTATTACCTACATGAGGGCATGGGATTTGGATCTAACCTTGGAAAGTGATTTGGATTGTTGGTACTCTTCCTTTCAGTTGGCTTATAAGGTCATTCTGAATATTTCCCTAGTGGAAGCCAATGTGAAAGTATTGACTAGGTGGCACTTCGTGCCTTGTCATTTACCAAGGCTTTATCTATCTTCCTCACCCTTATGTTTTCGCAGGTGCCACTCGTTTGGCACTATGTATCATATATGGAAGAAATGTCCAAAGTTGAGGGGTTTCTGGAACATAATATTTGCTATAATATGGAAGGTCCGGGGATATCAGTCCCCCAATGACCCTGGGTTGCTCTGTTAAATGAACCTATTGAGCACTCTAAGCAGCGTTTGATCCTCTTTAGGTTTTTAGCCACAAAACTTACTATAGCCTGTTCCTGGAAAAAGACCTCAGTATGTGTTTTGTTATATAGGCAAAAGGTATCGTGGATAATGCTCAATGAGCAAATTGTATGTAGAATTAATGATACTGTTTAGCATTTTGAGGCGGTCTGGAGCACGTGGGCCAAATATGTTCATGGGCAGCGGTCGGGGCCTTGAGCATGATTGACATGATTCTTCTGGAAGCCTCATTTCGTTCTCTCCTCTCTGGGTTTTTCTTTCTCTTTCCTATTTCCCCTTCTGGTTTGTCATTATAATCTTTTCTTCTATCTCTAAGGTCCCTCTGACAGGTGGCTTTTTATCTTCAAAAAAGGTTGCAGTTGGTGTTCATGACACTTCTTTCCATTAGACGCATCTGACATAGTGAATTGCCGTTCTCTCCCGGTGATTCTTGTTCCAGATTGTGTAACAATTTTTGTAGATGCTTTGTACCATCTATACCTAAACCAGACATGAAAATTCAAACCTTCTGTTACAGTTGCCAGGATGCAATGCCTGTAGTAACAGTACTTGTACGTCTTCATATGCAGATGCTTTTTAACTGCTTGCCGACCACCGGCCGTCAAATGACGGCCAGGCAGCGCAGCTTTTGTGGCGGGAGGCCATCATATGACATCCTCCTATTTAAACAGGGAATGCGCAGGAGACACTGCTCGCCACGAGGGGGGTGAACAGCCATTGGGTAGATGAAGTCATGGCTGATCACAGATGGTTACACCCCCGCTGTGCACGGCGCGTTCGCGAGCACGCTGCGCATGCATGTCGTGGCGGCGTGTTCCCGTGAACACCGCTAGTCACCGACGCTGGTAAACAGCCATTGGCCGGCTTTTTACCCACGTGATCGGCCGATCACAGCCGATCACTAAATGTAAACAAACCACGGTAATAAGATGTTACCGGGTTCTCCTCCTCACAAACCGATTGTGTGTGAGGAGGAGATTGCAGTAACATCTTGTTACCACTTACAATAAAGAGGACCTGTAACCACCCATCATAGTACCTGTCACTCACAGTCCATCTGAGTACCTGTCACAGTCCATCAGAGTACCTGAGTACCTGTCACAGCCCATCAGAGTACCCGAGTACCTGTCACAGCCCATCAGAGTACCCGAGTACCTGTCACAGCCCATCAGAGTACCTGTCCCAGTCCATCAGAGTACCTGAGTACCTGTCCCAGTCCATCAGAGTACCCGAGTACCTGTCCCAGTCCATCAAAGTACCCGAGTACCTGTCCCAGTCCATCAGAGTACCCGAGTACCTGTCCCAGTCCATCAGAGTACCCGAGTACCTGTCACAGCCCATCAGAGTATCCGAGTACCTGTCACAGCCCATCAGAGTACTCGAGTACCTGTCACAGCCCATCAGAGTACCCGAGTACCTATCAGAGCCCATCAGAGTACCCGAGTACTTGTCCCAGTCCATCAGAGTACCCGAGTACCTGTCCCAGTCCATCAGAGTACCCGAGTACCTGTCACAGCCCATCAGGGTACCCGAGTACCTGTCACAGCCCATCAAGGTACCCAAGTACCTGTCACAGCCCATCAGGGTACCCGAGTACCTGTCACAGCCCATCAGGGTACCCGAGTACCTGTCACAGCCCATCAGAGTACCCGAGTACCTGTCACAGCCCATCAGAGTACCCGAGTACCTGTCACAGCCCATCAGAGTACCCGAGTACTTGTCCCTGTCCATCAGAGTACCCGAGTACCTGTCCCAGTCCATCAGAGTACCCGAGTACCTATCACAGTCCATCAGAGTACCCGAGTACCTGTCACAGCCCATCAGAGTACCCGAGTACCTGTCACAACCCATCAAAGTACCTGAGTACCTGCCCCAGCCCATCAAAGTACCTGAGTACCTGTCCCAGCCCATCAGAGTACCCGAGTACCTGTTCCAGTCCATCTGAGTACCCGAGTCCCTGTTCCAGTCCATCTGAGTACCCGAGTACCTGTTCCAGTCCATCTGAGTACCCGAGTACCTGTCCCAGTCCATCTGAGTACCCGAGTACCTGTCACAGCCCATCAGAGTACCCGAGTACCTGTCACAGCCCATCAGAGTACCCGAGTACCTGTCACAGCCCATCAGAGTACCCGAGTACCTGTCCCAGCCCATCTGAGTACGCGAGTACCTGTCCCAGTCCATCTGAGTACCCGAGTACCTGTCCCAGTCCATCTGAGTACCCGAGTACCTGTCCCAGTCCATCTGAGTACCCGAGTACCTGTCCCAGTCCATCTGAGTACCCGAGTACCTGTCCCAGTCCATCTGAGTACCCGAGTACCTGTCACAGTTCATCTGAGTATCTGTCAAAGTCCATATGAGTACCTGAGTACCTGTCACAGTTCATCTGAGTACCCAAGTACCTGTCACAGTCCATATGAGTACCTGAGTACCTATCACCGCCCTTCAGAGTACCCAAATACCAGTCACCAGGCCATCAGAGAACCTGTCACCAGGCCATCAGAGTACCCGAGTACCTGTCACCAGCCCATCAGAGTACCTATCTGCACCCCATCAGAGTACCCGAGTACCTATTTGCAGCCCATGCCTCATAGAATATACGTTGGGGTGTTTGATTTCCAAAATGGGGTCATTTTGTGGGTAAATCCATTGTCCCGGGGCTCCAGGACCTTCAAAAGTGTGATTGGTAGGATTGAAATGAGATGTATCATTTATGCTCCTAGAACGCCTGAAGGTACTACTTCAATGTTTGGCCTCTCTATGTGACCAGGCTGTGTAAAAGTCCTACACGTGTGGTATCGCCATACTCGGGAGGAGTAGCAGAATGTGTTTTAGGGTGTAATTTTTGCTATATACATGCTATGTGTTAGAAATATCTTATAAATTGACAACTGTGTGTAAAAAAATGTTTTCCACATTTTCCAAAAACTTCTGGAAAAAAATGAACCTTTCAAAAGACTCATTATGCCTCACAGATTATACGTTGGGGTGTTTGCTTTCCAAAATGGGGTCATTTTATGGGCAATTCCATTGTCCTGGTACTCCAGGGCCTTCAAAATTGTAATAGGTGGCTGTGAAATGAGATGTGCCATTTTTGCTTGTAGAACGCCTGAAGGTACTACTTCAATGTTTTTTTTTTTTTGTAAAATCTTTTTTGAGTTTTTCAACAGCATAGAAAATCGCCCACACCCGGACCAACAGTACCCACGCAGGGGCAAACTCTCCGCTACGGCTACAACCGCAGCAGGGCATATCGGGTAACACAACATGATCGGTCTGCCTCTGAGGCAACAACAGGCCTCAACCAGGCAGACCGATAAAAACAAAACTAAACGTATCTAAGCCCCCATGGGGGGGAGGGTTAACAGCAGGAGAATCCGTGCTCAAAAGCATAAGTACACGATGTCAAAGCATAGAAGTACAAGTAATACCTGGGTCAGTCTATTACCATATCAGGACCTTAATGTTGGTCTAAGGGTTAGTTACTGCATTAGTCGCCGTAGTGCTATCAGCTAACCAACAAGTCCACACCTTTTCAAATTTTTTTGGGCATCCCCTACCCTCGTAGGTAGCTCTATAAAGGGGCAAACTAGCATTCACTAGACCCTTCCAGAACGTGACAGAGGGGGGAGATGATTGCTTCCAATTCATCGTGATGGCCTTACGTGCATAGTATAGTAGTAAGGATATGAGTATTTTCCTAGCTCTGTGGATTATCAACTGCTCCACCAGCCCCAGCAGACAACATTTAGGATCATAAGGAATACTAATCTTAGTAATGTTAGCTATTACCTGGAGAACTTCCTTCCAGTAATGCCCAATTGCTGGACAAGCCCAGAAAATGTGAAAAAACTCCCCTGGCTGATACGAGCATCTCCAGCACGCCGGGGAATGTGTCGGCGACATCTGGTGCATTCTATGGGGTGTGTAGTGCGCTCTGTGTATAATTTTATACTGAACAAGTTTGTCCCTGGCCGAGACCAGTGGAGAGAACGGGAACACCCAGATTTCCCTCCAATCATCATCGTCCAGTTCCGGTATGTCCCCCACCCACTTCCTGCGTAGGGAGGACAGTTCGGGGATGGCAGCAACCAACAGGGACCCATAAATCTGAGAAGTGGGTTTCTCCAAATCCTTCACCCGAAGGGTGGACTCGAACTCCGAGTATTCCATTATGACTGGTTGACCTAAGAACTGACATCTATGGGCATGGGCGATCTGGAGATACCTGAAATGAGCCCGTGCAGGCACGTTGAACTTCGTACACAATACATGAAAGGGAGCAAGCTCCCCATTGGTGATAACATGCTCCAGAGTCAGTATTTTGTATCTGGCCCAGGCCTGAGGATCCGGGATAGTGGTGAACTGTGGTAGGTTAGGATTCAGCCACAGGGGGGTGTGAGGAGACCAGGTGTTCGGCGGGGACTCTCTCAGCGCCTCCCCCACCCTCCATGCCCTCATAGTGGTGCGCATGGAAGGGGTGAGGCAATGAGGTGTTTTTGGCCCCCTGAATACCAAACCTTTCAAGGCCTCCAGAGACCCCACTATAGCTGCCTCCAACACCGTAGCAGAGTTGGTCAGATCTGGCAGCAACCACCAGTGGACAGTTACAAGCTGAGTAGCCAAAAAGTATTTGTGGCAGTCCGGGAGAGCCAAGCCCCCATTGTCCACAGGCCTGGTCAGAGTGGTATACTTGAATCTAGGCGTTCCAGATCCCCAAATAAATGAAAGGAAGAGTTGTTTAAGAGAATTAAAGAAAGTTTTATTTAGCCATTGTGGGGAATTCCTAAATATGTACATTAGTTTGGGGAGGACTTTCATTTTGAGAAGGTTAATGCGCCCCATGAGGGAGAGGGGAAGATTACCCCATGCCCTTAGTTTGGATTTAATCCCTATCAGGACAGGTTCAAGATTAAGCCGGACAAAATCCCGGCTCTCCCTTGAAATAATGATACCTAAATAGGTGAACCTATCCACCCATTGAAGCGGGGTAGAGGGGGACGAGGAGGACCTGGCCCCCGCATCCACTGGGAAAAGCTGAGACTTATGCCAGTTAACCCTCAACCCGGTGAAGGCGGAAAAATCATCCATAATTCCGAGTGCTCCCCGCAAAGAGTCACCAGCATCGTTTAAAAAAAGCAGTAAATCATCCGCATAGAGAGCCACTCTCTCCTCCAGCCAGCCCACCCTAAGGCCACGGATGTCGGCCGAGCACCTAAGGTACTACTTCAATGTTGGTGCTCTGTATGTGACCAGGCTGTGTAAAAGTCTCACACATGTGGTATCGCCATACTCGAGAAGAGTAGTAGAATGTATTTTGGGGTGTAATAATACCTTGGAATGTCTACATTCTAAAAAGGGGTAATTTGGGGGGTATTTTTGCTTTGGGTAGCCCCCCAAAGCACCTTGTCCCCATGTTGATTGGGACAAGGGCCTCATCCCCACAACCCTTGCCCTGGGGTTGTGGGGGTCTGCGGGCAGGGGGCTTATCGGAATTTGGAAGCCCCCTTTAACAAGGGGACCCCAAGATCTCTGCCTCCCCCCGTGTGAAATGGTAACGGGGTACATTGTACCCCTACCATTTCACAAAAAAGTGTCAAAATGTTAAAAACAAAACAAAAACGAGTTACAGGTTGGGACCTTTTTTAAATTAATAAAATACAAAGGTCCCACAATGTCCATTCATCTTCTTATATCACTCCGCTGATGGACCGAAAAAAAAAAAAACCTCAGCCACTGATACGCATCCATGATAGACTCCCGCCATGTGACGCTTCATCGCCTTTGACAGTTCTTATATTACTGAGGGCAGGGCCAGCCGGTGATGTCCCTGGGTGACTCCGCCCCCTCTGATGCACGGGGACTTCCCTATGGCTTCCCCGTGGCGTCAGAGGGGGCAGGTCATCCGTTTACGTAACTGGATGGCCCTGCCCCCTTCAGACGCCATGGGGAAGCCATGGAGAAGTCCCCGTGCGTCAGAGCAGGGTGGGGTCACCTGGGTAAGTCACCTGATGGCCCCGCCCTCAGTCATATAAGAACTGTCAAAGAAGATGAAGCGTCACATGACTGGAGCCTCCCATGGGGGCGGATCGGTGGTGTTTTATTTTTTTTTCGATCCGTCGGCAGAGCGATAGAAGAAGATTAATGAAGAAGATTAATGGACATCATGGGACATTTTTATTTTTTTATTTTTTAATAACGGACTTGTCCCAATCTGTGCCTTGTTTTTTTTAACATTTTGAAATTTTTTTTTTGAAATGGTAGGGGTACGATGTACCCCGTTACCATTTCACACGGGGGAGGCCAGGATCTGGGGGTCTTCTTGTTAAAGGGGGCTTCCAGATTCTGATAAGCACCCTGCCCGCAGACCCCCACAACCACCGGGCAAAGGTTGTGGGCATGAGGCCCTTGTCCCAATCAACATGGGGACAAGGTGCTTTGGGGGGCTACCCCAAATCACCCTCCCCATGTTGAGGGCATGTTGCCTGGTAAGGTTCAGGAGGGGGGGCGCTGAACCTACCCCCTCTTTTCCTGTGGCCTGCCAGGTTACATGCTTGGATAAGGGTCTGGTATGGATTTTGGGGGGACCCCTATGCCATTTTTTAAAAAATTTGGGAACAGGGTTCCCTTTAAAATCCATACCAGACATGAAGGGTCTGGTATGGATTTTGGGGGTACCCCTACGCCACTTTTTAACAAAAAATTGGCGCAGGGTTCCTCTTAATTTGCATATTAGACCAGAAAGGCCTGGTATTGATTTTAGGGAGACCCCCACACAATTTTTTTTTCAATTTTGGTTCGGGGTTCCCCTTACTATTCATACCAGACCTAAAGGGCCTGGTAATGGACTGGGGGGGGGGGACCCATGCTCTTTTTGTCAATGAGATTTATCTCTATTGCTGAGACCCGACAATTCATTACAGCCACGGTCAGTTTTAAATGACAATTTTTCCTTTTAGGAATGTAATTTTGCTGCATTACTGTTCTAAACACGGGAAAACTGTGCCACTTTACAGGCATACTATAGACACCCCCCAGGCACAATATTTAAAGGAATATTTCATTTTTATTGTTTCACTTTAAGCATTAAAAGAAAAGAAAAATCACTGCTCCTGAAAAAACATCCATTTTAAAAAAATCTTTTGCAGGACCCAGACACTTTTTATGTCAATAACTTGCATATAAGCAGGGGAGTTGCTGGGTCTACAAACGATCTGGGGTTAGAGACCATAGTGGCAAAGAAAAGAAAGTCATACGCTTGGGTGGGCATACACATACAGTAATATACGTGTGTATATCCCCAGAGAGCCCCCCACTTACATCAGGGTCCCCAGAGAGCCCCTCTTACATTAGGGTCCCCAGAGAGCCCCCCTTACATCAGAGTCCACAGACAGACTCCCCCATGCATCAGGGTCCCCAGAGAACCTCCTCCTTACATCAGGGTCCCCAGAGAGCCTCCACCTTACATCAGGGTCCCCAGAGAGCCTCCACCTTACATCAGGGTCCCCAGAGAGCCTCCACCTTACATCAGGGTGGTTTAAATCAGCTGGATGTGTTTGTTGCCACTTTAATGTTAGCTTCTGGCTTCCAATTACAGGCACTTTTGTCTTGCCTAGGTTCAATTTCAACCAGTTTCATTAGCTCTTGTATGTCAGTAAGACACCCGTCAAACTTGGTCACATGGTCACCAGAGTCTGGTCTGAAAGACAGGCAGAGTTGTGTGTCATCTGAAGGCCATGGAGGAGAGGCAAGGTCAGGGCAGGCTTTGAAGGGGGTGCAGGAGATGATCAGTGCCACAGTCAGGGCAGCGCAGTCCTGTGCCAATGTCCCAGTGTGCCAACCTGTGCTTGAGCCCCTCCCTTTGCCCTTACCCCCACCTATGCAGGGCTCCACTGCGGTGGTCCGGAGGTGCCAGTCCAGTGCTGATCCTCAGCCATGGTGCTGGCACTGCCTGCTGATTGGCTTCTCCGCGGCTATCTCCCTCACTGTCTGAAACCAGCACCGCAATAGAGACTGAGCACTGACACCAGCACCGTGATAGAGAGCACTGACACCGGCACCGTGATAGAGAGCACTGACACCGGAACCGTGATAGAGAGCACTGACACCAGCACCGTGATAGAGAGCACTGACACCAGCACCATGATAGAGTGCACTGAGACCACACAAGCACCGAGATAGAGAGCACTGACACCAGCACCGTGATACAGAGCACTGACACCAGCACCGTGATACAGAGCACTGACACCAGCACCGTGATACAGAGCACTGACACCAGCACCGTGATAGAGAGCACTGACACCAGCACCGTGATAGAGAGCACTGACACCAGCACCGTGATAGAGAGCACTGACACCAGCACCGTGATAGAGAGCACTGACACCAGCACCATGAGAGCACTGACACCAGCACCATGAGAGCACTGACACCAGCACCATGATAGAGAGCACTGAGACCACACCAGCACCGAGATAGAGAGCACTGACACCAGCAACTTGATAGAGAGCACTGACACCAGCACCGTGATAGAGAGCACTGACACCAGCACCGTGATAGAGAGCACTGACACCAGCACCATGATAGAGAGCACTGACACCAGCACCATGATATAGAGCACTGAGACCACACCAGCACTGAGATAGAGAGCACTGGCACCAGCACATTGATAGAGAGCGCTGACACCAGCACATTGATAGAGAGCACTGACACCAGCACATTGATAGAGAGCACTGACACCAGCACCGTGATAGAGAGCACTGACACCAGCACCGTGATAGAGAGCACTGACACCAGCACCATGAGAGCACTGACACCAGCACCATGATAGAGAGCACTGAGACCACACCAGCACCGAGATAGAGAGCACTGACACCAGCAACTTGATAGAGAGCACTGACACCAGCACCGTGATAGAGAGCACTGACACCAGCACCGTGATAGAGAGCACTGACACCAGCACCATGATAGAGAGCACTGACACCAGCACCATGATATAGAGCACTGAGACCACACCAGCACTGAGATAGAGAGCACTGGCACCAGCACATTGATAGAGAGCACTGACACCAGCACATTGATAGAGAGCACTGACACCAGCACATTGATAGAGAGCACTGACACCAGCACCGTGATAGAGAGCACTGACACCAGCACCGTGATAGAGAGCACTGACACCAGCACCATGAGAGCACTGACACCAGCACCATGATAGAGAGCACTGAGACCACACCAGCACCGAGATAGAGAGCACTGACACCAGCAACTTGATAGAGAGCACTGACACCAGCACCGTGATAGAGAGCACTGACACCAGCACCGTGATAGAGAGCACTGACACCAGCACCATGATAGAGAGCACTGACACCAGCACCATGATATAGAGCACTGAGACCACACCAGCACTGAGATAGAGAGCACTGGCACCAGCACATTGATAGAGAGCACTGGCACCAGCACATTGATAGAGAGCACTGACACCAGCACATTGATAGAGAGCACTGACACCAGCACATTGATAGAGAGCACTGACACCAGCACCGTGATAGAAAGCACTGAGACCACACCAGCACCGAGATAGAGAGCACTGACACCACACCAGCACCAAGATAGAGAGAGAGCACTGACACCACACCAGCATCGAGATAGAGAGAGAGCACTGAAACCAGCACCGTGATAGAGAGCACTGACACAACACCGACATAGAGAGCACTGACACCAGCACTGATACCAGCAACTCGATGCGGGACCCAAAAATATGACACCGCTCAACCTCTTCAAAAAGGAGGGTACGGGCATATAGTACGGTGTGCTTTTTTGTACAAGGAAGTGAGCCAAAAGTAGAAAAAAGGTCCGTGTGCTAGATTAAATAAATTGTTTAAAGAGTTATGCATATACATGGTCTTATCGGTCACGATCCCCCCTGCTGCGCTGAACGTCCTTTTGGACAGGACACTGGATGAGGGGCAAGCCAACAGTTCCATTGCAAATTGGGCAAGCTCTGGCCAGAGGTCAAGCCTGCCCACCCAGTAGTCCAGGGGTTCATCAGAGCATCCACATCGGCCGTTAACCCGATGTAGACGGACACCTGCCGGTCTAGGCGTTCCCTGATGCTGGATCTGGATGAGACCTGTCGATGGGTCGGCTGAAAGAATGATCTCATATCAGAAGTCACCAAAACAGTTTCAAACCGCCCTCTTCTTGCAGGCGCTGTTGGATTGGTACCCGCAACTCTTTCTCTGGGAGTGGGAATTCCTCTGCCAGCGCACGCAAAAGCAGAATGCAGCATTTCTCTAAGCAAGGCCTGTAAGTGCTCCATTCTGACAGCCCTCTGTGATGGTTGTAACATTTCCGCCATTTTGTGTTTGTACCGGGGGTCTAAGTACGTTGCCACCCAGTACTGGTCCTTGACCTTTATGCTTTTTATAGGGGGGGGGGTCCCTGTTAAAACACTGGAGCATGAAGGCCCCCATTTGCACTAAACTGGAAGCGGTGTGGTGGCCTGGCTTCTGCTCATCATCCAGGATAATGTAGTCCTCCTCATTCTCCTCTCCCCATCCACGGACAAGAACAGGGATCCCAGAAAGGTTTAAAGCATGCTCTTCTTGCTCCTCCTCATCCGCCCCGGCACCATCCTCCTCTGACTCCTCTTCAGACTCCTGTTGTTGACTTGTCTCAGATAGAGTAGCCCCCCCTGGGAATACATCCAGCATTGCGACTTCCTCATCTTCCCGCTCCTGCTCCTCCACAGCTTGATCAATGACACGACGCAATGCACGCTCCATAAAGAAGGCATAAGGTACCATGTCACTGATGGCGCCATGGCTGCGACTGACCAGTTTGGTGATCTCCTCAAATGGGCGCAGAAGTCTGCATGCGTCGCGCATGAGCAGCCACTGGCGCGGTGAAAAAAAACCAAGCTCCCCAGAACCTGTTCTGCCGTAGAGTTCATACAGGTAGTCGTTAACTGCACATTTCTGCTGGAGCAGCCTATCAAGCATATAGAAGGTTGAGTTCCATCGCGTTGGGCAATCGCAAATAAGACGTCTGACTGGCAGATTGTGTCGCCGCTGAATGTCAGCAAGGCGAGCCATGGCCGTGTAAGATCTTCTGTAATGGGCCGAGATTTTCCTTGCCTGCCGCAAGATGTCCTGGACCCCAGGGTATTTTACAACGAATCACTGCAAGACCAAGTTTAAGACGTGTGCCATGCATGGCACGTGCATAATTTTTCCCTCTTTCAATGCGCTAAGCAGATTGGCACCATTGTCACACACCACTTTACCAACTGTCAAATTGAACGCAAAGCTGAAAGGAGTGCAAGGCCAGTGTGGCTCTTGGCTTCCAGGCACAACAGACGCAGCACAGCATGGAAACGTCTCACCTGGCATGTCGAATAAGTTCTGGGGATCTTGGGCGGCGCAGTGGAAGAGACGCTAGCAGCGGAAAAAGAGGAGTCAGCCGAGGAGGAGAGGGAGGATGGAGTAGGAGGAGGAGAAGAGGAGGCAGGCCTGCATGCAATCCGTGGCGGTAAAACCAAATCTACACAGGTGCCATGGGTTACATGCTTGACGGCCATCAGAAGGTTCACCCAGTGGGCAGTAAAAGTTATATAGCTTCCCTGCCCGTGTTTGCTAGACCACGTGTCTGTGGTCAGATGTATCTTGGCACAGACGCTGTGTGCCAGAGATACATTCACTTGTCGCTGAACATGGCCATATAGCTCTGGGATGCCCTTCCTGGGACCTTCCATTGTGGTGTTCCAATGGCCACAAATTTTCGAAAGGCCTCTGAGTCCACTAGTTTATATGGCAGTAGTTGGCGGACTATCAGTTCTGACAAGCCAGCCGTCAACCCTTGGGCAAGAGGGCTATCCAGCGTCATCATTATTTTACGCTCGAACATTTGGCCCACGGAAGCCTGCCTTTTTCCAGGAAAAAACGTGAGGACGGCATGATGGAAGGTGGAGTGGAGGACAATTGTGAGGAGAGAGGAGAAGGAGAAGTAGAAGACAAGGCTGGGCGGTGAGAGCCTGGAGTGTGACTTTGTGGGTTCCGTTGCTCCCACTGGGCTCGGTGATGGCTGCTCATGTGCCTTCTTAAGGCGGTCGTCCCTAGGTGAGTGTTGGGCTTTACTGCGACTTATGCGTTGACTGCAAAGGCTGCAGATGGCAAAACTATTGTCAGCAAAAGCCCACACTGCGGAGCCATGTGCCGGCATCCTGGGAGCTCGAGATGTGACCGTACATGGTTGATGCCTCGCTCCTGATACATTAGCAGTCTGCTTTGTCCCTCCTGTGCAATATAAGTTCCGCCTGCTTCTCCTCCCTATCTGCTGGTCCATATCTCCCTCTGAACTCCCCTCCTCTTCCTCTCTTGTGGGCACCCACATGACATAACTAGACACGTCATCATCGATGTCACCTTCCCCACTGCTATAATTAGAGATCTCAGAGTAGGCAGCAACCCCGGGGACCAACCTCCTCCTTGGGCTGACCTGGGTACTGTCGTCAGACTGCTGAGTGGCGGTTGTTGCTACCTCCTCTTCCTGATCCAATGCCAAGAGTGGCTGCGCATCAGCAATGTCTTGTGATGGATCGGAAAATAATTCCTGTGACTCAAGAGGAGGGTATATGGTGGTGGTGGTGGTAGTGTCTTTGGGGGTGCACACAGCAGAGAGTGAAGAAGAGGGTGCAGATCGAGAGGATGAGGAGAGTGCAGAAGAGTAAGGCTGAGTGAGCCACTCAACCAAGTCTGGTTCGTCCTTTGACGTAATCAAACGCACCTTCTGCAATTTGCCCCTCTGGCTCAAGCCTGTTGCTCCTGCCCTACCACCCCTGTGGAAGGGCCTGCCTCTTCCTCTGCCTGTCATTTTTTAAATGACCCTGTGACAAAAGTCTCTAGAGAAGTGCAGTATATGTGGAAGAAGGTATATAACACCCCGCTTCAATCTGTCATTTTGGGGGGCCAATGGTCTATCACACCAGTTATAATACTTTTTTCTAATTGCCTTTGTCACTCTTTGTAGTATCGCTGCAGAACCGCTCAGCAGTCACAATGCTGCACAGTGGAAATGCACTATATTATGCTTTCTATATTTGAAAGTATTTTATACGTGTATTACACCCCTATATACTGCACACCAAATAGTACACCTATACCAGTCCTTAAAAGGACCTTTGTGGACCTAATAGTAGCTAGCTAGTAGCTAGTGAATTGCAGACTGTCCCTGCTCCAAAAACCAAACTGTAGCTAGTGAATTGCAGACTGTCCCTGCTCCAAAAACCAAACCTCCCTACACTGAGAAACAACAGCTTCAGAATCGGTCAGCACTCAGCAGCACAGCAGTGCAGTATAATATGCTTTCTATATTTGAAAGAAAGTATATTATACGTGTATTACAACCTTATATACTATACACCTATACCAGTTCTTAAAAGGCCCTTTGTGGACCTAGTAGTAGCTAGCTAGTAGCTAGTGAATTTCAGACTGTCCCTGCTCCAAACACCAAACTGTCCCTCCCTACACTGAGAAACGACAGCTGCAGAATCGGTCAGCAGCACAGCAGTGCAGTATAATATGCTTTCTATATTTGAAAGAAAGTATATTATACGTGTATTACAACCCTATATACTGTACACCTATACCAGTCCTTAAAAGGACCTTTGTGAACCTAGTAGTAGCTAGCTAGTTGCTAGTGAATTGCAGACTGTCCCTGCTCCAAACACCAAACTGTCCCTCCCTACACTGAGAAATGACAGCTGCAGAATTGGTCAGCACTCAGTAACACAGCAGTGCACCATAATATACTTTCTATATTTGGAAGAAAGTATAATATAAGTGTATTACAACCCTATATACTGTACACCTATACCAGTCCTTAAAAGGGCTTTTGTGGACCTAATAGTAATAGCTAGCTAGTGATTAGACTGACTGTCCCTGCTCCACACAGCGTCCTTTCCCTACACTGACAAAAGACAGAATGTAAAATGGCCGCCAGATCAGATCTATTTATAAGGTAGGGGGTATGTCCATGTGCTGAAATGTCGCAATTGGCTGTCCTGTACCCCATGATGGATGGGTCAAAGTTCTTCACAATGTAAATGAATATGGCCACCGCGAACAGCGCCATAAGTCCGCCGGGCGAACCGCAAGGCCATCTCTATGCAGGAGTAGAGTTTAATAGTCAGGGTTAATGTGGCTAATGCATGCAAATAGCGGGCCTGTTAGACCTGGGCCAAGGTCATATGTAGTTGGTCAAAGCCCTTTGATGAAGGGCATGTTTTCTTCAATATCAATACTATCAAATACCCATAGGCTTGTTGATGTCTATATTAATGTACTCTCGGAGGACTGGTGATTTTTCAGGCTTATGCTCAACTCTGATTGAGGAGACTTGTTATATAAAAAGTAATGCAAAAACTCTTATCTTTTCTGAGACAGATTACATGGATGGGCATACTAGAGGGATGGATGATGCTGGGTGGGATTGGGCATACTAGAGGGATGGATGATGCTGGGCGTGGATGGGCATACATTGTGGAGAGGGAGAGATGATGCTAGGCATGGGTGGGCATACATTGTGGAGAGGAATGGATGATGCTGGGCGTGGATGGGCATACATTAAGTTGTAAGAGTTTTAAAACAAAAGCATGTACACCAAAAAAACTCAGTGGGATGGCCAATGGGCGGGCCCTGGGGAATTTTGGTTGTCAGGCCCCGGGGGGGCCCAGGCCTAAAGCTGTGTAAGGGGCCCCAGAATTTCTTATGGCTGCCCTGGGTGCAACATCCAGTCCAGTGACTGGCAACCTGAAAAAATCAATGAGATGCTGACAGCTGCTGTGGCTGGAACGGTTGGGCTGGTTTTACTGAACATTTTTACTGTTTAAGGCAGTATGCGTCCAGGCATGAATGCCCGGAATACAATAAGTCTTCTTTCCGGGCACGGGGCAGTGTGCATGGGGCCTTATTGTACCAAGCTACATGTGGAGAGAGGCTTAATCTTGTCAGGAATACTGGGCCATGCTTTGGCACAGTATACCTGGGCCCAGACCAGAGGTGGTTAACTTTCTTGAGATAATGGGCCTCAAGTATGGCCGGCGAGATCACCAAGGGACCACGCATAAAATCTAGTGAATGCAATGCTACAAAAAAATAACTGTCTGAGACTGCAGACATACAACTGGAGATGGTCTAAAGCCTTGTGCACCGGATCGGACTTCCAACTGACTTTTCTGTGGATTTTGCTGTGAACTTGTTCTGCATACACACAGAAAACATTTTGAGCTAACTTTTATCAAATCACATGGTTTTTGAGCTCTTTACCGCCACCCTTTGGGCAACTTCTGCTATTGTCTGATTTTTAGCATTGGTTCTGAGCATGCGTGTTTGTACTTTGGGCTTTAGTCCTATGTACTTGTGTACACACGATCGGATTATCCTCCATCAGACATTTGTTGCCGGAAAGTTTGAGAGCATGCACAGCGAACATTTGTCTGTTGAAAAACCGAAAACAATTGTTCGATAGAGCATACACATGGTCGGATTGCCCAATAAAACAGGTCCGTCGGGCCGTTGTTGTCAAAAAGTCTGATCGTGTGTATGAGCCTTTAGACTGTAAGCATTCTATAGGAGCAGTTGAAAACCAGTGTCCTGCATTACAGGCCAATAGTGATGGATGAACTTCCGACGGAACGTTTCGCGAACGCGGCCGATAGTTCGCGAACCGGAACGTTCGCAGCGGGCCCCATTGACTTCAATGGGAGGCGAACTTCGCAAACCTACAGGTCAAATTTGAAGCCACAAAATAATTAATAGCTGTGCAAACATAGTCCCACCACATGGCCAATGACATAACACATGTATGAGGTGAATCTGGGATCGACAACTACAAGCATTGTTTTTTTTATATGGGAAATTGTTGTGACAATTCAGGACTGTGGAGCGCATGAAGGCAATGGAGGAGAGGGAAGGTCAGGGTAGGCAAAGAGGGTGCAGGAGATGATCACCAGCAGCGTGACATACAGCAAGGACACCTGCACCGTGATAGAGTCATCTGACAACAGCACCGTGATAGAGAGCACTGACATCAGCAGCGTGACCTAAAGCACTAACACCAGCACCGTGATATACAGCACTGACAGCAGCACCGTGATAGAGAGCACTGACATCAGCAGCGTGACATACAGCAGTGACACCTGCACCGTGATAGAGTCATCTGACAACAGCACCGTGATAGAGAGCACTGACATCAGCAGCGTGACATACAGCACTGACACCTGCACCGTAAGCAGCCCCAGGAGGAAGTCAGCATAGCACAGGGATGGTGGGAGCCCCTCATAATGAGCATAGCACAGGGATGTTGGGAACCCCTCATAATGAGCATAGCACAGGGATGGTGGGAGCACCTCATAATAAGCAGCCCCAGGAGGATGTCAGCATAGCACAGGGATGGTGGGAGCCCCTCATATTAAGCAGCCCCAGTAGAAATATGACACTGCTCAACCTCTTCAAAGAGGAGGGTATGGGCATATAGTACGGTGTGCTTTTTTTGGACAAGGAAGTGAGCCAAATGAAGAAAGAAGGTCTCTGTGCTCGATTAAAAAAATTGTTTATAGACATATACATGGTCTACTGGTCACATGTGTTGAATTCCTCCGAGATCCATGCCTCATTCATTTTTAGACATGTGAGGTAGTTAACACTGTCGTGAGCTAGGCAAGTACGCTTATCGGTCACGATCCCCCCTGCTGCGCTGAACGTCCTTTCGGACAGGACACTGGATGAGGGGCAAGCCAACAGTTCGATTGCAAATTGGGCAAGCTCTGGCCAGAGGTCAAGCCTGCCCACCCAGTAGTCCAGGGGTTCATCACTCCTCAGAGCGTCCACATCGGCCGTTAACCCGATGTAGTCGGACACCTGACGGTCTAGGCTTTCCCTGATGCTGGATCCGGATGACACCTGTCGATGGGTCGGCTGAAAGAATGACCTCATATCCGAAGTCACCAACACATCTTCAAACCGGCCTCTTCTTGCAGGCGCTGTTGGATTGGTACCCGCAACTCCTTCTCTGGGAGTGGGAATTGCTCCTTTGCCAGCGCACGCAAAGGCAGAATGCAGCATTTCTCGAAGCAAGGCCTGGAAGTGCTCCATTCTGCCAGCCCTCTGTGGGTCTAAGTACGTTGCCACCCAGTACTGGTCCTTGACCCTTATGCTTTTTATACGGGGGTCCCTATTAAAACACTGGAGCATGAAGGCCCCCATTTGCACTAAAGTGGAAGCGGTGTGGTGGCCTGGATCCTGCTCATCATCCAGGATAATGTCGTCCTCTTCATTCTCCTCTCCCCATCCACGCACAACAGGGATCCCAGAAAGGTTTAAAGCATGCTCTTCTTGCTCCTCCTCATCCGCCCCGGCACCATCCTCCTCTGACTCCTCTTCAGACTCCTGTTGTTGACTTGTCTCAGATAGAGTAGCCCCCCCTGGGAATTCATCCAGCATTGCGACTTCCTCATCTGCCCGCTCCTGCTCCTCCACAGCTTGATCAATGACACGACGCAATGCACGCTCCATAAAGAAGGCATAAGGTACCATGTCGCTGATGGTGCCATGGCTGCGACTGACCAGTTTGGTGATCTCCTCAAATGGCCGCAGAAGTCTGCATGCGTCGTGCATGAGCAGCCACTGGCGCTGTGAAAAAACCCCCAGCTCCCCAGAACCTGTCCTGCCACAGAGTTCATACAGGTAGACGTTAACTGCACATTTCTGCTGGAGCAGCCTATCAAGCATATAGAAGGTTGAGTTCCATCGCGTCGGGCAATCGCAAATAAGACGTCTGACCGGCAGATTGTGTCTCCGCTGAATGTCAGCAAGGCGAGCCATGGCCGTGTAAGATCTTCTGAAATGGGCCGAGATTTTCCTTGCCTGCCGCAAGATGTCCTGGACCCCAGGGTATTTGACAAGGAATCGCTGCACGACCAAGTTTAAGACATGTGCCATGCATGGCACGTGCGTGATTTTGCCCTGCTTCAATGCGCTAAGCAGATTGGCACCGTTGTCACACACCACTTTACCAACTGTCAAATTGAGCGGTGTTAGCCACTGATCTGCCTGTGAACGCAAAGCTGAAAGGAGTGCCGGGCCAGTGTGGCTCTTGGCCTCCAGGCACAACAGGCGCAGCACGGCATGGCAACGTCTCACCTGGCATGTCGAATAGGTTCTGGGGAGCTTGGGCGGCGCAGCGGCAGAGACGCTAGCAGCGGAAAAGGAGGAGTCAGCCGAGGAGGAGAGGGAGGAGGATGGAGTAGGAGGAGGAGAAGAAGAGTCAGGCCTGCATGCAATCCGTGGCGGTAAAACCAAATCTACACGGGTGCCACGGGTTACATGCTTGACGGCCGTCAGAAGGTTCACCCAGTGGGCAGTAAAAGTGATATACCTTCCCTGCCCGTGTTTGCTAGACCACGTGTCTGTGGTCAGATGTATCTTGGTACCGACACTGTGTGCCAGAGATACATTTACTTGCCGCTGAACATGGCCATATAGCTCTGGGATGCCCTTCTCTGAGAAATACTTCCTTCCTGGGACCTTCCATTGTGGTGTTCCAATGGCCATAAATTTGCGAAAGGCCTCCGAGTCCACCAGTTTATATGTCAGTAGTTGGCAGGCTATGAGTTCTGACAAGCCAGCCGTCAACCGTTGGGCAAGAGGGTTATCCGGTGTCATCATTTTTTTACGCTCGAACATTAGGCCCACGGAAGCCTGCCTTTTTGCAGAAAAACGTGAGCTTGGCGTGATGGAAGGTGGAGTGGAGGACAATTGTGAGGAGAGAGGAGAAGGAGAAATAGAAGACAAGGCTGGACGGTGAGAGCCTGGAGTGTGGCTTTGTGTGTTCCGTTGCTCCCACTGGGCTCGGTGATGGCTGCTCATGTGCCTTCTTAAGGCGGTCGTCTGTAGGTGAGTGTTGGGCTTACCGCGACTAATGCGTTGACTGCAAAGATTACAGATGGCAACGCTATTGTCAGCAGCGGACACGTTAAAAAAAGCCCACACTGCAGAGCCATGTGCCGGTGTCCTGGGAGCGCCAGATGTGACCGTACATGGTCGATGACTCGCTCCTGATACATTTGCAGTCTGCTTTGTCCCTCCTGTGCAATGTAAGTTATTCCTGCTTCTCCTCCCTATCTGCTGGTCCATATCTCCCTCTGAACTCCCCTCCTCTTCCTCTCTTGTGGGCACCCACGTGACATCACTAGACACGTCATCGTCGACGTCACCTTCTCCACCGCTATAAGTAGAGATCTCGGAGTAGGCAGCAACACCGGGGACCAACCTCCTCCTTGGGCTGATCTGGGTACTGTCGTCAGACTGCTGAGTAGCGGTTGTTGCTACCTCCTCTTCCTGATCCAATACCCAGAGTGGCTGCGCATCAGAAATGTCTTGATATGGATCGGAAAATAATTCCTTTGACTCAAGCGGATGGTATGTGGTGGTGGTGGTGTTGTTGGTGGTAGTGTCTTTGGGGGTGCACATAGCAGAGAGTGAAGAAGAGGGTGCAGATCGAGAGGATGAGGAGGGTGCAGAAGAGTAAGGCTGAGTGAGCCACTCAACCAAGTCTGGTGCGTCCTTTAAAGTAATTGAACGCACCTTCTGCAACTTCCCACTTTGGCTCAAGCCTGTTGCTCCTGCCCTACCCCTACCACCCCTGCAGAAGGGCCTGCCTCTTCCTCTGCCTGTCATTTTTAAAATGACCCTGTGACAAAACTCTCAGTCCCTATACCGATGAAGGACTGCTGCAGTATAGGGCAGCGGTCAGCATTAGTGCACCTCAACCCTATGTATTGTGGACCTATACCGTCCTTATAGAATGGCAGACTGTACCTCACTCAACCCTATGTACTGTAGTACCCTATACCTTACCAGTCCTTATAAGGACCTTTGTGGAACAAGTATGTTGTGTGTGAGTGATTAGCAGACTGTATGTCAGTCCCTATACCGATGAAGGACTGCTGCAGTATAGGGCAGCGGTCAGCAGTAGTACACCTCAACCCTATGTATTGTGGACCTATACCAGTCCTTATAGAATGGCAGACTGTACCTCACTCAACCCTATGTACTGTAGCAACCTAGACAGACCAAGTTACCAGTCCTTATAAGGACCTTTGTGGAACGAGTAGGTTGTGTGAGTGATTAGCAGACTGCACGTCAGTCCCTATACCGATGAAGGACTGCTGCAGTATAGGGCAGCGGTCAGCAGAAGTGCACCTCAACCCTATGTATTGTGGACCTATACCAGTCCTTATAGAATGCCAGACTGTACCTCACTCAACCCTATGTACTGTAGCACCCTAGACAGACCAAGTTACCAGTCCTTATAAGGACCTTTGTGGAACAAGTAGGTTGCGTGTGAGTGATGAGCAGACTGTACGTCAGTCCCTATACCGATGAAGGACTGCTGCAGTATAGGGCAGCGGTCAGCAGTAGTGCACCTCAACCCTATGTATTGTGGACCTATACCAGTCCTTATAGAATGGCAGACTGTACCTCACTCAACCCTATGTACTGTAGCACCCTAGACAGACCAAGTTACCAGTCCTTATAAGGACCTTTGTGGAACAAGTAGGTTGTGTGTGAGTGATTAGCAGACTGTACGTCAGTCCCTATACCGATGAAGGACTGCTGCAGTATAGGGCAGCGGTCAGCAGTAGTGCACCTCAACCCTATGTATTGTGGACCTATACCAGTACTTATAGAATGGCAGACTGTACCTCACTCAACCCTATGTACTGTAGCACCCTAGACAGACCAAGTTACCAGTCCTTATAAGGACCTTTGTGGAACAAGTAGGTTGTGTGTGAGTGATGAGCAGACTGTACGTCAGTCCCTATACCGATGAAGGACTGCTGCAGTATAGGGCAGCGGTCAGCAGTAGTGCAACTCAACCCTATGTATTGTGGACCTATACCAGTCCTTATAGAATGGCAGACTGTACCTCACTCAACCCTATGTACTGTAGCACCCTAGACAGACCAAGTTACCAGTCCTTATAAGGACCTTTGTGGAACAAGTAGGTTGTGTGTGAGTGATTAGCAGACTGTACGTCAGTCCCTATACCGATGAAGGACTGCTGCAGTATAGGGCAGCGGTCAGCAGTAGTGCACCTCAACCCTATGTATTGTGGACCTATACCAGTCCTTATAGAATGGCAGACTGTACCTCACTCAACCCTATGTACTGTAGCACCCTAGACAGACCAAGTTACCAGTCCTTATAAGGACCTTTGTGGAACAAGTAGGTTGTGTGTGAGTGATGAGCAGACTGTACGTCAGTCCCTATACCGATGAAGGACTGCTGCAGTATAGGGCAGCGGTCAGCAGTAGTGCACCTCAACCCTATGTATTGTGGACCTATACCAGTCCTTATAGAATGGCAGACTGTACCTCACTCAACCCTATGTACTGTAGCACCCTAGACAGACCAAGTTACCAGTCCTTATAAGGACTTTTGTGGAACAAGTAGGTTGTGTGTGAGTGATTAGCAGACTGTACGTCAGTCCCTATACCAATGAAGGACTGCTGCAGTATAGGGCAGCGGTCAGCAGTAGTGCACCTCAACCCTATGTATTGTGGACCTATACCAGTCCTTATAGAATAGCAGACTATAGCTCACTCAACCCTATGTACTATAGCACCCTACACCAGGTTATTACCTTACCAGTCCTTATAAGGACCTTTGTGGAACAAGTAGGTTGTGAATGATTAGCAGACTGCAGCAGAAGGGCAGCAGTCAAGTATAATATTCTTTCTATATTTGGAAGAAAGAATATTATACGTGTACAAGCCTATTACCATACCACTGATACCAGTCCTGAAAAGAACCTTTGTGGACCTAATATAGTAATAGCTACTGATTAAACTGACCCTCACTGCCTCACACACTGCTTCCTGCCTGTCCCTATATAAACTGACAAAACAGAGGCTACTGGAACAATAACTGGAATAGCACTTTTGTGGACCTGATAGTAACAGCTAATGACTAAACTGATTGTCCCTACAGCAGACACACCGTCCTGTCCCTTTCTCTAAACTGACAAAAGACACTCAGGCTGCTGCAACAATCAGTAGCACAGCAAACCTATATACACCTAACACCTATACCAGTCCTGAAAATAACTTTTGTGTACCAAATAGCTAGCGATTTGGGTCACTGCAATCTCTCCCTGCTCCACACAGCAACCTCTCCCTATAGTGACAGAAGAAAGAATGTAAAATGGCCGCCGGATCGGGTCTATTTATAAGTTAGGGGGAATGTCCAAGTGTCCATGTGCTGTAATGTCTCAATTGGCTGTCCTTTACCCCATGATGGATGTGTCATCATAGGTCAAAGTTATTTTACACAGTAAACACGGAAGTCCGCCGGGCGAACGGCGCCAATAGTCCGCCGAACGGGCGGACCGCGAACAGCCGAAATTCGCCACGAAACGACCGCCGGGCGAACCGTTCGGCCATCACTACAGGCCAACTCCAGGCAACTAAAAAGTCACCCCTTGCAGTGGGGTTACACCCAAACTGCAAGGGTTGATAGCTTGTTTTGTCTAGGGGAGAGGTGAATCACATCAGAGGGCTCTGCAGGCCACTGGTTGGGCACCCCTGCCCTAGACCAAAACAAGTAATTAAACTTTGCGGTGCAGGGACAGTCCCACTGCAAGATATATATTATTAGTTGCCAGATTTGATCTTTAACCACTTGACCACTGGGCACTTAAACCCCCTTTCTAACCAGACCAATTTTCAGCTTTCGGTGTTCTCACATTTTGAATGACAATTAGTCATGCAACACTACCTATATGGCATTTTTGTCCTTTTTTTCACACAAACAGAGCTTTCTTTTGGTGGTATTTAAAACATTGGTATAAGTTCTTAGTACAGCCCCGTATTTGATCCCTTCAGCAATATTCTTTATAAAGGAGAAAAGAAAAGGGGAGCAAAAAGTAAGATAGTGTGAAAGAAATAAAGCAAGCTGTTAACTACTAGAAAACCTTCTATAGATTAATTTTCCTTCACTGCCCTGGATGAAGATCACAGACTAGTGTCAACAAAGGCCCAAGAGGAAGCACAATAAGTACCAAAGGGTTGCATGAGGCCCACAGGCTACAGGTTGGGCACCAGGGACCCAGACTACCAGTTACTTTACAAGTGATATGATTTCAGCCTCTGTTATGCATCAGGAAAATCACAAGCATTGCTAATGGATGAAAATGAAGATCACAAGTCATGTAATCTGTTCCATTTGCTAAGCTTTAGACTATCTGTGCAGCGATCACATGCTTCTGGTATGACCTCATCACAATAGGAAGAGGAGTTTGTCACTTACAGTGTTACAATACATTTTACTATACACTTGGATTTTACAAGTTACGCATCAGATGCGGTGTGATTATTCCAGGAAACAGATGGAACACCTCCCCAGATCATTGCAGAGAGATGGCCCTTACTTTATTCCTAAAAATGTGTAACTGAGGCTCTACCAAACCTTGCACATGGGGAGCTGAGGTTAACAATTTTACGTACACTCAAAAAATGTGTTTTTCACTACATAGTATATAACACATGCAGTGCTTGTGTCATTATCTACATCTCTAATATTGCGGGGTATTCCGGCTTTCTGCACAAAAGAAAAAAATGACAATAACACATGGAATAAAACAGATAATTATGAACCAACCAAACTCAATATGTTTTCTGAAATGTTATTTTGGAGAATTACGGCAATAAACTGTTACAAAACGTTATAGTTTTATGCTGGTACATTAGTGCCATCTAATGGTCAGACATTTAAGTCATTTTAAGGCCAAGTCCACCTTTTGCAAAAAAATTTATGCATGCAACTGCATTTATTAATAATACATGTGCATTTAGAATTATTATTTTTTGTATTGAAACCTGCATAGAATTGATAAGTGGGTCACCAGCAATGTTCTCGATCCTGGAGACTATTCATCCAGGAGCAGATCTGTACCAAGGTATGGCTAGAGTTTCCAGCTTTTCTTTAAGCCAAACCCGAACACTTTAGTGGCCTGGGACACCTTGGGTGCCCCAAGGAGAGTAGTAATGTGGTACACATAGCATGCTGCATTGAACAGCGGGTGTGGCCAAATTGCCCTTGCTGGCCGCCTTGCCTCCCAGTGATGCCAAACCTGCCCCCAGACAGCTGCCCGCAGCAGAATTGTGTGCGACTATCTTGGTTACTTGGCGAGCCACAGCTTGGTCTGAATAATGTGTTCGGGTTTCAGTCCATCTGACATGTGATTCAAAACTCGGCCTGTCTGGGTGAATCCTGGACAGGTGGTAACCCTAGGTACAGCCCTTCAGTTATGGAGCTGGAGGAAGTATGAATGGACTACAAGTGTAGTGATTCCATTGAGAACTTAGAGTCCCTCTGCCGCAATGTAAGTTGGGTCATGTAATTCCCCTCTTTGCAGATCTCTATATATAAATCATGCAGTTTTCTGGGCAGAGTCACTCACAGCTGTATGCAATTTGATTAATGACAGGAGCAGGTGGGGACATGAACCCCTGGATTCTGTAACACTCTGACCATGTGATTGTAACATGACTCATGGTCAAAAAAGGTGAACCTCTCTTTTAAGCTGTATTCTTATGCCGTGTACACATGAGCAGAATGTCTGACAGAAAAAGTCAGATAGAATTTTTTCATTGTATATACCTATCGTGTGTATGCCTCATCTGACTTTTTTATAATGACAATTCTGACGGACCTAGAAATAGAACATGTTTTAAATTTTTAGACGGAACCAATTCCTATTGGGAAAACCGCTTGTCTGTATGCTTGTTCCGACGGACCAAAAACAACGCATGCTCTGAAGCAAGTTTTCTAGTCCCGTCGTACGTGTTGTACATCACCGCGTTCTTAACGATCGGACTTTGGTGTGATCGTGTGTACGCAAGACAGTTTCAGCAGAACTCCGTCGTAAAAACCTTTAGAGTTTTTTTCCGACTGTGTGTACGCGGCATCACAGAGAAACTATTATTTTAATGGAACCAATTTACAGAATAACATTGATTATGACTTAGAGTTAAAAGAGAAGTATGGACTTTTTTAAAATTTAGAATCATACTTACCTGGGTGTATGCTGCATATGTCCCCTGTCGGCTCTAAAAATGAGAACCGATCGATCAAACACCACCGATCTCTTGGTTCTCAGTCACTGCTCTCTGCGCTGCCCCCTCCTCACTCACTGGAGTGCTGGGCTGTGGAGTGGGCAGGAGCATCCGGCTCAGGCTCTCAGTGGCGCGCTGAGCCAGGTGTCGGTCCAGGGATGTGGGCAGATCCTGTCTTCATTGTCACGATTTTGCTCGAGCCTGGATCGACTCTGTGACATCAGCGGGCTTCAGCCCACTGTCTGCTGAAAACAGGCCACAGGAGTGTAGCTCAAACTATGATCCACAGGAGAAGTACAGCCAAATGATCTTTGGCTGTATTTTTCCTTTAAAACCTTGGCGTTTAGAGGGGAATGCAGTTTGTTTTTTAGGTAGCATGTAGAGGAGATTATACCCTATAACTTTGTCCTTTCTGGGAAAAGTCACAAGACTCTGGATAGCCCTCTACTCCTCACTCAGGTATATTTCAATATACACTCCTTGGACACCACCCTCCCTCTGGTTTTCTCTCTGAACTATGGTTGCCACCTGCCCCGGGATTCACCCAGACAGTCCAGGTTTTGAATCATGTGTTCATGTGTTCAGGCGGACTGAAACCCAGACACATTATTCAGATTGGGCCATGGCTCCCTGAGTAACCAAGATAGTCACACACAAATATGTCTGGGGGCAGGTTCGGCGACACTGGGGGGGCAGTGTGATGAAGAGAGATTTGGCCACACCGCATTACTACTCTCCTTGGGGCATCCAAAGGTGTCCCTGGCCGCTAAAGTGTTTAGGTTTGGCTTGAAGAAAAGGTGGCAACCCTACTTTGAATACTGTTAAATGGATATGGTGGTGTAATAGGTCCAGTAAAGCGCCAAATGATAAAAACCTTAGTCCAAAATCTTTATTGTTCAACTGGTTACAACCTGCAGTATCTGAGTCTATTTAACGTTCTGCTATTTCCCCCAGCCTTGATGAGGGGGATGTGTGGTGCCAAAACGCGTTGAGTTCCTTGCTGTTTTAACCAATTAAATAATAAAGATTTGGGCTCTTAAGGATTTTACAGTTAGTGCTCTCTAGGACATATTACACTTGGGTTTCTCAAGTCAGGTCAATGTTCTCTTCTGGGGGGGGGGGGGGGGGGGTGTCTACGTCTTTTTTGAGCTGCTGAATACAGCCAAGTAATGACTTTGTCCACATTTTGATAAACTGTGAAAGTCCATACTCAGCTCCCCTCTACCACTTGAATACGGGTATAGGGGGAGCAGTAATGTCATCCACCCAGGTGAGCTCCAACACCATCGACATCAAAGCTGACTCGTGGAGGTCTCCTGGGCAGGTGACACCATCTCTTACATTGCAAATAATCTTACCAATGTCTGATCGTGTATTGGACACCTTATGTATAGTTTAGTGATCACAATTCAGCTTCTTGGATGACTATTATCCTTACCTTTTAGAAGATCATAAGCTCGGCTGACATCATATTTTCTTGCCCGTATGAATCTCAGAAAGAAACCATCTCCCTTCTCAGCAACCTTCTCTGCTACAGCTTTACAAAGGTCATCTCCAGTGCTGGCTTTCTCCTTTATTATTGACCGCAGCTCCTTCACTGCTGATTCTTTTCTCTCATCTGTCTCATTTAATTCATCTTTAGCCTAGCATAAAAATAATCATACATAATAAAATCATTATTCCCCATGCTGCTAAAGATGGGATCTATGGGTTTGTATAGTTTTACAAACAAAACTGTTAATATATATGTATTTGTGATAAGTTAAAGTGTTGTCAAAGGATTTTACACAATTCTTTTAGGCTCCATTCACACTTGTGCAACTTGTCGTGCGACTTTGGACACTAAAGTCGCATGACAAGTCACACGACATGTTTTTCAATGACAACTGTTCTAATATGTGCAAACTAAAGTCGTTACAAAGATCCATGCACAATTTTGGTCTGACTTTCATGTGACTTGAGTGCCATAGACTGCAATGTAAACCATCATAAGTCACATAAAAGTCGCATGAATGTTCTAAATGCGACAGTTGTGCAACAGTTGTCCATTATCCTTGGTCAAAGCCTAAGTTGCATCCAAGTCACACCCATCCAAAATTGCATCAAAGTTTCACTCCAAAGTCGTAGGACTTTCGAAGTTGCACAAGTGTGAATGAAGCCTAAGCCCTTGTACACACGGTCGGACATTCTGACTGAAAATGTCCGATCAGACCGTGTTGTCGGAAAATCCGACCTTGTGTGGGCTCCATCGGACTGTTTCCGTTGGAATATCCGACCGACAAAGTTTTAGAACTGGGCTATAAAATTTTCTGACAACATGGCTCCGATCGGACTTTGATCGTTTGTAGAGAATTCCGATCGGACAAAGTGCCACGCATGCTCAGATCAAATTCCTAGACCAAAGCTATTGGCTACTAGCCTGAACGTAGTCCCGTCGTAATGAAATAACGTCATCACGTTCTGAATGATCAGATTTTCCGACAACTTTGTCCGACCGTGTGTATGCAACACAAGTTTTGGACAAAATCCGTCAGACAAAATCCAACGGATTTGGTTGTTGGAATGGCCGACCATGTGTACAAGGGCTTAGAAGTTAAATTGGCCATGATCAAGACATATTAAAAATAGAGTTTATCATTTATTCACCATTTTGGCAATAATCGTGAGATTTTGATGAAATTTCACCATATCAGTGATGAGCTAAGACTTAAAGAATATGCAAACCCAAAATGTCATATTCCTGATATGTATCTGCTGTACCATGTATCCTGTTCTCTTTGTATTGCTTCCTTTGTGTGAAACCCCTGATGTTACTGCCAGTCCCTCAAGATGTAGAAACATTTTAAAGATGATCAGTGGAAACAGGATGCGCCTGAGCATAAAATAAATTAGCAAAAATGTTAAACTAACTTCTTTTACATTGTCATTATAGGGTATTGTTTGTAGAATTTTGAGGAAAATAATGAATTTAATCCATTTTGTAATAAGGCTGTAATATAACAAAATGTGGTAAAAATGAAGCGCTGTCAATACTTTCCGGATACACTGTAGAGCAGATCAGGCATTAGGTTTGTCAATTACCTACATTTAGGGAGTTCTTTATAAATAAACTTTATAAAAGAGACTATGAATAAGGGAAAGTTACTCTTATGCCGCGTACACACGTAGCGGACTATCCGGCGGACTTAGTCTGGCGGACTTCCCGCCGGACTTTCCGAACGGGCTACTTGCCCACACACGGCACTTTTTCAGCGGACTAATACGGCCTACTAAGTCCGCCGGACTATCCGCCGTACTTTTGAAATGAACGGACTCGCCCACACACGCGGAGGAAAGTCCGCTCATTTTGAGCGCGTCTCCAGGTAGGCAGGGCCCGCAAAGGATGCGTCGCTGGCCCCGCCACCTGGTATGGACTTAAAGGGGAACCCCAACCCCAAAAAAAATCGGCGTGGGGGCCCCCCCCAGGTCCACATCAGACCCTTGTCCGAGCGCGCTACCTGGCCGGCCAGGAAAGGGGGGGACGAGCGAGCACCCCCCCTCCTGAGCCGTACCAGGCCGCCCACCCCAAAGCACCTTGTCCCCATGTTGATGAGGACAAGGGCCTCTTCCCGACAACCCTGGCCGTTGGTTGTCGGGGTCTGTGGGTGGGGGGCTTATCGGAATACCACCCCCCCACCCTATGTGAATGAGTATGGGGTACAATGTACCCCTACCCATTCACCTGTAAAATAAAGTAAAAAAAAAACACAACACACAAGGGTTAAAATAGTTTATTGCACAGCTCCGGGGGTCTTCCGTCTTCGGGGCGCTTCTCGCCGGACTCCTCCGCTATCTTCTTCTAGCTCTTTTGCTAGTGGAGGAGCCCGGCTTTCTTCCTCGCCGCCACCCTCTTCTTCCGACTTCAGGAGTCTTGTCCCCCTCTTTGGTTCTTCTTTCCAGGCCACCGCGCCGCCTTCTAGCTCTTTTACAGGCGGTGGCCCGGTCTTCTGTCGCCGCTGTCGTCACCGCCTTCTGTTCTTCTCTTCTTCTCTTCAGATGTTGCCTCGTCGTATCCTCCGCTCACAATGGCACCGATGCGACACGCGGCGACTTATATAGAGACATCACCGGATGATGTCCCCGCCCATTATGGTGTCACAGTCCCAGAGGATGCTGGGACTGTGACATCATAATAGGCGGGGACATCATCCGGTGATGTCCCTATATAAGTCGCCGCACGTCGCGTCGGTGCCATTGTGAGCAGAGGATGCGACAAGGCAACATCTGAAAAGAAGAAGAGAAGAACAGAAGGCGGCGATGACAGTGGCGACAGAAGACCGGGAGAAGAACCGAAGAGGGGGACAAGACCCCCGAAGTCGGAAGAAGAGGGCGGCGGCGAGGAAGAAAGCCGGGCTCCTCCGCTAGCAAAAGAGCTAGAAGAAGATAGCGGAGGAGTCCGACGGGAAGACCCCCGAAGACGGAAGACCCCCGGAGCTGTGCAATAAACTATTTTAACCCTTGTGTGTTGTGTTTTTTTTTACTTTATTTTACAGGTGAATGGGTAGGGGTGCATTGTACCCCATACTCATTCACATAGGGTGGGGGGGCGGTATCCGGGGGCCCCCTTATTAAAGGGGGCTCTTGGATTCCGATAAGCCCCCCGCCCGCAGACCCCGACAACCAACGGCCAGGGTTGTCGGGAAGAGGCCCTTGTCCTCATCAACATGGGGACAAGGTGCTTTGGGGTGGGGGAGGCCGCACGGCCCCCCCTTCCCCAAGGCACCCCCCCATGTTGAGGGCCTGGTACGGCTCAGAAGGGGGGCGCTCGCTCGTCCCCCCCCCCCCCTTTCCTGGCCGGTCGGGTAGCGCGCTCGGACAAGGGTCTGATGTGGACCTAGGGGGGGGAAACCCACGCTGATTTTCGGCGTTGGGGTTCCCCTTTAAGTCCATACCAGGTGGCGGGGCCAGCGACGCATCCTTCGCGGGCCCCGCCTACCTGGAGACGTGCTTAAAATGAGCGGACTTTTCTCCGGGCGGGAAAAGTCCATTCATTTCAAAAGTATGGCGGACTGGCATACACACGGCCGGATTGTCCGCCGAAATGCAAGTCCGGCGGGAAGATTGGAGTGCAAAACTACTTTCTAAGTCCGCCGTACTTTCGGGTAAAAAAAGTCCGCCGGAGGCTACACACGGGGGGGATTGTCCGGCGGACTTGAGTTTGCCGGATTTTTCCACCCGATTGTTTGATCGTGTGTACGCGGCATTAGTGACTAGTTCAGTGATGGCGAACCTTGGCACCCCAGATGTTTTGGAACTACATTTCCCATGATGCTCATGCACTCTGCAGTGTAGTGAAGCATCATGGGAAATGTAGTTCCAAAACATCTGGAGTGCCAAGGTTCGCCAGCACTGGACTAGTTAGATATATTTTACTCTCTGGAAACAAAGAGCCTGACTGGTCACCATGGGCAACTTCACAATTTTTTTCACAGTCCCATTTCTTGTGTTTTTTATAAGTAGACCCCCATGGTTGATGATTCAGTTTTTTCCACCTACAGCTTGCTTACCTTCTGTACTGTGTGTTCTGGAACCTTCTCACATTTGCCAAACACTGGGCCATGGTCTTTGGTTGTCAGACGTTCCAACTTGGCACGGAGGGACTGTTCCTCCTCAGTTACTATACGGTATGTTCCTGTCTGGATATAGAGAACATACATCATCAGTGCAAGGCAACAAACATTTTATTCGGAAAATGGAGTACTGGATGAGGTTGCATAGTGGAGGTATAGTTTGCATTGTTCTAGGCCAGTGGTCTCCAAACTGTGGCCCAGGGGCCAGATGTGTCCTTTTTGCTTGCCTTTATCTTACCCTTGGGGCACTATTCCTCCCACTGACATCAACAATGGGACACTATTCTTCTCAATGACATCAATGATGAGGAACTATTGCTCCCACTGACACCAATGATGGGGCAATATTCCTCCCACTGACACCAATAACGGGACATTATTCCTCCCACTGACACCAATGATTGGCCATCATTCCTCCCACTTGCTGCAACAACGGGGCACAATTGCTTCCACGAACATCAATAGTGGGGCACAATTCCTCCCACTGACTCCAATGGTTTGGCACTATTCCTTCCACTGATACCAGTTATGGGGCACTATTGCTTCCACTGATACCAGTTATGCAGCTCTATTCCTTCCACTGACACCAATGATGAGGCGCAATTCCTCCCACTGACACCAACATCAGGACACTATTCCTCCCACTGACACCAATGGCGGGGCACTGTTCCTTCCGCAGACATCAATTATGATGCACTGTTCCTTCCACTGACACCAATGATGGTGCACTGTTCCTTCCACTGACACCAATGATGGTGCACTGTTCCTTCCACGGACACCAATAATAGGGCATTGTTTACTCCAATTGATGCTGGGGCATTTTCTACACTCACTGGCTACAGTCTGGCCCTCTCAAGGTCTGAAGGACAGTAAACTGGCCCTTTATTTAGAAACTTGGGAGACCTATGTTCTATGCTATAAGCCTTAAAGCAGTGTTCCACCCCCCCCCCCCCCCCACAAAAAAAATTTGAGTCAGCAGCTACAAATATTACCTGTCCAGGGAGCCCGCGATGTCTGCACCCCAGCAGATTTTCAGATCGGCTCTCGGGTGCTTCCGCCACCATTCGTGGTAAGGGAAAATGGCAGTGAAAACTTTTGGCTTCACAGCCAGTTCCCTACTGCGCATGCGCCAAGCGTGCTGTGCTTTCTAACTGGCCCAGTGGTGGAGGAAGGAGGAGGGACGTCTCCTGGAAGTGGGGACAGGTACCGTTCAAAAACAGATACCGGTTCCCCCCGAAAGACGCCAAATGGCACTGGGGGGGGGGGGAGCAGATGAGCAGAGCTTTCACTTTTGGGTGGAACTCTGTTTTAAGAGGATATTGCAGTGATGAGCTTAACAAATGTCAGAGATCCCAACAGTGACATAGAAAGATTAGAATCGGAGTAATAGGGGTCGCAATGGAGAGTTGGCTGACTCCAGTTTAGGAAATAAAGGGGTCAACTGTTCATTTTTTTTTTTTTTTCAAATGATAAGTGCACGTACATTCTTGTTCACATTGCATAAAGGTGCATGTGTTATACAATGGAGGATGGTAAGCAGACAACCCCAATATCAACCTTGTCCTGGCCAACCTGGCCAAGAGACTAGTCCCATTGATTGGAGTGCCTCTTGAAGGTGCACTTACAGAATTGTTTCCAATACTGGTACTGTCCAATACTTTGACCCAGATTCTTTGCTCGTGTTTTTAAAAATAGCCCTCTTTTTTTTTTTTTTAAATAGACTCATGATGAAGTTCTCTGCCTATTTGAATACAAAATATTTTTGCTCTTTGTGTAACTAAAAGCTCAGTGTGGCTATTAGTCTCTGAACCCATCAGGAAAATCCATTTGTCACATGACCCAACACACACAAAGAAAGAAATCCTACAAGTCATGGAAAAGCATTCATGCCAACTAAAAGGTATTTGTTTAGAAAACAAATAAAAAGTCAGGAATGGAAAAAACACAGGACGGAGTGAGAATTTACAGATTCAAATGAAAGGTTCAATACTTACAATGTCAGACATCTCACTTCTTCGATGTCCACGCAAGAAGCTGGAGAAACAATTAAAGAGAAGGAAATAAAATACAACCTGTAAAATTGAAAAAGCTCATTATATAACTGTATATATATGATACATGCTTCTCCTTTGTTATAATATGTGCATAATAAGTATTCTACAAGACCCTTCTTTTCAAGAAAAAGTAGGTATCTTCTCATTATTGAAAGAAAATTGGCAACTGATCCAATTTAGGGCTTGTTCATGTAGCGCCTACCCCCAGAGGGGCCATTGCACATGACCCAGGTCTCTAATAAGCTTGCCATAGATTAATCGAATTTCAACAGGGTTCTGCCAGCCAAGATTTGATCCATCTATGGGTTGGATGGTTGTACTGAAGTTGATCTACTTCAGTACAAACAACCTGTCCATAGATGGATTGAATCTCAGACGGTCCCTGAGATTCATCTATGGCAAGCTTTAGTCTAGGGCAAATGTGTAAAACACAAGGCCCACAGGTGGCATTTGGTCCACCAGACCATTTCACATGGACCTCACACCCAGGGGAAGGGATGGAAATTTGATATGGACAGCCTGTGAGAGCTGAACCCTGCACACTGTGCATAGCACACCACTAAACCCTACACTCTGTATAAAGTGCACTCCTCAACACGGCACTCTGTACACAGCGCACCCCTGAACTCTGACTCTGTACACAGTGCACCCCTGAACTCTGCATTCTGTACACAGCGCACCCCTGAACACTGTACTCTGTACACAGCGCACCCCTGAACACTGCACTCTGTACATAATGCACCCCTGAACACTGCACTCTGTAAACAGTGCACCCCTGAACACTGCACTCTTTACACAGCGCACCCCTGAACTCTACACTCTGTACACAAAGCACCCCTGAACTCTGCACTCTGTACATAGTGCACCCCTGAACTCTGAACTCTATACATAAGGCACCCCTTAACTCTGTACATAGCGCATCCCTGAACTCTGCACTCTGTACATAACACACTCCTGAACTCTGCACTCTGTACATAATGCACCCCTGAACTCTGTACATAGCACACCCCTGAACTCTGTACATAGCGCACCCCTGAACTCTGCAAACTGTACGTAGCATAGCCCTGAACTCTGCACATAGGGCACCCCTGAAACTTCACTCTGTACACAGTGCACCCCCTAACTCTTCATTCTATATATAGCGCACCCCTAAATTCTGCACTCTGTACATTGGGCAACTCGGAAAGCTGCACTCTGTACATAGGGCACCCCTGAAACTTCACTCTGTGCACAGTGCACCCCTGAACTCTTCACTCTGCACATAGCACAGCCCTGAACTTTGCACTCTGCACATAGCACACCCCTGAACTCTGCACTCTATACATATCACACCCCTGAACTATGCACTCTGTATGTAGCACACCCCTAAATTCAGCACCCTGTATGTAGCACACCCCTGAAACTTTACTCTGTACACAACACACCCCTGAACTCTTCACTCTGCATATAGTGCACCCTGAACTCTGCACTCTATACATAGCACACCCCTAAAATCTACACTCAATACATAGCGCATTCCCTAAACTTTGCACTCTGTACATAGTGTACTCCTGAACTCTGTGCTCTGTACATAGGCCACCCCTGAAACTTCCCTCTGTACACAATGCACCCCTGAACTCTTCATTCTGCACATAGTGCACCCCTGAACTCTGCACTCTATATATAGTGCACCCTTAAACTTTGCACTCTATATGTTGGGCCCCCCTGAACTCTACACACTATACTTAGGGTACCGCTGAAGCTTCACTCCGTACACAGCTTACCCCTGAACTCTTCATTCTGCACATAGGGCACCCCTGAACTCTGCACTTTATACATAGGGCACCCCTAAACTCTTCCCTCTGTACATAGTGCACCCCTGAACTCTGTACATAGTGCTCCCCTAAACTCTGCACTCTGTACATTGGGTACTCCTGAACTCTACACTTTGTGCACAGCACACCCCTGAACTCTTCACTCTGCACATAGCACAGCCCTGAACTTTGCACTCTGCACATAGCACACCCCTGAACTCTGCACTCTATACATATCACACCCCTGAACTATGCACTCTGTATGTAGCACACCCCTAAATTCAGCACCCTGTATGTAGCACACCCCTGAAACTTTACTCTGTACACAACACACCCCTGAACTCTTCACTCTGCACATAGTGCACCCTGAACTCTGCACTCTATACATAGCACACCCCTAAAATCTACACTCAATACATAGCGCATTCCCTAAACTTTGCACTCTGTACATAGTGTACTCCTGAACTCTGTGCTCTGTACATAGGCCACCCCTGAAACTTCCCTCTGTACACAATGCACCCCTGAACTCTTCATTCTGCACATAGTGCACCCCTGAACTCTGCACTCTATATATAGTGCACCCTTAAACTTTGCACTCTATATGTTGGGCCCCCCTGAACTCTACACACTATACTTAGGGTACCCCTGAAGCTTCACTCCGTACACAGCTTACCCCTGAACTCTTCATTCTGCACATAGGGCACCCCTGAACTCTGCACTTTATACATAGGGCACCCCTGAACTCTTCCCTCTGTACATAGTGCACCCCTGAACTCTGTACATAGTGCTCCCCTAAACTCTGCACTCTGTACATTGGGTACTCCTGAACTCTACACTTTGTGCACAGCACACCCCTGAACTCTTCACTCTGCACATAGCACAGCCCTGAACTTTGCACTCTATACATATACACCCCTATACTCAGCACCCTGTATGTAGCGCACCCTGAACTCTTCACTCTGCAAATAGTGCACCCCTGAAACCTCAATCTGTACACAGCGCGCTCCTGAAACCTTCCCTCTATAAATAGCGAACCCCTGAATACTGCACTCTATACATAGCGCACCCCTGAACTCTGCACTCTGTATGTAGCGCACCCCTGAACTCTGCCCTCTGTATGTAGTGCACCCCTGAAACTTCCCTCTGTACACGGTTCACAACGCACTCTTGGCCTGGTATTTATTGCGCCTTTAACAATCCTCCCACTGTTAATACAACTTGGCCACATCCACTGTTTGATTCGGTTTGGGGGGAGTGGGTTGTGGTTGAGTTACTTCACCTATTAGCTGAGATAAAAAGCCCTGGGTACATTTATACAGTCTTACAGACACAACCAGCTATTTGAGGACTTCCATATTTCTGATGAAGCCTGCAATGAAATTGAGTTTGACACCCCTTGTCTAGGGGATGTCTTTTTGTATATTTATTGCAGTGCTTTAAACAGGAGAGAGGTATGAGGGTGCAGGAATGGATACCCCAAAATGCAAAACAAATACAGTAGGACAGATTCCTAAGTAAAAATCCTTTAACAACAGCCACTGTTGGAGGTAAAGGGGATAGCCAACTAATTTGGGACTCTATACGAGCAGTTCAAGTCCATGTAGCAATCTGTGACATTCAGTTCCCCAAAGCACAAGAACACCTGGGATCCAAGATCACTTTCCAGTAAGATGGAAAAGGGTCCTTCTTCAGGCCAGTCTCCACAGGTGATACCCTCCAGCAATATCCTTAGGCAAACTTCCTTTGAGCCATCAGCCAAGCACAGGCTGAGGCCCAACAGCAACTCTTCTCAGTAAAACTAACTCACTGCCTCCCAGGGGCCCTAGAGGAATCACACTGATGAACAGCCCTGCCAAACATTTATCTTCACCCCAGCCACTTTCTGGGCACCCCCTCCAAGGCATTGATTGAGGTCATATAAATATTAATAACTTCAGTGGATGACTCTCTTCCAGAGGCAGACAAGAGCAATCAACCTCTAAGCTTAAGTAAACCTGGGCAGACCTAGAAAATGGATTGCCACTTCACTGAATACAGCAGAGCCAAAAAAAAATAAATTCAGCCTGACTAGGGCAGGGTGCTATAGTGTTACCTCCTGAAGAGCAATCTACATTGCATCGCATTTCAGGGGGTGTTTGGCAGACGTTAAGGAGGCGATATGTCACTTGAATGGGTCATATTTGTCAGGCGATATTGCCCCCCCAATGGAATAGGAGGGGGGGATTTTTTTCTGCTCCGCAATGCAAAGTGTAATCTAAGCTGCATGGGTATTACCTTGTAGGGCTGCCTTTAGAGCTTAGGAGGAGTGGTTGAGAGGGGTGGTAAAAACATGGTTCAACTGCCTTTTTTGACCGCCTCCCTAGCTGAAAGCCTTTTTAGCTAGCTTTTAAAGTAAGGAACACACTGGAGGGCTTTGCACGGTGCAAACAAGCCACAACTTTATCCAACACAATTGCCAGCTAATCAAACACGCCACCCTGCTACACAAAGTACAGAGACAGGCATGTTATCTATGAACTGAAGGGGATTCATTGATTGTTTTTGAATTTACTGCAGCCATAGAAACACTTTGTAGAAGAACTACCTGAATCTGCCATATGCATTGGAAAAGCTACTAAAAATGGCTGCAGAATTTGAATCTGGTGCAGGCCATTTAATAGGGCCATACCACCAGAAAAGTGTCATATATGCTTTATTGAATCCCCCCCCCCCCCCCCCCCGAGTGTTTTAATGAGGAAAGCTATAGTGTTGGCAACCCTTAGGATTTAGTTAACCTTTAGGGAGTATCTCACCAAAAATGAAATGCCTATTGCGAGGGATGCTAAAAATTTGATAAATATCTTAACAAAGACGTCTGAGAAAATCAGTAAGCCAATCACTCAAGCAGGAAGTGGCATTTGTGGGAGCGTTCCATACACCAACGTTGAACAGAACGTCTCCAGGTTGCCATATTTCATTTAACTAAAAACGTTAACTCATAATAACATTAAATTACAAAATGACTTGTGTGGCTATTTTTTATAATATATTCTTTTTTTGGGGGGGGGTATCTCTTACTAGTTCCATTGATACAAACAAGAGTCAGTAACACAGTATAGCAACAACAAGTTCAGAAGTTGACACTGAAAATTATATAAATGTATTCCGTGTGACTTTTTTAAAACTCAACAAAAACAATGTTAAAGAAAATGGTATCAATGGCGAGGTCCCTGAGATATACACTGAATTTCAGAGAAGTTCACTTGGGTTCCACGTAGCCGACTATCCGACGGACTTAGTCTGGCGTACTTCCCGCCAGACTGTCCGTCGGACTTTCCGAATGGGCTACTTGCCCACACACGGCACTTTTTCAGCGGACTAATACGGCGCACTAAGTCCGCCGTACTATCCGCCGTACTTTTGAAATGAACGGACTCGCCCACGCACACGGAGGAAAGTCCGCTCATTTCGAACGGGTCTCCAGGTAGGCGGGGCCCACGAAGGAGACGTTGCTGGCCCCGCCACCTGGTATGGACTTAAAGGCGAACCCCAACGCCGAAAAAAATCGGCGTGGGGTCCCCCTCCAGGTCCACATCAGACTCTTGTCCGAGCACACTTCCCGGCCGGCCAGGAAAGGGGGGGAGGAGCGAGCGCCCCCCCCCCGAGCCGTACCAGGCCGCGTGCCCTCAACATGGGGGTGCCTTGGGGAAGGGGGGCCGCGCGCCCCCCCCACCCCAAAGCACCTTGTCCCCATGTTGATGAGGAAAAGGGCCTCTTCCCGACAACCCTGGCCTTTGGTTGTCGGGGTCTGCGGGCGGGGGGCTTATTGGAATCCGGAAGCCCCCTTTAATAAGGGGGCCCCCGGATACCGGCCCCCCACCCTATGTGAATGAGTATGGGGTACAATGTACCCCTACCCATTCACCTGTAAAATAAAGTACAAAAAAAAAAAACACACACAAGATAAAATAGTTTATTGCACAGCTCCGGGGGTCTTCCGTCTTCGGGGGTCTTCTCGCCGGACTCCTTCGCTATCTTCTTGTAGCTCTTTTACTAGCGGAGGAGCCCGGCTTTCTTCCTGGCCGCCGCCCTCTTCTTCCGACTTCGGGGGTCTTGTCCCCCTCTTCGGTTCTTCTGCCGGGCCACCACGCCTTCTTATAGCTCTTTTACAGGCGGTGGCCCGGTCTTCTGTCGCCGCTGTCGTCGTCGTCGCCACCTTCTGTTCTTCTCTTCAGATGTTGCCTCGTCGAGTCTCTATGAGCTTGCAACATCTTACCACTGGGAGTTTTGCCCATTCCTCCTTGCAAAACTGCTCCAGCTCCTTCAAGTTGGATGGTTTGCGCTTATGAACAGCAATCTTTAAGTCTGACCACAGATTTTCTATTGGATTGAGGTCTGGACTTTGACTAGGCCATTCCAACACATTTACATGTTTCCCCTTAAACCACTCAAGTGTTGCTTTAGCAGTGTGTTTGGGGTCATTGTCCTGCTGGAAGGTGAACCTCTGTCCTAGCCTCAAATCACACACAAATTGGTACAGGTTTTGCTCAAGAATATCCCTGTATTTAGCACCAGCCATCTTTCCCTCAACTCTGACCAGTTTCCCAGTCCGACTGCTGTGTTCTTTGGGTGATATGATGTGTTGGGTTTGCTCCAGACTTTTCTGTGATCGCCAAAAAGTTAAATTTTAGTCTCATCAGACCAGAGCACCTTCCTCCATACATTTTGGGAGTCTCCCACATGCCTTTTTCGCAAACTCAATACGTGCCATTTTGTTTTTTGCTGAAAGTAATGGATTTCTTCTGGCCATTCTGCCATAAAGTCCAACTCTATGGAGCGTACGGCTTATTGTCATCCTATGTACAGATACTCCAGTCTCTGCTGTGGAACTCTGCAGCTCCTCCAGAGTTACCTTAGGTCTCTGTGCTGCTTCTCTGAATAATGCCCTCCTTGCCTGGGCCGTGAGTTTTGGTGTGCGGCCGTCTCTTAGGAAGGTTTGCTGTTGTGCCATGGTCTTTCCATTTGATTATGATAGATTTGATGGTGCTCCTAGGGATCAGCAAAGATTTGGGTATTTTTTTATACCCTAACCCTGTCTTGTACTTCTCAACAACATTGTCCCTTACTTGTTTGGAGAGTTTCTTGGACTTCATGGCAGTTTTTGGTTAGTGGTGCCTCTTGCTTAGGTGTTGCAGCCTCTGGGGCCTTTCAAAAAGGTGTGTATATGTAATGACAGATCATGTGACACTTAGATTGCACACAGGTGGACATCATTTCACTAATTATGTGACTTCTGAAGGTAATTTGTTGCTCCAGAGCTTTTTATGGGCTTCATAACAAAGGGGGTGAATACATACGCACATGCCAATTATCAAATTTTTATTTCTGAAAAATAGTTTTATGTATATATTTTTCTAATTTTACTTCACCAACTTAGACTATTGTGTTCTGATCCATCACATATAATTCAGATTAAAAAAACATTGAACTAAAGGCTGTAATGTAACAAAATAGGTAAAAAGCCAAGCGGGGTGGATACTTTTGCAAGGCACTGTACGACATGGTTTTGTGCAGCTGGCCCACCCTGCCATAGTATATATATCCAGGGGGGGGTTGGGAAGCAGTCAAGAAATATTTTCTCCCCTGCTCTCAAATTTTCTTCTCACTATGGAGGAAAATGAAAGTCAATTTGACCTTACCAACTATTTGAAATTGACTAAATGTTCCAAAAGTGAACATTTTAGAAATAAATTTAACAGGTAAAGGGCCAGCTTTTAGGCTGTGTAGTAGTGATGGCCGAACGGTTCGCCCGGCGGTCGTTTCGCGGCGAATTTCCGACATTCGCGGTCCGCACGTTCGAACGCCTTTTTCCGTCGTTCGCCGCGGCGGACTTACGTGTTTAATGTATACAAGAACTTTAACCTTTGGTGACACGTTTATCATGTGATACAGGACAGCCAATTGAGACATGACAGCACATGGACACTTGTACATTCCCCCTAACCTATAAATACACCCGATCCGGTGGCCATTTTACATTCTTTCTTCTGTTAAGATAGGGACAGGTTCCTGTGTGGAGTAGGGAGAGATAAACCACTAGCTATTTGGTACACAAAAGTTCTTTTCAGGACTGGTATAGGTGTTAGGTGTTGATAGGTTTGCTGTGCTGCTGATTCTTGCAGCAGCCTGAGTGTCTTTTGTTAGTTTAGAGAAAGGGAAAGGACGGTGTATGCTACAGGGACAGCCAGATTAGTCTTTCATCATCATCATCATCATCATCATCATTAGCTGTTACTATCAAGGTCCACAAAAGAGCTGTTCCAGTAACCACTAATCGTTCTCTTTTTTTGCCAATTTGTATAGGGACAGGAAGGAAGCAGTGTTGTCAGGCAGTGAGGGTAATTTTAAAGACTTGCTGTTATTATTAGTTCCACAAAGGTTCTTTTCAGGACTGGTATCAGTGGTACAGTAATAGGCTTGTACATGTATAATATTCTTTCTTCCAAATATAGAAAGGATATTATACTTGACTGCTGCCCTTCTGCTGCAGTCTGCTAAACATTCACAACTCACTTGTTCCACAAAAGTTCTTATAAGGACTGGTAACTTGGTATAGGGTGCTACGGTACATAGGCTTGAGTGCGGTACAGTCTGCTGTTCTGTAAGGACCGCTATCGGTCCACAATAGATAGGGTTGACGTGCACCACTGCTGACCGCTGCCCTATACTGCAGCAGTCCTTCAGCGGTATAGGGACTGACGTACAGTCTGCTAATCACTAACACACAACCTGCTTGTTCCACAAAAGTTCTTATAAGGACTGGTAACTTGGTATAGGGTGCTACGGTACATAGGCTTGAGTGCGGTACAGTCTGCTGTTCTGTAAGGACCGCTATCGGTCCACAATAGATAGGGTTGACGTGCACCACTGCTGACCGCTGCCCTATACTGCAGCAGTCCTTCAGCGGTATAGGGACTGACGTACAGTCTGCTAAACACTAATACACAACCTGCTTGGTCCACAAAAGTTCTTATAAGGACTGGTAACTTGGTATAGGGTGCTACGGTACATAGGCTTGAGTGCGGTACAGTCTGCTGTTCTGTAAGGACCGCTATCGGTCCACAATAGATAGGGTTGACGTGCACCACTGCTGACCGCTGCCCTATACTGCAGCAGTCCTTCAGCGGTATAGGGACTGACGTACAGTCTGCTAAACACTAATACACAACCTGCTTGGTCCACAAAAGTTCTTATAAGGACTGGTAACTTGGTATAGGGTGCTACGGTACATAGGCTTGAGTGCGGTACAGTCTGCTGTTCTGTAAGGACCGCTATCGGTCCACAATAGATAGGGTTGACGTGCACCACTGCTGACCGCTCACCTATACTGCAGCAGTCCTTCAGCGGTATAGGGACTGACGTACAGTCTGCTAATCACTAACACACAACCTGCTTGTTCCACAAAAGTTCTTATAAGGACTGGTAACTTGGTATAGGGTGCTACGGTACATAGGCTTGAGTGCGGTACAGTCTGCTGTTCTGTAAGGACCGCTATCGGTCCACAATAGATAGGGTTGACGTGCACCACTGCTGACCGCTGCCCTATACTGCAGCAGTCCTTCAGCGGTATAGGGACTGACGTACAGTCTGCTAATCACTAACACACAACCTGCTTGTTCCACAAAAGTTCTTATAAGGACTGGTAACTTGGTATAGGGTGCTACGGTACATAGGCTTGAGTGCGGTACAGTCTGCTGTTCTGTAAGGACCGCTATCGGTCCACAATAGATAGGGTTGACGTGCACCACTGCTGACCGCTGCCCTATACTGCAGCAGTCCTTCAGCGGTATAGGGACTGACGTACAGTCTGCTAAACACTAATACACAACCTGCTTGGTCCACAAAAGTTCTTATAAGGACTGGTAACTTGGTATAGGGTGCTACGGTACATAGGCTTGAGTGCGGTACAGTCTGCTGTTCTGTAAGGACCGCTATCGGTCCACAATAGATAGGGTTGACGTGCACCACTGCTGACCGCTCACCTATACTGCAGCAGTCCTTCAGCGGTATAGGGACTGACGTACAGTCTGCTAATCACTAACACACAACCTGCTTGTTCCACAAAAGTTCTTATAAGGACTGGTAACTTGGTATAGGGTGCTACGGTACATAGGCTTGAGTGCGGTACAGTCTGCTGTTCTGTAAGGACCGCTATCGGTCCACAATAGATAGGGTTGACGTGCACCACTGCTGACCGCTGCCCTATACTGCAGCAGTCCTTCAGCGGTATAGGGACTGACGTACAGTCTGCTAATCACTAACACACAACCTGCTTGTTCCACAAAAGTTCTTATAAGGACTGGTAACTTGGTATAGGGTGCTACGGTACATAGGCTTGAGTGCGGTACAGTCTGCTGTTCTGTAAGGACCGCTATCGGTCCACAATAGATAGGGTTGACGTGCACCACTGCTGACCGCTGCCCTATACTGCAGCAGTCCTTCAGCGGTATAGGGACTGACGTACAGTCTGCTAAACACTAATACACAACCTGCTTGGTCCACAAAAGTTCTTATAAGGACTGGTAACTTGGTATAGGGTGCTACGGTACATAGGCTTGAGTGCGGTACAGTCTGCTGTTCTGTAAGGACCGCTATCGGTCCACAATAGATAGGGTTGACGTGCACCACTGCTGACCGCTCACCTATACTGCAGCAGTCCTTCAGCGGTATAGGGACTGACGTACAGTCTGCTAATCACTAACACACAACCTGCTTGTTCCACAAAAGTTCTTATAAGGACTGGTAACTTGGTATAGGGTGCTACGGTACATAGGCTTGAGTGCGGTACAGTCTGCTGTTCTGTAAGGACCGCTATCGGTCCACAATAGATAGGGTTGACGTGCACCACTGCTGACCGCTGCCCTATACTGCAGCAGTCCTTCAGCGGTATAGGGACTGACGTACAGTCTGCTAATCACTAACACACAACCTGCTTGTTCCACAAAAGTTCTTATAAGGACTGGTAACTTGGTATAGGGTGCTACGGTACATAGGCTTGAGTGCGGTACAGTCTGCTGTTCTGTAAGGACCGCTATCGGTCCACAATAGATAGGGTTGACGTGCACCACTGCTGACCGCTGCCCTATACTGCAGCAGTCCTTCAGCGGTATAGGGACTGACGTACAGTCTGCTAAACACTAATACACAACCTGCTTGGTCCACAAAAGTTCTTATAAGGACTGGTAACTTGGTATAGGGTGCTACGGTACATAGGCTTGAGTGCGGTACAGTCTGCTGTTCTGTAAGGACCGCTATCGGTCCACAATAGATAGGGTTGACGTGCACCACTGCTGACCGCTCACCTATACTGCAGCAGTCCTTCAGCGGTATAGGGACTGACGTACAGTCTGCTAATCACTAACACACAACCTGCTTGTTCCACAAAAGTTCTTATAAGGACTGGTAACTTGGTATAGGGTGCTACGGTACATAGGCTTGAGTGCGGTACAGTCTGCTGTTCTGTAAGGACCGCTATCGGTCCACAATAGATAGGGTTGACGTGCACCACTGCTGACCGCTGCCCTATACTGCAGCAGTCCTTCAGCGGTATAGGGACTGACGTACAGTCTGCTAAACACTAATACACAACCTGCTTGGTCCACAAAAGTTCTTATAAGGACTGGTAACTTGGTATAGGGTGCTACGGTACATAGGCTTGAGTGCGGTACAGTCTGCTGTTCTGTAAGGACCGCTATCGGTCCACAATAGATAGGGTTGACGTGCACCACTGCTGACCGCTGCCCTATACTGCAGCAGTCCTTCAGCGGTATAGGGACTGACGTACAGTCTGCTAAACACTAATACACAACCTGCTTGGTCCACAAAAGTTCTTATAAGGACTGGTAACTTGGTATAGGGTGCTACGGTACATAGGCTTGAGTGCGGTACAGTCTGCTGTTCTGTAAGGACCGCTATAGGTCCACAATAGATAGGGTTGACGTGCACCACTGCTGACCGCTCACCTATACTGCAGCAGTCCTTCAGCGGTATAGGGACTAAGAGTTTTGTCACAGGGTCATTTAAAAAATGACATGCAGAGGAAGAGGCAGGCCCTTCCGCAGGGGTGGTAGGGGTAGGGCAGGAGCAACAGGCTTGAGCCAAAGTGGGAAGTTGCAGAAGGTGCGTTCAATTACTTTAAAGGATGCACCAGACTTGGTTGAGTGGCTCGCTCAGCCTTACTCTTCTGCACCCTCCTCATCCTCTCGATCTGCACCCTCTTCTTCACTCTCTGCTATGTGCACCCCCAAAGACACTACCACCAACAACACGACCACCACCACCACCACCACATACCTTCCGCTTGAGTCACTGGAATTATTTTCCGATCCATATCAAGAGGACATTTCTGATGCGCAGCCACTCTTGGTATTGGATCAGGAAGAGGAGGTAGCAACAAGCGCTACTCAGCAGTCTGACGCCAGTACCCAGATCAGCCCAAGGAGGAGGTTGGTCCCCGGTGTTGCTGCCTACTCTACTTATAGCGGTGGGGAAGGTGACGTTGATGATGACGTGTCTAGTGATGTCACGTGGGTGCCCACAAGAGAGGAAGAGGAGGGGAGTTCAGAGGGAGATATGGACCAGCAGATAGGGAGGAGAAGCAGCAATGACTTACATTGCACAGCAGGGACAAAGCAGACTGCAAATGTATCAGGAGCGAGTCATCGACCATGTACGGTCACATCTGGCGCTCCCAGGACACCGGCACATGGCTCCGCAGTGTGGGCTTTTTTTAACGTGTCCGCTGCTGACAATAGCGTTGCCATCTGCAATCTTTGCAGTCAACGCGTTAGTCGCGGTAAGCCCAATACTCACCTAGGGACGACCGCCTTAAGAAGGCACATGAGCAGCCATCACCGAGCCCAGTGGGAGCAACGGAACACACAAAGCCACACTGCAGGCTCTCACCGTCCAGCCTCGTCTTCTACTTCTCCTTCTCCTCTCTCCTCACAATTGTCCTCCACTCCACCTTCCATCACGCCAAGCTCACATTTTTCTGCAAAAAGGCAGGCTTCCGTGGGCCTAATGTTTGAGCGTAAAAAAATGATGACGCCGGATAACCCTCTTGCCCAACGGTTGGCGGCTGGCTTGTCAGAACTCATAGCCCGCCAACTACTGCCATATAAACTGGTGGACTCGGAGGCCTTTCGCAAATTTGTGGCCATTGGAACACCACAATGGAAGGTCCCAGGAAGGAAGTATTTCTCAGAGAAGGGCATCCCAGAGCTATATGGCCATGTTCAGCGGCAAGTGAATGTATCTCTGGCACACAGTGTCGGTGCCAAGATACATCTGACCACAGACACGTGGTCTAGCAAACACGGGCAGGGAAGGTATATCAGTTTTACTGCCCACTGGGTGAACCTTCTGACGGCCGTCAAGCATGTAACCCGTGGCACCCGTGTAGATTTGGTTTTACCGCCACGGATTGCATGCAGGCCTGACTCTTCTTCTCCTCCTCCTACTCCATCCTCCTCCCTCTCCTCCTCAGCTGCCTCCTCCTTTTCCGCTGCTAGCGTCTCTTCCACTGCACCGCCCAAGCTCCCCAGAACCTATTCCACATGCCAGGTGAGACGTTGCCATGCCGTGCTGCGTCTGTTGTGCCTGGAAGCAAAGAGCCACACTGGCCCGGCACTCCTTTCAGCTTTGCGTTCACAGGCAGATGAGTGGCTAACACCGCTCAATTTGACAGTTGGTAAAGTGGTGTGTGACAACGGTGCCAATCTGCTTAGCGCATTGAAACAGGGCAAAATCACGCACGTGCCGTGCATGGCACACGTCTTAAACTTGGTCGTGCAGCGATTCCTTGTCAAATACCCTGGGGTCCAGGACATCTTGCGGCAGGCAAGGAAAATCTCGGCCCATTTCAGAAGATCTTACACGGCCATGGCTCGCCTTGCTGACATTCAGCGGCGACACCATCTGCCGGTCAGACGTCTTATTTGCGATTGCCCGACGCGATGGAACTCAACCTTCTATATGCTTGATAGGCTGCTCCAGCAGAAACGTGCAGTTAACGTCTACCTGTATGAACTCTGCGAAAGAAACGGTTCTGGGGAGCTGGGTTTTTTTTCACCGCGCCAGTGGCTGCTCATGCGCGACACATGCAGACTTCTGCGGCCATTTGAGGAGATCACCAAACTGGTCAGTCGCAGCCATGGCGCCATCAGTGACATGGTACCTTATGCCTTCTTTCTGGAGCGTGCATTGCGTCGTGTCATTGATCAGGCTGTGGAGGAGCAGGAGCGGGAAGATGAGGAAGTCGCAATGCTGGATGAATTCCCAGGGGGGGCTACTCTATCTGAGACAAGTCAACAACAGGAGTCTGATGAGGAGTCAGAGGAGGATGGTGCCGGGGCGGATGAGCAGGAGCAAGAAGAGCATGCTTTAAACCTTTCTGGGATCCCTGTTGTGCGAGGATGGGGAGAGGAGAATGAAGAGGACGACATTATCCTGGATGATGAGCAGGAGCCAGGCCACCACACCGCTTCCACTTTAGTGCAAATGGGGGCCTTCATGCTCCAGTGTTTTAATAGGGACCCCCGTATAAAAAGCATGAGGGTCAAGGACCAGTACTGGGTGGCAACGTACTTAGACCCCCGGTACAAACACAAAATGGCGGAAATGTTACCGCCGTCGCAGAGGGCTGTCAGAATGCAGCACTTCCAGGCCTTGCTTCGAGAAATGCTGCATTCTGCTTTTGCGTGCGCTGGCAGAGGAGCAATTCCCACTCCCAGAGAAGGATTTGCGGGTACCAATCCAACAGCGCCTGCAAGAAGAGGCCGGTTTGAAGATGTGTTGGTGACTTCGGATATGAGGTCATTCTTTCAGCCGACCCATCGACAGGTGTCATCCGGATCCAGCATCAGGGAACGCCTAGACCGTCAGGTGTCCGACTACATTGGGTTAACGGCCGATGTGGACGCTCTGAGGAGTGATGAACCCCTAGACTACTGGGTGGGCAGGCTTGACCTCTGGCCAGAGCTTGCCCAATTTGCAATCGAACTGTTGGCTTGCCCCTCATCCAGTGTCCTGTCCGAAAGGACGTTCAGCGCAGCAGGGGGGATTGTGACCGATAAGCGTACTCGCCTAGCTCACCACAGTGTTAACTACCTCACATTTCTAAAAATGAATGAGGCATGGATCTCGGAGGAATTCAACACATGTGATCAGTAGACCATGTATATGTCTATAAACAATTTTTGGAATCAAGCACACAGACCTTCTTAATTCATTTGGCTCACTTCCCTGACCCAAAAAAGCACACCGTACTATATGCCCCTACCCTCCTCTTTGAAGAGGTTGAGCGGTGTCATATTTCTACTGGGGCTGCTTATTATGAGGGGTTCCCACCATCCCTGTGCTGTGCTGACTTCCTCCTGGGTGTTCTTATTATGAGGGGCTCCCACCATCCCTGTGCTGTGCTGACTTCCTCCTGGGGGTTCTTATTATGAGGGGATCACACCATCCCTGTGCTGTGCTGACTTCCTCCTGGGGCTGCTTACGGTGCTGCTGTCAGCGCTGTATGTCACGGAGCTGCTGTCAGCGCTGTATGTCACGGAGCTGCTGTCAGCGCTGTATGTCACGGAGCTGCTGTCAGCGCTGTATGTCACGGAGCTGCTGTCAGCGCTGTATGTCACGGAGCTGCTGTCAGCGCTGTATGTCACGGAGCTGCTGTCAGCGCTGTATGTCACGGAGCTGCTGTCAGCGCTGTATGTCACGGAGCTGCTGTCAGCGCTGTATGTCACGGAGCTGCTGTCAGCGCTGTATGTCACGGAGCTGCTGTCAGCGCTGTATGTCACGGAGCTGCTGTCAGCGCTGTATGTCACGGTGCTGCTGTCAGCGCTGTATGTCACGGAGCTGCTGTCAGCGCTGTATGTCACGGAGCTGCTGTCAGCGCTGTATGTCACGGAGCTGCTGTCAGCGCTGTATGTCACGGAGCTGCTGTCAGCGCTGTATGTCACGGAGCTGCTGTCAGCGCTGTATGTCACGGTGCTGCTGTCAGCGCTGTATGTCACGGAGCTGCTGTCAGCGCTGTATGTCACGGAGCTGCTGTCAGCGCTGTATGTCACGGAGCTGCTGTCAGCGCTGTATGTCACGGAGCTGCTGTCAGCGCTGTATGTCACGGAGCTGCTGTCAGCGCTGTATGTCACGGTGCTGATGTCAGTGCTCTGTATTACGGTGCTGCTGTCAGTGCTCTGTATCTCCTGCACCCTCTTGTTTGCCTACCCTGGTCCCTGACCTTCCCTCTCCTCCATTGCCTTCATTAGCTCCATAGTCCTGAATTGTCAGAACAATTTCCCAAATAAAAAAAAAATGCTTGTAGTTATCGATCCCAAATTCACCTCATACATGTATTATGCTATTGTCCAGGTGGTGGGACTACGTGCTACCCCCTAATAATTACCCCGTGGCCGCAAATTCGACCTAAAGGTTTGCGAAATTCGCCTCCCATTGAAGTCAATGGAGCCCGCGGCGAACGGTCGTTTTCGCGAACGTTTGTGTCCGTTCGCGTTTCGCGTTCGCGAAACGTCCCGTCGGAAGTTCGTCCATCACTACTGTGTAGTACTGCAAGAGAACAAAGCTTAGAAACACAGACAGCTGAACAGAAAAGCATTACTTTTTGCTTTAACCCCATCCCAATACTGCTTCCTGGCTCTTTAAGTGAATCTAAATGCTGAAAGGCGGAGGCAGGCGTACCGATCATGTGACAGCTGTGATTGGCAGTCACATGATCAGAAAGCTCCCAATCACAAGTATGCAGCATGAGCTTCCTGGTACCCGCTGGTAACTGTGCTGGTAGTACACAAGGAGAGCGCTCCCAGCACAGAAAAATGTTTACCTATGAACGCATATATGTGAATGCTCATCATTAAAGACCCCCCCCGAGAGGTCAAATAGATGCGTCAGGTCAGCAGGAAGTGGTTAAATAGATGATCCATTTTACTACTGATGGTATCTTACAAATTCTCTGTCACTGGCCTTGGGACACATAATACAAATAGTTGTGAGATGCAAGCAATAAACCTTGGACTGGTTGCACATGCTGGAAGTTGGATAGCCACATACACCAATGAACGATAACATTATGACCACTGGCAGGGAAAAAAAAAAGTGAATAAAATTGAATATCTTGTGACAATGGCATCTGAAAGTGGGTGGGATATATTAGCCAACAAATGAACATGTTGATCCTGAAGTTGATGTGTCATGATGTGAAAAAATTGGCAAAATAAGGATTTAAACGACTTTGACAAGGTCCAAATTTTAATGGCTAGAAGACTGGGTTAGAGCAACTCCAAAACTGCAGCTTTTGTGGGATGTTCCCAGTCTACAGTGGTCCAAGGAAGAAAAACTTGCAAACCGGCGACAGGGTCATGAGCAGCCATGACTCATTGATGCACATGGAGAGCAAAGGCTGGCTTTTGTATTCTGATCCAATAGAAGAGCTACTGGAGCTCTAATTGCTGAAAAGTGACTGCTGGTCCTAATAGTAAGGTGTTAAAACACACAAGTTGCATCATAGTTTGTTTTGCGTATGTGGCTGTGTAGCTGCAGACCAGTCAGGGTGCCCATGCTGAACTGTGTCCACAGCCAGAAACATCAACAATGGGCACGTGGGCATCATAACTGGAATATGCAGTGATGGCAGAATGTGTCCTGGTTTGATAAAGGTGGCCTTGTGGCTTGATCTGATGAAGGTGACCAGGTCTGATGAACACACAGTGCATTGCAGCTTGTTGCTTATGGGGTTGCATAGATGCTGACTGGTCAGGGTGCCCATACTGATCTATGTCCACTACTAAAAGTGCCTACGGTGGGCACATGAGCATCAGAACTGAACTGTAGAGCAATGGAAGAAGGTGGCCTGGTCTGATGAATTCAGGAATGGTTTGAGGAACACAAAAATGAGATTGAGATGTTGACTTGACCTCCAAATTCTCCAAATCTTGATACAATTGAGCATCTGTGGGATGTGCTGGAAAAACAAGTCCAATGCATGAAGGCCCCACCTCAGTACTTACAGGATTTAAGGGATCTGCTACTGTTTAGTGCCAGATACCACAGCATACCTTCAGAGGTCTGGTGGAGTCCATGCCTTGACAGGTTATGGTGGGTGGTCATAATGGTATGGCTGATCGGTATAGGCTGTACAGTAGAACCTTGGTTAATGAGTAACATGGTTAACAAGCGTTTTGAAAGACGAGTAACTTTTTTTTTTTTTTTTAATTGTGACTCGGTTTGTGAATTTTGTCTCTCAAAACAAGCAGAATTCAAGCTAATGGGGTGTGCACTACCATATTTGGCCAGAGGTGTGGGGGCGCCGGTGACACTCGGAATGGTTCGGAGCCGTTTGGAATTACTCGGAAATACTCAGTTCCCGAGTGTTTCCGAGCATCTCCGAGGGTGTCCGAGTTCAGCCGAGCTGTCCCTGAGTATTTCTGAGGCTCTCCAGTGCCCCCCCTCACCCCCTGGCCACATGTGGTATTGCATGCAATAGAAGTCAATGCAGAACAAATTACCTTCGCTTCCATTGACTTCTATCGGGAAACTCGCTTTGATATGTGAGTGCTTTGGATTGCATGCAATCTCCTAGAACAGATTATGCTCGTAATCCAAGGTTCCACTGTATATCTAATTTGTGTTATTTCTATGACTGTGTGTGTTATGGATGTTACCGCATAACATATTTTTAGAAACCAGAAAGATTGGGCCAGTTTCCCCTTTATAAGAAGTTGAGGGTTTGCTGCAATCCTCCTCTTCTGGGCTGATTCATGGAAACTGTAGCAATACCAGTCTGACTGCACTGGGAAAATGAAATGTATTGCTTGTAAAGGTTGGCAACTTGTTAATGCTTCTCTTTTTTCTTTTTTTTTTTAAAGTTTTCATAATCAACACCAATGGCCTTAGTAGCTTTCCATAATACATCCTACTCAGCCGGCGGGGCGTTTCTGATGTTTTCACTGAAGGCTGTTTGTAGGTTTTAACAGGTTACAGGTTAAGCCCCAAAAATGTTTTTTACTGTTTGTATAATCACATGTTACTCGAAAATGCCAACGTATTCTGCAGAAAGTACCAGGCATTGTTCAATACATGAAAACAAATTACATTTTGGCATTTTTTAAACTGTTTGTGCCCACTTGCTAAATTTACGGAGAGTACACAATGTTCAAATAACCTTGAAAATAAATGATACAAATTCTGTTAAAAGGAATAGTGGAAAGCAAACAAGTGTATTATGAAAAAAATATATGCTGTAAAAAAATAAATAAAAATATTGTAAAAAAAAAAGTACGGTATATTAAAAAAAAAATCCTTAAAGGGAAATGTATTGTGTTTATCAGTGACGGCAACTCCAATGAAGAGAATAGAGAATATTAAATATAATAAATGCATATTAATAATGTAATTCAAATTTTTACTCGAATATGCACAGTTGGGATTTCTGATCATTACAAGTCTGCTATAGACTACTGTTTTTCAGTTTTATAACAGAACAGCGTTGTTAAACCCAAAAGCAGATGCATCAGAATTGTAATTTGGTACACAAATCCCGTATTGAGGTCATATTACTGTATGGATTTTACATTGCATGTAAAGAAAAAATATATATTTAGATGGAGTCTATAAATCACATTTGAATATACGTTGCACTGGAATGGCTATGCACTGAATAATCTGTATCTTAATTTATAGTTATAGACAGGGGTGGACTGACAACTCATGGGGCCCCCGGGCAATAGGAAATTATGGGGCCCCCAGGCAATCAGACATTATGGGGCCACACAGTATACACAAAAACACACAGTATACAATCACACAGTATATACAGACATGTTTCTATTGGCTGAGAAGGTACTGGAGAGGTGGGGAAGCTATAATCTCTGGATTTTTAGACCAAAGGGATGTCCATAAGGGACATTTCAGAGACAGATGTAAAAAAACACAGATTTTTACATGCTGTCCCTGGTTTTACTGAGGCTGGCAACCCTGATGGGGCCCCCTAGTGGCACGGTGCCCTCGGGCAGTGCCCGAGTGGTCCAATGGTCAGTCCGCCCCTGGTTATAGATCCACAAGAATATAATAATGTGCATAAAATAGTAAACATACAACTGGTGTAAAGTGCAAGGGCAAAATATAGCAAAACAAATAATGTGCACAAAATCTGTAAACGCACAACTAAAACGCACAACTAAATAACAAAACAAGTGCCAATAAAACTCTATGAGGTTATATGGACCCCTTAGCCCTTGTACACACAGTCAGAGAATCCGTCGGAATGTGTCCTATCGGACCGTGTCGTCAGATAATCCGACTGTGTGCGGTATGCATCGGACTGATTCCGTCCGAATCTCCGTCCGATCCAAATTTCCAACATGTTGGAAATATTTCCCGACCAACTGGGCCGGACGGACCTAATCCGATCATGTGTAGAGCATTTTGATCGGACCAAGTGCCACGCATGCTCAGATCAAATTCCTGCATCAAGGCTATTGGCTACTAGCCTGAATGTAGTCCCATCGTAACGAAATTACGTCATCACGTTCTGAAAGATCGGATTTTTCGCCAACTTGGCCCGACCATGTGTATGCAACAGTTTCCGACACAATCCGTCGGACTAAATCCGACGGGCAAAATCCGACGGATTTGGTTGGCAAAATCTCCGACCGTGTGTACGTGGGCTTAGAGTTACAAGGTGCCATGGACAATAACACACCAGGAAATAAAATATCAATAATAATAATAATATTAGATGAAAAAAGTGCTAAATGCATACATGTGTGATAGCAAACATGTATAAATAAAAAACTTATAAAAAGCTGCAAGTGCATAAACCATACAAGTGTCTCTATATTATTAAAAAACAGTTCTTTGTCGCAGCCTGTCTTAGGCTGTGATAAGAAACACAAAATGTTGATTGATGCGAGACTAGATGCAGGTGACGTGATCTCCAGTGATCATACTATTGACATACTCGTTACATCCAACCATGGCTCTGAATCATGCATAGGTGAAATCTGGGAACCCCTTATGGTAATAAAGCTCACTTCAGAGCGTGTGACCAGCTTTTACACTGAGTCAAAGCACGCATATGAACCACTATAGGGTTCCCAGCTGTTACACTGGATCAGTAGTATCCTCAATGCAATGATCTCAGAAGCACATGAAAAAAGGAAAAAGACTAAGGCCGCGTACACACGCGCGGACTGTTCGCCCAACCTTGTCCGCTGAACAGTGTTTGGGCGGACAGTCCGCTCGTGTGTGGGGCTTCAGCGGACAGTTTCAGCGGACAGTTGGCCGAACAAGGTCTTACGGAAATTCCGAAAAACTGTCCGCTGAAACAAGGTTTCAGCGGACTGTTCGCTCGTGTGTAGGCTTGTTCGGCCAACTAAGTCTCGCGCATGCTCAGAAAGGATTTCCACGTCGGAAGGTTGCATTGCAGTGTATAGGACGTCGTATTTTTCGTCCCGTCGTACGTGCCGTTCACGTCATCGCGCACGGTTTCAGCAAACTGTTCGTCCGTCGTGTGTGGCCATGTCCGTCCATGCTAAGTTTGAGCGGACTGTTCGCTCAAACTGTTGGACGGACAAAGTTGGGCCAACAGTCCGCGCGTGTGTACGTGGCCTAATAGTGCAAAACCGTTTTTCAAAATGTAATAGACAAGTTAACCACTTGCCGACCGCCGCACGACGATATACGTCGACAGAATGGCACGGGCAGGCATATGGGCGTATATATACGTCCCTGCCTTCCCGCGGGTGGGGGGCCTGCGGCGGTCGGTATTCGTTCGGGAGCGATCCGGGATGAGGGGGCGGCCATTCATTCATGGCCACCCCCTCGCGATCGCTCCCGACGAATGGAAATGCTCCGTGACATCACTTCCTCTCCTGTAATGTAAACACAGGAGAGGAAGTGATGTAATCTCTCCTCCGTGTCGGTATTTTTCGTTCCGGCACCGAGGAGAGAGGATCGGTGAGTTGCACCAACACGACACTACACAGTAGAACATGCCAGGCACACTCACACCCCCCCTTCACCCCCCGATCACCCCCCCAATTACCCCTGCCCCCCCAGTCACAGTGACACCAATTGCATTTTTTTTTTGCATTGGTGTAATTTGTGACTGTAATAACTGTTATGGCAGTTAGGGTTAGCCCCCTTTAGTTCTAATGTACCCCCCTAACCCCCCCAATAAAGGTTTAACCCCGTGATCACCCCCCATCGCCAGTGTCACTAAGGCTGGGTTCACATTGCAGCGGTTTATGAGAACGAATGTGATTCGCACCGCACTGCAGTGCAAATCACATCCGATCTCTGTGCGATTCGAGTTCAGCCATACAGATAGTATGGCTGAATTCGCGCCGCACCCGCCGCACCCGCCGCAAATTCGCACGGGACCCTTTTTTTGGTCCGCAGCAGAATCGGATCGCATGGGTGTTCACACCATGCGATCCGAGTTTGCAGATCGCACTGCGATATGCAAACTGATCTGGGGGTGTCATTAACATTTCACTGACACTCCCAGCAGTTTGCATAGGGCAGTGTGAACTGCCGCCGGGAGGCATGCGATGCGGGAACCCGCCGCGGATTCGTGGCGTTCCTGCATCGCTCCAGTGTGAACCCAGCCTAATAAGCGATCGTTTTTCTGATCGCTGTATTAGTGTCACAGGTGACGCTAGTTAGGCAGGTAGGTATTTAGGTTCGCCGCAGCTTTTTATAGCGCCAGGGACCCCCATATACTACCGCATAAAGCCCCCTGATTGCCCCCTAGTTAACCCTTTCACCAGTGATCACCATATAACTGTTACAGGTGACGCTGGTTGGTTAGTTATTTTTTTATAGTTTCAGGGCACCCGCCATTTATTACCTAGTCTCACTAGTGTACCCCTAAATTTAGGGGTGTCTACTTTCCAAAATGGGGTCATTTGGGGGGGGGGGGTTGTGCCATCTTGGCATTTTATGGCCTTCAAAACTGTAACGCCCTTAGAAAGCCTGAAGGCGGTGCTTGGTTTTCGTGGCCCCGTACGCGGCTAGGCTCCCAAAAAGTCCCACATATGTGGTATCCCCGTACTCAGGAGAAGCAGCAGAATTTATTTTGGGGTGTCATTTCACATATGCCCATGGCATGCGTGAGCAATATATCATTTAGTGACAACTTTGTGAAAAAATAAAATAAAATAAAAAGTTTGTAATTTTCCCGCAACTTGTGGCAAAATATAAAATATTCCATGGACTCAACATGCCTCTCAGCAAATAGCTTGGGGTGTCTACTTTCTAAAATGGGGTCATTTGTGGGGGTTTTGTGCCATCTTGGCATTTTATGGCCTTCAAAACTGTAATAGGTAGTGAGAAGTGAAATCAAAAATTTACGCCCTTAGAAAGCCTGAAGGCGGTGCTTGGTTTTCGGGGCCCTGTACGCGGCTAGGCTCCCAAAAAACCCCACACATGTGGAATCCCCGTACTCAGGAGAAGCAGCAGAATTTATTTTGGGGTGTCATTTCACATATGCCCATAGCATGTGTGAGCAATATATCATTTAGTGACAACTTTGTGTAAAAAAAAAATATATATTTTTTTTTTGTCATTATTCAATCGCTTGAGGCAAAAAAATAAAATATTCAATGGGCTCAACATGCCACTTATCAATTTCCTTAGGGGGTCTACTTTCCAAAATGGGGTCATTTGGGGGGGGTTTGTACTGCCTTGCCATTTTAGCACCTCAAGAAATGAGATAGGCAGTCGTAAACTAAAAGCTGCGTAAATTCCAGAAAACGTACCTTAGTTTGTAGATGTGACAACTTTTGCGCAAACCAATAAATATACAGTTATTGACTTTTTTTTTACCAAAGACATGTGGCTGAATACATTTTGGCCTAAATGTATGACTAAAATTGAGTTTATTGGATTTTTCTAATAACAAAAAGTAGAAAATATCATTTTTTTTCAAAATTTGCAGTCTTTTTACGTTTATATCGCAAAAAATAAAAATCGCAGAGGCAATCAAATACCATCAAAAGAAATCTCTATGTGTGGGAAGAAAAGGACGCAAATTTTGTTTGGGTACAACATTGCATGACCGCGCAATTACCAGTTAAAGCAGCGCAGTGCCAAATTGTAAAAAGACCTCTGGTCATTGACCAGCAAAATGGTCCGGTCTGAAAGTGGTTAAAAAACATTCCCCCGCCAGGGTACTCACATGTGTATGGTGTGTCAGTGCACCGTACTTCATAAAGCTCAATAAAATACTATAAACAGTATAGGTATGGTTTGTATCTCCTCTAGGCAGGTGTACTGTCTCTCACTCAGATTTGGCTCCTCCCCTACGCGTGTCAATACTCGATGTGGTGTATCTTCCTCAGGGGGAGGGGCCAGGAGGGAGCTGGTCACATGCTCTGAGGTGAGCTTATTACCATAAGGGGTTCCCAGATTTCACCTATGCATGATTCAGAGCCACGGTTGGATGTAACGAGCATGTCAATAGTATGATCACTGGAGATCACGTCACCTGCATCTAGTCTCGCATCAATCAACATTTTGTGTTTCTTATTACAGCCTAAGACAGGCTGCGACAAAGAACTGTTTTTTAATAATATAGAGACACTTGTATGGTTTATGCACTTGCACCTTTTTATAAGTTTTTTATTTATACATGTTTGCTATCACACATGTATGCATTTAGCACTTTTTTCATCTAATATTATTATTAATATTGATATTTTATTTCCCAGTGTGTTATTGTGCATGGCACTTTGTAACTCTAATGCCACGTACATATGACCGGACTTTTTGACAGCAAAGGTCCGACGGAACGAGTCCATCTGTCAATTCGATCTTGTGTGGGCTCCATCGGACCTTTGCTTGCCAAAAATCCAGCGGACTTTAGAAATAGAACATGTTTTAAATTTTTCCACCGGAACTCCACCGGACCAAGAAATCCGTTCATGTGTATGCTAGTCCAACGGACAAAAACCGACGCTAGGGCAGCTATTGGCTACTGGCTATGAACTTCCTTATTCTAGTCCGGTCGTGTGTCATCACGTTCAAATCCATCAGACTTTGGTGTGATTGTGTGTGGCCAAGTCCGTTCATTCGGAAAGTCCGTCGGAACTGCGCCGAAAGTCAGTCGGAAAGACCGTCGGACCTAGTCCCTTGAAAAGTGCGGTCTTGTGTATGCGGCATAAGGGGTCCATATAACCTCACAGAGTTTTATTGCCACTTGTGCACTTTATATTTACTTGTGGGTTTACAGATTTTGTGCACATTATTTGTTTTGCTATATTTTGCACTTGCACTTTACACCAGTTGTATGTTTACTATTTTATGCACATTATTATATTCTTGTGGATCTATAATTATAGATTAGGATACAGATTATTCAGCGCAGCGTATATTACATTTTGGTTTGAATGTGCACAAACGTATGAGACGTGTTTAACGTTTGCAGCTTGTTAGTGGCAGATAGATAGGGGGTTCTTTAAGGCTTGCAGGATTTTGTAGTTTTGTTTTTATAAATCACATTTATTTGGATGACTGCAAACCCAAAACCAAAAATTAAATATATATTGTAGCTTACCAATCCAAATGTGGTGGCTGCATTTGTTTTCTTTTTTAGTAATTTTCATCTGATGATCCAGCCAGTAAATGCATTTTCAACTTCTCAGACCCAGCTGTCCAGCAAAATTGGAAGTTAGGGGTTTGAGTCAGCCACTTACTACTGACAGGGGTGATTACAATAGACAGCTTTTATTTGTTTATTGTTTGTTAAACTTTATACCAAAAGAAAAAAAAAACTGTTGCTGTAACTGCTTAAAAAATGTTGGCTGGAGATTGGCTTGAATTCGTTAGTCAAGTCCATCTAAATCTCCTAGTAGATCTAAAGCTGGCCATAAATTTCCTGAAATGCCGCTGTTTCAGCAGGGATCAGGCACATTTTTATCCATGTATGGGCATTGTGCTTCTACAGAAGTCAATCTAAAGATCAACTTCTGTACAACCACCCTGCTGCAGACTATAGCCTGCAATGCTGATCAGTGTATTCTGACAGCGGGGAAGTCTCCCCACTGCCAAAATACAATAGCTAAGTGGAGAGGATTCTCATCCACATTGAGTGTGTGGATGTGGGAATCGGGTCAGTCTTTCTTTTCAATTAAACCAATGGTTGAATGAAAAAAAAAAAAAGACATCTTTTGGCTGCCTAACATTCCCCTCTCCCCAGACTGACAATGATGCTCTCCAAAGCATTCAGAGTGGTGCCACCCTAAGGCAGGAAGCGTTACTGGCCAGGTCACCAGGTGGAAATAAAGGAAATAAATCCCTAAAAAGGAAAACCAATGCAGCCACCACATTTAAGGATTGGCATACTATGATTTATTACAGTTTTTAGGCTGGCCATTCAGTCTGCAAGGGGATTTGCACGGTGAATGTAGTGAAATTTCACTTAGTAAAGAATACCCAATCCCGTGCATTGAAATAATAAAAGAAAATTAAAAAAAACAATATTTTTGAATGCAAATAATTGGATGATGAAAGTCCATAGAATTTTATCTAATTCACTGAGTGAAAATTATCTGGCAAAGTGTAACAACCCTTCCAAAGTGAAAATCCTGCTTGCCTTTTGAAAATCAACCCCTATCTTATCAAATGTATGTATTGCAGATACACCAACAGAACTTGTACGTAAGTATTATATGAGACGGTCCTGAGGAAGCGCCAATTAACTGTGAAATGCGTTGAATAAAGAGTTTTGATATACATGTCATCCAAGAATTTGTATATTTTATATAATGTACTATTACTTTTTAATGTCAGACTGATTAAAACAATGGATTTTAAAGTTTTTAGGTGTTACATTGTAATTTTTGGTTACAATCTGTCTCTTTCTACTGTCCATCAAAGTAAGAAACATTTTTCCCAATGACCACCAATGTAAGAACCATTTATCCCACTGACAAGAACCATTCTTCCCAATGACCACCATTGTAAAAAAACATTTTTGCCAATGACAACCAATGTAAGGGACATTCTTCCCACTGAACACCAATGTAAGAAGCATTCTTCCCACTGAACACCAATGTAAGGGACATCCTTCCCACTGACCACCAATGTAAGGAGCATTCTTCCCACTGACCACCAATGTAAGGAGCATTATTCCCACTGATCACCAATGTAAGAAGCAGTCTTTCCACTAAACACCAATGTAAGGAGCATTGTTCCCACTGAACACCAGTGTAAGGAGCATTCTTCCCACTGACCACCAATATAAAGGGCATTCTTCCCACTGAGCACCAATATAATGAACATTCTTCCCACTAACCACCAATATAAAGGGTATTCTTCCCACTGAGCACCAATATAATGAACATTCTTCCCACTAACCACCAATATAAAGGACATTCTTTCCACTGAGCACCAATATAAGGGGCAGTCTTTCCACTGAACACCAATGTAAGGAATATTCTTCTCCCTAAACACCAAAGTAAGGAGTATTCTTTCCACTGACCACCAATGTAAGGAGCATTCTTCCCACTGATCACCAATGTAAGGAGCATTCTTCCCACTGAACACCAATGTAAGGAGCATTCTTCCCACTGAACACCAATGTAAGGAGCATTCTTCCCACTGAACACCAATGTAAGGAGCATTCTTCCCACTGAACACCAATGTAAGGAGCATTCTTCCCACTGAACACCAATGTAAGGAGCATTCATCCCACTGACCACCAATGTAAGGAGCATTCTTCCCACTGACCACCAATGTAAGGAGCATTCTTCCTACTGAGAACCAATGTAAGGAGCATTCTTCCCACTGATCACCAATGTAAGGAGCATTCTTCCTACTGAGACCCAATGTAAGGGGCATTCTTCCCACTGACCACCAATGTAAGGACCATTCTTCCCACTGATCACCAATGTAAGGACCATTCTTCCCACTGATCACCAATGTAAGGAGCATTCTTCCTACTGAGAACCAATGTAAGGAGCATTCTTCCCACTGATCACCAATGTAAGGAGCATTCTTCCTACTGAGACCCAATGTAAGGGGCATTCTTCCCACTGACCACCAATGTAAGAGGCATTCTTCCCACTGACCACCAATGTAAGAGACATTCTTCCCACTGATCACCAATGTAAGGAGCATTCTTCCCACTGACCACCAATGTAAGAGGCATTCTTCCCACTGACCACCAATGTAAGAGACATTCTTCCCACTGATCACCAATGTAAGGAGCATTCTTCCCACTGACCACCAATGTAAGAGACATTCTTCCCACTGACCACCAATGTAAGAGACATTCTTCCCACTGATCACCAATGTAAGGAGCATTCTTCCCACTGACCACCAATGTAAGAGGCATTCTTCCCACTGACCACCAATGCAAGAGGCATTCTTCCCACTGATCACTAACATAAGGGACATTCTTCCCTCTGACCACCAAGCTAATGTATTCTGAGTTGTAGATGTGGCCATTATTGTCAGGGGTTCCCTGAGACTGGAAGGTTATTTTAAGGGTTTCTCCATGTTAAAAAAATCTGTGAAAGATTGCTACACAGCTCATAGGATGGTACGTTTGGAGGAAGTAATTTGAGCAATACAAGAATTCCACTTCCCTTTTCTCAAGAATAGTGAAAGATAGAGGGATACATAAAATAGAGGGAGAAAAGTGTTATAGAGGGAGACAATAATTTTCTATTATTAAAAAAAACAGCTTTGGATTGAACCAAAGTGAATGTAACATTGCTGTTAAACATTCAGATTTAATTAGGAATAAAAAGTGTATTGATACATAAAATAAAAGCAGTATTGTCAGACCTAAAGAGAACAGAAACTGTCTACCCAATCTAAAGGAACATATGGTACAGTGTATGGCTCTGGTAGATAAAACTGGTACTAATACTGTATCTTCAAACTAAAAAGCGTCTGTTTCCTGTGCTGCCACCATATATTATTATTAGATAACAAAGACATAGGAACATGATAACCAAATGGCAAAACAATACCACGCACACCAGACTTAGGGAAGTCTCACAGCCTAAGTTTCTAAAGCAATTAAGTTTGATCAAACTTACCGGTGAACAATGTCAATGAAATCGTTAAAGATAGTCAGTGTTGGGTTAGGTTAAACTTGGAAAAAAAAGCAGATAAATCGGGGAATTTAGCAGAGATGGATGAGCTGTAGCCTAGATGTGTCCACAGGATGCCAGTCCAAAGCTTCTATAGTCATCGGGTTCGGATTAGGCGTCACAAGGCATTACTCAGTCAGGCTTATTAATTAAATCAGCACAAAACATTCAGGAGATGCCATTAGATGCTACAGAAAAGAAGGAGAGAAGTGGCTGGTTGAGTGGGGCTTGGAACAATAACTCTTTAGCCGGCCCCCGATTCCTGAAATACTTTTATATCCCATTAAAAATGAAGCTTTGCCAGTATGTCTGCTGCAGAGAGAGTTAGAGGAACCTGTAAAACTATGGGGCCTCTTTTTATTGCATTGTTTAAAAATCAAGTTTGGTCCATTAGTATATTTTAGGGTTTTGTTTATATCCATTAGAGGTAATAGGGAATATTTATCAAGGTGGAATTAACTGGCTTAAAGCGGTGTTCCGCTTAAAAAAAAAATGTTTATGTCAGCAGCTACAAATACTGCAGCTGCTGACTTTTAATAATCGGACACTTACCTGTCCCGGGGTCCAGCGATGTTGTTGTTTTTTTTTTTTTTATGCACATAAATTAAATTTTTCTTTTTAGGGTGGAACTCCACTTTAACCAAGCTTCTCCTTCACCTAGTCTTCTTCTGTTTTATCTTTAGGTATTGTTATTTCTTACCAGTAATAAATGGCAAATAAGACCTGGAAAAGCTTTGGTTAAGGGAGAATCCCAGGCATGGTAAATTTTTACATAGTTACATTGGTCCAAATTGGTAACTGTGAATATATCATACTTGGCAGATGCCCCTGGAAGTTGGAAATCGCTGAAATAGCCTCCGCTACTCCAGTGATCACCACTTGCATCCCGTGCTAAGCAGCTGGCCTGAAGCATTCTGAGCATAGGAGGTTGGCCGCCCAGCACGGGTACCATTCAGGGAATGCTTTGCCTTTTTTGAATCAATGCAAACCCTTTTCTGACTGGATGAGGTGGGGAGCATGACATCACTGCCTTGCCTCTCTACTACATTGACTAAGAGAATGCAAAGCATTCTCTGAATGGTGCCCGTGCTGAGTGGCCAACCTTCTGTGTTAACATGTATTAAGTGGGCCACTCAGCGCATAACCCAGAAGAAAGTGAAGATCATATGTGTGGCATGGTCTACTTCAGTGATTTCCAGCTTCCAGGGACATCGGCCATGTATGGTAAATACATAGTTGCGTTGGTCCAAGCTAGACAAATTTAACTATGTAAAAATATACCATACCTGGAATTCATCTTTAACCACTTGAGATCCGCGCTATAGCCAAATGACGGCTACAGCGCGGATCTCCTTTTCCGGGACTACGTCTATTGACGTCGTCCCGTGTACGAGCGGCCTGCGCGCCCCCTGAGGGGAGCGCGCGCGGCGCGCTCTGTGATCGGCGAGTCCATGAGACTCGCCTGATCACCGATCCGTGCAAGGGGTCGATCCCGACCCCTTATCACGTGATCAGCTGTCAGCCAATGACAGTTGATCAGGTGACATAACGGAGCCGGTAATCGGCTAGTATTCCTCCTCGCACTGACAGCGCGAGGAGAAAAAAAAAAGCCGATCACCGGCGGCCGTGATCGGGACATCAGTCCCGATCACGGCCAGCAATGCAAGCGCCCACCTGCCCCCTGCCAGTCCCACCTGCCCCCTGCAGTGCCACCCTAATAAAAAGTAAGTGCCACCCAGCAGTGCCCACAGTGCCACCCACAGTGCCCACAATCTGCCTCAAAGGTGCTGCACCCCAGTGCCGCCCATCAGTGCCCAGCAGTGCTGCCCATCAGTGCCCAGCAGTGCCGCCCATCAGTGCCCAGCAGTGCCACCTATCAGAGCCACCTATCAGTGCCACCTATCAGTGCCCATCAGTCCCATCTATCAGTGGTACCTATCAGTGCCCATCCATGCCACCCATCCGTGCCATCTTATCTGTGCCCATCTTTGCCCATCAGTGCCGCCTTATCTGTGCCCATCGGTGCCGCCTTATCTGTGCCTATTAGTGCCGCCTTAACTATGCCTATCAGTGCCCACCAGTGCAGCCTATCAGTGCCCACCAATGCAGCCTATCAGTGCCCACCAATGCAGCCCATCAGTACCCACCAATGCAGCCTATCAGTGCCGCCTAATCAGCGCACTTCAATGAAGGAGAAAAATGACCCGTTTGCAAAATTTTATAACAAACTATTAAAACATGATTTTTTTTTTTTTTTGCATCTTTTTTTGTTTGTTTAGCAAAAAATAAAACTCCGAGCTGTAACTAAATACCACCAAAAGAAAGCTCTATTTGTGGGAAAAAAATGATAAAAATTTCATTTGGGTACGGTGTTGTATGGCCGCGCAATTGTGATTCAAAATGCATCAGCGCTGAAAGCTGAAAATTGGTCTGGGACTGAGGGGGGTTTAAGTGCCCAGTAAGCAAGTGGTTAAAGAGCAATATCTTGAAACAAGTGAAATCAGCCTGTGAACTCTTAGGCCGCGTACACACGCGGGGACTGTCTGCCGAAACTAAGTTCGTCAAACAGTCCGCTCAAACTTTTGAATGAACGAACACGCCCACACACGGCACTTTTTGAGCGGACAAATACGGCAAACTTTGTTCGTCGTACTAAGTCCGCGCAACTTTTGAAATGAACGGACTCGCCCACACACGAGGCAACAGTCCGCTCATTTCGAGCGCGTGTGCAGGTAGGCGGGGCCCGCGACGGCTCCGCCGCCTGGAATGTACTTAAAGGGGAACCCCAACGCCGAAAAAAATCGGCGTGGGGGTCCCCCCAAAGTCCACAACAGACCCTTGTCCGAGCACGCTACCCGGCCGGCCAGGAAAGGGGGGCGAGCGAGTGAGCGCGCCCCCCTCCCGAGCCGTACCAGGCCGCGTGCCCTCAACATGGGGGGTGCCTTGGGGAAGGGGGGGCCGCGCGGCCCCCCCACCCCAAAGCACCTTGTCCCCATGTTGATGAGGACAAGGGCCTCTTCCCGACAACCCTGGCCGTTGGTTGTCGGGGTCTGCGGGCGGGGGGCTTATCGGAATCCGGGAGCCCCCTTTAATAAGGGGGCCCCCGGATACCGGCCCCCCACCCTATGTGAATGAGTATGGGGTACAATGTACCCCTACCCATTCACCTGTAAAATAAAAGTACCCAAAAAAAACACAACACACGAGATAAAATATTTTATTGCACAGCTCCGAGGGTCTTCCGTCTTCGGGGGTCTTCTCGCCGGACTCCTCCGCTATCTTCTTGTAGCTCTTTTGCTAGCGGAGGAGTCCGGCTTTCTTCCTCCCCGCCGCCGGCCTCTTCTCCCGACTTCGGGGGTCTTGTCCCCCTCTTCGGTTCTTCTGCCGGGCCACCGCGCCTTCTTATAGCTCTTTTGCAGGCGGTGGCCCGGTCTTCTGTCGCCGCTGTCGCCTTCCGGTCGCCTTCCGTTCTTCTTCTTCTTCTCCAGGAGATGTTGACACGTCGCTCTCTCCGGCCGGAATGCCAGAGCCGCGCTGTGCGGCCACTTATATAGTGACAATGGGGCGGTGTCACATGGTATATGTCACATGGGTTGGTCACATGGTGACCCCGCCCCCTTACGATGTCATAGTCCCCATGTGACATCAACCCATGTGACCAACCCATGTGACATATACCATGTGACACCGCCCCATTGTCACTATATAAGTGGCCGCACAGCGCGGCTCTGGCATTCCGGCCGGAGAGAGCGACGTGTCAACATCTCCTGGAGAAGAAGAAGAAGAACGGAAGGCGACCGGAAGGCGACAGCGGCGACAGAAGACCGGGCCACCGCCTCTAAAAGAGCTATAAGAAGGCGCGGTGGCCCGGCAGAAGAACCGAAGAGGGGGACAAGACCCCCGAAGTCGGGAGAAGAGGCCGGCGGCGGGGAGGAAGAAAGCCGGACTCTTCCGCTAGCAAAAGAGCTACAAGAAGATAGCGGAGGAGTCCGGCGAGAAGACCCCCGAAGACGGAAGACCCCCGGAGCTGTGCAATAAAATATTTTATCTCGTGTGTTGTGTTTTTTTTTGGGTACTTTTATTTTACAGGTGAATGGGTAGGGGTACATTGTACCCCATACTCATTCACATAGGGTGGGGGGCCGGTATCCGGGGGCCCCCTTATTAAAGGGGGCTGCCGGATTCCGATAAGCCCCCCGCCCGCAGACCCCGACAACCAACGGCCAGGGTTGTCGGGAAGAGGCCCTTGTCCTCATCAACATGGGGACAAGGTGCTTTGGGGTGGGGGGGCCGCGCGGCCCCCCCTTCCCCAAGGCACCCCCCATGTTGAGGGCACGCGGCCTGGTACGGCTCAGGAAGGGGGGGCGCTCGCTCGCCCCCCTTTCCTGGCCGGCCGGGTAGCGTGCTCGGACAAGGGTCTGTTGTGGACTTTGGGGGGACCCCCACGCCGATTTTTTTCGGCGTTGGGGTTCCCCTTTAAGTCCATACCAGGCGGCGGGGCCCGCGACGTCTCCTTCGCGGGCCCCGCCTACCTGGAGACGCGCTCGAAATGAGCAGACTTTCCTCCGAGCGGGAACAGTTTGCTCATTTTGAAAGTGGCCTACACACGGGTGGACTGTCCGCTCAAACCAAGTTTCAGCGGACAGTTTTTCGGAATTTCCGAAAAACTTTGTTTGTCAAACTGTCCGCTGAAACTGTCCGCTGAAGCCCCACACACGAGCGGACTGTCCGCTGAAACACTGTTCAGCGGACAAAGTTGAGCGAACAGTCCGCCCGTGTGTACGCGGCCTTAATGTAATAAAGGGAAGGGTCCATCTAGGCCACATTCCAGAGAGCGCCCCGCACATTTCCAGAAGGGTGTGCTGCATTACTTCCTTTCTCTCCAATGACCATATGATCACTTAAAATAAACAACACAAAGCAGGGTTTGAATGTGATTGGTGACAGATAAAAGTACTGACACTTTTGATACATTAACATGGAGCCTAAAATGGGTGTGTTTGGGAATACCTCTACCGCTGCAGCAATGCCTGGATGAAAAAAACGAAGCCTTAACGCGGAGTTACACCCGTTTTTTTTCTTCATTTTTTTAAAGTCAGCAGCAACAAAAAGCTACAAAAGGTTTAGCTTCTCACTTTTAATAAACGGACACTTACCTGCCCCACGGTCCAGCGATGTGGCCGCCCAGAGGCTAGCTCCTCTCCCCCTCCTCTCCTCGGCTCCATCATTGTAACTGTGGGCACCCCGGCTGTGACAGCTTACGGCTTTCTCAGCCCGGGCACGCACTGCGTATGCGCGAGTCACGCTGTGCTCTCCTATTGGCCAGCGGATCTTCTGTGACCTGAGTTTGTGTCCCAGAAGATTGCTGACAGGGAGGGGCCGCCTAGAGCGAGAGGAGGAGTCGTCTAGGCGGCCGAAGATAGGAAGCAGGAAGTGGGACAGGAAGTCCCACGAAAAAAGGGTACACACTCCCCCTCCCCCCCCCCCCACAAATGTGGCATGTCAGTGGGTGAGGAGTGTTTAAATCGGAAGTTCCAATTTTAGGTGGAACTCTGCTTTAATAGTGTAGACTATGTTCTTTGCATGCTTTTAAAGCTTCATTCAATGTATTGACTGGCATGTACTACTTCCCACCAATTGTTTTCCTAGAAATCTCAGGAACAGGTTACTCAATGTTATATTATTGTGGGTTGAGAAGTACAATGACTTAGTGTGCTGTTGCTCTTATATTGACTAATCAAAAGTATTACATGTTTTTATGCATTTGTTAAGCTTTTTTTTGTATTTTTCCAGGCAACAATAGATATACATATTTCACTTACAACACTGTAAATACAAAAATTAGAGGGTCTGTGCCTAACCAAAATGTGCTGCTATTAAAAAAAAAAAAGAAGAAGAAAAAAGACCTCATGCACTTGGGCCTACAGTGTAAACAAATGGACATATTTTAGTGCCTGGGAAACAGTGGTGCTGCACACAGCCATTTCCAAATATGAATGGGTATGCTATGCTTCAGACCTTGTCAACCAAAGGACACAAATATTTAAACTTTAGACCCCTTTCACACCAGGGCATTTTGCAGGCGCTATAGCGTTAGAAATAGCGCCTGCAAAACGCCCTAAAGAAGCTGCACCATTGTGTGTAGTGTGAAAGCCCTGAGGGCTTTCACACTACAGCGGTGCACTGGCAGGACGTCAGAAAAAAGTCCTGCCAGCAGCTTCTTTGGAGCGGTGAAGGAGCGGTGTGTTTACCGCTCCTCCACCGCTGCTGCCCATTGAAATCAATGGGGCAGCGCTGTAATGGCGCCGGCAAAACGCCGCTATTGCGGCGTATTGCCGGCGGTTTTAACCCTTTCGCGGCCGCTAGCGGGGGGTAAAAGCGCCCCGCTAGCGCCCAAAATGCGCCGCAAATCCGCCGCAAATCCAGCGGTAAAACGCAGCTAAAAATAGTGGCGTTTTACCACCGACGCAAGGTGCGGTGTGGTGTGAAAGGGGTCTTAAAGCGGGAGTCTGCCGGGACTCCGCGTTTTATATTTTTTTTTTAAAGCCAGCAGCTACAAATACTGCAGCTGCTGACTTTTAAAATAGTGACACTTACCCGCCCAGCGCGCCGCGATGACGGCACCCGAAGCCGATCTCTCGATCGTCTCTCGGCTTCTGCCGCGGCCATCTTGGGTATGGGAATCAGGAAGTGGAGCCTTTCAGCTTCATTTCCCGGTTCCCTACTGTGCATGCGCGAGTCGCGCTGCGCAATAAGGATGGACCCGCTGCCTCTGGGATCTGTGTGTTTCCCAGCAGGCAGTGGGGGACTTTCGGAAAGGGGCGTAATCTACGCCCCTTTCCGCAGAGAGCTATCCCGGAAGTGGGTGCAGATACCTGTACTCATGGGTGTCCGCAGCAGGGGGCAAGGGGGGTCAAGTGCCCCCCCCTGGAATCCCCAAGGTGTTGCCACTGCCGCCGCCGCCGCCATGCTGCATTATTTTTTTTTCTGAGTCCGCTCTCTCCTGTGTATCACAGCGCTGGATGGCTGTGTTCGGCGGCCGCTCTGTAACACAGTCCCGCCCCCCCCCAGACCTCGTGTGATAGTAGAGAGAATCAACGCTCCGCCTATCACATGAGCCGGTCTGGGGGGGGCGGGACTGTGTTACAGAGCGGCCGCCGAATACAGCCATCCAGCGCTGTGATACACAGGAGTAGATGCCCATCCATGCTACAGTGCCTGGATAGGAGGATCGAGGGGGAGGGGGGCTGCAGTGCTCTCCTCCACCACCGCACTCTCCTGCCCCCCCCCCCCTGCTCTTCTCTTCCACCACCGCACTCTCCTGACCCCCGTGCTCTCCTCCACCACCACACTCTCCTGACCCCCCCCCCCCCCAGTGCTCTCTTCCACCACTGCACTCTCCTGCCCCCCCAGTGCTCTCCTCCACCACCGCACTCTCCTGCCCCCCCCTGCTCTTCTCTTCCACCACCGCACTCTCCTGACCCCCGTGCTCTCCTCCACCACCACACTCTCCTGACCCCCCCCCCAGTGCTCTCTTCCACCACTGCACTCTCCTGCCCCCCCCAGTGCTCTCCTCCACCACCGCACTCTCCTGCCCCCCCCCCTGCTCTTCTCTTCCACCACCGCACTCTCCTGACCCCCGTGCTCTCCTCCACCACCACACTCTCCTGACCCCCCCCCCAGTGCTCTCTTCCACCACTGCACTCTCCTGCCCCCCCCCAGTGCTCTCCTCCACCACCGCACTCTCCTGCCCTCCCCCCTGCTCTTCTCTTCCACCACCGCACTCTCCTGACCCCCGTGCTCTCCTCCACCACCACACTCTCCTGACCCCCCCCCCCCCCCCAGTGCTCTCTTCCACCACTGCACTCTCCTGCCCCCCCCCAGTGCTCTCCTCCACCACCGCACTCTCCTGCCCCCCCCTGCTCTTCTCTTCCACCACCGCACTCTCCTGACCCCCGTGCTCTCCTCCACCACCACACTCTCCTGACCCCCCCCCCAGTGCTCTCTTCCACCACTGCACTCTCCTGCCCCCCCCAGTGCTCTCCTCCACCACCGCACTCTCCTGCCCCCCCCCTGCTCTTCTCTTCCACCACCGCACTCTCCTGACCCCCGTGCTCTCCTCCACCACCACACTCTCCTGACCCCCCCCAGTGCTCTCTTCCACCACTGCACTCTCCTGCCCCCCCCCAGTGCTCTCCTCCACCACCGCACTCTCCTGCCCCCCCCCTGCTCTTCTCTTCCACCACCGCACTCTCCTGACCCCCGTGCTCTCCTCCACCACCACACTCTCCTGACCCCCCCCCCCCCGTGCTCTCTTCCACCACTGCACTCTCCTGCCCCCCCCCAGTGCTCTCCTCCACCACCGCACTCTCCTGCCCCCCCCCTGCTCTTCTCTTCCACCACCGCACTCTCCTGACCCCCGTGCTCTCCTCCACCACCACACTCTCCTGACCCCCCCCCAGTGCTCTCTTCCACCACTGCACTCTCCTGCCCCCCCCAGTGCTCTCCTCCACCACCGCACTCTCCTGCCCCCCCCCCTGCTCTTCTCTTCCACCACCGCACTCTCCTGACCCCCGTGCTCTCCTCCACCACCACACTCTCCTGACCCCCCCCAGTGCTCTCTTCCACCACTGCACTCTCCTGCCCCCCCCAGTGCTCTCCTCCACCACCGCACTCTCCTGCCCCCCCCCCCCAGGGCTCTCTTCCACCACTGCACTCTCCTGCCCCCCCCAGTGCTCTCCTCCACCACCACACTCTCCTGACCCCCCCCAGTGCTCTCTTCCACCACTGCACTCCCCTGCCCCCCCCAGTGCTCTCCTCCACCACCGCACTCTCCTGCCCCCCCCAGGGCTCTCTTCCACCACAGCACTCTCCTGCCCCCCCCAGTGCTCTTCTCTTCCACCACCGCACACTCCTGCCCCCCCAGTGCTCTCCTCCACCACTGCACTCTCCTGCCCCCCCATGCTCTCCTCCACCACCGCACTCTCCTGCCCCCCCCAGTGCTCTTCTCTTCCACCACCGCACTCTCCTGCCCCCCCCCCCCCAGTGCTCTCATCCACCACCGCACTCTCCTGCCCCCCCCCCCAGTGCTCTCCTCCCCCACCGCACTCTCCTGCCCCCCATGCTCTCTTCTACCACTGTGCTCTCCTCCACCACCACACTCTCCTGCCCCCCCCAGTGGTCTCCTCTACCACCACACTCTCCTGCCACCCCCTCCAGTGCTCTCCTCCACCACCACACTCTCCTGCCACCCCCTCCAGTGCTCTCCACCACCACACTCTCCTGCCTCCCCCCAGTGCTCTTCTCCACCGCCACACTCTCCTGCCCCCCCAGTGGTCTCCATCACCACCACACTCTCCTGCCACCCCCTCCAGTGCTCTCCTCCACCACCACACTCTCCTGCCCCCCCCCCACAGTGCTCTCCTCCACCAACACACTATCCTGCCCCCCCCCCCAGTTTTCTCCTCCCCTGTTCTTGCTGCTCTCCAGCTCTCCCCATCCTTCTCTAGCCACCATCCCAGTGCTTTCCCCCCCAGTGCTCTCCGCCCCTGTTCCCCCCAGTGCTCTCTCCCCCCCCCGTGCCCTCCACTCCCCCCAGTGCTCTCCCCCAGTGCTCTCCTCTCTCCCCCTGTTCTTTCCCCTCCAGTGCTCTCCTCTCAGTGCTCTCCCCTCCCCCCAATGCTCCCCCCTGTTCTCCCCCCCCCCAGTGCTCTTCAGCTCTCCCCATCACTCTCTAGCCCCCACCCCAGTGCTCTCCAGCCCTCCTTACTCCCCACCCCTGTTCTGTCTGCACCCCTGGTGCTCTCCAGCCCCCCCCAGTGCTCTCTACCCTCCGTGCTCTCCCCCCTGTTCTTTTTGGCTCCCCCTTAGCACCCTCCACTCCCCACCCCTGTACTCTCCTCTCCCCCTGCATTTTGCGCCCACCCATGTGCTCTCCACCCCCCATAGTGCTCTCCAGTCCCCCGTGCTTTCCACCCCCGTTCTTTCTGTCCCCCACTGGTGCTCTCAAGCTCCCCCCCATTGCTCTCCACTCACCCCTGCTCTTTGTGCCCCCCCCCAGTGCTCTTCACCACCCCACACTCTTAGCCCCCCCAGTGCTCTCAGCCTACCGTGCTCTCTACCCCTGTTCTTGTTGGCCCCCCCAGTGCTCTCAAGTTCCCCCCAAGCGCTCTCCGCTCCCCATCCTTGTGATCTCCACTCCCCCTCACTCTTTGCCCCCACCCATGTGTTCTCCAACCCCGCCAGTACTCTTTGCTCCCCCTTCTCTCAAACTCCCACTCAGTGCTCCCCACTTCCCCAGGACCAGAGGGCAGGCTGACTGGGGCCAGAAAATGAGGACGGCTGAAGGTGCAGGTGGCCAGGGACCACTCCATCTTACAGCAGACAAATCCTCTGGAAGGAGCACCGTCCCCATCCAAAACGAGAACAGACCCTGCCTGCTGCTGGCCGTCATGGATATCCTGCTGGCATGCAAGGTACCGTACCAAGCATCAACAACACACCTTCCCACAGACAGAGACTGCAGACTGGGACATGGGGCACAGGAGGGGCTGCAATGATGTGCACAGTGAGACTGCATTCACGGCACAGTAAAGCTGCATTTGATGGACACAGTGAGGCTGCATTTGATGGACACAGTGGAGGCTGCATTTGAAGGGCACAGTGGAGGCTGCATTTGAAGGGCACAGTGAGGCTGCATTTGAAGGGCACAGTGAGGCTGCATTTGGTGGGCACAGTGAGGCTGCATTTGGTGGGCACAGTGAGGCTGCATTTGGTGGGCACAGTGAGGCTGCATTGGTGGGCACAGTGAGGCTGAATTTGATGGGCATTGGTGAGGCTGCATTGAGCTCTTGCATCAAGTCTGCAGTCTCTGTCCATCTCCTGTAGCATGTCTGCAGTCTCTGAGGGAGTCTGGAGAGGAGTCAAAAGTGGGAGCACCGCCGGGATGGGGGTCATGGGAGAAGTCAGACTTGTGTGGACTGTGGATAGGAGACTATAGGATAAAACCTCCAAGCTGGAGCCGACTGACTGAGCCTTGCACAGTGCACCTGAGAGGAGGTCAGTGAAAGCACCGCCAGGCCAGACGGGGGTCACTGATGTAAGGGGGGAGTGAATACGATAATGTAAGGGGCACTGATATAAAGGGTTTCCTCCTTATATTAGTAACCCACCCCCCTTACCTTAGAGTATTCTTTCTGAAGAAGGTGGTTCCCCCCCCCCCCCCCACGTTCTGAGTTTCTGGGGTCCCCCTTGATGATTGATCACTTACCACTATTAACTGGAATTTGAATATATATATATATATATATATATATATATATACATATATATATATATATATATATAAAGCCCTATGTGATTTCATATCTATATCTAATGCTCTCTTCATCAAATGTGCTTTAAAATGTATGGTTTTCACTTTCATGAACAAGAAAATAATGACGTTATGCTGTTGGGCTGGTATAATAATGCTGTTGGGCTGGTATAATAATGCTGTCGGGCTGGTATAATAATGCTGTCGGGCTGGTATAATAATGCTGTCGGGCTGGTATAATAATGCTGTTGGGCTGGTATGAAATTTTTTCCAGGGCTGGTATTTGAAAGCATGGGCGTCCGCAAGATTCCTCAGGTGGCTGGGTACCAGGCCCATATAGCCTAGAGAATGTACATCTCTTTACATTGCAATACATCTGTTGTTGTCATATTTTTATCTTGATGAAAACAGCCAATCCAGTGACAGTATGAGATCAATATATGACCACAACAGATGTATTGCAATGTAAAGAGATGTAGATTCTCTAGGCTATATGGGCCTGGAACACAGCCGCCAGAGTCACTCCCAATACAAAGTGAAGATGAATTATCTCTTATATAACACAAATGTATTACCAGTGGAAAGATTTTCATGAGATTGTCGAAAAGGGGTGGAGCATGAGCGGCCTTGAAATGATGCCCCCCCTTGGAAAAAGTTCTGCGGACGCCCATGCCTGTACTGTACAGGTATCTGCACCCCCCTCCCCCCTGAAAGGTGGCAATTGTGGCGCCGGAGGGGGGAGGGTTCCGATGAGCGGAAGGTCCACTTTAGGGTGGACCTCCGCTTTAAAGTTAAAACACTTGTGTTTTCTTTCTCAGGGATATTTGTTATAGTTTGTGTATACCCAAAACTGTTTTTATTTTCCAGTAGAGAGTGTTTTATAGGTAGGGTAGAGCAGCCATTCTCAACCTTTTCACCTCAAAAAAAATCCTTGAACTAAGTTTCAGGTCTCAAGCAATCCCTGCTAAGATCGGTCAATTGGGGGGCCATTGGGAAAATGCCCTTTACATTGGTGGTGGTCAGTGGAAAGAATGCTCCCCTTACAGCGGTGGTCAGATTGCCACTGGAGATTCCCCCTTGCCCACTGTTCTGTTCTCCAACAATTGTTGGCTTTCCCATATTTTTTATATCCCAGTGACAGCCAGTATGTACAAGATGTGTCTACAAAGTTTGGTGAGTGGTCCAATATCTTATCTGCAACATGAGCCATGTGCGTGTGCACGTGGCTATCCAGAGACACGCCGAGAAGTGCCACCTAGCGTGGAGTACATGTGACCGTCAGGGTAAATCCAATGCGGGCAGTAAAACGTAGTCAGTGTGAGAGGTCACAGTGCAATGGAGCAACAAGTGAACATCGAGTTCTGGAAATTGGTGATGGAGCTGCATAAAATGTTGGTGCAAGTGTACGGGATGGAAGCCGTGAGCAGAACATTTGGTTCAAGTGCTTTTTCGCAAGGGGAAAGAAATGACTGAGAATGAGCCACGTTTGGGACGGCCGTCCACAAGCAGAACCCCAGACATGATCTAGTGAGTGAGACAAATGTTGGCACCAACTGATGCTACGACTGAAGGCGGAGGAATTGGGCATTAGCAAGAACACGGTGCGCACTATCGTCCATGAGCATTTAGGTAAGTGGAAGATCTGCTCCCAGTTTGTGACGCACAAACTGACAGACGAACAGAAAGCAAAACTGATGGAAACCTTTGGAGATTTCATCAACATGTGTGATCAGGATCTATCCTTTCTTTGAACCATTGTCACAGGGGATTAGACCTGGTGCTACCAGTTCGATCTGGAATCCAAGTGGAAACCGATGGAATGGTGTTCACTGTCTTCCCAGCGACCCAAAAAGAGTCGCCTGCAAAAGTCCAAGGTCAAGATATCATGAAAGGCGCACATATTGCGGACGTGGCGGCAAATCAAGCATGTGTGACAACGGTTCTGAGAGTTTGGAGTTGCTGACAGTTTCCAGAAGCTTTATGAACGTTGCCAGAAGTGTGGTAAAAAGGATGGCAATTATTTTGAAGACCAATAAAGGTAATTTGCCTCTTCTATTTTTTTTTGTTTTCTGATACTATTCACCAAACTTTTTAGACACACCTTCTATACAGCCTGCAATAAAAACCTGAAAGGGGTTCTAATTCTTACCTCTATCCAAAGTAAAAAAATTAATAAAAGTTTTGCCAATACATATACGTCAAAGGATAAGGAAAGTTTTCTACTAAGACCCCCATACCTTTTTGTATTCACCCCCTAACTAAGTCTAAAGTGTTCAGAGAGTGTTTTGTATGTTAGCTGCTGTTTTGTGTTATATCACAATTTTTTTGTCATTTATATAGGGAGCGCAGTGTTTTCCCCCTCTTTTTGATTTGTACCCTAACTAAGTCTAACCTCCCTCCTAGATTGTAAGCTCTAACGAGCAGGGCCCTATAATTCCTTCTGTATTGAATTGTATTGTAATTGTACCCTCTGCCCTCATGTTGTAAAGCACTATGCAAACTGTTGGCGCTATATAAATCCTGTATAATAATAATATCATCACCACCCACCCAAAATGCTATAATTACCTAGATCTTGCTCTGAAAGCAGTGGCATTGTTTACATTCCTTGGCCGGCTTATTGATCCAACACCAGCGCGAGCACAGTTCACCACCATAGACTTCTGCATGGCTAGTAGGGGGATGGGGCAAATTGGAAGCTTTGTGGGAAAGTTTTCTTACCCTTTAATGCAAAAATAATTATAGCAAAATAATATAAAAAAAATAATGATGGTAAAAACCCCCACAAAAATAATGATTGTAAAAAAATGCAAAAATAATGATTGTAAAAAAAAAAGCAAAAATAATGATTGTAAAAAAATTCAAAAATAATGATGATAAAATAAAATGTACCAAAAAAAATGAGTTTTAGATACAAATAATAAAATGATGACCAAAAAAAAATCACAAAGGGAGGCAAACATAAGACAAAAAACAAATGAACTCTATTTTAAGTTCTTGAAGAGCAGGACACCAATTATAAATAAGAGGACGTGCCCCATATGCAGTGTCAGCAGTCTGATTCCCACAGAATTCACAGAGCAATGAGTTTTTGTAAAGCCGCCGATTGGATACTCCCCATAATAGTCCCTTACATGCTTGCTGATTCCATTGTGTTAGGTAGTTCAGTAAACAATGTAGTAAATAAATGCTGGGATGTCACCAGTCGTTTTACTCAATGGCATTTTGTGTTGCAAGAATGGTTTGGTAAAAAAATCCTTTCAGCCTAAAAATTAGGTTTGAGACAAGTTGTCTCCTCTTGTGTGCTTACAATGTTGATTCCTTTACATATATTTGCATTATTAGGTCTATTCGGAAGAAAAAAAAGGATGCTTTTCATCAACTCAACTCATTGTTTTTATACTCAATCTTGGTAATGGTCAGGATCGGGGACCACTGAACTAAAAGGCTTACAGAATTAAACTGAAGAATATTTTGGAATGTGCCATTATTCTAATTTCACGAGCCAATGAATGAAGTCAAAACCTACAATCATTAAAAAACATAACAGAGCTCAATATATTTGCTACATTATAAGTAATAGTAGACCCAATATTTTTATAGTCTGGTTTCAATTACTGCATTAAAGAGGAAGTAAACCCTGATTAGTTTACTTCCTCTTTCATTCCCTGCAAAGGCAAAGCATAATGGACTACTATGCATCGCATAGTAGCCCATTATGTGTCACTTACCTGACACAGGAGCCAGCGAAGTCACCGCTGTCCCCTGTAGTCCGGCGCATCCATCTTTTCGGTGGGGTCTCGCAGCTCCGCTGCTGTCATTCGGCGGAGCCGCGATGACGTCACTCCCGCGCATGCGCACGGGAGCCGACACGCGCGGCAGGTCCATTATTGGAAATGCCGCGCTCAGTGCGCCTGCGCGCCACTGTCTACGGCGCATGCGCCGTAGACAGCGGTGCCTGTCTTCGGGCAAATATCTCCTTAACCGTATAGGTATAGGAGATATTTCTTGGACCTACAGGTAAGCCTTAATCTAGGCTTACCTGTAGGTCAAATTGGTTTGTAAGGGTTTACAACCACTTTAAACACATATTTAGTATCTAAAAATGGATAAAAACTCTGTGAGATCTTGGTAACCATTCTTAGTCCATCAAATAATAATGTTTCATCAGAGGCGATTTGTTACTAAACTCCTGTGCTAAACACATTTCTCTTATTGCTCAAAATAAACGGGCTATTTCTTGTTATAATTATATTGGTAATGAGAGAGGAAAGAGACCATACATACACAAAGTCCCTCTTGAACTACACTCCACTCAAAACTGAAAGAGAAACCTTAGTATGTACAGGAAGCATAGCCCACCAGTTCAATACTTCTTCAACTAGACCCAACTGTAGTGCATCGGTCCAACCCATGCCCTTTTTGTTGGCAATCTGGTGATCCTGGAATCCATCAACTTGTGATGTTGCTACACACATTGCAGGATCTACACTCCATCTTATATACAGAAATCCTGATTTGAAAAAAAAAGATCTGCTTTGGAGTTTTGAATGTGATTGGTGGTGGAGGAAGCAGAGAGAGCACTTTACAAAGCACAGACAACAGTAAAATACATTCCCACTACTTTCTTGTCTATCCTATACTGGGCAGTGTTTGCTTGTGGATGCAGTGGATTAAGGAAACCAATGCAGAAAAAATAGCTGAACTCTAGGGAAAGGAAAAATGCACCCTCCAGGTTTTAGGACTGGTCCCCACAGTCTTCACTTTCCTGTACTCTGGCTCTCACAGGTCCTTTAGTGTCATCGAGTTCAATGTGATCAATGCCCCGTACACACGATCAGACTTTCCAACAACAAATCTGTGGATTTTTTTCCAAAGGATGTTGGTTCAAACTTGTCTTGTATACACACAGTCACAAAAATGTTGGCCGAAAGTGAGAACCCAGGGACATACAACACGTATGTAGAGAAAAAGGAAGTTCAATAGCCAGTGCGGCTCCTTCTGCTTGATTGCGAGCATGCGTGAACTTTTGTGTAACGGACTTGTGTACACGAGATTGGACTTTCCAAAAACAAGTTTTGTTGTCGGAAAATTTGTGAATGCTCTCAAACATTTGTTGGTGGAAAGTCCGACAGCAAATGTTCTATGGAGCATACACACGGTTGGAATTTCCGACAACAAGCTCCCAACCAACATTTGTTGTTGAAAAGTCAGATCGCGTGTACGCGGCATAACAATGAGTTTCTCTTATCTGAACCCATTTTGATCTGTTAAATATACAATTGAAAGCATTTTATATCTGCTCAAAAAATGCTGAAATATTCACTACTATGAGGCAAGAAGAATATTTTTGTCCCAGGGAACCTAGAGAGGTGCTGCATGGGGAAGGTTCTCACCTTGCAACATTGTCCATTCGAACTGAAGAAACACATATTTTAGTACAACCTGTACCCACAACTTACTTACTAAGGGTGTAAAATAGCTATAAAAGCTAAAATCAGAAAAGTGGGGAGCTTAGTAACAGCACCTGTGGTTTTATGCCAGGCATGGTAGAGTGTGATTTTAAGAGCTACCTTAGATAGTTTTACTGTAAATGTTATGCTGCGTCCACACAACCGGACTTTCCGGCAGAAAAGGTCAGACGGAATCATTTCATTGGATAATCAAGTTATTTAAATATGAAATTAGCACAAGAGTGTAAGGCTCCCTTCACACCTTTGCGTTCCGTTTTGCAGGCAGGATCAGAATCAGAATGTACTGCTTTTTTTTTTACAAAATAGATTAGACCTAAAATTGGGAATTAACACCCTAAAAGTTCAAGTGTCAGCTTTATCAGCTCTAACGGACATGCGGTGGGCACCTTTATGACACATTATAGCTTAGACCCAGCGGTTCTTACTTCCTGTGATTTTGGGAAAAAGACCTTGCAACTGTCGGCTCTGTAATCTCATTAAATTTCTTTATTGCAGTAACCCTCCCTGTAAGCGAGTTATTTATCATTGGTATGCTGCCATGCCATAGAGGCACCAGGAAAATGGAAAATGTAATACTTAACTTTCTGTAATTTCAGCATACACCTTCCCTTCTATAATCCTTAAAGTGGTGTCCCCCCCCCCCCCCCCCCCCAAAAAAAATCTGATTAAAATTCCTAAAAAAATAAAAATGTTGAAAAAAAAAAAATTAACTCAACTCTAAATGCCTGTTGCTAGGGGGTCCCTTGTAGTCTGCCTCCTTCAGTGCCCGGGCACCTGACGTCACTTCCCCATGGCGCAGTCAGTCATCTGGGACAGGTGACAGGTCCCAGATGGCTGTGCGGCGTATCACGTATCACACATGCACAGCCAGGTGCCCACAGTAAGAATTCCGGCGGCGCCGAGCGGAGCAGGGAATGAGCGGGGCTTCGTTCCCTCGCATCACTGGACCCTGGGACAGGTAAGTGTCCGATTATTAAAAGTCAGCAGTTGCAGTATTTGTAGCTGCTGACTTTTAATTTTTTTTTTTAAGGGGCACCCCACTTTAAGGTTCTGAAGACTAGTTACAAGAATGCCTGGGGGGGGGGGGGGGGCAGCAACTCTTTTTTTTTAATAGAGTTCTAAGTGGTGCTGTGGGTTGGTTGGGGGCGGATCAACCAACCATTGGTATGCTGCCGTGGGTAGGCACCAGGGAAGGAAAATTACAGAAAGGTAAGTATTCAATTTTCCATTTTCCTTCCACTTCACAATTATGTGTCACTTTGTGTTGGTCTATCACATAAAATCCCAATAAAACAACATTTACCTTTTTGGTTGTAACATGACAAAATGTGGAAAATTTCAAGGGGTATGAATACTTTTTCAAGGCACAATATTGCTAGAGGGTTTTTTCTTTTCTCGGGAGAGTGCATGTGATCAGCACTGTCCAGAGGGTCAGGGGTCCTGCATCCTGATAGGACAGCCAATGCACTATGAAAACTCCTCCTACAAGCTTTAACCAGGCACTGATAGAAGTCACAAGACTGCTATATACTGCTGATGAAAAAAGGTATTTAGCAGTTTATATTTACTAAAATAATTGCATTTCCATGTTCTGTGCACCATGGGAGACCAGATATAGTGAATGCAGGGTCCTGGGTTTAGTAACACTTAATGATTTTGTGTAATTAGTATAGTATTTGTAGGGAAAAAATGGAGTGACCAGAACCATGCATGCTTGGAAACAAAGGAATACATTAACCCTTTCATGACTAAGCCTATTTTTGGAATTTGGTGTTTACAAGTTAAAATCCATATTTTTTGCTAGAAAATTACTTGGAACCCCCAAACATTATATATATTTTTTTAGCAGAGGCTCTAGAGAATAAAACGGCGATTGTTGCAATATTTTATGTCACACGGTATTTGCGCAGTGGTGTTTTAAACACAACTTTTTGGGAAAAGGGACACTTTCATGAATAAAAAAAAAACAAAACAGTAAAATTAGCCCAATTTTTTTGCGTAATGTGAAAGATAATGTTACGCCGAGTAAATAGATACCAAACATGTCACACTTTATAATTGCGCGCACTTGTAGATTGACGACAAAGTACGGTACCTAAAAATCTCAATAGGCGACGCTTTAAAAATTTTTTACGGTTACCAGGTTAGCGTTACAGAGGAGGTCTACAGCTAGAATTATTGCTCTCGCTCTGACGATCGCGGCGATACCTCACATGTGTGATTTGAACACCGTTTACATACGCGGGCGCGACTTCCGTATGCGTTTTCTTTGCTTCGCGAGCTCGCGGGGACGGCGGGCGCTTTGAAAATGTTTTTTTTATTTTTTTATTTATTTTATTTATTTTAAAACGACTAAATTGTTAAAAAAAAAAAAAAAAAATTTGATCACTTTTATTGCTGTCACAAGGAATGTAAACATCCCTTGTGACAGTAATAGGTGGTCATAAAATATTTTAACCAATCACAAAACTCATATAGTGTGCAAGAAATACACCTTAAGTGTATAATTCATAAGTGTATATAAAAAAAGTCCAAAGACAAAAAATAAAAAATAATAAAAGTCTCTGTATAAACGTTGATCGAATCCAAACGTGAGATAAAGGTCACCATCCACCTTCCTTAAATGAGACTAACATGCAGACACCATGTGGTATTCCCGTCACCTTTCAAGATAGAGGCTTACCAGATGTAATAGACCCACACGAATCTACACTCGGAGGGTCACACAGGCTTGTGTACTCGTATACGAGATTTTTAGACGTAGTATTTCCAGGAAAGTAGCGAATCAGACTGGATGTCTCGGCTAGTTGACAAATCCTTCAGCAGTAAAATCCAACTCAAATAGTATTGAACCCATACAAAGAGAAAATAGGGGCCACAATAGTGTAATTCCGTTTAAGAAAAATATTTAATAAAAAGGTAATAAACTTACATGTAACCAAAGAATCAAGCGCTTAGTCAGTAAAAACAGTGCTACAGCAGGAGTCCCGACGCGTTTCGTCCTCCACAGACGTCATCTGGGGTAACACTCCACTGTAGCACACTCACTTTTATATCCCCCCTTTCAATCTGGGCGAAAATTCCATCTGCCTGTGTCACCGTATATTACTTCCGGTTTAAGATGGCGCCCGGCGTGCGTTCCACGCCTCGCTCTAATATTACAACAAAAATCCGCCAGCGTTTTAATGCCATAACACATGCGGAGTAAGCCGATAGATAAAATCAGCCTTAATCCACCTAGAAAGACAAAATACTAAAGATCTTCCCATCACACAAAGAAACCTCATATCCGGGTCATAGCTGAAATAATGACAGACGCCCAATAAGAGGACTGATCACACAGTGGGCGTATCACATTGCATAACCAACCTCACATCCGGGTCATGAGTGAAATGACAACACACGCCATACATGGGAGACTAATCCCGCGGTCGGGGACACGCCCACCGCGGGATTAGTCTCCCATGTATGGCGTGTGTTGTCATTTCACTCATGACCCGGATGTGAGGTTGGTTATGCAATGTGATACGCCCACTGTGTGATCAGTCCTCTTATTGGGCGTCTGTCATTATTTCAGCTATGACCCGGATATGAGGTTTCTTTGTGTGATGGGAAGATCTTTAGTATTTTGTCTTTCTAGGTGGATTAAGGCTGATTTTATCTATCGGCTTACTCCGCATGTGTTATGGCATTAAAACGCTGGCGGATTTTTGTTGTAATATTAGAGCGAGGCGTGGAACGCACGCCGGGCGCCATCTTAAACCGGAAGTAATATACGGTGACACAGGCAGATGGAATTTTCGCCCAGATTGAAAGGGGGGATATAAAAGTGAGTGTGCTACAGTGGAGTGTTACCCCAGATGACGTCTGTGGAGGACGAAACGCGTCGGGACTCCTGCTGTAGCACTGTTTTTACTGACTAAGCGCTTGATTCTTTGGTTACATGTAAGTTTATTACCTTTTTATTAAATATTTTTCTTAAACGGAATTACACTATTGTGGCCCCTATTTTCTCTTTGTATGGGTTCAATACTATTTGAGTTGGATTTTACTGCTGAAGGATTTGTCAACTAGCCGAGACATCCAGTCTGATTCGCTACTTTCCTGGAAATACTACGTCTAAAAATCTCGTATACGAGTACACAAGCCTGTGTGACCCTCCGAGTGTAGATTCGTGTGGGTCTATTACATCTGGTAAGCCTCTATCTTGAAAGGTGACGGGAATACCACATGGTGTCTGCATGTTAGTCTCATTTAAGGAAGGTGGATGGTGACCTTTATCTCACGTTTGGATTCGATCAACGTTTATACAGAGACTTTTATTATTTTTTATTTTTTGTCTTTGGACTTTTTTTATATACACTTATGAATTATACACTTAAGGTGTATTTCTTGCACACTATATGAGTTTTGTGATTGGTTAAAATATTTTATGATCACATATTGCTATGTAATAGTTTGTTCTTTAGCGCTACACTATGATTTAATATTTGTTAATGATTCACTGTTTTATATCCTTGTGATTGTGATAGCAGCTTTGTTTTTTCTGTTTGGATAGCGCAGTGTCACAGGGTAACATTTTTTTGACAGTAATAGGTGGTGACAGGTACTCTTTATGGAGGGATCGGGGGTCTAAAAGACCCCCCACCCCTCCTTTACACTTCAATGTATTCAGATCGCCGAAAACGGCGATTCTGAATACCGGATATTTTTTTAAAACCGGCGCCATTGGCAGCCGAGTAAACGGGAAGTGACGTCATGACGTCGCTTCCGTGTTTACGATGAGGAGACTGGAACGAAGCCGATTACGGCTTCGTTCCAGTTCCTCCGCAGCAGCCGGAGGCGTCGGACAGGGAATCGGTGCTCCCGATCGAGCGGGAGCACCGGTAACAGCGGCGAGAGGCGGCGGGAGGGGGGGACGTCCCCTCCCGCTCCTCCGGCATAACAGCCGAGCGGCTTTTAGCCGCATCGGTTGTTATGGCTGGAAAGCCAATCGCCCGCTGTAAAAAACGGTACCGGGATGATGCCTGCAGGTGCGGGCATCATCCCGGTATACCCCCCGGAAGCCGAGTACGCAGATCTGCGTACGCTCGGCGGGAAGGGGTTAAAATACAATACAATACATTACATCACTTCCGAAGTTGCATTCTGTTTTATGAGAATTTTTGTAATTCTAAGTACCTGTTTGTATTTTGTATGAGAAAAAAAAATGTACGATCATTCGTCCGATATTCTCATTGTATATATGAGGCTTAAAGCGGAAGTAAAGCCGCTGAGTTTTTTTTTTCATACCTGCAAGGGAAAAGGCATAATGAGCTAGTATGCACCGCATACTAGCTCCTTATGAAATACTTACCTTATAACGAGGCCCCCGAAATCTGGCCCGATCCACGCCGAGGGAGCTGACATGTTCGCTCGGCGTGTCTTCCGGGTATCGCGGCTCCGGCCACTCATATGGTCACTCCCGCGCATGCGCACGGGAGATTTCTTCCCGGCAGGGTATGGCGTCTGCCGGACTTTCAGCCGAGAGGGGGATATCTCCTAAACCTACGGTTTAGGAGATTTTTTTTTATCTACAGGTAAGCCTTATTATAAGCTTTCCTGTAGGTAAAAGTTGTAAAAATGACTATACGACCTCTTTAAGTTTAATTTTTGGCCACGTATATTTAAATAAAATGCTGTGCATTGCATATATCTGACAATTCGTTTTACAATAACTGTATTTCTCAGTTTGCCATGGCCCCTCTGATTATCATTTAGATGATCTCTGCCTTGGTTTGTTTCTTCCTGTGGAATACAAAGCTTGCATTGTGCCCACTTCATGCCATGTCTGAAAAGTAGGGTAGAGGAAATCTAACTAGCTCTTTTGTTTTTGACATCAAGAGGGTGAATGATTTATAAACAAGCCTTGACATTCTGATGCATCAGAAATCCATTGTTCTTACTCATTTGTCAGCACAATTATGAAAGCTAATTGACAAGTTCATATCTCACCTCTGAAAATGGAACTGGGGCATCTTTTCTTCCCGGCCCCCCGGAATAGAAATAGTATTTGGCATGTTTTTTTTTTGTGTTATTACTTACAAGTTTAGAATCATAAGTGGAACTATGAATTAACTAACAGGCAAAGATCAAAGACTTGTCTTGTATGTTGTGATTCCAAAAATGTACTAAAACATACAAAACTGAGATATTCATAAATACAATTAGTGCAATAAATAAACACATCCCATACTTAGAGGTCCATTTTAATTAATCTCAACCTTAAAGAATCCATAAAAAGTCACAATGGAATCTGTTTATAAAGAGGTGCGTCAAACACAGGGCTTAAATGACAGTTATGCGGAGAAAGGGGTATACGGTATTGAAGATGACCTCTTCTATTACAAGTTCTAGTTGCCTGGCTGCCAACTTGATCTACTTTATTAAACACCTTCCACCCTTCCCGAGGTGACTCCCTGCAAGAAAACAAAATATATATTATACTATGCATAATACCTTCTGGCAAAGTCACTGGTCCTTCTTCTGATCTACTTCTATGGCAGTGGACTGAATGAAACTTTGAGCTCAGGGTACCTAGTGATGCCACTCCAAGAAGAAGGACCCATGCAGTAATTGGCACCATATTACACTGACTAGATTTCCCCAGACTTCTAGGTTAAATGACAGCCAAGGCAATTCATCCAACCTTCTCTGAGCCCAGGCTGCCATTCAACCCAGAAGCCTGGGGGAATTTAGTCGGTGTAATGACGCTAATCATTGCATAGGCCAGCTCTGGATTGAAGGTAGGAATCGCAGTAAAAGCTGTTCCTTTTCAACTTTTCCTAGTTTGTTGATTTATTACTTACTCCTATGAACATATGAACATGAGATAAGTACTGAGATCAGGATATCTGACTTCCCTAGATGCATGCTCTTGTGAGGACAGTGATTCATTTTCCCAGTTTTGGACATTACTGCATTTGGAGACACAATGCTGCAGAGGAGACATTTAAATTAAATTATATGATATAGTTTCAAAGTTGTTTATGTATGTGCTAATGGAAAAGGAATATGGCGCTTCTGTCAGGAAATGTCCTCCATTGAATAGTACTAGATTAATGTCACATCAGTTCCAACATCAAGGTTAAGGGGAGGAGGAAAGACCTGCAGCAGCAATTCAGGTAGAGGAAGCAACTCTGGAGGAAACGAAAGTAAAAAACAGAAGGCGCTTCAAAGTGCAGTATTAAGGAGTATTTAGTCATAAAAATCGGTTAAAAACACTTACAATGTAGTAGATCAAATGAGCATCTCAGTCAGCATAATAGGCATCCTGTAGAGTCCTTTGCCTCTTGGGCGAGGGAGAGCTGGCCCGCGGCTGTGACAGAAGAGGGAGAAGCAAGGAAGCAAGATAGCCGATGGACTTCTGGAACCACGCTGGAACATATAGGCAGGAGCTGACGTCAAGGGGGCGGTAACGTGTTTCAGAGCATGAGAAATTCGCTCCTTCATCAGGCCTTCTACTTTCATTTATGTGCTAATGTTTATGGAGTTTACGGAGTTATTAAACATATTGAAGGCTGCAAAGGGTTGATCCCAATAGTGATATTTCACATATTGGTGGATACTTGTGGGCCGCTATTTCCAAAGCTCAAGCATACTAATTCCAAACAAGAAAAACACCCGGCTAGGATGGGTTTACAGCAGACTGGCATGGTGTGTATAAACTCCAAATGAGTAAACACCTCCTTATACCTTCAATGTGGCTCTCAAGACTGGTAACCCTCCCTACTCTATACAATAGACTTTCATTGTAAGTATATTAAAGCTTAACAAAAACCCAAACAAATGTGAATTCTACCACCCTATTTCATTTAATAATGTGAATGGGATAATTCTCACTAGGGTCCTGGCCATTTGAAATATTAAATACATTAACACGTTAATCAACAGGGACCAGGTTTCATTTCAGGTATGGCCATCCACATTAATATCTGTAGACTAACGTACAGAACTCCCATTACAACTCTGGATGCCGTGTAATGGTCTTATTGGACACACACAAAGTATTTCATAGTGTTTTAGAAGACCTATCATTTTAGAAAGACTGGTACACTCCCCCATTTAGTTAATGTACGTGTTGCCTGAGTTCTCTCACTACCAAAAACCCATTGGACTTCCTTTGTTGTAAAATACCTACACCAGCTATTTACTTCAGGTTAAGTTAGTTAGGTTAACCTAACAGTTCCAAGAGCATTTTGGCCTTACCTGATGCTCCTAGTTCCAATACTGGTTCTCGCACGACTTGGTTTACACAATGTAGTCTTAAGCCTCGTACACACGATCGGACTTTCCGAAAGAGGAAATATTAGGAGAAAGGTTGTTGGCGGTAAATCCGACCATGTGTATGCTCCATCGGACTATTGTTGTTGGATTTTCCGCAGACAAATGTTGGATAGCAGGTTTTAAAATTTTCCACAGGCAAATGTGTGTTGTCTGATTTTCCAAGCATGTGTACACAAGTCCTTCCTACAAAAGTCCAAAGTATAAACACACATTTTTGGAAGCAAGTACGACCCGGAAGTGGTCGGTCTTGTAAACTAGCGTTCGTAATGGAGAATTAACATTCGTGATGTGGAAAATTATGAAATCTTGAAATGCAGCGCACAATTCTCTTCTTCTTTAATGGGATAATAATGAAGTTGCTTTGCTGGTGATACTGATGGAGTTATTGCAAACAAATTTTCAAAAACTTTTTTTTTCTACCGATATCAAGAATAATATTTTTTATTTATTTATTTATTTATTTATTTTTATTTGTGCAAGATTAAGATTAAGATTGTGAACCATTATCCAATAGTTTTTAAGATCAAAGATACAACTATGTTGGTGTCCCTTGTCAATTTTAAATTTTATTGTTTTAAATGTAACTGCCTAACCCAAACTGTCACTTGAAGTAAAACACATAGCCAAGTATTATTCTTCACATTTTTTTTTATTGTGCATTAAAAAAAAAAGCAAATAAAATTAGACATGCTATCTGCCAATAGAACTTAAACAAAAATTGCAACGGAAAATTGAGAATCAACACTCACCAAACTTCTACTAACACAAAATTAGCAAAGTCCAAAGGGTGGCGTTAAAGAGCTGAAAAACCATGCACTACGTCTAGTACGTCACTACGTTCCTAATTGTTGGCCAACAATTGTGTGACCGTGTGTATGCAAGACAAGTTTGGGCCAATGCCCTTCGAACAAAATTCTACGGTTTTGTTGGCCAACAATCCGATCGTGTGTACAAGGCATTAGAGCAAATCCTCAGACAAACAGACCAAACTAAACTATTTTTTAAATAGTATTCAGCCTTCCTAATAGAACACACCTCTAGACACAACAGAGCCATAGAGAAATTAAAGAGTCTGGTGACTCCATTATGTGACCTCGAGTGGGCAGAATTTGAATCCCGTCATATGACTTCACTAATATCCTTTAAAGATTGGGTGATTCAGCGGAAAAATTTTCACCCGGCCTATTATACCCAAATTAAACGACATAAACTAGGCCTTCAAACCCTTTCCATGTGTTTTAGGGGCTGAGAATAAAAGACTGATTTTATACATGCTTTATGGAATTGTAGATACATACAACAAATGTGGACAAAGGTCCATCATTATTGAAGTGATACCATTAACCTGATAAATTGCCTCCTTGATGTTCTAATTAACTTACGAACCCCAGCCCATGTCAAATACTTCTTGCACATACTGTATCTTCATGCTGGAATGATGATACTCTTCACATGGAAGCGACAAACCTCCCCATCTCTGTCAGAATGAAAACAGCTCATATATACAGACATTCGAGCTCAGGAAAAAGAAATAATAATAATAATGAGATTCTTAGCTTCACTCTACTCATACTGTTCTTGACTCGACCACCAGGGATGAAGGCTTTTCATAGTCCTCTTGTAAATCCCTTGTGTTACCAGTTGCATTGTATGTTGTATAAATTCTGATCATTGTATATTAGGCCTCACTAGTGTGATTTCAGATGCAACTTGAGTCGCACAGAATCGAATAACAAGAAAAATGTAATTATCTACAACGATGCCCGTTCATATCAATGCGACTCCGTGCAATTTTGGAAAAGGTTCCTGTGCTACCTTGGTGTGAGTAAGGTCTATAGAATATGCAAACTACATCCAAAACGCAAACAAAGCCGCACTGCAAATCGCGTCAAAATGGCATCACAGTAGTGTGAACCTTACTATTTTTTGCTGCAGGATAAAGATGTATCAATTAATAATCAGAGGAAACTTTGTTGCTTTAGAACTGTTTATTGTTGTATATTTTATGCAAAATGAAATCTTTAATCAGGTTATTTTAGGTATTGGGGTCTTTTAAAAAAATGAATTGTAGTGGCAGCTCCTAAAGAGCACGCGCTATGCATTTTTCAATGTTAAAGTTATGCCTGAACTGCAGTTTGGTTTGGGTACAATTGTCTAAATTTAGACTTCAGCATCAGTCTGACTGGACTGCGAGATGTTCAGCCTGGCCACAGGGGGCACTGTCTCTTCTGGCAATCATGGAACTATGGTCTGGTTAGGTGCTTAAGTTACTCTCTCTCGGAGCTCGCCCAGTGGGAGTGGCGCTCTCGCTGTGACTTTCTGGGAGAGGGTATTTAAGATGCGGACTTCACGTGGTTCGGGGGTTCTGGTCCAGAATGATATATTGACTTCATGGTCCTGGTCCTCCTGACCAGCCCCCAGGAAGGCTATGGCCTGGGGTGCGGATCCACCCGATCTTTATGTCTCGGGGCTGGCTAGCCCGAGGCAAGGAAACTAAAGGAGGATTCTGAGGTGGTTGGGTGCCGTCTCCGGTTTGGGAGAGACCCAGTAACTTAAAGCATTCCAGGGGAGGACTCTTTAGAAGAAGAACACGTAGGGGTTGGTTTCTTAGTAAGAGCCTGGAAGGGCTGAAGTACCCAAGAGAATACGGTCTCGTGGATATCGTGGACGTCAAGCTGGCTGAAAGATCTAGGTATCACACGAGTGTTCTACAAGTTTAGTTTCCCTACGTGTTCTACAACAACGTCTGTGGCAGAGACTTGTTCTTGAGTAAGCACCTTGTTGGCTGCTAGGCCTTGTGAGAGAGGGACTGTCCAACTTTATTGATCATGCAGTTGCGAATGGCTATTCTCTGGATGCAGTCAAAGTAAGCAAGTTCTTCAACATTTTGACTTTGACATTAAGAGTACCTGGACTTCCTTTCCAACCCTCTGATCCCAATTTAAGAGACTGTTCATTGTCTATGTTTTGCAAATAAAATCCATTCAAGTGGATCTGTTGGCAGTCTCTGGAGTTACTGGGCCATCTACCACGGGACACCCCTAGACGTGAAGCGAGTGGAGCAGAAGGTAATGGTAAACCCAAATCTAACCAGCAGCTCCTTCGGGGGTAATGCTACATAATTATACAATAATTCTCGCTGAGGGTGATGGAATGTGGCATTAATTTATCTTGATGTTGCGGATTAACTTGCTTGACCTCATTTTTTTTTTTTTTACCAAATTATCGTTTATGCAAGATAAAGAATGATACAGAGTTTACACAATGTGAGTCTGGATATACAGTATAATATAGAATAGTCTCTCAATCCTAATCTGTCCTGAAGGTAGACTGATTGTAACACTGAATCCTTCCTACTGCTTGTACACTTCTATTCAGATATTTAACACCAGACACAAGCTCCTTAACCACTCGCCATAAAGCAGCTCTATTAATAAAAGGTCTCCCTTGTTCATGAGAATTAGTCTTTGTTTATGCATAAGAAGTTTATACAAAACTGTTACCCAAGAAACATGTGAGCTTTAAAACCAGGGATGGCAAATCGCAGCGTGGCTGACCAGGACGGCGTGATTTAACCATTGAAATTGACTGAAGAATGACAACAAACATGGTCTGCCACGAGGCTACAAAACAATGACAGGGCAGCTGTACTTTCCGCATATTTTAAATGTGCGTATACAGTGTCGTTTCTGAAAGAATGCCTCTAAGTAATGTAAAAGTCATTTTTAACCACTTAAGGAACGGGCCTCTTTTTCAGACTTGGTGTTTACAAGTTAAAAACATGTTTTTTTGCTAGAAAATTACTTAAAACCCCCAAACATTATGCGTTTTTTTTTCTAACACCCTAGAGAATAAAATGGCGGTCATTGCAATACTTTTTGTCACACCGTATTTGCGCAGCGGTCTTACAAGAGCACTTTTTTGGGGAAAAAATTCACAACATTTTGAATAAAGTAAAGTTAGCCCAATTTTTTTTATATTGTGAAAGATAATGTTATGCCAAGTAAATTGATACCCAACATGTCACGCTTCAAAATTGCACCTGCTCATGGAGTGGCATCAAACTTTTACCCTTAAAAATCTCCATAGGTGACATTTAAAAATTGGTACAGGTTGCATGTTTTGAGATACAGAGTAGATCGGAAGCTAGAATTATTGCTCTCGCTCTACCGATCGCGGCGATACCACACATGTGTGGTTTGACCACAGTTTTCATATGCGGGAGTACTCACATATGCGTTAGCTTCTGCGCGCGAGCTCGTCGGGACAGGGAGCTTTAAAAAAAAAGTTTTTCTCATTTCTTTTATTATTATTTATTATTTTATTTATTTGTACACTGTTTTAAAAAAAAAAAAGAATTTGGGTCACTTTTATTCCTATTACAAGGAATGTAAACATCCCTTGTGATAGAAAAAAGCATGACAGGTCCACTTAAATATGAGATCCGGGGTCAAAAAGACCTCATATCTCATATTTAGACTTAAGTGCAATAATAAAAAAAATGTTATTTGAAAAAATGACATAAAAAAATGTGCCTTTAAAACGTATGGGGCAGAAGTGATGTTTTCATGTCGCTTCCGCCCTGTTATGGTATGGAGACAGGTGGGGGCCATCTTAGCCTCACTCGTCTCCATACCCAGGCACGGATAGGACCCGACTGCCTCCGCTGCTGCCAACGGCTCCAGTAAGCGATGGAGGGCGCGGGAGAATGGCGAGAGGGTGGGAGGACCCCTCTCCCGATGCCGATAACGGCGATCAGAGACACAATTATCGTTTACCGAACCGCCGCCTGGAGAGATGGATACCTCAGTTGCAGCAGCAGCTGCTGCCGTTACCGAGCTTTCCCTCTTCAAAAAAGGGACGTACATCGCCGTGCGGCAGTCGGTAAGTGGTTAAATATATACAGGGGCGGACTGACAACTCATGGGGCCCCCGGGCAATAGAAGATCATGGGGCCCCCTTGATCCCAACATTGAAGATACACCTGCACAGGGGTACACTGGAGGGAGAACGCACACACACAGGGGGACACTGGGGGGGAGAACGCACACACAGGGGGACACTGGGGGGGAGAACGCACACAGGGGGACACTGGGGGGGAGAACGCACACACACAGGGGGACACTGGAGGGAAAACGCATACACACAGGGGGACACTGGAGGGAGAACGCGCACACACAGGGGGACACTGGAGGGAAAACGCATACACACAGGGGGACACTGGAGGGAGAACGCGCACACACAGGGGGACACTGGAGGGAGAACGCGCAAACACAGGGGGACACTGGAGGGAGAACGCGCAAACACAGGGGGACACTGGAGGGAGAACGCACACACACAGGGGGACACTGGAGGGAGAACGCACACACACAGGGGGACACTGGAGGGAGAACGCACACACACAGGGGGACACTGGAGGGAGACCGCACACACACAGGGGGACACTGGAGGGAGACCGCACACACACAGGGGGACACTGGAGGGAGACCGCACACACACAGGAACACTGGAGGGAGAACGCACACACACAGGAACACTGGAGGGAGAACGCACACACACAGGAACACTGGAGGGAAAATGCACACACACAGGAACACTGGAGGGAGAACGCACACACACAGGAACACTGGAGGGAAAATGCACACACACACACACACACACACACAGGGGGACACTGGAGGGAGAACGCACACACACACAGGGGGACACTGGAGGGAGAATGCACACACACACAGGGGGACATTGGGGGGAGAACGCACACACAGGGGGACACTGGGGGGAGAACGCACACACACAGGAACACTGGAGGGAGAACGCACACACACAGGAACACTGGAGGGAGAACGCACACACACAGGAACACTGGAGGGAGAACGCACACACACAGGAACACTGGAGGGAGAACGCACACACACAGGAACACTGGAGGGAGAACGCACACACACAGGAACACTGGAGGGAGAACGCACACACACAGGAACACTGGAGGGAGAACGCACACACACAGGAACACTGGAGGGAGAACGCACACACACAGGAACACTGGAGGGAAAATGCACACACACAGGAACACTGGAGGGAAAATGCACACACACACACACACACACACACACACACACACACACACACACACACACACACACACACACACACACACACACACACACGGGGACACTGGAGGGAGAACGCACACACACACAGGGGGACACTGGAGGGAGAATACACACACAGGGGGACACTGGAGGGAGAACGCACACACAGGGGGATACTGGGGGGAGAACGCACACACAGGGGGACACTGGGGGGAGAACGCACACACAGGGGGACACTGGGGGGAGAACGCACACACGGGGACACTGGGGGGAGAACGCACACACGGGGACACTGGGGGGAGAACGCACACACAGGGGGACACTGGGGGGAGAACGCACACACAGGGGGACACTGGGGGGAGAACGCACACACAGGGGGACACTGGGGGGAGAACGCACACACAGGGGGACACTGGAGGAATAACGCACACACAGGGGGAAACTGGATGGAAAACGCACACACAGGGGGACACTGGAGGGAAAACGCATACACACAGGGGGACACTGGAGGGAAAACGCATACACACAGGGGGACACTGGAGGGAAAACGCATACACACAGGGGGACACTGGAGGGAAAACGCATACACACAGGGGGACACTGGAGGGAAAACGCATACACACAGGGGGACACTGGAGGGAAAACGCATACACACAGGGGGACACTGGAGGGAAAACGCATACACACAGGGGGACACTGGGGGGAGAACGCACACACAGGGGGACACTGGGGGGAGAACGCACACACAGGGGGACACTGGGGGGGAGAACGCACACACAGGGGGACACTGGGGGGGAGAACGCACACACAGGGGGACACTGGGGGGGGAGAACGCACACACAGGGGGACACTGGAGGGAGAACGCACACAGGGGGACACTGGAGAGAGAACGCACACAGGGGGACACTGGAGAGAGAACGCACACAGGGGGACACTGGAGAGAGAACGCACACACAGGGGGACACTGGAGAGAGAACGCACACACAGGGGGACACTGGAGGGAGAACGCACACACAGGGGGACACTGGAGGGAGAACGCACACACAGGGGGACACTGGAGGGAGAACGCACACACAGGGGGACACTGGAGGGAGAACGCACATAGGGGGACACTGGAGGGAGAGCGCACACACACACACACACAGGGGGACACTGGAGGAATAACGCACACACAGGGGGACACTGGATGGAAAACGCACACACAGGGGGACACTGGAGGGAAAACGCATACACACAGGGGGACACTGGAGGGAAAACGCATACACACAGGGGGACACTGGAGGGAAAACGCATACACACAGGGGGACACTGGAGGGAAAACGCATACACACAGGGGGACACTGGAGGGAAAACGCACACACAGGGGGACACTGGAGGGAGAACGCACACACAGGGGGACACGCACACAGGAGGACACGCACACAGGAGGACACGCACACAGGGGGACACGCACACAGGGGGACACGCACACAGCACAGGAGGACATGCAAATAGGGGGACACACACACACAGCCAGGAGGACACTGTGGGGTGGGGGGACCCGGGGCCCTTACATCTGTACACTCCCCGAGTCCCCCCCATCACGTGTAGCGGCCCTGGTGTCATCTGCATCACTTACCGAGTCACCGGATGCCGATAATAGTACTTCTAACAGCGTGCTGCTCCTCGCCAGCCGCTCCACTCTTCTCGTCCGTCCCAGGTGATGTCACGACGCATATAGTACAAGCACCTGGGACGGACGGGAGGGAAGGAGGGGCCGGCGGGGAGCAGCGCACAGTTAGCTGTGTTATTTTCGGCATCGCGGCATGTAATTCAGCCGCTGCAAGTGGCCTCTCATGTGGCCAAGTCCGGGCCCCTAATGTCCTCGGGCCCTCGGGCGGCGCCCGAGTGACCGACTGGTCAGTCCGCCCCTGAATATATATATATGCTTACTGTACTACGTTCCCATGATTGTAATTCACACAGATTTGAACATTCTCCCTGCAATGGTTTTATTATTATTAAAATACAAGATTTATATAGCACCAACAGCAGTGGCAGCCCGTCCATTGGGAGCACCACCCCCTCTCTCCACGCTACCCCCTATATGCAATGGAAAGATTCACGCATAGCATGAATCTATCCACAGCCACCCCTATTTATGCATCCGGCCCCCTTTTAGGCCACAAGGTGCGTGAATTTCAGTGGCCAGGTTTTTTTTGAAGCACCTGATTAGAGCCAGAGGCTCTAATAGGCTTCAAAATAGGGTGGGCTCAGGGTGCAGAGGATGCTCTCCGATCCCACCCAGGTGTGTTGCAACAGCAAATTAATATTCGCTCTTGCAACACTGATCCCCCCTGGCCAATCAGGAAGCAGGTATGAAACCCCCGTTTCCCTCCTATTGGACGCCTAGCACCAGGAGGAGCAGAGAGGAGACACACCGCGGAAGCGGCTCCAAGAGAGGACTCCGGAGCAGCTTTCCCTGAGCCTGCCCTGCTTAAAGTGGAGGGCCACCCTGATAAAAAAAAAAATTAAAAATTACAAAAAAAATCGAAAAAAAAAAAGACTCGTAAGCTGTAAGGCTCCACTGCCTGTTTCCCTTAGAAGGAATGGCGGCGCCGGGACCCAAGAGCCAAGGGACGGGTCGGCCTCGGGCGGCCGACATCGCGGGTGCCCTGGACAGGTAAGTGTGCTTATTAAGTCAGCAGCTGCAGTGTTTGCAGCTGCTGACTTTTAATTTTTATTTTTTTTTTAAACGGCCCTCCTCTTTAAGGAGAGCTGCGACCGCACTCGAAGATGACCGCATTGTGCGCTCCGCACTCCATAAAGACTGACTGGCAGACAGCGGGCAGGGGGAACACTGTGTTTGCTGGGGGTGTTAGTGCCAGCTGCTGGGGGGGAGGTCAGGTGATATCATCCGTGTTGGTAATAAGATTGCACTCACCAGACAGCTTTACCCCCCCAGGGGTATTAGGCGTTCACAGTATGAGCCACTGTGTAGCTTACTGGAATCTGCTGGGGAATCTGTGGATTTATAATTAAAGTTAACTGTGCTATTAATATTCCAAGGGTGCCATAGCTGTCCTTCTCCTGAATATGTTAGCATAATCATAAATCCACAGATTGCCCAGCAGATTCCAGTAAGCTACATAGTGGCTCATACTGTGAACGCCTAATACCCCTGGGGGGGTAAAGCCGTCTGGTGAGCGCAATCTTATTACAAACACGGATGGTATCACCTGGTACCACTGTCACCTGAAATATTATCAGCACTAAGGGCAGGTTCACACTTGTGTGATGGCAGACATATTTGCATATTTGATCCGATTCATGTCCGAACTGTCAGTTCGCAGTGCGATACACGAGCTGAAATGGGGGTGTCGTTAACATGTAATGACACTCCCCAGCAGTTCGCATATGGCAGTGTGAACTGCCGTGCGTGTTGGCCGCAGTGGATTCGCAGGGTTCTCGTATCGCACAAGTGTGAACCGGCCCTAAATGTTGGACACAAATTTTTGAGCACAGGTCACTTTATTTTATCGACTAATTGTTTTTTGAGCACAAGCTATTTTTGGATGAATTGTCAATTGTCATTGTTTGAGACAGTTTGTTTAGTTTTTGTTTATTTTACAGAGGGTGTAATACACCATAATTTATTCAGGGCTGTTTTCCAGTTAGCACAGAGGGTCTAACATGCCAAGTTTTTGATACAATCTATCATTCTTCCCATCCTTCTCTCTTTTAATTTTGATACTGGCAGAGGGTATAACGCCATACCACATTCACTATAGTTTTCTATTTTCTACTTCCATCTTCAAAATAATTCTTTCCACCACTATTTATTTCATGTAGGAATAGCGCCATACCTACATCCCTGTTTGCATTCAGTTTGTGGATTCCGTAGCGCAGTATCACCTACCATTTTAATTAACTCCCTATTTTCCTCTATTTATTTATTATTTATTATTTACCTGCTTTTTTTTCTTTTGTTCACGTCTATTTTATAAACGATAAACAATTAAAACTTTTTTTTTTGTTTTGTTAGTGAATATTTTTACATATATTTACACATTTCACATGAAAAAATGCTAAATTAAAAAAAAAAATCTATTTATTTAATTTGTAAATAACTTTTCAATGCTTTGCGCCATTGCTGACAGCTGAAGTTGAAACAAAACAGTTGCGGTAGGTATCGGTAATTGGTATCGGCGAGTACTACAAAAAAAAAAAAAAAAAAAAAAAAGTATCGTACTCATTGTAAAAAAAAAAATGGTATCGGTGCATCCCTATTAAAAAGGCAGCCCTGCACCATTGTCACAAAGAGTGATTTTTTTTTTTCCAGGTCTCTTCACATGCCCAACATGTGAAATAGTTAAGACACAGCCTCTCTGCCTGTATTTGTGCATGGATGGTTTTGCGAAAATTTATTTTATGGCTCGTGTATAAAAAAGTGTGGCAAGAAGATAATTTCCTGTTGCCTATAACAACCAGTCTGAGTGCTTGCATCACTTCCTACTATAATGCGGTAATGGAAGGCGCAGTGCCTTTTGGTTTGCTTCACCTTTGCTCCAGCTTTCCATGCAAAGAAAATCCACAAGCGGGCACCCATATGCTAGTTTCAGAGAGTTGCTCTAGAAAAAAAACTTACTTGAAGTTGCCTCCAGGACAGGGGACTTTGCCAGTGGCCAATCACATAACAATCAGCTGCGTGGGAGGGAGGGGTTTGCCTAGAAACCTATTTTTACTTCCTGGAAAGTTGCTTCAGTTAAGACAGGGGATCTGACTTGGAGGCAACTTCCATTGAAATCAATGGGTACAAGTCACCTAGAAGTCGGATTGAAGTAGTACAGGAACCTTTTCTGAAGTCGGAGCGACTTCAGTAGTGTACATTAAGACGGCTCCATTCACTTGCATTGATTTTATCATGTTGCGTGACTTGAGGCAACTTGGCACGGCTTCAAGTAGGATCCAAAGTTGCTCCTGTGTGAATGGACTCTTAAGCTTTGCATGCTACATTACTCAAGACAGATTTGAATCTACAGTCTACAGGTTTGGAAACATCAGTTTGTAGATGGATAGAAAACTGGCTAAAAGACAGAATTCAGAGAGTAGTGGTTAATGATTCTTACTCTGAATGGTCTAAGGTTATGAGTGGTGTACCCCAAGGTTCAGTGCTGGGACCCTTACTTTTTAATATCTTTATAAATGATATTGGGTCTGGGATCAAGAGTAACATTTCCGTCTTTGCAGATGACACCAAGCTATGCGGTGCAATAACGTCCTTACAGGATGTCACCAATTTACAAGCAGACCTCAATGCTTTGTCTAATTGGGCGACTATGTGGCAGATGAGGTTTAATGTTGAGAAATGTAAGGTTATGCACTTGGGGGCTAAGAATATGCATGCATCATATATACTAGGGGGAGTACAACTGGGGGAATCCATAGTGGAGAAGGATCTGGGGGTTTTGGTAGATCATAAGCTCAATAATAGCATGCAATGCCAAGCTGCGGTTTCCAAAGCGAGCAAAGTCCTTTCCTGTATTAAGAGAGGTATGTACTCCAGAGAGAGAGATATCATTTTGCCCCTGTTCAAATCATTAGTAAGACCTCATCTGGAATATGCAGTTCAGTTTTGGGCACCAGTTCTCAAAAAGGATATCGGGGAACTGGAGAAAGTGCAGAGAAGGACAACCAAACTGATAAGAGGCATGGAGCAACTCAGCTATGAGGAAAGATTAGAGGAACTGAATTTATTCACTCTTGATAAGAGGAGATTAAGGGGGGATTTGATCAACATGTACAAATATATAAGGGGTCCATATAGGGAACTTGGTGTCGAGTCATTCACTTTAAAGTCAACAAAGAGGACAAGGGGGCACTCTTTACGTCTAGAGGAGAAGAGATTTCATCTCCAAATACGGAAAGGTTTCTTCACAGTAAGAGCTGTGAAAATGTGGAATAGACTCCCTGCAGAGGTGGTTATGGCCAGCTTAGTGGATTGCTTTAAGAAAGGCCTGGATTATTTCCTAAGTGTACGTAATATAACTGGGTACTAAAATTTATAGGTAAAGTTGATCCGGGGAAAATCCGATTGCCTCTCGGGGGATCAGGAAGGAATTTTTTCCCCTGCTTTAGCAAATTGGATCATGCTCTGCTGGGGTTTTTTGCCTTCCTCTGGATCAACTGTGGGTATAGAATTGGGTATATGGGCTGGTATATGTATATATGTATGTATGTGTGTATATATATAGATATATATAGTATATATATATATATATATTTTTTTTGGTTGAACTGGATGGACTTGTGTCTTTTTTCAACCTGACTAACTATGTAACTATGTAACTATGAATGTGCAGAAAAGAATTAAGAGTCATTCAGGCACGAGGATACATGGAAAAAATGTTTTTTTATATGGTTAATGTTATTGGTATAGCTAGACCAGCTTTCGGAAACTCATTTCTACACCTGAGTAATACACGGCAGTGAGAATCGTTTCTGACCTTGTCTCAGACTACCCCCAATTCTAGTGTACGCACACAAATTAGAAGGCAAAAGGCTTCACTCTAGCATAAAACATGGGCCAGGCACATCTCCAGCACCCCTACAAATGGTCTACTTATTCTCCAGCAGCAGTTGACAAGCTCTCGTAATTAAAGGGCAGGAGCAGGAATTCTGTTCTGTAATTTCACAGAGATTTGAAAGGAGAATGAACTATTCAGTAGCACAGTGTGGCTTTGTTTCTTCTCTGTGTTCTCCTGGGATCTGTCTGCTTTTGTAGGGGCTCCACTTGAATATGCGCTTAACATCTAAGGTGTGACACAGATCAACAGCTCCAAGAGGAACAGAGGATATCAGAGCCAGGATGCAGCCCCAATCTGGAGGAGATTGTAGAAACCACACTTGTTTGCCAAACACTTGGGAACAGACATCAAGTCAACAGTGAAACCACTATATTAGGAAGAAGTAACAGAGGTCGAGCTGATAAAGAGACCTTAATGGCTCATTTAGAATTCTGTTGGAAGGAATTACCATTGTTTACACATAAAAAAAGACGTGCCCAAACCACCAACCAGGATCCAATGGCCTACACACTACAAGAAGCTTCTATATTCCTACACATATAAAGCAGTGTATAATATTTATATATATCTCCTAGATTGTAAGCTCTAACGAGCAGGACTCTCTGATCCCTCCTGTATTGAACTGTATTGTATTGTAACTGAACTGTATATATTGCAAAGCACTGCGCAAACCGTTGACACTATGTAAATCCTGTATAATAAGTATATATATATATATATATATATAGAGAGAGAGAGAGAGAGAGAGAAGAGAGAAGAGAGAGAGAGATTAGTGTTGCGGTGCCAATATTATCGGTGCCAATATTATCGGTGCCAATACAAAGCATCTGTACGAGTACTTGTGCAAATGCTCCGATACTGAGACTGATACTTTTTAGTCCACAGACTGTAACCGCCGCCTTTATGGAGAGCGACGCAGGAGGACGTTGTAGGAGGGTGTGGCAAGTGCTCTGCTACTACACCACCAGGGCAGAGGCAGGTGAGCTGGGCATTATGTGTAAATGCATCCAAGGGCAAGATAGGTATCGGTAATTGGTATCAGCGAGTACTTGAGAAACTTGTACTTGCTCTTTAAAACTGGTATCGGTGCATCCCTTATATATACAGTATTTACCCAAAAATAAGACTGGGTCTTATATTATTTTGGCAGCTGGGAGAAGAGGAGAGCAGCAGGAGGTCAGCTGAGCAACGCTGTACCGGAGGTATTTGGCACAATTATATTACAGAAACACACACATTTTACATTATATGATACTGTTATAGAGTGGATTCTAGGATTTTATAACCTCCTTAAACTAGGGCTTATTTTTGGGGTAGGGCTTATATTGCAGTCATCCCTGAAAATCACAGTAGGTCTTATATTCAGGGAAACATGATATACAGTATGTATATGTGTGTGTATATATATATATATATATATATATATATATATATAAATATAAATTTAAAAAAAGCTTAACTCCACGAATAAATATTTTTACATATAGCATGTCTAGCCGATCCCCCTGGAAGATAGAAATCACGGTAGTAGGTACCACTAATACAGTGATCTGCACTAGTTGACATCTGAATAAATGACATTATTTTAAACAGTAAGTCGTGGATATAAGAGTATATAAAAAAATAAACAAACAATGTGGCTTACTTTGACATCCAAAGAATGTTTTATATGACAAAATTATTTTTATTAACAATAAATATTATTGATAGTGTAGTGTAGTGCTCCCTTACACTGGTGATCAATGAAGTACTGCTTTACATTGGTGGTAGTTGGAGAAGGCCCTTATATTGGTGGTCAGTAAAATAAAGACCCCTTTACATTGGTAGTAAATGTATAAATGTGTCAATACACTGGTGGGTAGTGAGACGTTTTGTTGCAGGATGGCTGGTAAGTGTGCTTGGAAATTTTGTTTGTGATATGCGTTGCCATTCCATGTGCACCTTGCTGCAAAGGCTAGTTATAGGTTGGGATGGTTGCCACTTGTTTGTACAGTTGGTTGAACTTGATGCAGGGATGCACTGGATGCCTTTAGCTGCCATTGTGCTGCCATTGTGCTCTTGCTGGGCGTCCCATGTGTCCCTGTGCCTTTAAGGAGGAGTGGGTTTTCTCCAGGGAAACCTGCCCCTAATCTAGAGTTACGCCGTGTACACACGACCGGACTTTCCGGCAGACTAGGTCCGACGGTCTTCCCGACTTTCCGAACTAGCTATGAGTTCTTCAATTATTTGCAAAAAGTATATGCCATGCCTGCACCTGGGTTTTTCCATTCCTGGAGGGGCTGCTTTCTTGGATTTGTGGACTTACCTGGAGCGGTGGTTCTCCCACATTTGGACTTTCCGAATGAATGGACTTGCCCACACATGACAGGAATTTCCAGCAGACTAGGTCCGACGGTCTTCCCGACGGACTTTCAACGGAGTTAGGACGGACTTCCAAATTAACGGACTTGCCCACACATGGATTAAAGTCCGTTCATTTTGAATGTGATGAGGTATGACGGGACTAGAAAAGAAAGTCAATCTCACTGCTTTTATCAGCAAGATTAACACCTTACGAGCCCTGTCGCCTGGTATGGTATAGTATGGTTTTAAGGGGAACCCCCTACGCTGAAAAAAAATGGTGTCTGGGGTCCCCCAAAGTCTATACCAGACCCTTATCCGAGCACGCAGCCTGGCCGGTCAGGAAGGGGGGTGGGGACAATCGAGAGTCGCTTCCCCACCGAAACATACCAGCCTCATGTCCTCAACATGGGGGGTGGTTGCTTTGGGGAAGGGGGCGCCCTGCAGCCCCCCACCCCAAAGAACCTTGTCCCCATATTGATAAGGACAAGGGCCTCTTCCCGCTAACCCTGGCAGTCCAGCCGGTTAGGAAAGGGGGTGGGGACGAGGGAGATCCCCCCTCCTGAACAGTATCAGGCCGCGTGCCCTCAACATGGGGGGTGCTTTGGGGAAGGTGGGGCCCTGTGGCCCCCCACCCCAAAGCACCTTGTCCCCATGTTGATGAGGACAAGGGCCTCTTCCCAATAACCCTGGCCGTTGGTTGTCGAGGTCTGTGGGTGGGGGGCTTATCGGAATCTGGGATCCCCCTTTAATAAGGTGGCCCATCAGATCCCAGCCCCCCACCCTATGCGAATAAGTATAAGTTACATTGTACCCCTACCCATTCACCTGGGGGGGAAAAAAGTGTCAATAAAAAAAACACACTAAACTGTTTTTTAAAGTAATTTATTAGGCAGCTCCGGAGGTCTCTTCCGTCTTCGGGGGTCTCTTCCGACTTCTCCACTCACTCCGGCCTCTGGTTCTTCTCCCGCTCTCCTCCGCTATCTTCTGCTCTTTTGCCGTTCTTTTTCTAGCGGTGGCCTGGTCTTTTCCGCCATCTTCTTCCGATGTTGACACGACACTCTCGCCCGCTGTAGGTGGCGGTGACATAGACCAAAGAGAAGACCGGGCCAACGCTAGTAAAAGAGCTGGAAGAAGATAGCGGAGGACCCTGGCAGAACAACCGAAGAGAGGGAGAAGTCGGAAGAAGACCCCCGAAGTTGGCGGCGACGAAGGAGAAAGCCGGGCTCCTCCGCCAGTAAAAGAGCGGTAAAAGTGCAGAAGATAGCGGAGGAGCCCGGCGCGAAGACCCCCGAAGTTGGAAGAAGACCCTGGAGCTGCCTAGTAAACTACTTTAAAAACCTGTGTTGTGTTTTTTTATTAACACTTTTTCCCTCAGGTGAATGGGTACCATGTACCCCATACTCATTCACATAGAGTGGGGGGCCGGGATCTGGGGGCCCCCTTATTAAAGGGGGCAACCAGATTCCGATAAACCCCCCGCCCGCAAACCCCGACAACCAACAGGGTTGTCGGGAAGAGGCCCTAGTCCTCATCAACATGGGGGCAAGGTGCTTTGGGGTGGGGGGGCACAGGGACCCCCTTCCCCAAAGCACCCCCCATGTTGAGGGCACGGGGCCTGGTACGGTTCAGGAGGGGGGAACCTCACTCATCCCCATCCCCTTTCCTGACTGGCCAGACTGCGTGCTTGGATAAGGGTCTGGTATGGACTTTGGGGGGAACCCCACGCTGTTTTTTCGGCATAGGGGTTCCCCTTAAAATCCATCCCTGGCGACGGGGCTAGCAAGGTGTCAATCTCGCCGATGGAGATGGCGACATTGACTTCCTTTACTAGTCCCGTCTACCTGGAGTCATGTTCAAAATTAACAGACTTTACTGCGTGTGTGGGCAAGTCCGTTCATTTAAAAAGTCTGGCGGATTGTGCACCGGACCTAGTCCGCTGGAAAAGTCTGGTCGTGTGTGGGCAAGTCCGCTTGTTTGGAAAGTCCGGCGGATTGTCCACCAGATAGTCTGATCGTGTGTACGCGGCATTAGGGGGAGATCCTCTGCACAATTTTGTCTTAGTGGTACAACAGAAAGTGAGGACAAGTCTCCAAAGTATTGATAAAAACTTGACAGTGGTATTTACACTAAAAGTTTTGGCTGGAGCTCTACTTTACCTCGCTCATATGTATAGTTAAAAGAAATGAAAGTTCCTTGTTAAAGTAGACCTACCTGTAACTTTATGAGTTTGAAAAAAAAAATCCTGACACGTGAAAAAAAAAGGTACCATTTATCATTACTAAGAAGTCTTTGAGCTCCACTCACGTGACTAGGCAAACCTTCATCTTCCTTCCCCATATCAATACTCACCTCAGCTAAGTGACAGCCTGAACATTGCCCAGCCTTCCCCAGGCATGGATACTTACCCAGATGGAGCTTTTGGGTATATGGACCACATAATCTCCCCTATATGACAATGCTTAAGCAGTGATCATTCAGCAGGGATGAACGTGGTCATGGAGAGGGGTGCCATGATGTCATCCCCTGTCTAAGTTCCAACACCAGTTGACACTGGCCACACAGGTGTGGATGTTGCAGTGGGGAGGAAGCATGGCTTGGTAACTTGAAGGTATCTTTTGAAGGCTCCGTTCACATATCACGTGTGATTTTGACACGATTCTGCGTGTTGCACATAGGGCAGCCCATTCGCTTCAATGGGCTGCCTTATGCATGTTTGTCACCGAAAATAAACTTCTGCTCCTTTTTTTGGGTGACAAGCTTAGCACGATTTTTTAATAATCACAGCAGAATCGCACCATGTGTCTCCCTTGCAGTGGGACTACCCCTGCACAGCAAACATTAAATGTTCATTTAGGTCTAGGGGACTGAAAAAAGCAGTTTTACTTACCCGATCCTTGGCTTCCCCCGCAGACAGCCCCACTGACATCCCCCATGCTCCAGCTGTGGACTGTTCCTCAGCCTCCTCATGTCCAACAGCCCTGCATTGGTGTTGATGATGTTATAGGGCAGTGATGGCGAACCTTGGCACTCCAGATGTTTTTGAACTATATTTCCCATGATGCTCTTGCACTCTGCAGTGTAGTTGAGTATCATGGGAAATGTAGTTCCAAAACATCTGGAGTGCCAAGGTTCTCCATCACTGTTATAGGGTATCCAATCACTGTAGCATGGGTGAAAAGAGTCTGCAGGGACTGATCTTTCAGCAGATAGGGAGCCTGCAGGAGTGGAGAATCAGGTAAGTAAAATTGTTTTCCCAACTCCTAGACCAGAGGTCTCCAAACTTTCTAAACAAAGGGTCAGCTTACTGTCCTTCAGACATTGGGAGGCCAGGGGTTGGCCAGAGTGAGTAGAAAATGTCCCTGCATCAGTGGAGGTAAGCAATGCCTCAAGCTTGATGGTCAGTTAGAGTAAAACAGTTACCTGTGGTCAACAGGAGGCAGAGTAGTGCCCCATTATTGGTATTAGTTGGAGGAATAGCACCCCATCATTGGTATAAGTTTGAGAAATAGTGCCCCATCATTGGTTTTAGCTGGAGGAATAGTGCCCCTTCAGTGGTATCACTGGGAAGAATATTATTAGTTTGAGGAATTAGTTTGAGTAATAGCATCCGATCATTGGTATTAATTGGAGAAATAGTGACCATCGTTGGTGTCAGTGGAAGGAATAGTGCCCCATCATTGGTATCAGTGGGAGGTAGAGTGCACCATCATCGGTATAAATGGGTGGGATAGTGCCCCAACATTGATATTAGTTAGAGTAATAGTGCCCCATTATTGGTATTAGTTGGAGAAATAATTCCCCATCATTGGTATCAGTTGGAGAAATAATGCCCCATAAATGGTATCAGTGGGAAAAATAGTGCTGAATCATTGGTTTTAGTGGGAGGAATAGTGCCCCATCATTTGTATCAGTGGGAAGGACAGTACCCCATCATTCGTATCAGTTGAAGGAATAGTGCCCCAGCATTGGTGTCAGTGGGAAGAATAGTGCCCCTTCATTGGTATCAGTGGGAGGGATAGTGACCCATCATTGGTATCAGTTGGAAGAATAGTGCCCCATCATTGCTATTAGTCTCCAATTAGATCAGCAAAGGATCTGTCCATAGATTCCCTGCTGATCAGAACGGGTGGATGACAGGTCCGTGTCTGCTCAGCTTATGCAGAGGGGACATGGACCTAGCCCACTCTGCTCTATGGACCGGTGGGTGTAAACAGACTCTGTTGTCCGTTTAGACCTGACTGCCCTCTGATCTGATCCACCTATACGGAGGGGCACGGATCACCCCCCCCCTTTTTTTTTTCATTAAGAGGACCGGATCAGAGGCAGTCGGGTGTAAACCGTTTACACCCGCTGGTCCATAGGAATGAATAGGTCTGCCTGAATAACTGACATGATCAGGCCCGTCATGTAAAAAGAGTCTAATTCAAATACAATTGTCAATAAATGCATATTGTACATTGATGACGACATTAGAACTGATGATTTTGTTTAAAGGAAAAGGAACAATAATTAGATTTTTAATATGTGTAAAAAAACAAAAAAAAACAAAAAAAAAACAGAAGTCATAAAAAATCCAATACTGCCCTCTAGTGGCAGTAGGAATAAAGGCCGTATTCAAAAAACAAAACTGCTATTCATAAATCCTGCAGTGGTTGATGTAGGAAAAACGTATGTAACATATTTGAGAAAAAAAATGCATATCTCAGGAACAGGACAATCTTTCAGGACTCGGAGGCTGGCTCCAAAAGGAAACCCCAACTATGTCCATAATTCAGCAGTTTCATACTACTTGGCATCCCTGACAAGGAACATTCATTGCAAATCCTGGACACAGTTCTTGGTTAAATAAAACTACGTGTTTCCTATCACCAACATACATTTGCAAGCATGGGCTCTCAATGTAAGCAAAGAGTAAAGTGTGATACATGGAGGGTTTCCAAAGCACAAATACCAATTCATACTGTACTTTGACTAGACTTTAAAACACTTGCAGACTCCTATAAAACTCTCAGTAGACAGAATGATGCTTTTTTTTTTTTTTGGGGGATATTTGATGATTATTTGAATAACCAGCAGATTCAGACACAACCTGCTGTTCTTTCATTTCATACTAGCTGGCCAAAAATTGAATAAAATATATGTAAAAAGTGTGTGTTGAGGAAATCACTGGTACGCAGCTAAGAGATTTACCTTAACATAGACTTGGGTCTACTAAGGAAAAAAAAAAAAAAGGTCTGTACTGTATTAGTTCCAGCTGTACAAACAGCTTCATTCTTTACAGCCCTATGGGGTGGCATAAAATTTGTGGACACTTAAAATTAAACAGCTGTCAAAGATTACAAAGACTGACAGTTTTAACGCTACTTGATTTAGAGTGTGATCTATAAAGAAGGTGAAGGATGTTCCCTAAGGCCTGCTTAAAGTGGACCTTCCATGGCCAACGGAAAGGTTTGGTTCTTTGCCAGCCACCTGCCCCCCCCCCCCCCCCCCCGCAACACAAATGCATTTATAAACGAATCATAGCCTCCACCCCTGGGGAAAAAAAGACCCTCAGCCCTGGCCTTCCATGCTTCTAGGAGGCACACATCACTGTGCCTCTTGGCAGATCTGGAAGGTTGAAAGTATATTCTTCACAGTGGAGGTGGGTGGGATTTGTGTACCTAACACAATGTTCTCCACGCACACATTCATGGAAATGGCTTTAGTAGTGCTGGGTGCTGTATTGACCACCGGCTAGAAAATGCAGACAATAAGACTTCATGTACACGGGACGTTGTTGTTTAACCTCTCCTAAATGATATAACGTGACAGATAGAAACTGTCATCTAAAAACGTCCATTTAGCAACGTTTGCATCTAGAAGCATTTGAAAAAAAAAAAAACATTTTTTTTTTGTTAAAATGAAAACGTCTGTAAATGAAACACTGCTAAATGTGAGTTACTGCTTTACAAGCTGTTACAGTAATTTGGCTTTTCAAATGCCTCTGAACATGCGTCTGAACCCATTTTTTTGCATTCCAAAAAATGCTTCTAAACTCAACTGCCTAGAAACGACTAGAAACGACCCTGTGTACATTGACTGATAAGATAACATAGAGAAGAGGTCAGGGGCAGCTGAAAAAAATGCCCAACTGCTCCTAAACGTCCATTTACCAGCAGCAGTGTACATGAGGCCTAAAGGTGAAGAAATGTCACCAGCACACCAAGGATTCCTCTGAAGGGTCCAAAGCTTTATTCCCATGGTCACATGGTACAAATACATCAACATTTCGGAGCCACGCAGGGCCCATTTATCAGGCAAGGGACTTGCCCAATAAAGGGGCCCTGCATGGCTACAAAACGTTGCAGTATAAGAGAAATGGCCCTCTGCAAAGGCCAGGGGATCCCTGAATCTGGATATGAATCATTCCAGTTTGTTGTGGAACCTGGAAGCCAGGAGGTCTACACTTGGCACCCCCATCTGCTACAGAGGTCTTGACATGTTTACAACTGAGAAAGTCCACTGGTGAGTTTTCCACTCCTTGAATTTGTACAGTGGATAGGGCTGAAATGTGAAATTCCAACTAAGTCAGAATCTGAACTGCCAGACTTCTGCTTCCCTCCTGGTGGTTGAGGTAGGTCACTGCTTTAACATTGTCTGACTGAATCCCTACTGTCGAGAGGTCCCCCATTGAAAGGATAACTGATAGTTGTTCAATCTCTCAATCGAACTCAGAGCCTAAGTCATGAGTCTTCTTGTCCCATGCAGGCAGAATGTTGAGCAGTGGAAAGGAGGATAGCCCCTGGAAACCGCACATCTAGTGTTCTATTGAGATAAATGGAGTGGCAACCTCAGCCTGGACTCTGAACAGGCCACGCCTCCACCCCCCGAGCTTAGTCATGGGGAATATTGAGCTGTAACAGCCTGGAATGAAATTAGGGGTAAGGTACAGTCTCACAGGAAGCAATCATTAGGCCCAGAACCGTCATGCAGAAACAGAGTAGGATCTCTCGGCTGAAGTGACTAAAAATTAATGTGACCCTGGACATAGAGCTTTCCAGGAGGCAGTTCAGACACTCCAAGAAATTAGTCTGTTCTAGCATAGACTTCTGGATGCTCAGGTTCCACCCAAAACTCTGCAGCATTTGTGCAATCTGTTGAACATTGATTGACATTCTGTGTAGACATGTCACCTAGTATAAGGTCATCCAAGTAACCCAGGATAAAAACTCCTGTGAGCAAAGCAAAACCCATACAAGGGCTAAGGGCGAAGACCCGTGGTGCAATGAACAGACTAAGAGTTATGCCCCATACACACGATCGGACATTCCGACAACAAAATCCCTGGATTTTTTCTGATGAATGTTGGCTCAAACTTGTCTTGCATACACACGGTCACACAAATCTTTTCAGAAAGTCCGAACGTCAAGAACGCAGTGACGTACAACATGTACGACGAGCCGAGAAAAATTAAGTTCAATAGCCAGTGCGGCTCTTCTGCTTGAGTCTGAGCATGCGTTGAACTTTGTGCGTTGGAATTGTGTACACACAATCGGAATTTATGACAACGGATTTTGTTGTTGGAAAATTTGAGAACAAGCACTCAAATTTTGTGATGGAAATTCTGAGGGAAAATATCCGATGGAGCATACACACGGTCGAAATTTCCGTCAAAAAGCTCCCATCGAACATTTTCTGTTGGAAAATCCGACCGTGTATACAGGGCTGTAGGGTAGTGAATTGGTAATGTTGTGCCTCTAGCATGAAATGCAAGAAGCACTGATGTGCTGGGAAGATGGGGACATTCAAATAGGTATCCTTGATGAGCAACAAAGCCAAGAAGTCCCCTGGTTGTAGGGAAGGGGTGACTGACCTGGTAGATGACATACAGAAATTTTGAACCCAAAGGAAGTAGTTAAGGTCCTTTAGATGCAGGATGGGCTAAATGCCACGGTTGGGATGTAGCACCATAAACAGATTTTAATAAAACCCCTGAAACATTTCCTCTTCTCTCCTTGAAAGAAGGGGAGCTAGGGCCACTTGGAGATCAACAGTACTTGTTGTGGGGAAGTCAGATTTGAGGACATAAAACGAGGCAAAGAAGAGAACGGAACCTGAAACGCTTACATTCTGGACTCAACCATTTGTAATGCAGGTGTTTAAAAAGGCCATTAGTTGTCACCCTCTTACTTGGACAAATGGGAATGTCATGTCTGTAAAGAGGACATGACTGCAACCTTGGAGGATTTGTAAGGACAAAGCTTGTGTAGTAACTGAGCTTCAGGTTTGAACATTGTGCAGAATGAAAGGAATTCTTTCTAGAAACAGGAGGGAAAAGATTTCACAGATTGCAGTTTTGCTGGGGCAAAATGCTGCTTCTCTGCCCCAAACACCCTCCGTGACTTCTTATATAAACTTGTCTAGGGTAATACTTCACCACCAGAATCCCTACCTGGACTTTTAAAAAGGTACCAGAATAACTATTTTTTTTATATATAAAAGTACTCAAGAGAGATAAGCATCACACCTTACTGAAGTTGCAGTTTACATTCTTGATACATAAACATCACCTATAAATAAGTATTGAACACGTCACCATTTTTCTAGGCAAATATATTTCTAGGTGCTGATAATATGAAATTTTCACACCGTCACTAACAACCCATACAATCTGTACATGCAAAGAAACCAAGAGAGTTTAGAAATTATGTGTAATACAATGGAATGACACAGGGAAAAAGTATTGAACACGCCAACTGAAATTTATTTAATACTTTGTACAAAATCTTTTTTTAGCAATGAACGCTTGAAGATGCCTCCTGTATGGAGAAACTAGTCGCATGCGCTGCTCAGGTGAGATTTTGGCCCATTCTTCTACACAGTCTTTAAATCTTGAAGGTTCCGTGGGCCTCTTCTGTAAACTCTGATCTTTAGTTCTTTCCATAGATTTTCTATTGGATTGAAGTCAGATGATGGGCTGGACCATTTTAGCAGCTTTATTTTCTTTCTTTGAAATCAATTGAGAGTTTCCTTGACTTTGTGTTTGGGATCATTGGGGTTTATTTATTAACGGCAAATCCACTTTGCACTGCAAGCGCACTTGGAAGTGCAGTCGCTGTAGATCTGAGGGGAACATACAAGGAAAAAAAAAACAGCATTTTTGCATGTACGTGTTTGGATGATAAAATCAGCAGAGCTTCCCCTAGTAAATCAACCCCATTGTCTTCCTGAAATGTCCACCCTTGTTTCATCTTCATCATCCTGGTAGATGGCAGCAGATTTTTATCGAGAATGTATTGATAGATTTTTCCTTTCATCTTTCCTTCAATGATATGACGTTTGCCAGTACTGTATGCTGGGGAAAAAAAAGCACACCATGATGTTCCCACGTGATCACTTGTAAACAAACTGGCGTCATAACACCCCTCTCTGTACCAATTGGTACAGCGGAGGGGGAAGAGATTGGTGTCAGCAGCGCTGTGGGCTGTATCTGCACTGCCCACAGTGCTGCTCACCGAAAATTAACCCCTCAATTCCCTGCCAATATTCTGCAATACCCTGCAATACTCTGCAATACTCTGCAATACCCTGCCAATACTCTGCAATACCCAATACCCTGCAATACATACCCTGCAATACCCTGCCAATACTCTGCAATACCCTGCAATACTCTGCAATACCCAGCAATAATCTGCAATACTCTGGCATTTTATTTTTTTTATTTTTTTTTACCCCATATCTTTTTATTTAGTCTTATTGACCCCATATCTCACTGTAAAGAGGACCTTTCGTGCCATATTCCTATTACAAGGGATGTTAGTGATCAAAAAATGTATTTTTGGGGAAAACATGTCAAACTAAAATAAATAAAGTAAAATAAACAATAAAAATAAAATAAAAAATTAAAGCGCCCCTGTCCCCATGTGCTCGCATGCAGAAGCGAACGCATACATAAGTCCCGCCCACATATGAAAACGGTGTTCAAACCACACATGTGAGGTATCGCTGCGAACGTTAGAGCGAGAGCAATAATTTGGCCCTAGACCTCCTCTGTGACTCAAAACATGTAACCAGTAAAAAAATTTAAAGTGTCGCCTATGGGGATTTTTAAGTAGCGACGTTTGGCGCCATTCCACGAGCGTGTGCAATTTTGAAGAGTGACATGTTATGTATCTATTTACTCAGCGTAACTTCATCTTTCACATTATGCAAAAACATTGGACTAACTTTACTGTTTTATTTTTTTTTTAAGCACAAAACTTTTTTATTTCCAAACAAACGCGTTTGAAAAATTGCTGCGCAAATACTGTGCGTGATAAAAAGTTGCAACGACCACCATTGTATTCTCTAGGGTCTTTGATAAAAAAAACATATATAATGTTTTGGGGTTCTATGTAATTTTCTAGCAAATAAATGATGATTTTTACATGTAGGAGAGAAATGTCAGAATTGTCCTGGGTGCTCCAGAATACCTGATGGCGCTCCCTGCATGTTAGGCCTCTGTATGTGGCTACGCTGTGTAAAAGTCTCACACATGTGGTATCGCCATACTCAGGAGTAATAGCAGAATGTGTTTTGGGGTGTAATTTGTTGTATGCATATGCTGTGTGTGAGAAATAACCTGATAATATGACAATTTTGTGAAAAAAAAAAGGAAAAAAAAATCTTGATTTTGCAAAGAATTGAAGGAAAAAAATTACAACTTAAAAAAACTAATGATGCCTCTTAAATACCTTAGAATGTCTTCTTTCCAAAAAGGGGTCATTTGGGGGGTATTTGTACTTTTATGGCATGTTAGGGTCTCAAGAAATGAGGTGTGATAAATTTTCTGATATTGGCACCATAGCTTGTGGACTCTATAACTTTCACAAAGACCAAATAATATCCACCAATTTGTACTTATTTTTACCAAAGATATGTAGTATAAATTTTGGCCAAAATTTATGAAGAAAAATTACTAATCTGCTAAATTTTATAACAGAAAGGAAGAAAAATTCATATTTTTTCAGAATTTTCAGTCTTTTTTAGCACAAAAAATAAAAAACCCAGCGGTGATTAAATACCACCAAAAAAAAGCTCTATTTGTGTGAAAAAAAGGACAAAAATTTCATATGGGTACAGTGTTGCATGACTGAGTAATTGTCATTCAAAATGTGAGAGCACCGAAAGCTGAAAATTGGTCTGGTTATTAAGGGTGTTTAAGCGCCCAGTGGTCAAGTGGTTAACCACTTAAGGACTAGCCGCATTTTGGAATTTAGGCGTTTACATGTTTAAAACAGGTTTTTTTGCTAGAAAATTACTTAGAACCCCCAAACATTATAGATTGTTTTTTTTTTCCTAACACCCTAGAGAATAAAATGGCGGTCATTGTAATACTTTTTTTCACACCGTATTTGCGCAGCGGTCTTACAAGCGCACTTTTTTTGGAAAAAATAAATTTTTTTGAAGAAAAAAAATAAGACAACAGTAAAGTTAGTCCATTTTTTTTTTATTGTGAAAGATAATGTTACGCCAAGTAAATTGATACCCAACATGTCACGCTTCAAAATTGCGCCCGCTCATGGATTGGCATCAAACTTTTACCCTCAAAAATTTCCATAGGCAACGTTTTAAAGATTCTACAGGTTGCATGTTTTGTGTTACAGAGGAGGTCTAGGGCTAAAATTATTGGTCTCGCTCTACAGATCGCGCCGATACCTCACGTGTGGTTTTGACCGCCGGTCTGCTGTTCACTGTGTATTTCCCCACTTCCCCTGTGAGTAGATATTGATTTTTAATAAAATTAAATGTTTGAAATATTACACCATGGCGGATCTCTCTGGTTTATCCCCTTGAGCTTGTTTGCCACCTACCACTGACGAGGAAGTTGGAGGAATTTGTGTTATTTCCAAGAATTTGCTGTGCAGCCATCCCCTGGATCATCCCCTGCCATCTGGTTGCCCTGTGTTTTTTTCGCTGCTTACCTTGCAGCGGTGAGGTAATTACCTAGCGTTAGCACCACTGGCACGGATCATCACCAGAGGACTGTCTCTTTGGCACATTGCACTTTAAAATTTTGGATTGCGATTATCTGAGTTGCACGATTGTATCTTGTATGGGACACTTTAGTGTGATGCACTGATGTCACTTTGATCTATTCATATGGTTTTTGCCATATTTTATTTCCTTATATATGTTGCCATTTTTGTATAATTTCACTTACCTGCTGCTACTGGATTCCTGTTTGGAACATTCCTATGTTATTTAGACACTTTATCTTTACACAGATATATGCGTTTTTTTGCATTTATTATTATTATTTATTAATGCACGGATGCACTTTTTTCATAATATTTAATTTCTTGCTATTGTTACAAGTACACTTGTATTTACACTTTGTTAGTATTAGGGTGTTTTTTACTATAATTTTTATTTATTTATTATTCTCTCATATTACTTGGTTTTTAAAGGTAGCGCACACATCCCCACTTTATTCTAAGTCCACAATACTGCTTCTTTTTTTACCTCCCTCTTCTATTTCTCATAGAGCGCAGAAGCCCCTAGATACATATAATACAAGTTCACGGCCAATGCTCTTTGGACAGAAGTCCACGGGAAAGTTTGTTTGAAGTCCGATTGTGTGTACAAGGCTTTACTCCGTTTTTGCCTGTTCGTTTTTCAGGACAGCCACCATAGAGAGGATAAGCGAGCACCTTACCCTACGGTGGGACTACTGCGTGCAGCACTTTACACCCAAAAGCCTGGTCTTTGGCCGATAACAGGTCCAACCTGTAGTGCTTCACGAAGGTGGCAAAGATGGACCACATTGCAGCTATGGAGAAAGAACCAGCCCACTCTGCTTGAGAAGTCACCATTGCCCTGGTGGAATGTGCCTTAATACCCTCCAGGGCCTCCAGCCTCCCGACCACATAGGCCTGAATAATGGCTAACCTCAACCATCTGGCTATTGTATGTCTAGAGCAGTGATGGTGAACCTTTTTGAGCCCAAGTGCCCAAACTGTGACGCAAAACCAACGTATTTCTTTCAAAGTGCCAACACAGTATTAAACTTGCCAGTGACTCTGTACAGAGGATGGGACTGATCATCCTTCTGAATGAGCCCTAAGGGACCAAAAAGGTACAATTCTGCCAGATTTGCTCAGAATGCAAGGTTCAGGAATACATTGTGCTCAGAATGCACTGTGCAACATACACTGACCTACCTGACACATGCACTCACCACCTGACCATTACACTCACCTACCTGACACATGCACTCACTACCTGACACTTCCTGCACTACTCACATCCCCACCCCCCACACACCGTACAATGTAGATCGGAGGATCCATCCTCCTCCTTACATTTCCATGGCCTCATTGTCCAGCTCTCCCAGGGCAGTATTGTAGGAATCCCTGTCATTCAGCCTCTCCTTAATATTCATGCCACCAGGAGGGCAGCTAGCAGCCATTGCATCTCTTCTGCTGGCCATGGATGATCTGCTCCGAGCATCGCCCCTCCACTGTTTCACAGGCTGCACTAGAGGGACAGACTGAACCAAAGTTGTCCTGGAGTAGGGGGAGCTGGAATAGGGTGTCTGCAGAAAGGAATGCCCGAATGCCTTACCGTAGGTGTAGAGGAGGCACTAAGCTGCAGAACAGAGTCGGGACCGTGGAGGAGGAATTTTACACCCCCGTAAATATTGCACATGGGACTAGATGGCTAGCTGCCCCCCCCCCCCCCCCCGCTGACATCACTAGCACCGATGCAAGGAAGGAAGCCGACTCCTCCGTGCCTGCGCCATCAGTGCAAGTGACTGCCTGGGTGGGGGATTCCCCTGGCGTGCCAACAGAGTGGGCTTGGCGTGCCAGCTGTGGCACAAGTTCCATAGGTTTGCCATCATTGGTCTAGAGGCTCTGGACCCTTTCCTAGCCCCTGAAAATAACACAAAAAAGGAATCAGATTTCCTAAACTGTTTTGTACCATCTAAGTACTGAAGGACACACCTAATGTACAATTTATGAAAAATATGTTCCTGTTGCCTCACAGGACTCGAACAGAAGGTAGACAAAATAATTTCTTGCCCTCTAGGAAACTTAGAGGCCACCTTTGGCAAAAAGGCTGGATCCGTTTTAAAAATCACACGGTCTGGGAAAATCTGAAAAAAGGTGCCCTAATGGTGAGGGCTTCAAATTCACTAACCCTCCTTGCCGTAGTGATCGACCACCAAAAACACCATATTCAGGGTGACCAATTTTAATGCACAGGGCCCCAGCGACTCAAATGGCTCCCCAGTGAGGGCCTGTAACACGAAGGAGAGATTCCACACAGGGAAAGGGGGGTTCGGACTGCCTAAGGCTTTATAAAAAAAAAAAAAAACTGGCAATCCATGGATCTGTTGCTGCTATTCCAGGAATACACTCAAGGTGGATACCTGTTCTTTCAAAGTGCTAAGGGCCAACTATTTGCCTGCTCCTGACTGCAGAAATTCCAACACTGCTACTGAGCTGCGTATGTTGAAGGAGCTTCCTGTGCACCAGTTATTGAAGCATCTCCACACCTTTAGGTAGATAGCCTGCATCTCCTTTTCTCTGCAACCTAGGAGACTCACCACTAAATGATCCAAGAAACCCTTGCCCCTCAGCATTTCCTCCTCAGTAGCCAGGCTGCGTGACTCCTGGGGACAACAGATCAGCCCCTGAGAAAGAAGATCCTCCTGGATAGGCAGAATCCAGGGAGGTTCCACAGCCAGGTCCTTCAAGATGGAGAACCAGGGCCTCCTGGGCCAGTGTGGCACGATTAGAATGAGAGTTGTTTTTTTTTCCCACTGAAATTTTCTCAATACTGTTGGTATCAGTACAGGAAGGGGGGGGGGGGGCATAACACCTGGGGAACCGCTAGCTCTGAGCCAGTGCGTCCACTCCGACCTCCCCATCCTATCTGTTCAGGGAAAAGATGTGCACCTTTGTGTTCTCCCTCGAAGCAAAGAGGTCCACACATGGCCCCACCCCCTCTTTCGAGTGACCACCTTGAAAATGTCCTATTTCAAAACCCAGTCACCCTCTCTCAGCATTTTCCTGCTGAGAAAGTCTGTTACCTGGTTCTGTTCCCCCTTCAAATGTACCACTGAGAGGGATAGAATGTTGGCTTCGGGCCCACTTGAGGATGGTTTCTGCCAGGATCCACAGGAATCTGCTTCTGGTACCCCCTTTGCCTGTTAATATAGGCCACCGCTAAGGAGTTGTCCAAGTGGACCCGCATGTGCTGTCCCTGGAGTTCTCTCTGAAAGGCTCTAAGTGCCAAGGCTATTGCTCTCAGCTCTCTCCAATTTGAGGACTTCTTTGCGTCCTCTCTCACCCAGGTACCTTGTACCATCCAGGAATCTAGGTGCACCCCCCCCCCCAACCTGTGCCACTCGCATCAGTCACGACAGTCCTGGAGACCAGTAGGACCCACTCCAGGCCCTGTGACAGATTTGCCGCCTTTCTCCACCACCAGAGGGACCTCTTGACTTGACTCGGCACAAATATCAGGGAGTCCAGGGACCCCTGACTATCTTAAGCCACAGGGCCCAACTTGCTGAATTGGTCAAGGCTGCGGATCTTGCAGATATGCACACCAATTCAGGCAAGGCATCCGCAATATATGCCAACGCTTTAAGGAGCATGGGGAAAGAAGTCAGGATCATTTCTTCTCTGGAGCCCCCTGGCCTCTCTCCGCTCACACAGGGAGCATCCGCTAGGCTTGGTGCAATGCTCTGGTGCGCTGGTGGAGGATTACCTGGGGCTGCAGGATTACCTGGGGCTGCAGCATCTGGAAGCTGGAGAAGAGTGTCTTGAATGACTGGAAGGTGCTATAAAGCCCCTTGATGGACGCTGCTAGATCCGTACACTGTTCAGCTGACTGCTCCCTCACTAACCACTCAATGCACTCCTTACAGAGTGCCTTGCTTCAAGATTCCTCCATTGTGGCTCTGCATGAAGGACATTTCTTCTTGGAATTGTGGGGTGACTTGACTTTATTTGTGGCCTTGCTCTGAAATACAGACCCAAAAGAGAGAGCAGCCATAAATGCCCGCACTGTCCACCAGCACTCAACACAGAGAACCACCAGGTGTGCTCTCCCCAGAACCAACCACCACCAGGGTCCTAAATGCACATCCCCATTCTCCCCCCCATGACCACCAAGTGGGACAAACACCCATGGAGCTTCTGGGACAGGGTAAGGGAACACCACCCCAGGGTTCCTCTTACCTTCGAGTGGCTGGTGCTAGAATCTCCAGGAGCTGCTTGTGAAGCCTCTGCTTCTGACATTTCCCGCTGAGGATTGGTGGTCCCTCCTGCCTCCGTGCTCTGTCCCCACAGCAGAAACAAGGCTGCAACAGCCCAGCCCGCTTTCAGATCCCGTGGACGGAATCAGAAGTCACGGCAGAAGTGCCTGCACCCCAGTTCGCTGGCTGCAAAGTGCAGGGCGGCCTCTGTGCACTTCCCACAATGCCTCCACCTAGGCAGAAGAAAGCGGACTTCCCCAGACTTTCTGCTTCTCCAAGAGAAGTTAAGGTTCGTGCAAGATGCAGTCATTCAGGAACCTTCCAGGCCTCCTAGCCTAACAGACTGCAGGGTAAAATAGAGCCCCTTCGTCTCCCTCCCTCTCCCCCCAGGAAACAACCCTGGCCCCTTAGCGGAGGAAATGCCAGAACTGAGGGACAACGAGGCTTAAATCTTATATAAGGCTGTTTCCTGAGATGGGAGGAGCCAAGGTCTTTCTATGGTGACTGTCCTGAAAGTCGAACAGGGGAAATTTCATGTCAATAGCACCTTTAGAAATAGATTTGCCTAGAAAAATAGTGACGCGTTCAATACTTATTTTACCAGCTGTACATGGATAGTTCCAATAACTGGTTATCAAAAAGATTGAGACTGGGGTTTCTGCTTTCAACAAGCTTCCTAGGTCAGCGTCTGCTTAATCAGGAAGAACAGGAAGCTATCCCCTTGTCTGGAACAGCAACAACATGTATATAGTATAATCACATTTTAAAAGACAGAGAGAACAGCCTCAAACATGGACAATCCAGATGGCGGGTTTTGTACCACAAAGGAGGAGAGACCAAAACTAAAACTAATATGAGATCCAGGTCAACAGCTCTAAATATACCATATCCCCCGTCATGGTGCTCTTCTACATCATGCCTAAAATTCCTCTGAGCCTCACATGCTTAACCACTTGCTTACTGGGCACTTAAATCCCCCTCCTGCCCAGACCAATTTTCAGCTTTTGGCGCTGATGCATTTTGAATGACAATTGCGTGGTCAATCACGTTTAATAGTTATAAAATTTTGTAAACAGGTAATTTTTCTGCTTCATTGATATGCGCGGATGAGGCGGCACTGGTGGGCACAAATAGGCACAGTTAAGGCGGCATTGATGGGGACAGATGAGTTGGTACTGATGACCACTGATAAGATGGCACTGATGGGCCTGGATGGGTGGCACGGATAGGTACCACCGATAGATGGCACTGATGTGCAGCAGCACTGTCCAGGCACTGATAGGTGGTACTGTGGGCACTGACAGATGGCACTGGTAGGCGGCGCTTGTGGGGGGCACAGGTGGGCACTGAGGAGCTGGGGAACATCGCAGTGATAGGGATTGATGTCCCGCTCACTGCCACTTTTTTTTCTCTTCGCGCTGTCGGCCGATTACCATCTGTGTCGACATCATTGGCTGACAGCTGATCACGTGGTAAGGGGTCGGGATCGACCCCCTACTTTGATCTGTGATCCAGCGAGTCTCATAGACCCGCTGATCACAGAGCGTGCCGCACATGTGCCCGTCAGGGGGGAGCGCAGGCAGCTCATACACAGGACAACGTCAATAGACGCTGTCCCGGCAATGCAGGTCCGCGCTGTAGCCGTCATTTGGCTATAGCGCGGATCCCCAGTGGTTAAAAAGGTAGCAACTGTTTGAGGGGGGGGGGAAACACATTCCCCTCCGGGTAATCTATGTACATTACAAGAATCGTAACAAACATTGAAGATTCCTATCTTGTTTTTCGGAAGAAATAGCAGATGTCTGTCCATATGCAGATTGAATCTGTATGGGAGCGGTTTTAGAATTATCAATCAGCTGCTGCACTTGCAGGGTTCGAATGAGGAAAGTGTCAGTATCCCTTTGGGAGTATCTCACCAAAAATTAAATTTTTGTTGCAGGGGATGCTCTAAATCTGATTTGCATCTTAGTGCAGACTTCTGGGAAAATCAGTGAGCCTATCACACAAGCAAGAAATTACATTTCTGGGGTGCTCTCCATACACAGTGTACAGGAGGCCTTCAGGTAGCCATATTTAATTTTTGGAAAAGGAAAGATAACGACATTCAATTACAATATGACTTGTGTCGCAATTGTAATTTTTATTTTTCCCACGCAAGTGGAGTTACCTTTTAAGTTTATCCCTTGCAATGTTGGGTTCCTACTTGGGGTCTTTAAATTAGACTTTTTTTTTCTGCTTCATTCGCTAGCAGGCATGTCTGTGTGTTTCTACTGGATCTTATTTCTCGTTGATAGTATTTTGTTTTAGAGATTTTGCAAATATGCGTTCTTACAGTAGTGTGCTAGTAATGAATCTGGGGGGGGAAGGGGGGTCTGAGGTCCTTGCAAGACAAGAATGCGTTTCCTCAGGCCTACTTAAAGCGGAGCTCCACCCTAAAGTGGAGCTTCCGCTCATTGGAACCCTCCCCCCTCCAGCGCCACAATTGGCACCTTTCAGGGGGAGGGGGGGTGCAGGTACCTGTACAGTACAGGTATCTGCACCCACTTCCGGCAGAGATATCTGCAGAATCTATGCCCCTTTCCGAAGGTCCCCCGCTGTCTGCTGGGAAACACAGGGACCATCCTTATTACACTGCGCGACTCACGCATGCACAGTAGGGAACTGGGAAACGAAGCTGCAAGGCTCCACTTCCTGATTCCCATACCCAAGATGGCGGCGGCAGCACCCGAGAGACTATCGAGAGATCGGCTTGGGGTGCTGACATCGCGGGCGCGCAAGTGTCTTTATTTTAAAAGTTGCAGTATTTGTAGCTGCTGGCTTTTAAAAAAAAAACGGCGGAACTCTCGCTTTAAATCTCATCTTGTTTTTCAGTTTTGCTGTAGTGCAGGGATTTTTTCCAGTCGAATGTGCTCAGGGACTTATTAGGCTGTGTCGTCTGACATGGAGCCAAGTCACAAATGGTCAGTTACAGGCTTATCCTGCGGCATCCAGCCCATCGGGGGGGCCTGGGCACAGCACACAAAATGAGGGTGGGGAAAGGCCAATGAGAGCAGCTCAAGTAGCAATGTACAAAGAATCATCCTTTGCTGGTAGTAGTTGGGGTTTTTCTGGGCTGATCTATAATTTCTTGTTTGTCAGCATCCAATTCTCCTGTAGGTGGCAGCTTATCCCAACAGATAACGGCTTCCTGTGTCCCTAAATGGATAAGAAAATGGTACAGGAGAACTGAAAAAAAAACAACCTGCGGTGTAAATGCCTGTGACTGACTGCATCATTCAGTTCCACTTTAGTGCAGCTTGACATACTCTGGCAGTTCCTGTAAACTCCACTTGCCCTCCAGAAGGTCATGCCACACTGCGCCCAAAAAAAAACAACGTATGTCCTTTTTTCCCCCCACAAATACAGCTTTCTTTTGGTGGTATTTGATCACCACTGGGTTATTTTTTTTTTTAAAAAACTAGTAACAATGGCAATCATCAACTTCTAGAGGCACTGGGATATTGCTGCGGACAAAAATAGGACACTAAAACTTTGTGGGAACCAGTGACACTAATACAGTGATTAAGGGGTCGACCGATTATCGGTGCGGCCGAAATTCTCTTTTTGCAGGATCGGTACCCGTAACAAACTTACCAATATGAATTACTTCAAGTGGTGGTACCGGGTGATGCATGCAGCTGCACGCATCATCCCCGGTGCTATTCTTTAGCGTGGACGGTCAGCGTTCTTGTAACCACCACTGATGCCGTTATTACAACCAGCGAGAGGGGACGCCCCCCCGCTCCGCCCTGGTCTCTCATCCAACTAAGAGGTTCGAGTGACCAGCCGGCATGCTTTGTTTGGGTCTCAGATCTAGTAACCTGGAAGCGATGTCAAGACATCACTTCCGGATTACCGACATCCTAAAAGGCACCAGTTTTAAAAAATAGAAAGTATTTAAAAACGCAGACCATGGCGTTGTGAATACTTTTAAGTGCAGTGGAGGGGTTTGGGGTCTTATAGACACCAGATCCCTCCATAAAGAGTACATGTCACTGCCCATTACTATAGTATAGTAGGTGAGGTTGAGAAAGATACAAGTCCAACCTATGTGTGTGATTATGTGTCAGTGTTACATTGTATATCCCTGTATGTTGTGGTCATTAAGGTGATTAATAGTTTCTTGAAACTATCAATGCCCCCCCCACTGAAACCACCACCTGTGGAAGGGAATTCCACATCTTTGCTGGTCTTACAGTAAAGAACCCTCTTACGTAGTTTAAGGTTAAACCTCTTTTCTTCTAATTTTAATGAGTGGCCACAAGTCTTGTAAAACTTCCTTCTGCAAAAAAGTTTTATCCCTATTGTGGGGTCACCAATACGGTATTTGAATATTGAAATCATATCCCCTCAAGCGTTTCTTCTCTAGAGAGAATACGTTCAGCGCTCGCAACCTTTCCTCATAACTAATATACACCAGACTATTAGCTTTTTTGCCCTTCTCTGTACTCGCTCCATTTTCAGTACATCCTTCCTGAGGACTGGTACCCAGAACTGAACAGCATACTCCAGGTGCGGCTGGACCATAGTCTTGTAGAGCAGGAGAATTATAGTTTTATCTCTGGAATGAATCCCCTTTTTAATGCATGTCAATATTCTGTTTGCTTTGTTAGCAGCAGCTTGGCATTGCTGAGCCTATCATCTACTAGGGCCCCCAGGTCCTTTTCCGTCCTAGATTCCCCCAGAGGTTCTTCCCCCAGTGTATAGATTGCATTCATATTTTTGCCACCCAAATGCATTATTTTACATTGAACCTCATTTGCCATGTAGTTGCCCACTCCATTAATTTGTTCAGATCTTTTCGCAAGGTTTCCACATCCTGCGGAGAAGTTATTGCCCTGCTTAGCTTAATATCGCCCGCAAATAGATTGAACTGTTTACCCCATCCTCCAGGTCGTTTATGAACAAATTAAATGGGATTGGTCCCCACTACCCACACCCCTGACCATTCTGAGTACACCCCATTTATCACCACCCTCTGAATTTGCCCTTGTGCTGTCTCAAAGCAGGTTTACATTCCTTGTGACAGCAATAAAAGTGATTAAAAAAAAAAAAACTTTAAATCTACAGAATATCAACACCTTATATTGGCTATTGGCCTTAAAGGCAGCTGATAAATCGGTATCGGCCCTGAAAAAAAATAAAAAAATATTGGTCGACCCCTAACAGTGATAAAAATATGCACTGTCACTGAACCGACACCGCTTGGGAAAGGGTTAAACATCTAGGGCGATCAAAGGGTTAATTGTGCAACCATGTGTTTACACTAAAGGTATGTGCTGGACTTGATTCCCTGCTTTGCAGGGAAACAATCCAGCACATCCCCGCTGACAAGACAGAGCTTTGCATTGTATACATAGAGCTCTTTCCTGTCTCCCTCTGCTGATCAGTGCCAGCGGTCATCTATTGGCCGGCACCCGCTGTTCGGCATGTGCTGTGACTAATCACAGCACAAGTGGTGCGTGTGCCCCCTTCCAGAGCCTGATCACGTACTAGGCAAGTGATCCGGCACAGGAGAGGCACTTTGCCGCCATATAACTGGGCCATGCAGCCAGCAAGTGGATAAAGCCATTTCCTTACTGCTTTGTCTGACCTTAAACAACTATAATGTAAAGCCAGAGCAATCTATGTTAAAAACAAGCTGTAAATAACCAGGAGGCATTCATTTGTGAAATGATAGTTTATTGTTACAAAAAGTACCTTTTTAAAAGTATTTAATCTCTCAGCTACACATTATGTACATTGAAATGCTGTGAACAAAAGACAAGACAAAGAAAAAAAACAATATAAAAACAAGCTTTATACATACATACATACTGTTGCTTATTTACACATGGTCAATAATATATTCTTTTCTGCCGATACACATAAGACATCTGACTTAAAAATTGGACAACTTGCCTCAGGCAGCGCCCCGAGGGTGGCTACGGTGAGTAGCTGGTCACATTACATTACGCTGCTTTTCACACTTTCCAGTCTTCTGTAGAGCAAGTAATGAGGGAAAACTACCAGTGGATGGCCCTGCTTTCTCGCACCATGAGGATATAATGTAAACGTTTTGCATGTCAAACCACATAAAGTCAGACTTCAGCAGCAATGGAATCACAAATGCCTCCTGTGCCAACTAAGAGCCTATGAGACCCAGCAGCATTTTTTCCTTAAGAAAACCCAATGCCCCTTCCTAGATGAAGGGGTCCCCGACACCTGATGCCCCTTGTAAACAGTTTGGTGATCTATGAATATCAATATTATTTGCTCAAGCCAGAATGTAAAATCTAATCAGTGGGTGTAAAAGCTCTGAGCCAAGGAAAACCAGGGTGAGGGAGGAAGGAACAATTGCACTTTGTGTTACAACATTTGATGCCAAATTTGAAGTCCAAAAGCTGAAATGCTGACCTTTGACGCGATTCGCTGATCTAAGGCATCCGGTTAGGACTGCAGTCATTTGGAAGCAGACTTTGATCACCACTGCTTCCATAAAACATATTCTGCATTGGCACCTTTTATATATTATAGCAGCTACATTTCAACATTACAATAAATATGTCATGTGTTGAGATTTTTGCGTGTATATGTTCTGCTGATGGAACGCTTTGGAGGCGCAGTGCTAAAAGGAGAGTCATCAGGGTTAATGGACTGAAGTGTTGGTCTTTTCTGTTCTGGTGTACTTTGCTGGGACTCAAGATCTGGAATGCAAAAAAAAAAAAAAAAAAAATGAGATTTTAACAAAATGCATTAGGTTAGTATCCAAGCTCCCGGGTCACCAACAAAGATATACATTTACAGTCAATTGGGCTAATTTACTAAAACTGAAGAGTTCAAAACCTGATGCAGCAGTGCATGGAAACCAGTAAGCTTCCAGGGTTTTTTTTTTGGTCAAAGTTTAACCCCCTTCCCCCGCCGGCTCCTAGCCCTTTAAGAGCTTTTTGATGCGGGAAAGTGGGCATTTGGGTCATGTGATGGCTGGGATTGGCCGTCACAGCGATCGCATGATTTAAAATCTTCTAATCGCAAGTATGCATCAGGAGCATTCCGATCCCCGCTGACAACTGTGCTGGGAGTGCGCACTCAGCACAGAAATGGTTACATTTAGTCTGCATATATGTGGCCTCTCAGTGTTAAAGCCCACACACCAAGAGACCGTGTACAGCCGGCGGGAAAAGGTTAATTGAACAAGCTTAAATTAGAAGCCGATTGGCTACTATGCACAGCTGCACCAGATTTTGCACTCTCCAGTTTTAGTAAAATCAACCCGATTGCATACTTTACATCTGTCATGTACTGCTGATGCCTTACCAGTCATTGGCTGGAATTTTTTTTTTTTTTTTTCAGGAAATGTCCACAAAAGAGGAAAGTATAATTTAGATAAAAATGTGTTTTATCACACTATTAGAGCTGCACGATTAAACGTTAAAAGCGTGATCTCGAGTCAAGCCCCCTCAAGATCTCTATGCAAAATTTACCGATTCATTCATGTAACAAGTGTAGAGAGTTTTCTGCTCACTCAGCTGTCAAAAGAAAAAAACAAGCAGCCTGTCAAGTCTCACAACATTGTCCATGCTGGATAAGAGGACTATAAACATTGTAACATTTCGTTCTTAGGTCTGTAGATGAGGGAAATTTAACCACTTAAAGCGGAGGTCCACCCTAAAGTGGAGCTTCCGCTCATTGGAACCCTCCCCCCCTCCGGCGCCACAATTGGCACCTTTCAGGGGGGAGGGGGGTGCAGGTACCTGTACAGTACAGGTATCTGCACCCACTTCCGGCATAGATATCTGCAGAATATACGCTCCTTTCCGAAGGTCCCCCGCTGTCTGCTGGGAAACACACGGATCCCAGAGACAGCAAGACCATCCTTATTGCGCAGCGCGACTCGCGCATTCGCAGTGGGGAACCGGGAAATGAAGCCGCAAGGCTCCACTTCCCGATTCCCATAGCCAAGATGGCGGCGGCAGCACCCGAGAGATGATCGAGAGATCAGCTTCGGGTGCCGACATCGCGGGCGCGCTGGGCGGGTAAGTGTCATTATTTTAAAAGTCAGCAGCTGCAGTATTTGTAGCTGCTGGCTTTTGAAAAAAAAAAAAAGGCAGACTCCCGCTTTAGGCCGGGTTCACACTGCTGCGGGGGAGATCCGGATGTGATTCGCACCGCACTGCAGTGCAAATCACATCCGATCTCCGTAGCAATGCGAGTTCAGCCATACAGATAGTATGGCTGAATTCGCATCGCTCCCGCAGGAAACTCGCACGGGACCTTTTTTGGTCCGCAACAGAATCGGATCGCATGGGGGTTCACACCATGCGATCCGATTTCTGTGCGAGTCAGCAGATCGCACTGCGATATGCGGACGGATCTGGGGGTGTCATTAACATTTCATTTACACTCCCAGCCTTTCGCATAGGGCAGTGTGAACTGCCGGCGGGAGTCATGCGATGCGGGAAACGCTGCGGATTCGCGGCGTTCCCGCATCGCTGTGGTGTGAACCCAGCCTAAAAGACTAAACCTGACACTTGTTGCTTACAAAGTTAAAAACAACATGTTTTGCTACTTGGAACCCCCAAATATATATATATTTTAGCAAAGATCCGAGATAATAGAAAGGGGATTGTTGCAATATTTTGTGTTACACTGTATTTGCACAGCGGTCATTCCAAATTAATTTTTTGGGGGAAAATTTTTTTGGGATTTTTGTACTCACCGTAAAATCCTTTTCTCTGTAATTCACCGACCGACACAGCTCTCTGTAACAAAATGGGTTGTCAGCCCTATCACTGTAGATAACTAGGCAAGTTGTAATAAAACACTTCAGAACTTTTAGTTCCGCCCAGGGGGCGGTCCCTAGGCTACAACCCCACAGCCTGCTCTAGCAGAACTCAGTACGTCAACAAGCAGTATAACGTAAAGAGAAAAAGGAGGGGTAGGTGCTGTGTCGGTCAGTGAACTACAGAGAAAAGGATTTTACGGTGAGTAGAAAAATCCTATTTTTTCTCTTATATTCAAAGACCGACACAGCTCCTCTCTGTAATAAAATGGGACGTCCCCAAGCAGTGCCAAACGAGGAGTGGGAAAAACAGCATAAGAACTTCATCCACCATGGCAAGTGGGAACTAGTGAAACTAAACCCACAAAAAACAACAGTGTGTGGAAAAACAGCACCACATAACCGGGAATCCTCAACAGGAGTGATCCCCAAGACCGCAACAGTGCATTAACATAACAGTACTGCATTTTTATTGGAAAACCAGGAAAAAAATATAGATTGCATATGGAATTGCAACTACACGGCCACCTGCAAAACTTTGCAGCCAAAGCAGGCATCAGCCGATGCACGGACGTCTACCTTGTAGAACTTGGTAAATGTATGGACAGACGAGTAAGTCGCCGCCTTACACACCTGAGCGACCAACGCTTGGTGTCGGAAGGCCCAAGACGTTCCAATTGCCCTTGTAGAGTTGGCCGTGACCGGAAAGGGGGGCACCTGCCCCTTCAAGGCGTAGGCTTGTACTGCAATCTGTCTGATCCACCTGGAAATGGTGGCCGATGAGACCGCCATACCCTTCTTTGGACCAGCCACCGAAACAGTGAGTCTGACTTCTGAAAGGGAGTTGTGGCAGACAAATACACCTTCAGAGCCCTAACCACGTCGAGAGCATGAAGGGCCACCTCTTTGGGGTGCTTTGGCTTAGGACACAGCGATGGTAATACAATGTCCTCATTGATATGAAAATCCGAGACCACTTTTGGTGGAAAGGATGGTTGCGGACGCAACACCACCTTATTCCTGTGGATGACCAGATAAGGCGACTTGCAAGACAAGGCCGCCAATTCCGAAACCCTCCCGGCTGATGTGATGGCCACTAGAAAGACCACTTTCTGGGAAAGAGTCAACAGGGGAATCTCCCTGATATTTTCACGGCGGTTTTTAAAGCGCCGACAACACCAGGTTCAAATCCCATGGGGGTAACGGTGGGCGCAAAGGAGGGACTACATGTCGTACCCCCCTGAACGAAGGTACCCACTAAGGTGTGCGATGCCAGGGGTCGTTGGAGAAAAAAAAAAAAAAAAAAAAAGACAGCCAAGGCTGAGATTTGCCCCTTGATGGTGCTCAATGCCAATCTCTGGTCTTCTCCTTGCTGGAGAAAGAGCAGGATCCTTGCTATGGAAAAGGAACGCGGAAGCCACCCTTTCCCTTCACACATGGAGATGTAGGCCTTCCAGGTACGATGGTATATCTTCCGAGAAGAAGATTTCCGTTCCCTCAACATAGTTGGAATCACCGGAGTCCGATAGACCCCGATTCCTCAACACCTGGCTCTCAATAGCCATGCCGTTAAAGCCAGCAATGGTAAAGTAGGATGAAAGATTGGACCTTGAGATAGGAGGTCCTCTCACAACGGCAGTCGCCAGGGAGCGTCTGCCACCAGATGCACCAGGGCCGCTGAGGCTAATCTGGGGCAACCAGGATTACTGGAATCCCCTCGGCTTCCACTCTGCGAAGCAGACGTGGCAACAGTTTCAGTGGAGGAAAGGCATAGATCAGCTGGTACTGATCCCATGGAGCCACCAGCGCGTATGCCCACGGATCTGTTGTCATGGACACGAATCTTGGCACCTTCCAATTGAGACGGGAGGCCAATAGACCCACATCTGGTGTGTCCCACTTCAGGCACAGCCACCTGAATATCCCCGGATGCAATGCTCATTCTCCTGGGTCCAGCATCTGGAGGCTCAGATAGTCCGTTTGCCAATTTTCCACCTCTGGGATGTAAATGGCCGACAGGGCCGGTACATGTCCCTATGCCCACAGAAGTATGTGAGCGACCTCCTGAGCAGCGGCTGAGCTTCTTGTTCCCCCTTGGTGATTTATGTACGCCATAGCCGTGGCGTTGTCTAACTGCATCCTGATCGGAAGACACATCGACCATGTGTGGAGGCACAGCCTGATCGCTCTAAATTCAAGCAGATTGATCGAAAACTCTGATTCTTTCGTCGACCAGAGGCCCCGAGCCGACTAAATCCCCATCACTCCACCCCAGCCGGATAGACTGGCGTCCGTAGCGTTCACGGTCCATTTCAGAGGAAGGAACGATTTTCTGGACTGAATCACCGGGGACCTCAACCAGCAGATCAGAGTCCCTGACTGGCTGGCTGGCTCACCTGGATCTGTCAATCCAGGGACAACTGATATTTCAATAAGATCTCCTTCTGCAGTACTCTGGTGTGGAACTGGGCGTAAGGTACTGCCTCGAAGGAGGCTACCATGAGTCCCAGTGCCTGCATGCAAAACCGAAGCGACATCTACTTGCGGTGCATCAGCAGTTTTACCATGGACCTGAGAGTCTGCAATTTGTCTGAAGGGAGAAAAACTCTTACTTCCCTGGAGTCCAACAGTAAACCTAGGTACTCCAGACGCTGGGTCGGCACAATTACTGACTTCTTTAGGTTCAACAGCCACCCAAATTCTTGCAGGGTCTGCATGGTGATCACCACATCCTCCTCTAATTCTGAGGTGGAAGATGCTCTCAGGAGGAGATCGTCCAGGTAGCCCACGACCGCGATCCCACGTTGTCTCAGCAACACCAATACTGGAGCCAGTACCTTGGTAAAGAATCTGAGGGCTGATGCCAGACCAAAGGAAAGAGCCACAAATTGGTAATGGGCTTCCCCGACTGCAAAACACAGAACCTTTTGATGCCTAAGGCATATGGGTATGTGCAGGTACGCATCCTGGATGTCCAAGGACGCCAGGGAGTCCCGTTGATGGAGCAAACCGATTCCATTCTGAACCTCTGCACTTTTACAAAGTGATTGAGGGGTTCTAGGTCCAATATTGGACATACCCCTTCCTTCTTGGGAACCACAAACAGATTTGAGTAGAATCCCTGGAAGCGTTTCGATTCTGGGAACTGGTAATCACCCCTCGATTCAGCAAGTCCCTTACCGCTCTCCCAACAGGGTCTCCCGGCGAACTGGGTATGCTGGAGGGAAAGAATCTGTTTGGCGGCCAAGAGAGAAACTATCTTGTAGCCTGTGGAACTCAGATCGCAGACCCATTGGTCGGGAGGACCACCGGGCTGCAAACTAGCGCTGGACTCACCACCCTGGGGCATTCTGTGATGGTTACTAGCCGTGCCTGTAGTCCCCAGGAGGTTACCCAATTGCAGAGTGAAGAAACTGTCGGCATCAGCTGTAGAAAAGAGCAGTGAAACGATCTGCAGAGCTTGCACCTGCGTTCAGGGAATGGCCATCCAGCGTCCTGTATACACAGTGGACACAGGAAGAGAAAAAGAGGGAAGATAGGGACGTGGGAGAAAAGAAAAGGAGGTGAGGTGGCCCCCCGAATCGACCTCCCAGGGAATGCCCAGCTGCTCAACCCCCCAAGGGAGGGAGAGCCGTACTTACCAGTCCTGAAGAGCTGGGAGACATTCCATCACAGACCCACTCCTGCGCAGTTACAGGGTGGCTGCTGGCCCTGTATACTGTGATCCAGACATCAGTAGCACGGTCATATGTATACCCCAGAGCATTGAAGCTCACGACCACCTCTGGATTCCTAGGTCATTCTCCTTCACTAGGCTGGGGCAGCAGGGAGGGTTGTTAGCACAGGGTCCGCCCCCTGGGGCGGTACTGACCGTTCTGTGTATTGTGTTACAATTCTGCCTAGTTCTCCTAGTGGCAGGCTAACAAACCCATTTAGTTACAGAGAGGAGCTGTGTCGGTCGGTGAATATAAGAGGAAAAAAAAAGGCACATTGTTGCTGTTAGTAGAGAGCCTTGTGATGTTTACCTACACAGGACTCACTTCTGTCATTCGTTTAGCAGGTTCCAGCCATAAATCATTGGCTGGGACCTGCTAATCGGCTTGTGCTGTAGCACCCCCTACCTGCACATACTGGATCACATACATGCATGTGATCCAGCGCAGCGGGCCTGCCCTGCAGCAGTAGATCTGCAGTAGGAGTATCTTAAGTGGTTAAAGAAGGTAGTGGAAGAGTTCAGATGCAGTACAGTAGAACATACTGGGGGAGATTTAGGCTCCGTTCACATATATGCATTTTGAACCACATCCGATTCACATGACATATGAACCAAACCGGCTTTTTATGGAGCTGGTTCATATATCTGCCGTGCAAAGGCAATGCAAATTTAAAAAAAGGTCCTGTGTTTTCCGAGCACTGCAGTGCGGTTCAGATGCAAATTCCAGGCTAAATGCCTTCTATGGGAACACTTCTGAATGGCACATGTCATCAGTTTTTAACACAAATTGATAAAGAAAAACAAACAGCATAGGGGTCTGGTATGGATTTTAAACGGAACCTCACACCAAAAAAATAAAAAATAAATTATAAGTATGGGGCCGAAGGGCCTAGGGAGACGCTGTTTTTTCTCAAAATGTTAGTGCCGGTGTTCTGCCATATGGCGTCCGTCCATCGGATAGTGTCTGCCCCGTACTGCACAGGCACATTGCTTGCGCAGTACGGCACAGAAGGAGATTCAGAAAATCTCCGAAGATGAACGGCGCCTGCGCCGTGAGTGGAGGTGCTAGCCCCACCATCCAAGTGGACAAATATTAGAGGGCCGCTCGCCACGCTTCAAGTATGGCCTCGCTACACTCGGCTCTTTTTATTCCAACTCTATGTCCACTTGGATGGTGGGGCTAGAACCTGGACTCACGGCGCAGGCGCCGTTCATCTTCGGCTATTTTCTTAATCTGTGTCCTGTGTACTGCGCATGCGCAGTACACAGCGGACACTATCCGATGGGAGACACAATGTGATAGGACACCGGCAAATCATTTCAGCTCTCAGCGGGAAACCCCGACAGCTGAGTCATCGGTTGTTAAAGACAGGGCGCCTGGGTTTCCCTGCCAGCTCCTTAACAACCAGCTATTGTTAAAGACGCTGTTGGTCGCCAGCTCTGAAAATTCGCATCTGAACCACTTTGCAACTGGTTTGGAAATTTTCTGTGAAAATGGATGGGAAATTCGCACCGCACATGTGACCCTAGTTGTAGAGAAGTTTAAAGCAGGGTTACGTTATAAAAATTTTCCCAAGCTTTGAACATCTCACATAGCACTGTTCAATCCATCTGAAAATGGAAAGAGTATGACAACTGCAAACCTACCAAGACATGGCCGTCCACCTAAATGGACAGGCCGGGCAAGGAGAGCATTAATCATAGAAGCAGCCAAGAGGCCCATAGTAACTCTGGAGGAGCTGCAGAGATCCACAGCTCAGGTGGGAGAATCTGTCCACAGGACAACTATTAGTCGTGCTCTCCACAATTCTGGCCTTTATGGAAGAGTAGCAATAAGAAAGCCACTGTTGAAAGAAAACCATAAGTCCTGTTTGTAGTTTGTGAGAAGCCATGTGGGGGACACAGCAAACATGTGGAAGAAGATGCTCTGGTCAGATGAGACCAAAATTTAACCTTTTGGCTCAAAAGCAAAACGCTATTTGGCACAAAACACTGCACATCACCCCGAGCACACCATCCCCACCGTGAAACATGGTGGTGGAAGCATGTTGTGGGTATGTTTTATTTCAGCAGGGACAGGGAAGCTAGTCAGAGTTATTGTGAATATTTATTTGTAAAAAATTATGAAAACCGTTTATCATTTCTCTTCCACTTCACAATTATGTGCCACTTTATGTTGGTCTATCACATAAAATCCCAATAAAATTCATGTAAGTTTCTGACAAGATGTAGAAAATTTCAAGGGGTATGAATACTTTGTATCCTAGGCCCCTCCACAGCCCCCTTACTTGTTTTCCCGTCCCCTCCACAGCCCCCCCCCCCCCCCCCGAATCACATGTACTACTGTTCCTTCCTCGCATTCCCAGTTCCACCCACAGCTCCCCTCCTCGCATTCCCAGTTTCCCCCACAGCTCCCCTCCTCGCATTCCCAGTTTCCCCCACAGCTCCCCTCCTCGCATTCCCAGTTTCCCCCACAGCTCCCCTCCTCGCATTCCCAGTTTCCCCCACAGCTCCCCTCCTCGCATTCCCAGTCCCCCCCACAGCTCCCCTCCTCGCATTCCCAGCTCCCCTCCTCGCATTCCCAGCTCCCTCCACAGCTCCCCTCCTCGCATCCCAGTTCCCTCCACAGCTCCCCTCCTCGCATCCCAGTTCCCTCCACAGCTCCCCTCCTCGCATCCCAGTTCCCTCCACAGCTCCCCTCCTCGCATCCCAGTTCCCTCCACAGCTCCCCTCCTCGCATCCCAGTTCCCTCCACAGCTCCCCTCCTCGCATCCCAGTTCCCTCCACAGCTCCCCTCCTCGCATCCCAGTTCCCTCCACAGCTCCCCTCCTCGCATCCCAGTTCCCTCCACAGCTGCCCTCCTCGCATTCCAGTTCCCTCCACAGCTCCCCTCCTCGCATTCCCAGTTTCCCCCACAGCTCCCCTCCTCGCATTCCCAGTTTCCCCCACAGCTCCCCTCCTCGCATTCCCAGCTCCCCTCCTCGCATCCCAGTTCCCTCCACAGCTCCCCTCCACAGCTCCCCTCCTCGCATCCCAGTTCCCTCCACAGCTCCCCTCCTCGCATCCCAGTTCCCTCCACAGCTCCCCTCCTCGCATCCCAGTTCCCTCCACAGCTCCCCTCCTCGCATCCCAGTTCCCTCCACAGCTCCCCTCCTCGCATCCCAGTTCCCTCCACAGCTCCCCTCCTCGCATCCCAGTTCCCTCCACAGCTCCCCTCCTCGCATCCCAGTTCCCTCCACAGCTCCCCTCCTCGCATCCCAGTTCCCTCCACAGCTCCCCTCCTCGCATCCCAGTTCCCTCCACAGCTCCCCTCCTCGCATCCCAGTTCCCTCCACAGCTCCCCTCCTCGCATCCCAGTTCCCTCCACAGCTCCCCTCCTCGCATCCCAGTTCCCTCCACAGCTCCCCTCCTCGCATCCCAGTTCCCTCCACAGCTCCCCTCCTCGCATCCCAGTTCCCTCCACAGCTCCCCTCCTCGCACCCCAGTTCCCTCCACAGCTCCCCTCCTCGCACCCCAGTTCCCTCCACAGCTCCCCTCCTCGCACCCCAGTTCCCTCCACAGCTCCCCTCCTCGCATCCCAGTTCCCTCCACAGCTCCCCTCCTCGCATCCCAGTTCCCTCCACAGCTCCCCTCCTCGCATTCCCAGTGCCCTCCACAGACCCTCTCCGTGTATCCCAGTGCCCTCCACAACCACCCCTCCTTGTATCCCAGTCCTCTCCACAGGCCCCCCCCTCCTTGTATCCAGTCCCCTCCACAGCCCCCCTATCTGCATCCCAGGTCCTCCTTCATGCATCATTGTCCCCTCCCATATCTTATAAAGCAGACAGAAGAAAGATGGGGCATGTCGGAGCAGAGGGCAGGAGCTAGCCAACTTTTCATTTAACAGGCAGATGATTGGTTACTAGGACCGCCCCTAGCAACAAATCACAGGCATTGTAACTTGAAAAGTTGAACAGCTCCCACCTTTTTCTTGGACATGCAGCATCTTCTGTCTTCTCTACTTGCTTTGTAAAGGATGAAGGCTGTGGCGGGGGAAGGAGTCATCACAAGGGAGAGGAATCCCAGGCTGGTAAGTGGCCAGTCCAGTAAAGAGATTGTGATGCAGTCAGTTTTGGAACCGGGGTCTGACATTTTAGGACCATTTTAAATACATACATTTTATAAATATACACACATTATCGCAGACCAAATCATTTCTAATCCTGTATATGCAGTTATAACAACTAAAAACATTATTGCACAAGAAGTTCCTGCTTCCACAAACATTTTGTTGAAGCCAGAAAGCCATTAAGCAACTCTATAAATAAAACTAATGATACAATTTAATTCATTAAGATCTCACCTTGCATCTTTCTCTTGGAAGATGGCGTTTTTCCTTTAAACAGCATTGGCGACTGAGTAAGTGAAAACAGGCCACTTGCAGACAAGGAACTTTTTGGCACCTTTGCTGGTGGTGTGATAACTGCAAAAGAAATGCAATTTGTTAAAGTGGTTGTAAACCCCTCTGTGCAACTTGTACCTATAGGTAAGCCTATAAGGCTTACCTATAGGTACTGTAAAGGTACTGTAAAGATCTCCTAACAGGTGCCCTGTTTAGAAGATATTTACCTTGTAGTGCTCCGATGAGGCCATCGGCACCTGCACTGTGAAGAAACGGCCCTCCGAGCCGTTTCTTTACTAGCAAGCACTGCAACAGACGGCTCCCATGGGCATGCGTGCGAGTGACATCATGCGACTCCTGCCAGTCACTGAGCTGGAGTCCGAGGCCCCGGAAGCAGGGAGAAGATGGATGCGGCCACCAGCAGGGATGGCGCAGGCTTTGTTTGCAGGTGTCACATAATGGGCTAGTATGCGATTCATACTAGCCCATTATGCTTTAACTTTGCAGGGGGGAAAAAAAGAGGAAGTAAAACTCCTCTATTTTTTGACCTTGGCGAATGCAATTATTAAAAAAAAAATAAAAAATCAAATACCTGCAATTTTAAAGACTTCATCTTCACAAGAACTTTGCTGTGATGAACTCAAGTTTGAGGATAGACTCCGACTTGAAGAAATAACACATTCTTCCAGATCTTCAACAGCATTACTCGATATACAAGATCGTTTACTACTGGGCTGGGCTTCCTTTGATGGAGAGAAGAGTTCGAAGCATCGTTTTCTAGATTTAAGAGTCATTGCTCCAATTTCACTTTTACCTTTCCAGTCAATGACTGGAGAATGCTCCTGAAGTTTGGAGATTCCATCGAACACAAAGTCATTTAAAGGAGAAGCCTTAATTGCATCTTGTTCTAGACTTCCTTCTTCTGTTGATGGTGTGCTACTTATATGGTCTCCTTTTGGCACATTCGCAGCTTTTACAGCAGATGCTTTCTTTTTCCGTGGCCAGTTAATAATATCGCTGCCATTTTTTTCCTTGTATTTTGGTGATGGTGTCCAAGGGCTGGCAGCATCGGCTTGTGTGGGGGAGGCAGTAGTAGAAGCACACCTTTTTGGTGTGTAAGACTGGCAGATTAATGTCTGCAGACTACTTTTTCCAGGGGTATTGTAGGAAGACCGTAGGCGAGGAGAAGCACAACCCGCTTCCAATTTTATATGCTTATTACACCACGTCTCACCAAAAAGACCATCTTCTGCTTTCCTAGTGCAAGACGTGGTTGGAGAGTCCTCAACTCTAACCCCACTTGTCATAGCGACAGTAGAGTTGGAATCTGTCCTCTTAAAACGAAGCGTAGGCAAACCGGACTCCCTCATCTCAAGCTGAACTTCATAAGTTGGGGGAGGTATGGTTTTCTTCTGACTTTTCGGAGTTGAGAACTTAGATGGCATTTGTGGAGTGCCAAGCCGTGCCTCAGCTTCTCGTTGCCTCCTGTCCACAGTATGGCGTAGACCATATGGTGAATTGCACTGTATATTCCCTGTACCCTTTGGGGTGCTTGGCAAACTCCCAGCATCAGAAGGCTTCCTCGTAATCAACAGTTTCATTTTCAGATCACAGGTTTCTGATGCCACAACTTTGGCTTCCGCTATATCAATACTTTCATCTGTCTGTGAGGTATTCCCAACGGATCCTGAACCTTCAGAAGTTTCCAAAGATGAACTATCCAACCTTTCGCACACAACAATATCACCTCTAGGGGAAGGAAACATGAATGCTGAAGGGCTCTTTAAACGTGGCAATACAACTTTAAGTTCAGCTGACAAGGTATTTGACAGAACAGGTGAAGTGTGTTTAGAAACTAAAGGACATCTACCAGCGGGACTTTCTCTAGTACTGAACACTTTGGTAATGTGACTAGCATTTTTTGAACCTGAAAGCAGTTCATTACCAGGCTGAGACTTTGTAGGAGTTTTAAAAACTGGCTGGCACAGTGGCATAGAAAGAACGCCTGAAGCAGATGCTTTGAAAGATGGCGTGGTCTTTGGAGATATGGAAAGAGAGCCAACTGACTTTGTAGGAGTATATTCAGCAGGAAAAGAAACTGACTTCTTCCACTCTGCACATTTCTTTGGTGTGGGTGAAAAGGACTTTTGTGGTGTTCTAAGATGATACCTTGTAGTGAAAGGGGAGGTATTGTGAGATACAAAATCCTCTTCAGCTATATTCTTTCCAGGAGAGTGATCTGACTTTTTAGGTGTAGATTCTGAAGCTAAAGGAAACACAACAGAACTCTTCCACTCCGCGTGTTTTTTCGGTGTGGGTGTTTGTGGAACAGCTGAACGTAACTTTTGCGGTGTACGAAGCGGATACCTTGTAGTGAAAGAGGTTTTTGGTGACATGGAGTCCTCTTCAGTTGCATGCTTTGTAGGTGTGTGCTCTGTAGCACAAGGCAGCACCACAGAACTCCTCCACTCCACGTGTTTTTTCGGCGTAGGCGTTTGCGGATCTGCTGAAAGTAACTTTTGTGGTGTACGAAGCGGATACCTTGTAGTGAAAGAGGTTTTTGGTGACATGGAGTCCTCTTCAGCTGCATGCTTTGTAGGCGTGTGCTCTGTAGCACAAGGCAGCACCACAGAACTCCTCCACTCCACGTGTTTTTTCAGCGTGGGCGTTTGCGGATCTGCTGAAAGTAACTTTTGCGGTGTACGAAGCTGATACCTTGTAGTGAAAGAGGTTTTTGGTGACATGGAATCCTCTTCAGCTGCATGCTTTGTAGGCGTGTGCTCTGTAGCACAAGACAGCACAACAGAACTCTTCCACTCCACGTGTTTTTTCGGAGTGGGCGTTTGTGGAACAGTTAAATGCGACTTCTGTGGTGTACGAAGCTGATACCTTGAGGTGAAAGAGGTTTTTGGCGATAGGGAATCCTCTTCAGCTGCATGTTTTCTAGGCGTATTCCCAGTACCAAAAGGCAACACAACAGAACTCTTCCAGTTCACACATTTCTTTGGTGTGGGTGTTTGTGCAACAGACTTTTGTGGCGTTTTAAGTTGATCAGAGATTATGGTTACAGTATCTGCATTTGAACTTAGCAGTCTAAGCGATTTCCTTGGGGTGTATAAAGCCTGAAGTCCCTGCTTCCCAGGGGTATTAGTGTTTGAATGTCCTTTAGGTGTCTTCTCTGGACTTTTGAAAAGCTCATCTTGTGATCTTCCTGCTCTACCTTTTTGTGGTGTAACATGATGGTTTAGTGTCTTTAAGGGAGATCTAAGCCACTTAATTGGAGAATCGCTTTTCCTAGGTGTCATGTGCACTAATCTCTCACTCCGTCTTTCAGGAGATTTCAAAGTAGATTGTTCTTGCTTAGATGGTGAGAAAATGTTGCTCAAGTTTCTGGCACCTTTCCTTTCCAGTGGACTTTTGGAAGGCGTTTTAAGCCTCTTGGGCGTTCGTACAGGTGTGCGTGGTGTACAGGGAGATTTCTGCGAGTCTCTTTTTCTTAGTGACTCTTCACAGTTTGAAGCAGATTTTTGTGGCATTTTTCGTGGAGTCTTCCTTTGGTGCTTTTCTGGCATCTGAAAAATACATAGATCACCACATCAGGGCATTGCTGATATTGCCAAGAAATACATTTTTAGTTATACAAGTTTTATTTTTATTTTTGATTTTTTGTAATAATTTAATACATTTACAAACAAACATGCCATATTTACCTGTTCTGTGCAGTGTTTTGCACAGAGCAGCCACGATCTCCATCTTTTTGGGTTTCCCATAAGTGATCCTGGCTGCTTCCCCCTACCGAGTGCCCCCAATAGCAAGCCTCTTGCTATGGGATTTTCCAAGCCCCACTCCTGTTAACGGACGTTGTCCATTCATAAAGAGCATGGCTCGGCCCCGCCCCCACTCTCTCCTCATTGGTGCACTGGCTGTGATTGACAGCAGCAGAAGTCAATGGCTCCCGCTGCTGTGTGAGCCAATGAGGAGAGATCGAATAGGGCCGGTGCTCTCATACACAATCGCTGGTCAAGATGGTGCTCAGGTGGGGGGCTTTAAGGAGGAGCTGCAACCAAAAGATTTTTTTTACCTCAATGCGTAGAATGCATTAAGGTTAAAAAACCTGTGTTTAGAACCACTTTAGCCCCCGAAGAATTTAGCCCCATTCCTGACCAGAGCACTTTTTGCGATTCGGCACTGCGTCGCTTTAGCTGACAATTGCACGGTCGAGCGACGTGGCTCCCAAGCAAAATTGACGTCCTTTTTTTCTCCACAAATAGAGCTTTCTTTTGGTGCTATTTGATCACCTCTGCGGTCTTTATTTTTTGGGCTATAAACAAAAAAATTGTACAATTTTGAAAAAAAAAAAAAAAATCATTTTTTACTTTTTGCTATAATACATAACGCCCCCCCCCCCAAAAAAAAATAAAAAATAAGCGTTTGGTTTGCACAGAAGTAATAGAATTTACAAAATAGGGGGGTGGTTTTATGGCATTTTTATTTATTTTGTTTTTTTTACTAGTAATGGCTATGATCAACGATTTTTATCGTGACTGCGACATTATAGAGGACACATCAGACAATTTTAACACATTTTTGGGACCACTGCCATTAATAGAGCGATCAAAGCTAAAAAATTGCATTGATTACTGTAAAAATGTCACTGGCAGCCAAGGGGTTAACCATTAGGTGGCGCTGAAGGGGTTAAGTGTGTCCTAGGGAGTGATTCTAACGGTGGGGGGGGGGAGGAGCTGTGTGTGACACGTCACTGATCAGCGCTACCGATTACAGGGAGAGCTGATCAGTGTCATTAGGCAGAACAAGGAGATGCTTGTTTACATTAGCATCTCCCCATTCTTCCTCACCGAGGATCACGGGTATGCAGGCAAGCCACCTCTTAAAAGGGCAATGTACAGGTAAGTTATTCTACCTGTATGTGCCCTTCTGCTGCAGTATATCTGCGTGAGGCGGTCGGGAAGTGCTTAACAGAGCTCTTCATGCCTGCTGATTACAGAGTACAGATCCTGCTAGGCATAACACTACATGATTAAAGAACAGGCTGCTGTGGAAAGACAGAAATGAGTCACACTGCAGCTAGTCAGAAAACAAAAGTAGACGCACCCTGTTCATTCTGTGTCTATTCATTATACATCACAGGGTTATGCAAAAAGGCTATCGGGGGAACTGGAGAAAGTGCAGAGAAGGGCAACCAAACTGGCAGGAGGCATGGAGGAGATCAGCTATGAGGAATTATCTGAACGTAAAGCGTTTATTACCCCAACACTTCATATTCCTAATATGTGGCTGCCGTCCCATGAGAAAGTATCCTGTTCTCTTTGTATTGCTTACTTTATGTGAAATCCCTGGTGTTCCTGCTAGTCCCCTTGCTTTCCTATTAAAACCTGACCACGCTAAGCAGGAGAGCAGTGTTCAGTTCTCCGGCTATACTGGTAACTCAGTGTGCTCTCCTACAATGATCAGACTTGTCCCAACACATTTTTCATATATTTTTCTCTACTTTTCTACTCTTTACTATGATTATGTAGAATCTGGTGACTGTAGACACAATCACCTGGGCCTTAAAAGTCCCGTAAGGGGAACCCTTATTTTTTCTACATTTGAGATGTTGACCCACCCATAGTTCGACCTCTCACAACTTTCCCGTTTACCTTTCACACAGGACAGACTGCGCTAGGAGTCCCTCATGCCCAGCGGGGAATCTGTCCTCTGAGCAGGTCCTTGACCGCTCTGCTTATGTACAGTACAGACCCAGCTTGTTGCTTATGGGTGGTCAGAGGTAAACAGACCTCCTATCCAACTGCTACTTTTTAGCAGATTGGATGTCGGCGGGTGTAAACGAACACGACTGTTTACAACCACTGCTCCATAAAGGATAATGGAGGGTCCGATCGGGTCTGCCTGAAAATCTGACAGGTGGCAGAAATCTGACAGACATCCAATTGATCCACCCGTGTGAAAAGGGGCCTTACTATAATTCAGAAGGCTATTCATTGAAAAGAAAAAACAAAAACACACAGGGGTAACAGAAAATAAGGTAAGAGTTTTTTCCTCTAGTGATCAGTCAGGTTTCATCCTTTGTCTTATTTTGTGTTGAAAAACTAAATTCAGAATGAGTTCATTTGTGGCCACCATGCTTTGACATGTGGGAATCATGCCGTACCCATAATGTTCCCTACCCATTCACAGGCGTGCCATGTTGATAAAAAAAGTGTAAATATAGTTTGAATACATCGGCAGCTCTAAAATCTTAGAGATTTCCCCGTAGACCGCTAATACCCAAACATCTAGTAGTAGTTGTCAAAGGTCATCTGCATGAGCCCTATGACTAGAATGAAGCATGTGAGTAACATGCTATGATCCCTTTCACATTCAATTATTCAACTTGCTTTTTTTGCCATCACTACTTGTAACTACCTCCTGTGCCAAATGTTCAGGATCGCTCAGCAACTTCCGTCTTGCCTTTCTCGCTGGGGGACTGGTCAATCCAAGCACCTCTCCAAAAAGTAAACGTTTAGGAGTTTTTGCCTCAGTACTGAGCATGCCTCCTGCGTACAAAGATAACAATATATTTATGTCTGAAGGCATTTAATGGTGCATTTTCTTAACTGTTGCTTTATGGATTTTTGCACTCAAAGACAAAAAAAACAAAAAAAAAAACTAAATAAAAATACCCACAAAAATCTCTTACCTTTCTTATTTTCATCAAGGAGCTGCTGGCTTACTGAATGAACCCTCTCCAGATTACGGGATTTGGGCTGTGAAGCATAGAAGGTAGAAGAATTTCTTCTTGAAAGGGCTAGCTGCTTAATTCGGGGACTCCTACGGACATCTAGCAGAAAAGACAAAGGTAAAACAGGTCATACAACTATAATCCATTTTCACTTTAAAAATACTAAGGTGAAACCCCAGGCAAACCGTTAAAGTGGAATTAAACACAAAAGCAAACATTTAATATACTGAAGCTTAGAAGGACTTGTAAAGGTAGAGTTTTTTTTTTTTATCCTAATACAGTCTTATGCATTAAGAAAAAAGCCTTCTGTGTAGTTTCTCACAGTCAGTCCTTCAAGAGGGTTGTCATGTGCCTTTTACTGAGGCGTGGCTTCAGTCTGGCCACTCTACCATACAGGCCTAATTGGTGGAGTACTGCAGAGATGGTTGTTCTTCTGAAAGGTTCTGCTCTCTCCACAGAGAAATGCTGGAACTCTGTCAGAGTGACCAGCGGGTTCTTGGTCACCTCCCTGACTAAAGCCCTTCTCCCCAAATCGCTCAGTTTGGCCAGGTGGTCGGCTCTAGGAAGAGTCCTGGTAGTTCCAAACTTCTTTCATTTACGGATGATGGAGGCCACTGTGCTCATTGGGACTTTCAATGCAGCAGACATTTCTGAACCCTTCCCCAGATCTGTGCCTCAATACAATCCTGTCTAGGAGGTCTACAGAGAATTCCTTGGACTTCATGGCTTGGTTTGTACTCTGACATGTACTGTTAACTGAGGGACCTTATATAGACAGGTGTGTGCCTTTCCAAATCATGTCCAATCAACTGAATTTACCACAGGCGGACTTCAATCAAGTTGTAGTAACATCTCAAGGATGATCAGTGGGAATAGGATGTACCTGAGCTAAATTGAGTGTCATGGCAAAGGCTGTGAATAGTTGTGTACATGGGATTTTTGTTTTTGCAAAGATTTCATACAAACGTCTTTACATTGTCATTATGGGGTATTGTTTGTAAAATTTTGAGTAAAATAATTAATTTAATCCATTTTGGACTAAGACTAACATAAAAAGTGAAGAACTGTTAATACTTTCTGAATGCACTGTAGCAGAGGGTTGAGACAAACCATTTTCCACTAACATAGGTGCTTACAATGGTCATCTTTAATTTATGCAAAACCTTTACCCCCCCCCCCCCCAAAAAAAATAGGGGTAGGTGTGATGCAAGAAAGAAAGACTAATGCAGACCCTACATCTAAGGATTGGTAAGATGCAATATGTTATGTGTTTTGTTTAATATTGGTTATTAAATACAGAGCTGTAATGCAAATCTATTTCTGTTTATGCCTGCCAAAAAGGAGCTGTCATTTTTTTACAGCAAATTCTGTGATTTACCCACATTTTCAAAGACTAAAAACAGCCAAACAAATCATCTTCCTGGTTTAGTAATTCAGCTTCCTTTGTCACCTATCCATAGATATGATTTCCACCATGGAAGGAAAGCAAAATCGCTCGATTCCCACATCAACCGTGTTCACGGGGAATGCCTCCCACTGCGCTATTGCATTCTGCCAGCGGGGGGAGTGGGGAGCATTTTCGGCCACCAGAATACAATGGTTACTGCTGGTGGCTATAGCCGCTGGCAGGACCATATGTAGAAAAATTAGACATGCTGGTTGTACCGAAGTTGATCGATCAGTCCACTTGCAGGCAATTAGCCTTCCTATACATAGATCCCTGCTGAACCAGAGTCAGTATCTAGTGATGCAATTCAAGAAGCAGTAACACTAAACCAGGATCTATTCTAGAGTGATCTCACAGACTAGCAACAATGTGTGCATCATAAGAATGGCTTGCAAATATTAATATTACAAATGTTCTACTTGCATAATCTGTGTAATTGTTTTGCACAGAGCACCCAGTTTCTCCTCCTCTCTGGTCCCTCGCATGCGCTCCTGGCCCCTCCCTCCTGCCGAGTACCCCCACAAACTTGCTTGTTATGGGGGTACCCAAGCCAAGCCGCTGCTCTGTGTGTCCATTTAGATACAGAGCCGTGACTCGGTCTTGCCCCTCCCTCTCCACATTGGCTCACTGACTGACAGCAGAGGGAGCCAGCCAATCAGGAGGGAGTGTCCTGGACAGCCGAGGCTCTTGTGCAACATTGCTGGATAGAGGAGGCTGCTCAGGCAAGTATTAGAGGGCTGGAGGGGACTGCTGCACAGGTTTTTTTTTATCTTAATGCACAGAATGTTTAACTTAGAGAACGTTTAAATTGCAACCTTACACAACCGCCTGAAAGGCAAGCATCCGAAGATGTGTTTTCGTCAACTTTGTAGAATTTAGCGAAAGTGTGAACGGACAACCAAGTCGCTGCCTTACACGCCTGGGAGGCAGGCACTTGATGTCAGAAAGCCCAGGAGGTTACAATTGCTCTGGTGGAAGGAGCCGAGACAGGAAAAGGGGGCAAAGGCCCATTTAAGGCATAGGCATGAACCACGATCTGTCTGATCCACCAAGAAATGGCAGACGAGACCGATAGACCTTTTTTCGGACCAGCTACCGAGACAAACAGAGTCTGACTTCCGGAAGGGAGCCGTAGCAGACAGATACACCCGTAAAGCCCGGACCACGTCCAGGGAATGCAAGGCAACCTCTTTCGGGTGTGTCGGCTTTGGACATAAGGATGTTAACGCAATGTCCTCATTCAGATGGAATGCCGAAACCACCTTTGGCAGGAAAGAGGGCTGCGGATGTAGCACCACCTTATCCTTGTAGATGACCAGATAGGGAGACTTGCATGACAAGGCCACCAACTCAGAAACCCTCCTGGCAGATGTAATAGCCACTAGAAAGACCATTTTCTTCCCGTGACCAAAGGCCCTGGGCCGACTACTCCCAGCGCCCCCCCCCCTCCCCCAACCGGTGAGGCTGGCGTCCGTTGTGATCACCGTCCAAATGAGGAAGGAACGTTCTTCCGGACCGAAGGGCCGGAGACCTCAGCCACCAGAGAAGGGAATCCCTGACTAACTGGCTCACCCGAATTTGACAATCCAGGGATAAAGGAGATTTGTTCCATTTTGACAACAATTTTGTTCTCCTTCTGCAAGACTCGAGTGTGAAATTGAGCATTCGGTAACGCTTCGAAAGTGGCTACCATGAGGCCCAGAACTCACATGCAGAAGCGCAGCGATGACCACCTGCGGTTCATCAACTTCACCGCAGCCTGAAGAGTCTGCAGCACTAACACCAACCCAACTAACCTCCTGGAGAGTCTGCATGGTGATTGCTACATCCTCCCTCAATTCTCAGTCAGAAGCTGCTCTCAGGTCATCTAGGTGACTCACGGTTGCAATCCCACGTTGCCTTAACAGTGCCAGAATTGGACCCAATACTTTGGTAAAGACTTGGGGTGCTGACGCCAGGCCAAAAAGGGAGAGCCACAAACTGGTAGTGCTCTTCAACTGCGAATTGCAGAAACCTCTCATGCCTGTGGCATATGGGTACATGTAAGTACGTGTCCTGGATATCCAGGGAAGCCAGGAAGTGCCTCTGATGGAGTGCAGCGACCACGCAGCGAACCGATTCCATCCTAAACCTTTGCACTTTCACAAAGCCATTGACGGCTTTTAAGTCCAGGATTGGACGTACCCCTTCCTTTTTGGGAACTACAGATTGGAGTAGAAACCTCTCCAGCGCCGGTACAGGTACTATAACCCCGTGCAGTAGCAGGTCCTGTACTGCCCTGAACAGGCCCACTGGTCGGACAGTAGAGAGATCCCCCGAGCTGCAAACTCCCGAGGGCGACCACCCACCCAAGAGTCGGACGGGGCAAACCTTCGCACGGTAAAATTTTTGTTCGCATACCTGCGAAACCAGGGATGCTTTTGTCCTTTAGCAGGCGCTTGGTTGGACTGGGAACGCTAACCTGCCAACCTGGGCGGGTGAAAAAGCAGTTTGAGCGGAAAAAGAGGGCCCTTGCCTACGGCGTGGCTCCTTACCCTTCCTTGACTGTGGGAGCAATGTGCTCTTCCCACCGGTAACATTTTGAATAATGTCATCCAGTGAAGCTCCAAATAGCCTCACCTTGGAAGAGCAAATCTGACAGTGCTTTGGTCCGCAGACCAGCATTTCAGCCAAATCAGGCGCCGTAGCACCACTGCTGATACCGATGCTCTAGAGAGCAGGGGGACCGTATCCAGGGCCGCATCACAGACACACTTAAGGCCATGCACCAACTGATCAGCCAGCTCTACGCAGACCGGGGGAGGCTGTTGCTTCTCCAATTCATGGTGCAACAACTTTGCCCATTCAGTAAGTGCCTGCGACACCAAGGACGCAACGCTGACCCCACTACCGTAAACATGGACCAGGCCACAGCTTCGGCTCTCCTGTCGGCAGGGTCCTTGAAGTCAACGACCGGAGGAGACGTCCTTTTCAGGAGGCTTGGGACTGAAAAGGCCCGCTGTGGGCTTCCCCATTCCTTGTAGATGAACTTATCAAAATAAGTCAAATACAGAAACACCTTAGGCGTGCGGGCCGGTTTGCGGGACCCAAAAGGGACCACCACCTCAGTAGAGGTTCCTGCTGCATCCTGTATTTTCAGGTTATCCGACACCGCAGTGATAAGTGCTTCTACTAGCGCTTTTCCCTGCGCTAATCAGGACACAGTTATTCTCACAGTCTGAACGGTCTTGGTCCGCATCCTCTGGAACGTCAGAACAGGTGCCGCCAGTCACCGCGGGCCCTGAATCCGAATCAGAGCTTTCCCCAAAAGATTTGGGGGGGGGGGGCGCCAGCTTTTGACGCCATGCTGACCCTCGCTCGCCTGCCACAACTTAGGGGCTTAAGGCAAGGTACACAAATCCCACCCTCCGAGCTGCTCAGACTGAGGGGCCCCTTCGCAGGACTCACCACCCTGACCAAGTGCTGCTGCTGACCGCTCTGCCCTCTTTCAGTCACAAAGTGCTCAGAGTGAAAACCACGCTGTTTTGAGGTACACAGACCCAGCACTAGAGGTAAAAACACTCTGAGGCTACAAGAAAATGGCCAGTGGCTGTCCTTGTACAAAAATCACCAAGAAAATGGCTAGAAGCCCATTCACTGCATAAAACTACAGCAAAATGGCCACGGCCCCAGCAGCAACCTCTCCTGAGGCACCTCACAGCGCAGAAAAAAGGGGCATACAAGCAAAAACTGACCCCAACAGCCAGCGCAGCCCTGCCAAAGCTTTGAGCCCCCCCCGGAGGACCCCAGGCCTAGGTACATACACCGCACCTCATGCCCAGTCACACAGCAGCCCAGCAGGGGGTGGAGGGAATGAGGGACAGAGGAAAGGGAGAGAGAGACCCCCTAGTTGACCTCACAGAGAATGCCCAGCTGCTCAATCCTGCTGAGGCAGGGAGCGCCGTACTTAGCCTGTCGGGATTGCTGGACGCATTCCACCACAGACCCATCACCCAAGCAGTATGGGGTGGCTGCTGGCCACGGCACACTGTGACAAGGACAGCAGTAGCCCAGTCGTGTATGCCCCGGAGCATATAGCTCACCGGCCTCCCCTGGAGCAGAAGGGGCATGTTGTGGCCGACCCAGTGCATAGCTAGGGTCTGCTCACGCTCGATGGCCAGGCTGGGGATGACAAGGATCTATATTATCCAGCCAGCTGTTGATAGTAGATCACAGGATTAAAAATTGTAGAAAAAAAATGAAAAAAATCCCAGGACCAATGGTCCCCTCAGGGAGCCAGGTCCATCTCCTACACTAGGCAGAAAAAACTGAGCTGCAGGTTGAGGGGTTAAGGCCAGAGGGACCGCCCCCTGGGCGGTGCGGCAGTCTTGCTGTTTTTACATGTGTTACATGTTCTAACTAATCATCTTCTGAAGGTGGCGTGATAACACTAAGGTCAAGAATTAAAGGAGCCCTGTCCGTCAATGAATGAAATAAAAAATTTTTTCATAGCTTATTAAAATTTTGCACACAGGTAATTTTTCCCCTTCACTGATGTGCACTGATAGGTGGCGATTAGCAGTACTGATGGGCACAGATAGGTGGCACTGGAGGGCGATGATTAGCAGCACTGGAGGGCAATGTTTGAACCAATGTCCATTTAACAGAAGCCGGTTATCAGCCTTTTCACCTTACACTATCGGCGTGGGGAAAAAAAACAAAAAACAAAACAAAAACTGAAACCAGCTTCTAATTACATTGTGCGATCAGCCGTCATTGGCTGACAGCTGATCACGTGGTAAAGGGCTGCAGTGATTGACCCTCTACCCAGATTTATGATCAGGGGAGTCTCTCGGGAATTGTAAGCCTGCGCTGTAGTCTTTCAGCTATAGCGCAGACAGGAACAGGTTAATCCAAAAAGGAGGAACTTTTCCCATAAAACCATAGGCCTGAGAAATAAGCTGATGAATCCACCTAAAAATAGTGGACTGGGAAGCAGCATAATGATTGGTACACACTGTTTGATTTACAAAAACTGAAGAATGTAAAATCTGGTGCAGCTGTGCATGATAGTCAATCAGCTTCTAACTTCAGCTTGTTTAATCAAGTTGGACAATAAAACCTGGAAGATGATTGGTTTCTATGCAGAGTTGCACCAAATTTAGCATTTTCCAGTTTTAGCAAATCAACCCTGGAGTCTGAAAATCAGCCCGATTCAGCAGGAACCTGTCAACTTTTGGTCAGTATGTACAGCAGCCTGTGACAATGCCAGTCTTGTCAAGGGACCTGCTCACAGGGCTGGACAAGATGAAGAGGCTGCCGACATCACTTCCACCCAACACCCACGGGGTCCTGGAACTTCTCCTCCATCCCTGAAAGCACCTCAAGTGGTCCAGACTTGCTACCAGATATGTACTGAGAGTTCTAACATTTTTTAAATGGCCCACTAGATGGCACTTCGATCCCTTTCTATGTATACATACACAGTGGGGAAAAAAATTGCATGGGATTCGGACAGGAATTGCACTGTATTCCTTTTCAAATTGCATGCGATTCTCTGGAGTGCGATTTGCACCAATTTTTTTTTCGTATCGACACAGATTGCAGCGCAAAGTATCGGTACTCAGCAAATACTTGACCAAAAGTATCGGTAACTTGTACTTGTCAATAAAAAAATAAAAATACGTAATCAGTGCAACTCTAGTAAAAAATAAAGTGAAACATCGTCAGGCCACGTAAAATTAAAAGGAGAGCAGGGCCTTTGCAGTGAGATAAAGTCAAAGTTTCATTATTGTACATTTTGCTATATATCAATTTCTACTTCTAATTGTGAAACCGTCATCGTTAGTTGAATTACAAAACTGTATGCAGCACATGCAAATACATTCCAATTCACACTATATAAAATATATACATGAGAGATCACACAAAATGTAAAAAATTGTAATGTTTGATATGTACACTTTGGTGACATCAACAGCAACTAACATGTCTGGATAAGTCCTAGCATTTGCCAAAAAAAAAAAAAAAAAAGGACCGTCCATCTATGTATGGTCCAATTCCCTTTACAATTACCTCTAAAATCCTTCTCTGGAGATTCCTCGACAATGCTGATATCAGAAGTAGACTCGCTGCACCTGTGGAAGCAAGTAGGGAGTACCTATTTAGTTTACTATAGATACAGGGGTTTTAGTGCATCGATAATTTACATAGGATCCAAGATTTAACTTCTACCCTACAAGGTTTTTATATTTTACTAAAATAACCAACACAAGCCCAAATAAGCACACTTGGTAGTCATCTATTACAGGACATAGGAATTTATTCTTGTATCATGGGATTTCCAAAAAGCAGCGCAACTGGGGGTGGGGGAGCTATCCCTCAAACTTTAGGGCTTAACTGATTACTCGTCTAATCTACCTGGCAATACTGGAACGAGAGGGGAACCATATCACCTAGGAGGACCTTCAGAAACAAGGAGTGCATTTGCTGAGCAAACCATTTCCAGACAGTGGAGAGAAATCTCCCTGGAACGTTTCACAGAAGAATGTTAAAGGAGAAGTATAGCCAAAGCTTGTTTGGCTGTACTTCTGCTGTGGATCAATTCGTTTTGCACTCCTGTGACCCATTTTCAACAGAAAGCGGTCTGAAGTCCACTCTCTGCTTGCATCACAGAAGTCGCTCCAGGGTCCAGGTCATCATGAAAATGGAAGTCGGGATGTTAGGTCCCTGGACCGACACCTGGCCCAGCCTCTCAGTGAGCTGCTGAGAGCCGGACCAGGCCACTCTGCCACCTCCACAGCTCAGCGCTCCAGTGAATAAGGAGGGAGAAGATCAAAGAGCTGCTGACTGACAGTCTGTAGCTCTCTGCTCAGGGAGCTGAGAAAACCGAGTGATTTGCAGTGTTCAATTGCTCAGTTCTCAGCGCAGAGGCGACGGGGGACGGGGGACAGATGCAACAACGGGCTGATGCTGCATCTACCTAGGTAAGAATAAATCTGAAAAAAAAAAAAAAAAAAAAAAAGAGCCATACTTATCTTTTAAAGAAGGATAATGTCCTGGTTAAGGTATAAATCACCCCAGAAAGAAGAGGCCTAAGCCCTGACCATCAGTGTGATTTCATGTGCGGCTTGCTGGCTTTTCTCCAAAGGATGGTCAGAATTTCCTGAGATGGAACTTCCTACCCTTTGCAATACACAAAATAGGCCTCTTCGAGGTAAGATGACAGACTGTGTGAGAAGTCAATTTCCAAGTTTTTAGGGGCGTAGGGTTGATCAAAGCCCCTCAAGATTGAGAGGCAGGATGGTGGATTGTGGAAAAAGATCTGAACAATCTGGGCAGGCCCAAGCAAAGTCTGCCATGAGTATAAGCATGTTCGAGTACCACAACACACTGGGCCAGTTCTGTGCAAGGAGGACCACTGGAGCAAGGGTCTCTGGTTTTAGTGACCAATCTGTCATTTGTTGTTGAACCTGGACACTGGAAGATCCGTGTCGGCTATCCCGGAACCTGTGATTTAGACCTTGAAATACCTCCTGGATCCAAAAGTGCATTTACCAATATTCTATGCCTGTAATGCCCAATAAGCAAGATTGTGGTTTGCTTTTCTTCGAGCTGTGCAACTTCTGGTGCCCACTTAAAGGTTGATGCAAACCATGGCCCTGAAACTGTGACTTCAGAGTTGAAAGGTTCAGTGTTGCAGGACAAACCAAAACAGAGGCCAGAAGGTCCCCTAGCTGAAGGGAAGCAATGACTGCCCTGGCAGATTTCATTACGAATTTCAGAATCCAAAAGGAACGGGTGGGGAACCTTCAGCTTCAGAATGGATTGAATGTCTCCCTTTGCCTTGGGGACAGTCAACAGATTGGAGAAGAACCCCTGAAACCAGGGTGATGACCCCCTGTGAGGAGCTGCTGGAGAAAAAAAAAAAAAAAAAAAAAAAAAAAAGAAGGTCTGCCCCCACTTTAGTGGGGAGAAAAGCAGGTTTGACAGCATAAGGTTGGATGAAAGCAAGAACCAGAACTTTGTCCAATGGCCATAAAGGCAGACCCCCAATGAGGGGCACCCCCTCACTGTGAGTGGCTGTGTTCCCAGACTTGAAGTCTAGGTTGTACTGCAAAAGAGAGAATTGGGCTTGCACTTGGGCCTGGAGGCCTGAGAGAAACAAAAGGAACTATTGTCTCAAACTGAAAGGTTTGCTGGCAGGAGTGTTCGCCTTTTTATTTGGTAAGAGGGTACAGTTAAGATATTAAGGCAAGGAATGGCAGGGCCCACTACAGTCGGTCCATTTATTTTTTTAGAAATCCCTCCTCAAGGTATTGCTGAGTGAAGTGCTTCAAGCAAAGAACTTCAGCAAATACAGAAAATACCCAATGATTTTGCAGTTTTCCACAGCCCCTGGGCCTGTATAGCACTCAGCAACTTGGACTACGTGTCTGGGTGAGAACCCACGTAGGATCCAGTAACCTTACAAGTCAGCCTCACATCAACTTCCATGTAGGGTCCGAGGAAACAATCAATCTGTAAAGCTTCTAAATAAAAGCCACAGTGGCTATGAGCACCTAGTAACTTGATAGGGTGTTGATGCAAAAAATTACAGAAAAATAAAACAGGAGCAGAGACAAGATGTCTCTATACCAGGGCTGGATATTTTAGAAAAACGAAGGCTTGCTGGAAGTGGACGGGGTTATAGAAGCTGACCTTACGGCTTTGTTTGCCAGTGATCAATTACTGGAAGCAAGCTGCATAACCCATGATCCAAGACTAAAGCTGGCCATACACTATACCAGTGATGGCGAACCTTGGCACTCCTGATGTTTTGAAACTACATTTCCCATGATGCTCCACTACACTGCAGAGTGCATGAGCATCATGGGAAATGTAGTTCCAAAACATCTGGGGTGCCAAGGTTCGCCATCACTGCACTATACAATCCAATTGTATAATCTCCTTTAGATCTACTATCAACTAGGCAGTGGAAGGACCTGTCTGACTAGATAAAAATTGAACGGATTGTTTATGCACTCCTACTACATATGTGAAGGAATGTAATGTACATAATGATAATCAGAAAATGTCTATTTGCTTATGTGTATACATGTTTCGATGCAACTCCTTACTTATGTAGTATACAGATTGGCTCTCTGTTTGGAATTAAAGATGGCGGGTACCCCCTGCTTCCCACACATTAGAAGAATGCACATGAGATAAGAGAACCAAACTTCAACCAAACTTTAAGCATCAAGTTTCTCCAGTTTCTCCATTTCTTTTGTATTTTAACCAATGAGATGTACCAATTAGACTGACATAGCAATGAGGCATCTTTCTGTATAAAATATTAACACCGCCCAGAAATAGTCACCCCATGACTGCATCAAACTAATGCGGCTGGAAACTATGCATCTCCCCACCGTGAGTGAAATACCCCTGCAGGATCCAGGTCACCACTGAAAACTCGGTTCTCCAAATTAAAACCTTACCCCCGGTGATGTCTGCACAGGTGGCAGAGCTGCAAGCACTTACTACAGCATGTAAATTGGCAGAGGGGAAAAAGAGCCAACATTCATACAGACTCAAGATATGCTTTCAGCGTTGCCCATGATTTTGGTGTCATCTGGAAGGACAGAGGGTTCCTGATGGCTGCAGGAACACCTGTGAAACACAGCTCAGCCATCAAGGACTTGATGGAGACCCTGCTTCTCCCAACCCAAGTGACTAGTCTAAAAATAAAGCACACGACAAACTCAACTCGAAGGAAGCTTGAGACAATCTAGCTGATTCAGCTGCTAAACAGACAGCCAGAGGTCCACGGGAAGTGGACAGCAGGATGGTAGAAGACGACCACTCCGTTCTTACCCTACAGACTCTCCCAGTGGACAGAGTTTATCTGGAAGAATTACAGGAAGCAGCAAGTCCGGATGAGAAGGGAAGCTGGAAACGGAGGAGGAAAAACTCTCAGAGATGGACTATTTGAGTGCAACAAGAAGCCATGTCTACCCAGGAGTATGTACCCAGCCGTGGTGCAATGGGCAAATGAAGCTGCCCACTTAAAAACGACTCTTATGAACTCTCTTATGAAGTACTATGTAGCACCAGGAGTTACTCAGTTGACCAACAACTTCTGCAGATCATGCACTATCTGCGACAAATGTAACCCAGAACGTACAGAAGAAGCACCTGGCAAAAGCCCTATACCCCTTTTCAGAGGATACAAATTGATCACTCCCTAATGCAAAGGAGTGGCAGATTCGAATACGCCTTAGTGGAGGTGGACATGACTGCCAGGACCACAGCTAAGAAACTGCTGAGTGAGATAGTATGTAGATTTGAGGTCCCAGAGGTGATAGAGTGATCAGGGCCCAGCCTTCACAGCAACCCTTACAAAAGATTTTGGCAGCACTTGGGGTTCAGTTGGCTCTGCACACCCCTTACCACCCTCAACGTAGCGGGAAGGTAGAAAGGATGAATGGGACATTTAAAAAAAAAAAAAAAAAAAAAAAAAACAACAGGATGTTAAAGATGACCCAAAAGACTAACATGAGTCGGCCAGACAGTTTGCCCATTGCCCTGTTCGGTGTCAGACACACTCCCTGGAGGAAACATGCCCTATCCCCTTATGAAATTGTTTGGTTCAGACCCCAGACTTGGATGTTACTTTCTACAACAGTTACAGTTGCAATCTGATGTGTTGACTAATTATGTAACCGCATTAACACGAGAATTAACCCAAATGCATGTTCAGGTGTTTTCTTCCATTCCAGATCCTGAATTAGATACAGGAACACACCAACTACTGCCTGGAGATTGGGGGCTGGTAAAGAAATTTGTGAGAAAACATTCTCTTGAACCCAGATATGATGGTCCATTCCAAGTTTTGCTGACCACAGCCACTTCAGTCGAATTGGCTGGGAAGAACCCCTAAATACACGCCTCCCACTGCAAGAAAGCTCCAACCCCCGAGGACAAGATCCCGCCCCACTTCATGACGACCATGCTGCATATCCTTTTTCTGTTTGGTCTAGGGGGGAAGGCCCAGGAGGTGGCCATCACAAAAAAAGTATAACAATTAAATTTTGGCATAACTTCAGGTACACGATACCACCTTTACCTTTGATTACTGTGACATAGTACCTTGTCCGTTTCACTCTTTCATGGCAATGCCATTGGTACAGTGACATCCCTGATGGTAAGGATATGTGTGTGTTTTATGGACAGTTATTGGGGACAGAATTGTGGTTCCTGGGAGGGACAGTGGGTTGGAACATAGGACCAGATTAGAGGGAATCTGGATTGGTGAATGAGCCCTTGAAAAGGTCATTATGCCCCTCCATATCCTAGCAGAAGATACTCCTGATACATACACTGACCCAGCACACAGAGGAGGAAGCGAGCAGCTCTCTCCAGAAGCTTTGACCCTCATGTGTACATAGATGCTATAGGAGTTCCAAGGGGGTTCCCTGGTGAATTCAAAGCCAGGGATCAGGTAAAAGCTGGTTTTGAATATTTGATCCCCATAATAACTGTCAAAAAGAATGTAGATTGGAGTTGAAGAAGAACTCGGGTATTACAGACCCATGGGATCAATATTTTAGCTGGATGAGTAGGTGGCAAAAAGTGCTCGCCCAGATAGGGGTAACGGTACTAATAATCCTGGTTCTTTTAGCCCTGATTGTATGCTGTATTCTACCTTTCGTAAAGAAGTTAATGAGCAAGGCTGTAGACAACAGCACACCTACATATCTCCACCAAGAAGAAGAGGACCCTCTTATGATGGAGGATGACAAAACCTTCACTCCTCTACAGTCTCTCCCTGTCCAAAATCTCACAATCCTATAGGGTTATAGGGATAGATAGCACCCGATTGCCCTTCTCCAGCTGTATCGAGGGGGGTAGTGAACTAGTTGCTGCCTAACTCTATATACAGCTTAACCACTTGCTTACTGGGCACTTAAACCCCCCTCAGTCCCAGACCAATTTTCAGCTTTCAGCGCTGATGCACTTTGAATGACAATTGCGCGGGCATACAACACTGTACCCAAATGAAATTTTTATCATTTTTTTCCCACAAATAGAGCTTTCTTTTGGTGGTATTTAGTTACAGCTCGGAGTTTTATTTTTTGCTAAACAAACAAAAAAAGATGCAAAAAAAAAAAAATCATGTTTTAATAGTTTGTTATAAAATTTTGCAAACGGGTAATTTTTCTCCTTCATTGAAGTGCGCTGATTAGGCGGCACTGATGGCTGCATTGGTGGGCACTGATGGGCTGCATTGGTGGGCACTGATGGGCTGCATTGGTGGGCACTGATGGGCTGCATTGGTGGGCACTGATGGGCATAGTTAAGGCGGCACTAATAGGCACAGATAAGGCGGCACCGATGGGCACAGATAAGGCGGCACTGATGGGCAAAGATGGGCACAGATAAGATGGCATGGATGGGTGGCACGGATAAGTGGCACGGATGGGTGGCACGGATGGGCACTGATAGGTACCACTGATAGATGGGACTGATGGGCACTGATAGGTACCACTGATAGATGGGACTGATGGGCACTGATAGGTGGCTCTGATAGGTGGCACTGCTGGGCACTGATGGGCGGCACTGGGTCGCAGCACCTTTGAGGCAGATTGTGGGCACTGTGGGTGGCACTGTTGGTGGCACTGTGGGTGGCATTGTGGGTGGCACTGTGGGCACTATGGGCACTGATGGGGGGCACTTACTTTTATTCAGGATGGCACGGCAGTGGGCAGGTGGGCACTGGCAGGGGGCAGGTGGTCAGCTGTATTGCTGGCCGTGATCGGGACTGATGTCCCGATCACGGCCGCCGGTGATCGGCTTTTTTTTTCTCTCCTCGCGCTGTCAGCGCGAGGAGGAATAATAGCCGATTACCGGCTCCGTTCTATCACATGATCAGCTGTCATTGGCTGACAGCTGATCACGTGATAAGGGGTCGGGATCGACCCCTTGCACGGATCGGTGATCAGGCGAGTCTCACGGACTCGCCAATCACAGAGCGCGCCGCGCGCGCCCCTCAGGGGGCGCGCAGGCCGCTCGTATCCGGGACGACGTCAATAGACGTAGTCCCGGAAATGTAGGTCCGCGCTAATGCCGTCATTTGGCAATAGCGCGGATCTGTAGTGGTTAAAAAGAGTTGCTGAGGAGAATGGTTCAGGTAAGTAGGACCTTTAGATGAGGGACAGAAGAAAATAGCCATTTTAGGGGGGACTGAGAAGGAATGTAATGTACGTAATGATAATCAGAAAATGTCTATTTGCTTATGTGTATACATGTTTCTATGCAACTCCTTACTTATTATTTAGTATACAGATTGGCTCTCTGTTTGGCATTAAAGATGGTGGGTATCCCCTGCTTCCCACACATTAGAAGAATGCATATGAGATAAGAGAACCAGCTTCAACCAAACTTCAAGTTTCTCCATTTCTCTTGTATTTTAATCAATGAGATGTACCAATTAGACTGACATAACAATGACGTATCTTTCTGTATAAAATAACACCGCCCAGAAATAAACAAGTTACCGAGCTGAACGTGTCTCAGAGAGTGTTTACTTCTAATGTGCATGCACATTTATACTTTTTAATTAGAAACAGCAGCAGATAACCTTGAACTAGATTGTAGTTCTTAACCATTTCACATAGCTTTGGTAAATCTAAAGTAGATTTTACAATCTGACTTTATAGAGTACGGCTAACTTAAAGTAGAAGTCCATCCTAAAACGAAAATCTACAGACATCAAAGATCTAAAACCAACCTATCTAACCCTGTAAAGAAGAAATCAGTGTACATACCTTTTCTGCAGCCGATCCGACCCCACTCTGAGCTGTCAGCTGTGGCTTCTCTGTGGAGTAGGGTGCAGAAGACACATCCGACAACGGAAGCCCCATAGTAAGTCTATGGGTGACATCACTCCCCATTTATTTCATAGCCGCTGTTAGCAGTGTCTTCTGCAGAGCTTCCACCGCAGGAGATCGGCTTCAGAAAAGGTACGTATACAGATTTCTTTACAGGGCTGGATAGGTTAGTCTTAGAATGTGTATGTCTGTAGATGCAGGGATTTTATTTTTAGGGTGAATTTACACTTTAGGATTCAGTGTCATATAGTGTACGGTTAAGGCCTGGATCACACTAGTGCGATGTCAGTTGCACAGAATCACACGACAATGTAATGTCCTTTCCATTATTTGGTGCCTGTTCACATCAATGCAGCACAGCGTGTTTATGGAAACTGGTACATGTGCTAATTTGGTCTGATTGCAATACGATTTTGGCCCAACAGAACACACCAAAAAAGCATGTCCTGGAGTTTTAAGTCCAGTTTTGTATATAAAATCCATCTGCTTCGGCCAAAATATATATAAAAAAAAAACTGCCATCAAGAAAAATTATCAAAAATGCACTACAAAAGCGCACCGAAAACTGAATCAAGTCACAGCTGCACTAGTGTAAACCTAGCCCAAGAAATGGTGCTATAATATGAATTATTACATCTATAGAATCAAAAGGTGAATCTTCTTGTCAAACTGTAATAATGTAACATAGCTAAATTGTTATCTTACCGGCCTTTAATTTGTCTGTAGAGCAGTCTATTGGCAGTCTGTTTGTGTGCAGGGGTCTCCATCACCTTCTTTGTCAGCAGCTTGTGATGATCTAATAAGAGAAGAAAGGGTTCATCTTTTGTTTGCATGTTTGAAGAGTTAAAGGAGAAATGGCTCATTGACTTTTAAATGCATTTATGTAGAGTTAAAGACACCGGTACACAATTACTGCAATGAAAAGCCATTTCTGAAGCAAGACAGGCTTACAGCTACTGGTAATTTAATACAAGGACATCATGAAACAATTCTTTCTTCTAATCTTGTGAAAGATCATTAAGGCTCCATTCACCGTCTTAAAGGTGGAATCGCGGCAAACAGCGAGACGCCCTCGCGGTCCGTGCTATTTTGAATGGTACCAAATCATGGTAAAAATGTGCAAGCAGAATTATGGGACGCCCCAAAAAAGTCCCCAAAATTCTTTTGGGCATCCTGTGATTCTGCTTGCACATTTTTACTGCGATTCGTCAGGCCACAATCTCAGCAAACTTGCACTGAGATTTGGTGCCATTCAAAACAGCGGGGATCGCAAGGGCGTCCTGCAGCGAATCCACCCGCAAAATGAAACGCCAAGGTGTGAATGGAGCCCAATTCATTAACCTTTCCACTCTGTTTTGTTAAATACATTTTAATAATTTCCTTGCTCCATGGTGCCCAGTCTTACCTTTGCTTGATTGCAATATGCATTTAACCTTTTTCGCTGCAAGAGCGGATTTTCTGGTTTTTGAAAATCATTTTGGGCCTGAAGATTACATAAATGTCCTCCATTAGTAAAATAGCTCTGAGCCACTGTCTCTCCTGATGTTATGTCTCCCGGTGCCCTTGCCTTTTTCCGCCGCCGTTTTCTCCCCAAGCTGTCTTCTCCCAGAGGATCGTCCTCATCTTCTTCCTCGCTAGTTAGCCACTAAAAAACAAAAAAAGGCTGGTCTTGTCTCGTAGCTGTCTTCCTCCATTATGTTCCCCGCTCTCCGGCGCCTCTTCTATAGGCATAGGGTGTGGCTATCCAATGACGTTGCCCGGAAAGTCCGGCCCTTGTGACATGTGACGTTGTAGTGTAGGTGGTGGAAGAGGACAACGCCACGAGAGGACAGCTCGGGGAGAAAATGGCTGGGAAAAAGGTGAGGGCAGCGGGACAGACTGCGGCTCAGAGGTATTTTACTAATAAGGGAATTGTCAAAAACTGGCTTTTTATTTTTTACTTTTAACTGCTTTTTTGGTGAATGTATAGGGGTGCGATGTACCCAATACCCTTTCACATAGCGTGGGGGGCTGGGATCTGGGGGTCCTCTTGTAAAAGATCATAAGCCCCCTGTCCACAGATCCCGACAACCACCGGGCTCTGTCGGGAAGAGGCCCTTGTCCTTATCAACATGAGGGCAAGGTGCTTTGGGGTGGTGCAGAGACCACCCCGCCTCAAAAGCACCTGTACCATCCCCCATGTTGAGGGCCTGGTATGGCTCGGGGATGGGGGGAGAGGAGGGGTTTCCATCCGAATCCATACTAGAACCGGGGGGGGAAACCCTACTTCATTTTGTTCATAAATTTTTTGCCGGCAGATTTTTATATTCAACTTTCAGTGGGGAGCCCTGCTGACAGCTGATGACTCGGTTGCCAAGGACACAGCGGCCAGCTTCCTGGCCCCTCTTCCTTAGAAACCAGCTTTATACAGTGTGTTTTGCAGTGCGTCGAAAGAGGGGGGGGGGGGGGGAAACGTAAACGCGCAAAATGCACGAAAACTGCTTGCAAAAAAGCTGGTTTGAAAAAAGTGCCTAAAAAAAAAAAAAAAATGCATCAAACGCTCAAACGCAGCTGCATAGGTGTGAACATAGAAATACATTACACATCGGAATCTCAGGCAAGTCAAATAGAGCTTTCCTCATTTCTAACCTAGCTGGAAGACATCCATCACCTAACCCTTAGCCTCCCCAGCCTACCTGTCCCTGATCGCTACCCTTTAGTTTGCTGAATTTGAGTTTTTTCATCATGGTGGCACAGCATCACATGTGGGCATTACCTCAGCTTTCTGCTTTCCTGAAAGCAATTGAATGTACCCTGCTGTCTCCTACCACTAATCATAATCTGCCTGCATTGCATAGAGAAGCACAAAGATCTGATCTGAGGTCACTGGGTTTAAAATAATTTGTGTAATGATACAGATAGGTTCCATGTAATAATTTCTTCAGCATGTTGTTGGGTGAGAGGTGGGTGGCAATCAGGGAAAGCAAAACATAAGCAGATTAACTTTACATTTAGACAGAATCTCTACATACAGTTAGAGCCAATGACACTTGAGAGTACTAGAAAAAAAACTTTCCATGCACTGACACATTACTGGTTAAAGTGGTCATGAATGCACAAGATTTTTAACCTTTGTGTATTCTATGTATGAAGGTAAAAAACCTGTGTGCAGCAGGCCCCCTAATACTCATTTGAGCCCAATCTCGATCCAGCGATGTACACGGGAACCTTGGCTCTCTGGGTACTCACACTCCTGCTTGGCTTTTGGTGGGAGCCAATCAGGAGACGGAGAGGGCAAGGCCAAGCCAAGGCTCCATGTGTGACTGGACACACAGACCCATGGCTCGGGAGCATGCCTGCTTGGGTGCCTTAAGAGTAAGCTACTTGCATTGGGAGCACCGGCCTGGGACCCCGAGAAGAGGAAGATCTGGGCTGCTCTGTGCAAAACCACTACACAGAGTAAGTATATAAAGGGTTTGTGATTTTATTGTAAAAAAAAAAAAAAAAAAAAAAAAAAAAAAAAAAAACTTGAGGGTTTTGTAACGCTTTACCAACTGCATTCATATGATGGTTAATGTCCGTTTCACACAATTTATACCTCTAGTGCCATCGTGAGTCTTGCTACGTTTATGCTTCAATCCTTCTACTGCGGATACAGATTGGCTCCTCGGCATCTTAGAGCTTCTTCTTGTGGGTGATCGGTTCTCTTGGACAAATAGATTCCTTCTCGCTTTTGTGGCTTTTAAAAGAAAAACTTAGTCATGTCAGATTCTGTGAGAGAAATACTCCCAATATTTACATTCCTAGGTCCTTATTTTCAGGACACAACAGGGATTGGGCACTCAACCCCAGCATTGCAGCAAGCAAAAGCTGCAGATACGCAGTGTGCTCTCTCCCATCACAGCAAAGCCTGCTTGTGGCGATGTGCCAGAAGAGATTCTGACATTACTGTAGCCCCTTCCATCTCACACACTGGAGGACAATAAAATAGCCACTGAGCCCCTTTCTTTAAGGCTAACTAAAAAGATATCACTTCAGTTGTCCTCATAGAAGGTGGCTCAGCAACCCTTTTGTGGTAGCCTATGTCCTGTAAATAAATCAGGACCTAGTAATGTAAACATTGGGAGTATTTTGGTTAGGCTTCATGGGTTGCAGAAACTCCCGACCAGTATGATATTTACATTAAACAATATTTTTTGATAAAATCCTTTTCTTGGAGTGCATGGGAGGGACACAGGTCTCACTGCTCTGTGCTTATGATTAGGCTCTTGCTATTGCTGATGAAAAAACAGAGGAATGCTGGTAGTAAGAATGGCATACAGGTTTTTATTTTCCCCGTAGGCTGCAGTATACGTTTTAACGCTTCCTTTGTCCGCCAAAGGACTCCAAGAAAAGGATTTTATGGTGAGTACACAAATCTTATTACAGCTATTAAAGATTTGATTTAGTCAGAAGAGATGCAAGAGTCACATTATTAAATGTGATAATCACACTCGTTAAAGTAGTACATGCATTTAATTGCCTAGTGGCACAGATTGAATACTTTTTCAAACTGCTCGACACAAGGGAGTCATATATTATGACTTGCCAGTGTGGAGCGTTCTACAATTGGCAAGACGAAGCAAAAGCTCAGACAAAGGATTGGAGACCATACCAATAACTCAAGTAGTGGAAAACGTATTACTCCAGTCACTAGACATATTGGCCTTCACCATAAATAGCATACAGAGATGGTGTCCTTTGTCCTTGAAGTCATTTCACCAGATCCCAGGGGAGGGAATTGGGACAAGCATATACTTCAACGCAAGACCCTATGGATCGAATGTTTAAAAGGGGTTTTCACGTTAATGCATTCCAAAACCTTTTGAGCTGCAGCAACCCCCCTTCTTGCCTGAGTCGATCGTTCCAGCGACGGGGATGAGCACAGCAGCTACAGCCACCGTCTCAGGTCCTCATGGGATAGATTGATAGTAGCAGGAGCCATTGGCAGGGGACACAGATGGGGACAATACTGGTATGTAAAGAGGGTGACAGACAGGGATGCAGATGCTGGTATGTGAAAAGGGGGGGCAAATACAGGGACAGAGATGCCAGTATGCAAGTGCCACGTCAGTCTGCGCATAACAGACGCATATGAAAACTGAGTTCCATGTGCATGAAAATTGAGGCAAACTGACGTCTCTCTAAGTGAAATCTACACAGTTTGACCATCAGTTTTCATGCACATGTGGTGTGAACGAGCTTTAAAGCTTTAATTTTTAGACAGGCCTCTATATCCTGCCAGAGACCAACCCACTGATTTAAATCACTCTTGTGCTTCTGGTGACATTTTAGGAATCCAGTTACTGAAAGTTAGTTATCCCCACTGTAAGGACCTACACTCTCTCAAAGAGAAAAGTTTGCATAGTACATCATACCTTCAGCTTCTTTATGTGGCTGTGCTGGTAGTGGCAACTTTAGCTTCTCCACCATTATAACAGGATTGAGATTAGTGGTCTCCTAAAACGAAGCAAAGTGTCAGGTTTAAATCAGGCCACAATATGGAAGGATGGATCACAGACTGATGATCACAATGGCACGGCAGAAAAGAACATTGTTTTGAGATATATATATTTATTACTGAATGGAGATTTTGGTGACAAAAACGAAACTGCCTCCCCAGTGCCTGCATCACACAGAAGGAGCCGTGTATACGCTTTACCACTGACGCCTCAGTGTGAAATCAGCCTAAGTGTTTTAATAAATCCTGTGCCTTTTAAAAAATATGGGAGCTTCATACCGCATTTCTCAGTGTGCGACTGCCTGACCCGCCTCTCTCTTCTCGCGTCTCTCCTGACGTCAGTGGGGAAATGCCAGCCATGCCCGCCTCTCTTCTGATCTGAAAGCTACAGTCAGCGGGCAGGGCTGAGAATTCCCCACTTGGAACGCTGGTGGCTGGAGCTGCTGCCGATAAGAACGGAGCTCAGAGGAGGAGAGTGGAGCCGCGGTATATCCAGCCAGGTGTGATGGATGAGGCAGAGCCAGGTGAGGGGGCCACGGGGAGGAAACCAAGGGGGGTGGACGTGGTAAGGGAGGTGCCAGACTGTCCTATACAAGCTGACCAATAACCTGCCCCCTCTAACCTGTCACCATATAATACTGTTTAATTAACATAGCGCTCCCAGTGTCACCACAAACCAATTCCCATCCATCATCCACACATACCTCTGCTTCCCCCCCCCCCCCCCCCTACACTGTAAGCAGCCATCGCGAGAACCAGCGCACCAGGATCATGCTGGTTAGAGAAGCCTGTCACCGGGAACCAGAACGATGGGATCGTGCTGGAAACACAATATCGGTGGCACCTACTGCAGTCCTGATAAACAGAGAAAAAAAAAATAAAATTATATAATCTGTGATCAAAAAATCTGTGTATTCAAAGTAATTCCAGTGCTGAGTGTGCTCTGCTGTGTTCAAATCATTTTCCAGAAATCACATACATACACATTTACATATATACACACACACACACACCTGTGATCGGTTAAAATAAATCTTTTGTGGAATTCCAGTGCTGAGTGTGCTCTGCTGTGTTAAAATCATTCCCGATTTCTGGAAAATGATTTGAACACAGCAGAGCACACTCAGCACTGGAATTACTTTGAATACACAGATTTTTTGATCACAGATTATATATATATATATATATATATATATATATATATATATATATATATATATATATATATATATATATATATATATATATATATATATATATATATATATATATATATATATATATTTTATTTTATTTTTTTCCAGGACTACAGGACTAGATTTGTTCACTACTTGACGCTTTTGTACATCACCACAAAGCACTGCACACCATTTTTTGTTTTATTGCCCTATCTGCATGCTTACTGTGTAGAGGTGGGGGGAGGGCAGAGGACTGACTGTGTGGATGCTGGTCGAGAAGGATGGGAATTGGTCTGTGGTGACACTGGGCAGGGGAGCGCTATGGTAACGAAACAGTATTATATGGTGACAGGTTAATGGTGAGGGGGTGGGGTATTGGTCAGCTTGGATAGGACAGTCTGGCACCTGCCTTACCACTCTGGCCATCTGCTGCATCACGTCTGCAGTCTCTGGCCATCTGCTGCATCACGTCTGCAGTCTCGGACCATCTCCTGTAGTCGTTTGGGGGCAGTCTGGAGCTCCTCTTTAAGTTGTCTGCTGCGTTTACACTTTGCTACATGGAGTGAGTGTTTTTTTTAAAGAACAGAGAACATTTAAAAAATAATGTAGTTCTTCTGACTGCTTGAATTTTTTGGATGAAAACCGTGCGCACTAATCGCGATGCATGGAGGAATTGAATCGTGGACCGGATAATCGTAATCAAATCATGAGGCCAGTGAAGATGCACACCCTTACTGCACATTGCAGGCATGCGGAGCTTAGAGAGGGGAGGAGTCTACTGGAATGTCCCACATCCTATGACCTCATTGGAGGCGCAACAGAACAGGAGTCCCCTGGCTGCGATTCTAATGATGCTGCACCAGTGGGCAGTACAGACGGTAGTCTTGACTTCTGGGCCCACCCAATACAGCAAGCAGGGAAGTAATTGAGCCACCACTTGCTGTAAGAACTACAGGAGGGCAGAGACAAGACTGGTGGCCCCCCGCTTGCACTCCCCGCCTCTGACAACGCCCATTGGGAGGGGAGAAACATGTCAAACGGGGATTGACAGTTACGTACTTCCGGTGTTTGCAACACACACTGAGCAGAAAGCAGATGTTTGTTGCATGCCTGTATTATAATCAGCAAATGTGAGAGCAATTGCTTTTGAACACCTATTTTAATAAAGTTAAAACTATATCATGCCATGGAGATCTTTTTAATTTTATATGACACACTGCAAGTACATTTGATCACTTTACTGAATGAACCAGATGAGGACATTACAACTGAGGAGTGTTTCTGACTGACTCTAGGAGTGAATTTGCATCTTGTGAGACATCTGCATGAGCATTTAAATTCTGCACATTGGACTTTTGATTAATAGAGAAGCAAAGGATTTTTTTTTCCACATTTATACCTACCTCGGTGGGTGCAGCATCGGTCTGATGCTGCGTCTGTCCCCTGGCGACTACACCAAAAACCGAGCAATTGAACATTGCGATCACCCAGTTTTCACAGCTCCATGGAGCAGAGAGCTGTAGACTGTCAGTCACGCTGAGCCGGGTGTCAGTCTAGGCACCTGGTGGATACAGACTTTGTGGTCAGAATGACACGGTGCCTGGACTGACATTGGCGACGTCAGCAGAGAGTGGACTTCAGTCTGCTCTCTGCTGAAAATGGGTCAGAGGAGTGCAAAATGAATTGCACTCCTATGAGCCATAGGAGAAGTACAGCCAAACAAGCTTTGGCTATACTCATTTAAGCTTGATTATATTAGCACCTTTTTTTAAGCACTAGTCACTTTAAAATAGAATATATAATTGGTTTAGATTTATTGTATTTTACAAATTTTGAGCACAGTGTAAATAATGGCAAGAGCAGCACTTGACCTTTCACTACTAAGCTTATTTGACCCCATACCACAGCAGCAGCTCTAACAGGGGTATTTGTTATGATCATTATTCACTTAATTAGCACTATATCATAGTGCGGGGGCATTATTTCAATTTTAACATGGAAAATAAATCTACTACCCCACGAGTCTGTATTTATATCCTGATCCATGTAAAGATCTAGACAACCCTCTTACATGAAGCTGCTATACTTTGTAGATCTCGGCTCAATATTACAGCTGTGATAGCAGTCCCTACCTTATTCTTTTGCTTCTTTGGGATCTCAATTTGCCTCAGAGTTTGGGACGACTCCGCTATACTCCTGTGCCGTGCCAAAGTACTTGTCCTTTGAAGAAAAAAAGAAAAACACGAGAGCTACAAGCAAAATAAAAATGAGAAAAGAAAATATATAGATACGACCTAAAACAGGATCAAACCTTCTTTTCTTAGCTGATCTGGTTCGAAGCTCTTCAAGCTGATCTTCTTCATTAGCTACCTGAGGCACACTTGGAACCCTGGAAATGGATGGCTGAGAATACATGGGCGTTTTCCCTTCACGTGTGAAAGAGTCCTCTCCATCCGAAGGAAGAATTAATGCCAGCTCCTCAGGGATCTGTGTCCCAAGACTGAAATATATATCTGACAGGATTTTGGGTATGCTTTCTATATACCTGTAAAAAGTAGAAAATATTGAAGCCAATTATATCAGTTGAAGTGATGTTTACATGTCACAATCACCACCCAGGCATACAGAATAAATATAAGCTGAACTTCAGAAATGCGACTGTATGCATAATACATACTGTATGTATGAACTACTTTATTTTCCAAAGAATCTGTAGATCTTTCTAGCCACATTAGTCACTAATCAACCACTCCCATATAACAGAAAATGCGGCATCTCCCTTTTGGCTGTGCTAGGAGTTAGAAATACAGTGGCGTCACTTCATCACCTATTGCCTGCTGATTGGATAATGAAGGAGCAGTAGCACACTAATGAAGTTAACACTGATCATTCCTCCTGCCAGCACATGATTGGCTCCTAGTGCTGTCCCTCCCTCTTTCAGTTTTAGGGGCTCATTTATACCGGTGTCTTGTCAATTAGGGTCCTCCATCAGATGCTGTCCTCTGCGTACTGCGCATGCGCAGTACACAGGAGCACAGATTCCGAAAATTGCCGAGGACGAACGGCGCCTGCGCCGTGAGTCCAGGTTCTATCCCCACTATCCAAGTGGACATAGAGTTAGAATAAAAAAGAGCCGAGCGCAGCGAGGCCGAGCCCGAAGCATGGCGAGCGAAGCTCGCCCGCGAGGGGCCCTCTAAAATTCTAAACCCTATGTCCGCTTGGATGGTGGGGCTACCTCCTCCACTCACGGCGCAGGCGCCGTTCAGCTTCGGAGATTTTCCGAAGCTTCGCCTGCTCCGTACTGCGCATGCGCAGTACGGAACGGACACATATCGATGGCCGGACTCTATTAGGCAGAACACCGGCAAGCATATATCAAAATCTGCTCTCTGTTATGCTCGGCTTAAAGCGGAGCTCCACCCAAAGTGGAAGCTCTGCCACATTTGGCACCTTTCATTGTGTGGAGTTCCAAGAAGTTTCCAGTCTCTCCTCCCCCCCCCCCCCGGGAGACACACAGGGCCCAGAAGACAGTGGGGGCCACTCAGTGGGACTTGCACATTTGCAGTAGGAAACAGGTTGCAAAGCCCCAAGGCTTACTGCCAGCACATGCACCCAGAGCCTATGGAAGGACCAGCTTGGGGTGCCAACATTCCGGGATCCCTGGACAGGCAAGTGCCCTTATATTAAAAGTCAGCAGCTACATTATTTGTAGCTATTGACTTCATTTTTTCTTCCCCCCCAAGGCTGGAACTCCTCTAAGGTTGCACACAGTGTGGCTTGCATTTTGCAGCCTATTCATTAAAACACAAACAGCTATATGCCCCAATAGTATTGGTTGCATAACCATGTATAAACATGTCCATGTTTCAAAAATAAAAGTTAAAATACATACTCTGCAAGGACAGTTGCCAGAAATTTTGTCAAAAAGGAGGGATCTTCTGTCAGAGAAATAATCCGCAGCATGTCAGTTACCTGTAAGAAGAGAAAAAACTAGTGATATATGCATACTAAAGTACATTTTAGTATGAGCTTAAAGTGATCGTTAAAGCCTTTGTAACCTCAACACTTCCTTGAGCTGCATTCAGTTATTTTTTTTCCATAATGCAGAGAAAGCATTAAGGTTAAAAAAAAAAAAAAAAACGTTAGAACCATTTTATGAAATGCAGGTTATGTACAAACAGGATGATAATAAACAAAGACACTTGCCTCTTCAACGAGTTGCTCCAGTTCATCCTCATTAGCCTGTATTGAAGGACATTGAACACACATTTCCATTCTGAGCAGAGCTTGAATCTGACATCTAAATCCAAAAAAAAAAAAAAAAAAATGTATATAATATCACAAGTTGAGAATGGTAAATCTTTTTTTTTTTTTAAAACAAGACACAAGATGCACATACTCTCTGAGCTTGGCTCCTTTGTCCAGATTCTGTCCATAAAGCTGACGGATCATTTTGCTGGACTTTAAGAGAAGCCTGATTTTATTGACACAGTCAGCCTGTGATACAGAAAAAAAATGTTGTTCTAAATTTGTTATAATGTTCAAATGTAGAGTACAAAGTAAGCATATTATGAATATTACCTCTACTTGTTTGCTGCTCACTGTCTTTAAATAAGATTTAATGGCAGTGAAGGCATTCCTTGCACACGACAGCAACAAAGCCTCTTCTCCAGACACTGCTTTATCATAATCTTCTTTTAAATAGAAAATCAATTCATCTTCTGATTTAAAACCTGCAAAATAAGTTACAGTTTACCAATTCAGTAATTATATAGAAAGCCAAATATCATTTAACGACCTCATAGTAAACCTCTCTTGTAAAGCCAGATAAATTAGCAGATGGATTAGGTGCCTAGTTTATGTATAATCAGCATTTATTATTAGGTATTTAAAGAAAAAGTTTGTCAACATATAAAGTAAGTATATAGATAAGAGTACAGAAATAGTGATCAGATATACAATAAGCGGTCTAATGAGACACACATGTATGCCTGCCCAAAGTTTATGCTAATCTTGACTTTTGAGGAAGTAACGGTTGGCCCAAACTCTACATCAACCTTTGAAAGGTACTCTGAGGCGGGTTCATTGTGTGTTCAATGAACAGGTGTGGAAAGAGCTGCAGTGGATTAGGGTTGGTTTGCAAATATGAAGACTCACATATCAGGACATTAAAGACAAAATATATCTGCCTGCACAACATTTCAGCTGCTGCTTTATTACTTATGAAAAAAAAAAAAAAAAAAGAAGAAGTGTTGCTATAATTTACATTGAACCCATTGGTTCAAAAATCAGGAATTTTGAACATTATGAACTATAAAAAAAAAAAAAAAAAAAAAAACAGTAAATGTGTCTAGGAGCAGGAGAGGTAGGCTTACATAATAGGATTTTTATAACAAATCCCTTTCTTGGAATACATCACAGGACACATAGCTATAGTATTAACTATATGGGTATATAGGCACCTTCAGGTGATGGACACTGGCAGACCCAATACCGGAAGTTCACTCCTTATAAAAGCTCTCCTCCGACCAGGAGTACCTCAGTTTTTGTAGCAAAGCAATATACCTAAACCCCAGAAAGAGGGGAGGGACCTCTGTGTCCCATGATTTACTCCAAGAAAAGGATTTTACAGGTAAGCTGTTATAAAAATCCTATTTTCTTTATCGTACATCACGGGACAGAGCCTTAGTAATAACTATATGGGATGTCCCATAGCAACGCTATTTGAGGGGAGGGAGACACATAGGGCACCCCCAGACTTGAGGCCCTATACTACTGCTGGCAACACACTGCACCCAAAGGTGATATCCTCATGCCTTCTTCTGATAAAACCCAGTTGAATGTATTGGTTCTGAAGACCAAGTTGCGGCCTTACAGATCTGAGCCTTGGAGGCCTGGTGATGCACTGCCCAAGAAGCACTAACTGCTCTGGTCGAGTGCGCTTTGACTTGAAAAGGTGGAATCATACCTTTTAAACCACAAGCCTGAATTATAAACTTGCCAAATCCACTTAGCGACAGTGGATTTCGACGCTGCCTGACCTTTCCTAGGACCTTCAGGCAGCACAAATAAGACATCAGTTTTCCGGATCTGAGCAGTCATCTTTAAATAGACTTTGACCGCTCGCACCACAGCAAGACAATGTAGTGACTTCTCTTTCCTAGAACATGGTTTTCGAAAAAATGATGGCAGGACAATATCTTGGTCCAGGTGAAAACCTGAGACCACTTTTGGCAAAAAACTTGGACGAGGACGCAACATGACTCTTTTCTCATGAATAATCAAATATGGCCCTTTACAAGAACGAACCAATTCCGAAACCCTCCTTGCTGAGGATATAGCAACCAAGAACATTAACTTACTTGTAAGAAGGACTAAGGGAGCATGCTGTATTGGTTCAAATGGCTGTTTTTATAACAAAACTAAGTTCAAGTCCCAAAGGTTCAAAGGAGGTCTGACTGGCAGATAAAGCCGCATCACCCCTTGCATAAAAACCCGGACCAAAGAATGCAAAGCAAGCACCCTTTGATATAAGACTGATAAAGCTGAGACTTGGCCCTTAATAGTACTCAAGGCCAACTTCCTCTCTACCCCTAATTGTAGAAACGCAAGAATTCTGCCTGTGATATACTTCCGAGATTGCCAACCTTTGGATTCACACCAGGAAACATAAGCATTCCAGACTCTATATACTATAATATATAGTTCTGGAAGATGGCTTCCTTGCATTAATCAAGGTAGAGATAACTTACCCGGATAGCCCACGTTTCTTCAGAATGTGGGTTTCAATAGCCAAGTCATTAAATTTACAGTTTGTAAGGTAGGATGGAATATCGGCCCCTGTGAGAGTAGGTCTGGCCATAGTGGAAGGGACCATGGATCCTCCACCGCCATCTTTACGATTTCTGGATACCAGGACCTTCTGGGCCATGCTGGGGCTAACAGAATTACTGGGTTTCTTTCCAGCTTGATCCTGCAAAGAAGTTGTGGCAGCAACTGAATAGGGAGGGGTGAATGCCTAAATCAGTGAGAACTGATCCCACAGGGTCACCAACGCATCTGTTCCACATGTGAGCGGATCCCTTGTCCTGAACACAAAGTTGACCAACTTCATGTTGAACCTGGACACCAGAAGATCTACGTCTCTGGAGTCCCCCATTTCTGGCAAACAGCCCAGAAAATGTCGGGGTGAAGAGACCATTCCCCCAAGAGCAACTGCTGGTGGCTTAAGAAGTGTAAACACCCAGGGTGCTATAGCTATCCCAAAGGGCAAAGCTATGAAATTAAAATTATGCTGTTCTACCTCGAACCACAGAAACCTTTGGCGAATGGGAAATAGAGGAACATGCAGATATACATCCCTGATGTCGATAGATGGCAGAAGTTCTCCTTGTAGGATAGAAACCACTGACCTGATCGACTCCATGTGAAAAGAGCGGATCTTCAGATTCTTTAGATCTAGAATGGGCCTGACATCTCCATTCAGTTTTGTTACCGTAAAGAGGTTTGAATAAAACCCCAAACCTTACTCTTCTGTGGGCATTTGAACGATCACCCCCTGAGCCAGTATTCGGTCTAGTCCCCAAAACAGAGATTGCATTTTCCCTGGATCTTTGGGAACGTTTGAAACTCCCGAAATTCTAGTTTGTACCCTAGAGTGATTGTGGAGATGACCCACCTGTCCTGAATTTCCTCTTGCCAGACTTCTGAGAACTGCAAAAGTCTTCCCCCCATCCTTGCGAGCAGGAGCACTCCTTCATAATGAGGCTTTAGAATTCTGTTTTGCAGGTTTCTGGGCCCAGGACTTCTTTTGTGCCTGGGCCTGAGGCTTTTCTCTAGACTCTGACGGCGGAGGCCGTCGCCACTGCCTAGAGGCGGATGCCGCTGGAGAAAGAGTCCGCTTAAATGAAGGACGTTTACTCCTTCGCTTAACTGGCAAAAGAGAACTTTTCTCAATCTTTTGGATGTATTTGTCCAAGTCATCCCGATATAGCCGATCTCCATGAAAAGGAAAACCAGTCAGGAGCCTTTTGCATGGTGCTTAGGCTGACCAATTTTTTAACCACAGGATCCTACGCATGTGTACCAACACAAGCGTGAGGCGGGACGCCTGGTGAATAGAATCTTCAATGGAGTCTATGGCAAAACATAATGCTCTTAGTAGTTCAGCCAAATCCCGGGCTTGCTGTACAGGAACCTCCTTAAGGGCCTGTCTGAACTGGTCCTTTAGGGCTTGATAGATGCCTATTGCAGGGACTGCAGGCTGAGTAACCGCACGTGCCAAAGAAAAAGAGGATTTTAACAGAAATTCAAATCTTTTGTCTGTTGGATCCTTAAGCATTTGTGCATTGTCTACTGGACAAGTTAGACACTTATTCACACTGGATATAGCAGCGTCAACTGCTGGTACATTCCATCTTTTGGTGAATTTCTCCTCCATGGGATAGAACAACTGAATCTCTTTGGAGGGGAAAAAAATAAAATAAAAATGAGGGATGCACAGAATGGGTTTTTTGGTGCCGAAACCAATACCGACATATTCCTTGATCCCAAAAACCGATACAGCATCGATACCGAAATTGACTGTTTTTAAAAAATATTTTTATACAGGAGATGGTCAGAGACTGGGAACATGCTACAGGAGACGGTCAGAGACTGGGAACATGCTACAGGAGATGGTCAAAGACTGGGGACATGCTACAGGAGATGGTCAAAGACTGGGGACATGCTACAGGAGATGGTCAAAGACTGGGGACATGCTACAGGAGATGGTCAAAGACTGGGGACATGCTACAGGAGATGGTCAAAGACTGGGGACATGCTACAGGAGATGGTCAGAGACTGGGGACATGCTACAGGAGATGGTCAGAGACTGGGGACATGCTACAGGAGATCAATGCAGCCTCACTGTGCCCAGCAGCCTACCAGTGCCCGTCATGTAGCCTGCCGTGCCTCACCAGTGCATATAAACATACACAAAAACACACATAAAAAACACACAGATGCATACCAACAGTCTTTTTAAAAATTGGCAGCTACAGCTCTGTACCTTCAATCTCCATGCTGGGTACTGCATTGTAGGGGGAGACAGAGCACAGCACACACTGCTAGACATCTCTCCCTTGCTTTCACTTTCACAGTAAACAGCGTGACCAAGCTCCTGCACAGCCAATTTACACATCGGCTGAGGAGCCATATGCAGCCACCACTGGGGAGAGGGGGACTTTACAGCGAGACTCCACGGGCCGCCTGCATCATGGGTGAGGAGGAGAGTAAAAGACGGGCGCTCCAGAATGACACCCCTGTGATGGGCGGCACCAGGGGCGGGACCAAGCCCAGCAGGCCCTGCCCCCTTTTCGTCACCAGTATCAGCGAAAATGCTTTTTCGGCTTTTTGCCGAAAGGGCCATTTTCAGCAGATATGTTTTGGCGGCCTAAATTTCGGTGCATCACTAAAAAAATGCTTATCCGAGTGATCCCATTCAGCATAAAATTAGCTGTTCTAGTAATGCATGCAAATGCTATAAAGGTTTTAAGGAACCCAAAGAAGAAACTGAACTTTCAGCTGACTCAGTTAGGGGCAGCTTGAAAGTATAATGAACCATCTCCATAAGAGATTGGACCAGCAATTTCTCAGATTGCGAGGTTGAAAAGGGTTCATCCACCGTTGTTTCCTCTACAGAGAAGCAATCGGTCTGTCTTTCTTCCTGATAGCCTGAGGGCAACCCCTCATCCTCTACCCACTGTTCCCTGGACAGTACGACATTTTAAATTATGCATAGGCGACGCTTTAAAAGCCTTTACATGTTACCTGTTTAGAGTTACACAGAAGGTCTGGTGCTAGAATTATTGTTCTCACACTGACATTTGCAGCAATACCTCATGTGTGGTGCAAACACGGTTTACATATGCGTGTGGACTAAAGTCACCTTTGCACGTGAGCACTTTTTTTCTTCACCCTTTTATTTTACAGTTTTGTTTTTTGTGGATCACTTTTATTGCTGTCACAAGGAATGTAAACGATCCTTGCGATGGCAATGGTCAGCGACAGGTACTCTTTATGGAAAGATCTGGTGTCTATTATAACCCAGATCTCTCCTATGGTCTATAATGCAGCCGGACAGACACAGAACGGTCTGATCAGTTGCTTCACTGGCTGGTAAGTGGGCAGTAAACAAAGAAGTGAAACCGGAAGTGACAAAATCCTCATCGCTTCCATGAACAGACATTACACAGTGGGAAGGACATCAGTTCCTCCCACTGTGTTTGGCGGAGCTGATGTTGCCGCGCGCATCTTTACCAAACTACACGATCACACAGGAGAGCACGGTAAATGTGGCGGCAGCAGGAGGGAGTGGGACCCTCTTCCGCAACCTGGAAAAGGTAATCCAGCGGCTGCTTAGCTCCTCAGATTGCTTTTACATAAAAGAATCACTGGGGCTAAAAAATTATACCGGGATCATGGTTTTAGCCTTAACCATGTTCCCGACAAACACTTCCATATCAGGCCATGTATATATATGTATGGCGGTAGGTAAGTGGTTAAGCATCATCCCCTCTACATCTGTTCCAATTCAAGTGCAACTCCCTCCCCCAAGTTTTGCCATTGACTGCTGAACGACAAGAGCGGGGGATTGCTCTGCTTACCCTCGCTGAGCAGGGGATGACAGGTCTGTGTCCGCTCACTGAGCTGAGACAGACCTGTCAGTGCCCCGCTCTCCGCTTTGGAAAGATCGGATGAAACGGACAGCGTCCGTTTAAATCTGAACAATGGATGAAAAATAGGGTCTCCATCCGTCTGGATTTCATGAACAGTATCAGGACGGATAGCGACAGGCATCAGTGGACAGGTCACCGCTGCTTCATAGGAGTGAATGGAGGCCAACAGGCGGACGTGATCGGAAAGCCCGTGTGAAAGGGGCCTTATAAGTCGGGGCCCTGTGTGCAGTTTGGGTCTAAAATCAAAAGGGGCTCCAGAAGAATTCATTTGAAAACCAAAAACACAGATATTTGCAAAGTAAGCACTATTACTTTAGAAATGATTTAGTCAAGGGCAAAATAATTGGGTTCAGATGGGTAGACAAAGAATACTTATCAAACCATCAGTCAACACTCTTGTATTGGCAAGGCCAGTTTCTTCAGCGAGATGCAAGAAGCAGAGAACACAAAGTTTGTATAGGGAAACCAATATAAGATGTGCCAGTAATAAAACCTTTCCAACAGAGCAATGCAGGTGCATGGTTCCAGGAGATGCTTGTAGCAAAGGAATGCTGCCTTAATGAAACACGCCACAAAATTTGGTATGGACCCTTAGTGCTTTTTAAACATACAGAAATATTAAAGATAAATTCTAACCTGCTGGTTTCTTAGCCTGAGATTCTGACTTTTCTGAAGATCTTCTCTTTGCCTGTGAACTCTTTTCAGCAGGAGCAACAGGTGCACCCTCTGGTTGTGATTTCTGAGCCTTTGAATTTAACCTGGCTGTATTTAACATCTGCAGAGCACGAGGCATGGTCTTCATCTTCTGCCTCACAGGAGTACGAGGAAGACCTAAAGATACACAGACAGAAAAGCTTAATAGCTAGTATTTTAACTGTAACACTAAAGAAAAAGAAAGGACCCTCAAGGTAAAGCCTAGTGTACAGTAAAAATTCACAACAAAATAGAAAAGGGGAAAAGGGGATTGGGGCGGGTCCTGTCGGCAACAATCATGTATGTATGTATAATTCAAGAATAAAAAACCCGATATAGCTGAAACCGCCTCCCAAATAAATATACAGCTCACTGTTCATATCAAAAGTTGAAAAATGTTTATTATATTAAAATTATTAAATGGCGAAAAACTACACAAGACATGTACAGTATTAAAATTCAAGACCACCTCTATATTTGTATGAATCAGACCATAGGTACTCTAAATATGCATGGATGCCTTATAGTTCCACAGTGTTCCTATAAGGAAAACGGTATATTGAGGGCTGGCACCATAGTGTAATGGTAAGGTGTCCTGCAAGGAGAACGGGATACGAGAGATCCTGGGTACTTGGTGAATGAGGATTAAGTCTCAAGTGTCAAATGCAAAATAGGCCAGAAAGAGAGGGGGAACCCAAGAGGGCAACAATACTCCGACTTAGTATGGTAGACTGATAACAGTGGTCGAAAGGAGGTTCAGATGTCAGGAGCAGGGTTAAATATCAAAAAAGGTACATGAATTCATATGTTCAACTGTGAATAATGCTGTGTCCTAGACTCCCACCCACGTACCATATGGTTGATCCAAAGTCTATAGCACATAACACACAACTATCAGGAAAAGACGCATGGGCCCCCCTAGTTTTGTAATCCAAGATGTGCATGCTAGTGCAGCGTCACTATTCCAAATGAGAAAACATTGCAAAAGTACTTATCCCTTCCTTGGATACTTCGTCATTCACAAGATGCCTTTACATCGCAGGATGTACCATGCCTTTGGTCCACAGGATAAAATTTGTTAGGTCACAACATTAGAAATGGTCAATAGAATCGCCTGACCGGTTTCAACAGACTCAGCCGGCGGCTTCAGAGGCTCATCGGAAAATGATCTGCTGCAATCGACCACCCTCGGCATTAAATGGCTGCTGGTGCATGTCGCAATGCATGCTGCGTTCACGCCAAGGCATGTCACATGACCGAAAACTGCTTTATTGTGTGGTGACGCTATCACACGCGCACTACGCACAATAGCGTGGGCGCTGCGGACCATTTCACAGCAAGTGAAAGGAAAATCAGTAACTTTAAAATGTCCACATGAGGGTGACCAATACCATGTAGATAGATCCGCATAAGCCAGCAGAGCCGATTTTAGTAGCTTAATTATTTACATTCAAACAAAAAATTGTTTTTATTATATCAATCTCTCTCTACTTAAGGACCAGGCCTCTTTTTCAGATTTGGTGTTTACAAGTTTAAAACAGTTTTTCTGCTAGAAAATTACTTAGAACCCCCAAACACACACATAAAATACTAAAAAAATAAATATATATTTTTCTTCTAACATCCTAGAGAATAAAATGGCGCTCATTGCAATACTTTTTTTCACACCGTATTTGCGCAGCGGTCTTACAAGCGCACTTTTGGAAAAAATTCAGTTTTTGAATAAAAATAAGTAAATAAATAAAAAATAAAAAAAACACAACAGTAAAATTAGCCCAATTTTTTTTTCTATATTGTGAAAGATAATGTTACGTCGAGTAAACTGATACCCAACATGTCATGCTTCAAAATTGTGTCCTCTCGTGGAATAGCGTCAAACTTTCACCCTCAAAAATCTCCATAACCGACATTTTAAAAATTGTACAGGTTGCATGTTTAGAGTTCCAGAGGAGAATTACTGCTCTCGCTCTACCGATCGCGGCGATACCTCACGTGTGGTTTGACCGCCGGTTTCATATGCGGACGCTACTCACGTATGCATTCGCTTCTGTGCACGAGCTCGTCGGGACGGGGTGTTTTTAAAAAAAAAATAAAAATTTTTTTTATTTTACTTGATTTTATAAATTTTTACACTTTAAAAAAAAAAAAAAAAATGAACCACTTTTATTCCTATCACAAGGAATGTAAACATCCCTTGTAATAGGAAAAAAGCATGACAGGTCCTCCTAAATATGATATCTGGGGTCAAAAAGTCCTCAGATCTCATATTTGGACTTAAATGCAAAAGGGGTAATTTGGAAAAATAAAAAAAAATAAAAAGTACCTTTAAGAGGTATGGGCGAAGTGACGTTTTGACGTCTCTTCCACCCTCCTATGGTAGAGAGACTAGTGGGGGCCATCTTAGCCTCACTTGTCTCCATAACCAGCCATCGATAGGACCTAATTACCTCCGCCGCTACCAGCTCCAGTAAGCACCTCTCCCGCCGCCTATAATGATGATGTCGCGGCGAACCCACCACGGAGACCACCGCTATCGCACACAGGACCGCCTCCTGTAAAGAGGGATAACTCGGTTGTGGCAGCAGCTGCTGCCATTACCGCGATATCCCTCTTCAAAGTACAGACGTATATGTACATGAGGCGGTGTGTGTGTGTGCGCGCGCATTTTTCCCAACCGGGAAAATCCTAATATGTACAATTGTTATGGATTGTTTAATACTTTGATTAAATTACTATTTTCTATTATGTCAAGATATATGCTGAATCTCCTTACTCAAAATGCTTCACCTAGAGACCTCCCTCCCATCAGAGCGAGTCCACAAGCCACCAGCAGAAAACCTGGATGAAACTGGCCAGACGACCGCTTAGATAAGGGTCCTCCAATCTCTGCTTGACAGCACAGAATACACCTGAGATGATGTTTTTTTTTGCAAACAATGAGTCATCTCTTACTATAAAGGGGGCTATACGCCCAGAGCAATAAAGGAAGCTATTCACTGAACAGTGTGTGTCAGCGTACTCCTAAACATGCATGCATGGACATTTGAATTAGACCAGGTGCAGATAACTCGGCCAGACATTTGTCTGGGATCCAAAACACAATGAGCTGGATTTAAAAAAAAAAAAGGGGGGGGGGGGGGATATGGTTTAAACAAGGCTTTAAGATCACTTTAATAATAGCAGCTTCCATAATCCTTCAGTACAAGCGGCCTTTAAAATAAAACACCGTAACCGCATCATGAAAAGGAGACTTACGCTTCTTTTGGTTGTCGCTTTGGGTCACACTTCCAGACTCCTCACTCGACTTCTTTTGATAGCACTCTGACAAATAATGTGTTATGTCTTGATCATATCTCTGCTCATCTTGGTCAAAAGATTCTGCACTTATCAGCCTAATTTGTAAGATGAAACAAAATCCTCATTAGTTTCTACAGAATCAACTCCAGCATAGCCCTCAAACTGATCATCTTTGCACAAGAAAAAAACAAAAAAAAACAAACACAATTACCATCACAATAATGCTTTTTTTTTCCTTCACAAAGATTATTATTGCGTCACCAGGAAGCTCTTCCTGATGACGCAATAATCTTTGTGAAACGCGTAGTGGTCGTCGGGACCTTCATTGGTTAGGTTCGATGTATGAGGAAGAGGCTTGGGACGTATTTAAAAAAAAAAAGAAAAAAAAAATCTGAGACAGCTGCTGAGGGCTTTGAGCAAACAGAGAGGTAGATTAAATCCATACTCCCACGTACATGGCTGGACATGCTTGGTGCCGGCTCAGGCACAGGCATATGCGAGTGTGAACTTTGTTGTTTTAAAACTTTTAAATAAAAATTTGTTTTTATATACTGCACTATGATGGTCCATTATATATCTTTGTGAGTTAAATAGCACGAGAAGTTTCTATTTCCTGTTTGGAGAGGCTGTTGATGAGATCCCTAAAAGGAATGGTTATCCTAAATGAACTAAAGGCGCATATACAGATTAGATCTGAATTCATTTGGCTGGTGATTATAAGAAGCACTTTATATTTGAAAAGAAGCACTTTTGAAATAAGAAGAATCAGTCAGCACTGGAGTGATTGTTCATTCATACATGCACTGTGCACTTTTTTTTTTTTTTTTTTTTAGAGTGATCACTCACGAGACATTTATAGCATATTGCAATTGGTTTCATATTTTATAGGCACTGTAAGGCACTTTATTTGATACCACTGCAGGGGTGACCAGCCAGGGTAACGGGCTAGGTGGATAGCCCTGCAGAGGTATTAACATTTTTGAATATTTTGACTATTTTATTTTTTTATTTCCATTACTATATAGCACTTTTGTAATATTTACTATTGTGAGAGAGGAATAAATTTTCCCTTGCTAAAGAAGGTTTCCATTGAAGCACGGCACTTTTGTTGAGAAAAAAAAAAATATAGGATTTTTGTACGCACCGTAAAATCCTTTTCTCTGTAATTTACTGACCAACACAGCTCCTCTCTGTAACTAAATGGGTTTTTATAGCCTTCCATTAGGAGAACTAGACAAAATTGTTACACAATACACAGAACTTTTAGTCCCGCCCCAGGGGGGCGGACCCTGTGCTATCAACCCTCCCCACTGCTACCAGCAGATTCAGTACGCCAACAAGCAGTATAACGTAGAGAAAAGGAGGGGTGGGTGCTGTGTCGGTCGGTGAATAAACAGAGAAAAGGATTTTACGGTGAGTACAAAAATCCTATTTTCTCTTATATTCACCGACCGACACAGCTCCTCTCTAACTAAATGGGACGTCCCCAAGCAGTGCCAAACGAGGGGTGGGAAAAACAGCATAAAAACCTTCATCCACCATCGCAAGTGGGAACTAGTGAAACTAAACCCACAAATAAACAGTAGTGTGTGGAAAAAAACTCCACCAAATAACCGGGTATCCTCAACAGGAGTGATCCCCAAGATCGCAACATTGCGGAAGAAATACAATAGTGCATTAACCAAACAGTACTGCGTTTTTAATTGAAAAACCAGGAAAAAAAAAAAAAAAAAAACTCAATTGCAACTACACGGTCGCCTGCAAAACTTTGCGGCCAAAACAAGCATCAGCCGATGCACTGATGTCTACCTTGTAGAACTTGGTAAATATATGGATAGACGACCAGGTCGCCGCCTTAGACACCTGAGCGACAGACGCTTGGTGTCGGAAGGCCCAAGACGTTCTGATTGCTCTTGTAGAGTGGGCCGTGACTGGAAAGGGGGGCACCTGCCCCTTCAAGGCGTAGGCTTGGACTACATCTGTCTGATCCACCTGGAAATGGTGGCCAACGAGACTGTCATGCCTTTCTTAGGACCAGCCACCAAAACAAACAGTGAGTCTGACTTCCGAAAGGGAGCTGTGGCAAACAAGTACACCTTCAGAGCTCTAACCACATCGAGAGCATGAAGGGCCACCTCCTTGGGATGCTTCGGCTTAGGACACAACGATGGTAATACAATGTCCTCATTGATATGAAAAGCCGAAACCACCTTGGGTAGAAAGGCTGGTTGCGGACGCAACACCACCTTATCCCTGTGGATGATCAGATAAGGCGGCTTGCAGGACAAGGCTACCAATTCCGAACCCTCCTGGCCGATGTGATGGCCACTAGAAAAAACACCTTCTGTGAAAGGGTCAACAGGGGAATCTCCCTGATATTCTCAAACGGCTGCTTCTGAAGCGCCGACAACACCAGGTTCAAATCCCATGGGGGTAACAGGACGCACCGGAGGGACTACATGTCGTACCCCCTGAACAAAAGGTACTCACTAATGACTGAGACGCCAGGGGTCGCTGAAAAAAATAAAAAATAAAAAAAGACAGCCAGGGCTGAAATTTGCCCCTTAATGGTGCTCAACGCCAATTTCTGGTCCACTCCATGCTGAAGAAACAGCAGGATCCTCGATATAGAAAAGGAGCACGGATGCCACCCTGTCTCCTCACACATGGAGATGTAGGCCTTCCAGATACGATGGTATATCTTCCGTGAAGAAGATTTCCGCCCCCTCAGCATCATTGGAATCACCGAGTCTGACAGACCCCGGTTCCTCAGCACCTGGCTCAATAGCCATGCCGTGCCAGCGATGGTAAAGCAGGGTGAAAGATTGGACCTTGAGATAGGAGGTCCTCCCGCAGTGCCAGTCGCCAGGGAGCGTCGGCCACCAGACGCACCGGGTCTGTGTACCAGGGCCACTGAGACCAATCTGGGGAAACCAGGATTACTGCAATCCCCTCGGCTTCCACTCTGCGAAGCAGACGAGGCAACAGTTTTAGTAGAGGAAAGGCATAGATCAGCTGGTACTGATCCCACGGAGCCACCAGCGCGTCTGCCCACGGATCTGTCGTCCTGGACACAAATCTCAGCACCTTCCAATTGAGACAGGAGGCTAAGGGATCCACATCTGGCGTGCCCCATTTCAGGCACAACAGCTGGAATATCTCCAGATGCAACGCCCATTCTCCTGGGTCCAGCATCTGACTCAGATAGTCCGCCTGACAATTTTCCACTCCCGGGATGTAAATGGCTGATAGGGACAGAACGTGTCGCTCTGCCCACCGAAGTATGTGAGCAACCTTCCGAGCAGCGGCTGAGCTTCTTGTTCCCCCTTGGTGATTTATGTACGCCACAGCCGTGGCGTTGTCTGACTGTATCCTGGTCGGACGCCCTTGAAGACACGTCGACCACGTGTGGAGGCACAGCCTGATCGCTCTCAATTCGAGCGATTGATCGGTAACTTGGATTCTTCCGTCGACCAGAGGCCCTGAGCCAACTGAATCCCCATCACTCCACCTCAGCATGATAGACTGGCGTCCGTAGTGATCACCGTCCAGTTCAGAGGAAGAAACAATTTTCCGGACTGAATCACCGGGTACCTCAACCACCAGATCAGAGAATCCCTGACTGGTTGGCTCACCTGGATCTGCCCGATCCAGGGACAACGGAGGTTTGTCCCATTTTGTCAATATCTCCTTCTGCAGGACTCTGGTGTGGAACTGGGCATAAGGTACTGCCTCGAAGGAGGCCACCATGAGTCCCGGCACTCGCATGCAAAAGCGGAGCGACAACCACTTGCGGTTCAACAGGAGATTGACCACAGACGTAAAAGTCAGCAATTTGTTTGAGGGGAGAAAAACCCTTGCTTCCCTGGACTCCAACAGCAACCCCAGGTACTCCAGACGCTGAGTTGGTACAACCACAAACTTCTTTAGGTTCAACAGCCACCCAAATTCTTGCAGGGCCTGCATGGTGATCGGCACATCCTCCTCTAATTCTGAGGCAGAAGATGCTCTCAGGAGGAGATCGTCTAGGTAACCCACGATCGCGATCCTGCATTGCCTCAGCAACACCATTACTGGAGCCAGTACGGGGGGGTTGGGGGCTGATGCCAGGCCAAAAGGAAGAGCCACAAACTGGTAGTGGGCTTCCCCTACTGCCAAACGCAGAAATTTTTGATGCCGAAGGCAAATGGGTATGTGCAGGTAAGCATCCTGGATGTCCAAGGATGCCAGGAAGTCCCCTTGATGGAATGCAGTGACTACTGAGCTAACTGATTCCATTCTGAACCTCTGCACCTTTACAAAGTGATTGAGGGATTTTAAGTCCAAGATTGGACGTAACCCTTCCTTCTTGGGAACCACAGATTTAAGTAGAACCCCTGGAAGCGTTCCGATTCCGGAACCAGTGTCCTATCATATAGTGTTCCCCATCGGATAGTGTCCGCTGTGTACTGCGCATGCGCAGTACACACAGATTCCAAAAATAGCCGAAGATGAACGGCGCCTGCGCCGTGAGTCCAGGTTCTAGCCCCACCCTCCAAATGGACATAGAGTTGGAATATAAAAGAGCCGAGCGCAGCGAGGCCAAGCCCGAAGCGTGGCGAGCAAAGCGAGGGGCCCTCTAATATGGGCAGTCCTATGTCCACTTGGATGGTGGGGCTACCACCTCGACCCACGGCGCCACTCATCTTCGGAGATTTTCTGAAGCTTCCTCTGCTCCGTGCTGCGCATGCACAGTACAGGGCGGACAGTATCCGATGCCAGGACACTGGTACAATCACCCCCCGATTTAACAAGAACCTTACCGCCCCTAACAGGGCCTCCCGGCGAACCGGGGACATGGGTATGCTGGAGGGGAAGAATCTGTTTGGCGGCAAAGAGAGAAACTATCTTGTAGCTTGTGGAAATCAGATCGCAGACCCATTGGTCGAATAACCGGGAGGTCCACCGGGCTGCAAACTCCCAAAGACAACCCCCCACCCGATAAGTGGGTGGGGGCAAACCTTCATGGGGTAGCACTTTTGGTCGCAGGCTTGCGGTTTTGTGGGACGCTTCCGATTGTCCATGGGCGTCCTGCCGAAGCACCGGGCGGACGGAAAAGCCGACTTTGAGCAGAAAAAGAGGGCCCTTGCCTGCGGCGAGGCTCCTTAGCCTTTCCTGGCCTGTGGGAGTAGTGTACTCTTACCACTGGTGGCAGTCTTAATAATGTCATCCAACGAGGCTCCAAAGAGAGCTCGCCAAGGAAGGGAATATCCGTCAGGGCTTTCTTGGATGCCTGGTCAGCAGACCAGCATTTTAGCCAAATTAGGCGCCTCAGCACCACAGCTGACACTGAAGCCTTGGATAACAGAGGGAGAGTATCCAGGGCCAGGTCACAAACGTACTTAAGGCCTTCCACTAGTTGGTCTGCTAGGTCCACGCAGACAGGGGAGGCGTTCTGCTCTCCCAATTCATGGTGCAAAAGTTTTTCCCACTCAGTCACTGTCTGCGACACCAGTGCGGGTGCCAGTACAGGTCGCACGGCTGACCCCACAACCGTAAACAAGGAACGAGCCCCTGCCTCGGCCTTCCTGTCCGCGGGATTCTTGAATAGTGGTTACTTTATTTAACCTAGGTACCGGGGGGGGGGGGGGGGGGTCCACAACTGGAGGAGCCGAGCACTTTTTGAGAAAGCTTTCCTCAAAGGGGTAACGCACAGCCAAATTTTTGGGGACTTAAAAAAGGTCCGTTGCGGGCGACCCCATTCCCTGTAGATGAATTTGTCAAAATAAGTCAAATACGGGAGCACCTTAGGTGAACGTGCTGGCTTGTGGGACCCAAAAGGAACCGGTACATCAGCAGAGGGATCCGCTGGCTCCTGAATCTTCAAGGTATCACGCACAGCTGTGATAAGTGCTACAACAAGCGCTTTGTCGCGCCTGGACCCGGACGGGGAATCACTGTCCGAACGGGCCTGGTCAGCCACATCCGATAGGTCAGAGCAGGGGTCTCCAGCCGCAGCAGGGCCCGAGTCAGCATCAGAGCTCTCCCCACAGGATTGGGGGGGGGCAGGGGCCTCTTGCACCTTTCCTTTCACGCGCTGCCTCTATCTTAGCAACAAAAGAGTCAAGGACCGCCGTCAGGGTGTCCATGCGCACCGCGCTATCCGCAGGTGACCCGGTTGCTATAGCTTGGATTTCCGGGGAAGAAACACCAGTTTCTGAAGCCATGCTGACCCTAGCCTGTCTGCCACCTGCAAGGGGACTTAGGACAGTGAAGATCCCACCCTCCTGCTGCCGCCACGTGGGGGAGGGGGTTTACTTAGCGCTAGACTCACCACCCTGGGGCCTCTGTGAATGCCACTAGCAGTGCCTGTAGTCCCTAGGAGGTTCCCAGTTGCAGAGAGGAGAAAACTGTCAGCAGCAGTGAAATGTTCTGCAGAGCTAGATTCAGCATTCAGCAAGGAGCCATCCAGCGTCCTGTACACAGGAAACAGCAAGTGAGAGCACATGTAAAGCTGCCACAAGAGAACTGCGGAGAAAAGAGCGCTCAGGCTTCAAGAAAATGGCCGCCAATGTAACTAATAGGAGATCCTAAAGAAGATGGCTGCTGAAGCTCTCAAGGGGAACACAGGCTTTCCCACATAAAAGATGGCCGCCGGACAGCACCATGTGGTGACAGAACAAAACCAGAACAGTGCTGCCTGCCTACAGCCAGAACAACCTCCACAGACCCTTTTTGGGACCCCCCCCCCAGACCGGGACCAGGACCAAACGCCAGCCGCACAGGGCCCCCACGCGCGAGAATCCAGCGAACACACACACACCCCTCGGAGGGGAGGGGGGGAGGGAGGAGGGGAGATGGGGACTTGGGGGAGAAGATAGGGAGGTGAGGTGGTCCCTGATTCGACCCTCCCCCGGGGAATGCCCAGATGCTCATCCCACCGAAGCAGGGAGAGCCGTACTTACCAGTCCTGAAGAGCTGGGAGACATTCCATCACAGACCTACTCCTGCGCAGTTACAGGGTAGCTGCTGGCCCGGTATACTGCGATCCAGACAGCAGTAGCCCGGTCATATGTATACCCAGGAGCATTGAAGCTCAATCGACCCCCTCTGGAGCTGAGGCATGTCATGGCCTGCCGAGCCTTAGCTGCGGCCTGCTCGCGCTCGATGGTCGGACTGGGAGACTACAAGGATAATCATTAACCAGCCCGTCACCCAGCCGGCAGTTGATGAAAGATCGTGGGATCTTTCATCTTGCACAAAAAACATCAAACCTGCAGCAAAAACATGGACCGAGAGGGCCCGCAGGGTTCCTAGGTCATTCTCCTTACTAGGCAAAATAAAAACTGAATCTGCTGGGAGCAGTGGGGAGGGTTGATAGCACAGGGTCCGCCCCCCTGGGGCGGGACTAAAATTTCTATGTATTGTGTAACAATTTTGTCTAGTTCTCCTAATGGCAGGCTATACAACCCATTTACATACAAAGAGGAGCTGTGTTGGTCGGTGAATATAAGAGAAAGCTAAGTTAGCGCAACCCATGCTTCATACACATATTCTAATTAGATTGGCTCACAGAGTGACACTTCTATATTAGGTTGCAGCAAACAAAAATATTGACAGATTGGTAGCTCCTTTTGCGCCGGTAGTCCATTTTTTTCATTAGATGGTGTGACAGCAGACATTTTTGTGAATTCACTGCAATATGGATTCATATACTTTGATCTCTGACGCTTGGTCCAATTCAGTGTTGCTGAAACAAAAAAATCTTTGCCAATGGCACTATTGCGGGCTGCTCAAAAGAAAAACCTCTCAATTAGCACAACCTATCTGTGATAAATATTTGCTGTAAGGGAAGTCCACACCCTGGGACGTAATGCGTATAGGGGCAGAGCCCAAAATGTGACATCAACCCGTGGCCATCTCACTAAATGGTGGTAAAGCCAATATATAGGCTTACCAGACAGCACTGCTTAGGTGCTTTTAATGTGAGTGCAATACATTTTTAACTTGATTAAATATTGTGAAACGGAGAACACTAGATTCTGTGTGTTTTGTTCCCATTTTCTATGATACCATCCTATATGCTCATCTCAGACTCTGGGAGCCGATATGTGGACATAGGAGATAAGGAGGGATAGAATATTACACAGATTGTTTTACATTCCCTGGTTGGAAGAGCTTGTTATGACCTACTGGTGATGCAGGGGTCATAACTGAGGTGAGTGGCTAGTGTGCACAGGTGGAGGATAGCACTGGCCCTTTGTGATTTTTTTTTTTTTTAATGTCAGTACAGTGGTGGAACATTTATACCAATGGACAAGTGTCAAGATATTAACAATGAGTTATTATGAATTTAAACATGGACACTTATGCGCTTTATTTTTGATATTTTTATTAATTGTATTTATTTTAGTTGTGCACAGGAACATTGAGATATTGATTTTAAAGTTGCACTACACTATTTTTGGATTATAGTATTGCTGGCTGGCTTGATGCTTTTGCCCGCACGCAGGAACAAATATCGTTACCACACGCGTGCGCTCAATCACCAGGAAATGGCTGCAGCTGGTCTGTCCTCCTATTTTGTTGTTGTCCAGTCCATTTTGGGATATAGAAGCATCCAATGTCTCTTCCCCCAGTGCCCAGTTAAAGTGATGTTAAAGGTTAAAATAAAAAATCACGTTATACTAACCTGCTCTGTGTAACAATTTGCAGAGCAGTCTCGATCCTCCTCTTAGCAAGTCACATGCTATGGGGGGCACACACGCATGCTCGCTCTCGAACCGCGCTATATGTCCATAAAACACACCAAATTGGGCTCAGCCTCACCCCCCTTCCAGGCTGCGATTGACAGCAGCGGGAGCCAATGGCCTCTCAGTCAACGAGTAGGCAGAGAGCAGCCGATCTCGTGCACATCGCTGGATCTCGATCGGGCAAGTATTATGGGGGCCGCAGGGGGAGCTGCATACTGAATGTTTCATTTTTTTTCTCATGCATAGAATGCATGATGGTACAAAACCTTCAACCTTTAGAACCACTTTATAAATGCTTCACTAACACGCCATAATTGCTATACATAATTGGTAGGGTTGAATAAAGAAACCAGTCCATCCAGTTAAATCTGTGTGCTCATGTCCGAATAAAAAAAAGAAATCATATAGTTATATAGGTTTGACAATATCAATACTTCCCACTGACCCCACCGATTGTGGAAGCGAGCTACCGCCCTAACAGTGAAAACCTCCCTACGCAGTTTAAAGGTTATACATGCTGTAATACAGGCTGTTAAAAGGTGCAGCTCTAGAGCATTACCACTGACATCAATGGAGGCAGAGGACAAGGAACAATGTCTCATTAAAGGATGTCGATTAATTTGTAACATGGCAACACCACCGCTCCTGTGTGAAAAGCATTGCATGGTGTCATTGTAATATTCATGGTAGGCATTAATAAGCAACTATGAGGCTTTAAAGATGGATAATAAATTCTGCATAAAACAGGGTATTGACGCACATGTGAACAAGCTCCAAGACACAGTACCACCGCTCCTGTGTGAAGCGAGTACCGACCATAAAAGGCATCAAACCAACTGTCCTGTCACAAGACACACTCCCTTCCTTAGTTGAAGGCACACCAGTACCTAGATGGTGTCCAAAGCACGAGACCTGAACAAAGTAGTCCACCACTCCAATGAGAGGTAACCCCTGGAGATGGGGAGAGAATTCATTACTACCTGCTTGATAGAGGAACGAAGTGATCAGGCCAGAACTGCCCAATCCTTAGTGGAAGACTGCACAGAAGTTAGACCCAAACCAGCAGAGTAAGGGGCTGAGGCAGACCAAGAGGAGATGAGTAAAAGAGGTACCTCGGAGCGGAAGCCAACTCAACACTGCAAAAGTTATGAGAAGGTCAATTTCCTTGCTAATGGCCAGGGGCTTGAGGGAAAACGTGCTGGGTATCCCAAAACAACAATCCCACAATTGCCCCGCAGTGAGGAAGCCATGAAAGGGCTATGTAAAGCTATGCAGATTGAACAACTATAATAAAAGAAAAATACATTTGAAATAAATTAATTCCAGAGAAACACGCATATAGATTCTCTCACCTAAAAGATTCCATTAAATTGCTGCTAGCCCCAGAGGTTCCAGATATGGGGTACCATCTCTCAATAACTGAGGAGCTCCATCGACTGCTTTGTGACAATTCTTGTTTAATCCACTCTGGCATAGCGACATCTGTGAGGGGAAAAAGGGTATGTCTAAATTTTTTTTTTTACAGATATTCTTTCTGGTCTGGGTTATTTCTAGTTATGTAATTTGGCAGAATATTTGATAAACAATGTATAATAAAGTAAACTTGCTATTACAATAAGCAAAACTGGCCACAGATGTAGGTAGATATAAACCCCCTTCCATTTATTCGTTATGCATTTGGAAAAAATAAATCAAGCTTAGATGTACACTTAACTAAAAAAAAAAAAAAAAAAAAATCCTTAGCACTAATAAAAGAATACCTATTGGCTCAATCATTTATATAAAATAAAAAAAATCTGCATTTCAGAAACAATACAGACCCCCCCCCCCCCCCCCATTTGGCAGAAAAGCACTTCTTTAGGTCTTGTGAGCTCCATCCCTGTATGAAGCTTGATTTGTGGGCATTTCTATGAGGGAGGTCCAAGTAAAGCCCAGTAACTCAGTAACTACTGGCCATCTCTTCTTCCCACAGCACCTGTAATCGCTTTGTCCTTGTAGTCACCCCCCAAGCTTACGCTACCAAATCCAATACTCATCCTCTTGTCAATCCTCATTTATGAGTAGTGACAGCTACCTGGACTTTGACCCCCATGAGACAGGAGTAACCAAGAAAAAGTTTGGCCATGGTCTGATCATAGTGCGCTTTACATTACTGTTACCTCTATAATTCCAAAAAAAAAAAAAAAAGATCCAACATGGATATTAAAGAGGAAGTAAACCCTAATGGGTTTACTTCCTCTTTTTTTCCCTGCAAAGGTAAAGCATAATGGACTACTATGCATCGCATAGTAGTCCATTATGTGTCACTTACCTGACACAGGAGCCAGCGAAGTCACCGCTGTCCCCTGTAGTCCGCCGCATCCATCTTGCTGGTGGCGTCTCGCAGCTCCGACGAATGACAGCGGCGAAGCCGCGATGACGTCACTCCCGCGCATGCGCACGGGAGTCGCATCTCGCAGCTCCGCCGCTGCCATTCGGCGAAGCCGCGATGACGTCACTCCCGCGCATGCGCACGGGAGTCGACAAATTAGGCAGACCCATTCTTGGACTTGCCGCATTTAGTGCGCCTGCGCGCCGCTGTCTACGGCGCATGCGCCGTAGACAGCAGTGCCCATTTTCGGGCAAATATCTCCTAAACCATATAGGTTTAGGAGATATTGCTTGGACCTACAGGTAAGCCTTAATCTAGGCTTACCTGTAGGTCAAAGTGGTTTGAAAGGGTTTACTTCCTCTTTAAGAGATTTCCTACTCAAAAATCCAGCTCATAAAAATATTGAAATTGCGCTCAAAGATTATATAAAATATAACTCCACACCTGACGTCTCTCCGACTACATTATGGGAAGCACACAAACCTGTTCTCCGTGGCATATGTCTACAGCAAGCAAACATATTCAACAGAGAACGGAAAATCCTTTGTCAGACTTTAGAAACAAAAATTTCAATAAATGTCACACAGCATTCCAAAATAACCCTTCTTCTTTATCTAAAATAAATCTTGACAAAGCTAAAATTGGAATTTGATCTATTCCTCACTGAAGCAGCGGATAAAACCCATCAAGAGATCACAACACAATTTCTATATCAATGCGAATAAACCTCACACACTATTAGCCAGGGCATTAAAATCCTGCCAGAACCCAATGAAACCGATACATCTGAAAATCTCTAGGGGGGGTATACACAAATAATCCTTTAAAAATATTACAAAAATTCCAAACACAATTAAAAAATGTATACTCTTCTAATAATGAGTTGGACCCTTCTAGAGCAAATGATTTTTTCTCTTATATATCTCTACCGACACTATCTAAAACACAAATGGAAATGATGGAGGAACCAGTGTCAATTATAGAGGTATCTGAAGTTATCAAAAATCTGAAACTAAATAAAAGGCCAGGTCCTGATGGTTTTTCTGCGCTGTATTACAAAACGTTTGTAGACACCCTATCTCCAGTCTTGACAAACACTTTTAATTCCCTTTTGGAAGGTCATTCTTTTAAAAGAGAAACCCTAACTGCAATTATCTGTATGCTCCCTAAACCTCACACAGACGACTCAATATGGTCTAATTATCGCCCTATTTCGTTACTAAATTTGGACATAAAAATTTTAGCCAAAATTCTAGCTAACAGATTAAATACTATTATAGGCAATATTATACATCGTGATCAAGTGGGCTTCATTCCATTACGTCAAGCAGGAGATAATATTAGACGTACAACACTCCTGTCACAAAAAAAAAAAAAAAAAAAAAAAAAAAAAAGACGTATTCCCACTTGCTTTCTTTAGATATTATGAAAGCTTTTGACACAGTATCTTAGTCATATATGAACTATACCCTTTCCAAATGGGGATTCGGCCCTCTTTTTTTTTACGATGGATCTCTAGTTTATATCAAGATCCCAAAGCTTATATCAGATATGCAGGGTACAAATCGGACGAGTTTAATATACTGAGGGGGACTCGTCAAGGATCTACACTTTCGCCATTATTATTTGCTTTACTCATTGAACCTTTAGCACAAAGAATTAGGATGGAACCCACTATAACAGGTATTGAAATGGGTGGCTTTCATCATAAGCTCTGTTTATTCGCAGACGATATTCTCCTTTTTCTATCTTATCCACATGTTTCGGCCCCAAATCTTATGGTTGTACTACAAGAATTCTCATTTATTTCGGGCCTAAGGCTAGGTTCACACTATTGCGATGCGGGAACGCCGCGAATCCGCGGCGTTTTCCCGCATCGCTCACCTCCCGCCGGCAGTTCACACTGCCCTATGCGGACGGCTGGGGGTGTCAATGTTATGTTAATGACACCCCCAGATCCGTCGGCATATCGCAGTGCGATCTGCCGACTCGCACAGGAATCGGATCGCATGGTGTGAACCCCCATGCGATCCGATTCCGTTGCGGACCCAAAAAAGGGTCCTGTGCGAGTTTGCTGCGGGACAGCTGCGAGTTCAGCCATACTATCTGTATGGCTGAACTCGCAGTGCTACGGAGATCGGATGTGATTTGCTGTGCGAATCACATCCGGTTCTCCCCCCGCAGCGGTGTGAACCCAGCCTTAAGGTCAATATTCAAAAATCTTCAGCATTAAACATTTCACTTGTCGAGAAAGATAAACAAACAATATTTACAAAATTCACTACCCTTTAAGTGGGTAGATCATAGCCTCCCATATCTGGGTGTGCAGTTTACTCCTAACCCCTCCGATTTATTTGCAGCTAATTACCCAGCTCTATTAAAAAATATTACAAGGTCGTTATCTAATTGGTCATCAATGCAGATATCATGGTTTGGGAAAATCAATATCATAAAAATGTCTGTTCTTCCGAAATTTTTATATTTATTCAGAACTCTCCCGATTCATATTCCTGCATATTTTCTTAGGCTGATTCAACAAAAAGTAACGAAATTTACTTGGGGGAAAATAAAACCCAGACTTCACAAAAAAACACTTGTTCTCCCCAAAGCTTTGGGTGGTTTGGGATTTCCAGACTTTAAACATATATTAAGGCAGCTCAATTAACAAAATATCACTCTTCTACAGAGATTCTTTTATGGGTCCTCATTGAAGCTGTAGACTGTGATCCTCTTCCTATAAACAATATATTATGGTTACAACCTGCGGATCGTAAGTCTATAAATAAGCCCATTTCTAAGCACTCTCTATCTATATGGGATAGGTATAGAAATTCACATGGTCTGCAATCTCCACAAAATCCGCTATTATCTTTCCACAAGAATCCAACTTTTTACCCAGCCTGGAAATATCCCAAAACCTTTAAAGCTTGGTCTAAGGCTGGTATCACTTGTCTATATAATTTAACTTCAACTACATCAATAAAATCTTTTACAGATCTATGTGAATTATATAAGCTTCCACAATCAGAAATATTCAGATATCTCCAAATCAAAATTTTTTATACTCCTGTTCTCAATTTAAATGTAAACTTACATAATATTTCTCAATTTGAAAGATTTTGTCTCAAGGAACCACACGCTAAAGGTTGTATTACATCATTGTATACACAATTGATATCTAATTCTAATACTGTTATACCTAAATATGTGGCCAAGTGGGAAAAAGATTTAGACTGTACGATCGATTCTAGGTCTTGGTCCAACATATGGTCTTTCACAAAATCTTCCTCTATAAATATATTGGCGTCTGAATCATCATATAAAGTTCTCACACGCTGGTATTTGGTTCCTGCGAGAATCGCCAAATTCTCAACAGACAACACTGGCCTCTGCTTTCGTGGCTGTCCAGAAAAGGGTACCTATATACATACCTGGTGGCATTGCTCAATTGTACAATCATTTTGGAAAAAGATCTGATAATTACAACATTTTTTGATCGTCCAATTTTTCCAGACCCAATTATAGCTCTCCTTAATTTAAAACCAGCCTTTCTGAATCAGAAACAATTCAAATTAGTTCTTACACTCCTGATAGCCGCACAGCAGACTATAGCCAATGCGTGAAAAACAGACGTGGTGAATATTGCAGAAACCAAAACGTAGAATGAATCAATCTTTCATCCATGCTAAAATGGACGCTATAGATAAAAACCAGATGACAAAGTTTGATATAATATGGAAACCTTGGATTAAATATTATACGTCAGATAATATTGACAACCGAGTTTTATTGTTATGGTGATTACGATTTTTTTTTATAGAATTACAACATTAGCTGATACATAAAACCTCCTCCGGAGAATTATTCCCTCCCCTCCCCCTCCTATATACCTTTTATGTTCTTCCCTTACTATATAATACTTACTATAAACATACTTTAGAAGTTATGGTCAAAACTTTAAAATCATATTTTCTTTTAGACATATTTATATTTTCTTGGGATTAAAATGTTTAAAACTCAGCTATAAGAATGTTTTCAAATTCTAAAATATATAAAGGCCATTTATTGTCATTCCCACGAGAATATCTTGAAATTCTTCTTTGCTTTGTATCATCCATACTTCAATATGTCTACTTTTTATTTCTGGTATCACATAATTTGTCTTATATTCTGTACATGTAATTTATTTTAACATAAAATAAAAACTTTTGAACGAGATAAAGTTTGGCCACATCACTTCAACTGTAGTACCGTCCAGTATTTAACACCATATTAGCACTCTGGAGAGCTAACATGCCAGCTACTACACTTGTTGGATTGCACCTAGTAGAGGACGTATAAGGTGCATCTAGGTCCCTAACTGTATAAAGTAGGCTTACCAGGTGACTTAACACTTTCATCAAAATTATAAACATGGTGAAGGACGCGGTTCACGATATCCGAGAGATCAGATGAAGTTCCGTCACTGCATTCTTTTTCATTCTCACCAAGAAGAGATCTTTGAAGCTTAAAAGATTCACCACTTCTAATTACACTAAGAACTGCTGCAGTTCCTGAAATTGGAGACAGGATCCCGGTATTCAGAGACAAGTCATCTTCTGTGAGTACATCAGCAATCTGAAGGAAAATAAATTACACAAAGTCACAAACATGCAAGATAAATACAGAAGCTTCACTCACTGTCCAATATATCTTTATATGAGGATAATCATAAGAATGAATATAATAAGCTGGTAGTGTAAACCAATTCAGAGAAGGTAAACTAGGGGGGGGGGGGGGGAGAAGAACAGAAAAAGGAATCTGCGGATAGCTATGCCTGGAAGTAGGTGCAGATAACCTGTATTATACAGTTATCTGCACTTCCTCCCCCCTGAAAGGTGTCAATTGTGGCACCGGAGGGGGGGGGGGGGGATCCGCTGAGCGGAGGTTCCACTTTAGGGTGGAGCTCCACTTTAAAGTGCTCAGCTATTTTAAGCCATTCATCTCCGGACTTGTCAGAGACCGTGAGTGTGAACCGGCATCCGCAATGTCATCAGCGACCTTGCCCCGCCCTACGTCTGTTTCGCCGTGTGACGTATTCAAGGACATCGCGGATGCCAGTTCACACTCGTGGTCTCTGACAAGTCCGGAATTAAACTGCTTAAAATAGGCGAGTGTGTTAATCCCTAGTGCCGGGCAGGAACTTTTCATAGAGTTTTTTTTTTTTTTAAACAAGCCTGTTAAACGTTTTTACACTATAGGAGCCCCCTTCTGTTTTATCTTCCCCATGACATCCTGTAAATTGTGGAAGGGAAATCCGACCTTAATACTGTGACCGATGATCATTTTGTTGTTGTGTTGTTTCCAGCTGATTTATAATCTCACTAGTATACTGATCTGGCGAGTCCATTTTAGTGAGAGTAGTGAAGGATTCACACATTGGTGGAACACTTAATGCACTTATAAGCAAAGACCTTTTACAAGTTTGTTTTACAACTTTGTTCTTTATACTTGTCGATTTTTTATTTATTTATTAGCACTTTAATATTATTGCGCAAAAGCTTTTCTTTGCACTTTGATATGCTCTAGCACTTTATATATATTTTTTGCACATTTGTTACATGTGTGGTATTATTTATACATATATGTTCAGATTACTCACAATATTAGATTGAAGACTTTTTGGGTTTATGTGCGGACTAGCGCCACTCCCCTCACTATATACTGTTTATTTATTGTTTTCTGCAATAATTAGAGTAGCAGCTGTCCATTTCAGCACATATCTGTGGAGCTGTTAGTTTTTAGGTAAAGTTCCACTTTGTATGAAAAAAATAACAAAAACGTGAACATGCTGGATTTAATGCAGAAGAGACTTGCCATTTCTCTTCTGAATTAAAGTTACATACCTGTCAGTTCACACCGTACATGCGCGGTCGAGATAACTGAACTCCGGCACATGCATAGGAGTGCTGTCATCTCAGCCCTGCTGATGCAATAATAATGCATTATATTAGAAAATTACCTTTTTTTTTTTTACTTACCAAGAGTAGCCCTTTTGACATAGCAGCAGACAGAAGTTGCTGAAAGAATAGGCACGGAGTTTGACAAACGTTGGATGAATTTTGAAGAATCCAGGTATCCAATGCAAAACTTCCCATTTGACGCCAGTTCCAGCTTTGAATGGTTCCTTTTAAATTGATTTTAATCAAACTCTTGAAGTGTTTCTGATTTACAGAAACAGGTTCCAAAGTAACAGCACATTCCCAATTTTCAGTTTCACCTACAAAACAAAAAGCATTTTGTGAAGGGCCAAAATATTACCAAACAGCACTACTAAAAGGAGTACATTACGGTGCACAGTTGGAGAAGAGAAGGAATATGGTTTACAAGCGAGGTAGGAGGTAGTTCATGCACATAAATTAGTGATTTGATAAAGCAATAATAATATACCTCCACAACAGAACACAAATGTTTATCCAGTTCCTGGTTTTCGGAGTGTAAACAAAAGAAAACCCACATTTCACATTTTTGTGATTACCAAGATGGGCTATGGATGTTTATTTCCTGAGTAATAACAGACTCCCAATCCTTGAAACCCTTAACCCTAGAAAACGCAATGTTTTAGTAAAAATAAAACACACACTTAAAATTAGATTTTAGGGCACACAAAAATTAATAAATGACGCAATTTTTTTGGTAAAATATAACTGAGGTTGCACTGAGGCGAGTCCTGTCCCCTTCCCCCAGAACACTCCCATCAGCGATATCCGCCATTGGCTGAGAGCACTGACCAGAAGTCGGCTGGCATACACAGGCCGAACATCGACCGGTCTGTGGGTTCAGGGCTTTACCAAGAGCTCTGATGCTAGAATTATTGCTCTCACTCTGGTGTGTGCAGCAATGTGCAACGTGTATCAATGTTTTTGTGCGTAGGCACCACTGACGCATGCGTTTGCATTCATACTTGCATGCATTGGGGGGGGGGGGGCAGTCTTTTATGTGATTGAATGTAACTTTAAAATGGTTGTAAAGTCAGAAGTTTTTTTTTTTTTTTATTGTAATGCATTCTGTGCATTAAAGTAAAGAAAACCTTCTGTGCAGCTGCCCCCCCCCTCTTACCCAAGCTTCATCTTGATCCATCAATGTTGCACAAGAGACTCTGCAGTCCGAAACTCTCCTTCCTGATTGGCTAAGACACAGCAGCGGCGTCATTGGCTCCTGCTGCTGTCAGTTAACCAATCACAAGAGAGGGGATGGGGCGGAACCGCAGCTCCGTTGTCTGAATGGGGACACATAGCTGCGGCTCCGATGCCCCCATAGCAAGCTGCTTGCCGTGAGGGTACTCGGCAGGAGAGAAGAGCCAGAAGCACAGAAGAGGGAACTGAGAAGAGAAGGATTGGGGCTACTCTGTGCAAAACTTTCACAGAACAGCTAAAGTTTGTTATTTTTAAAGAAAAGAGGAAAAAAAAAAAAAAAAAAAAAAAAGAGAAACTTTAGTATCACTTTAACCTCTTGCGTACCACCCCAAGTAAAAATATTGCAGCAGGGTGTAATATTACGCTGGATCACATACAAGTATGTGATCCAGCTTTTTCACACTTGCTGTCACTTGGTACAGCACAAGCAGGTCACAGCCAATGATTTATGGCCGGGACCCGCTGATCGACTTAGCTAATCACAGTACAGAGCCTTGTGTTAACTAAAACCATAGGGCTCTCTACATGGAGCAGCAATGTGGCTGTTTTTTTCTCCAGGGAGCAAGGAGCACACAGCAACTCAAGATGCAGGGAGAAAAAACAACCACCACACAGGTCACCTGCAATTTTAAGCACTTTAGGGTGCACCAGAAGCCCATTTATATTGAATAGGATGCCTTAATAAAATGCTTATTCAGTGCCATACATTGGGTGTTTTGCGAATATCTTTTCAGCATCACAAATAAGAAAAAACATGTTCTTAAAATTAGCAAGTTACACTGGAAAGATGGAGGTAAATACAAAAACGGCAGCTTGTATTTTTTTTTATAAAAAATCTTTATTTAGATGTCACAAATACGTCATCAAGTATGACATTTTCCATACAAGTCATAGCAGAAGCCGTAGATATAGTAACACTCTTCAATCCAAGAAGAAATAGCATTGAGGTGTTTAACCCCTTCCCGCCTGCCATATAGCAATATGAAAGGACACAAAGTGGTTTCATTATCCTGACTGCATATGACGTCCAGCAGGATAAGGCGCCCGCAGAGCGGAGATCGGTGGCATGTCAGTCTGACACAGCGCAACTCCTATCATGGTAAAGAGCCTATGATGTAAGCGCGTTTCAAAAGGAATACCTTCTTCCTCAGAGCCCAGCCAATAACACCTATCCTGTAATGTCTGCCCATCAGTGCCACCTATCAATGCTGTATATTAAAAACTTACTTACAAAATGTTATAACAGAAACAAAAGAAAAAAAACTTTTTTTTGTTGTTTGTGCTTAACAAAAACCCCAGTGGTGATCAAATACCACCAAAGCTCTATTTGTGGGAACAAAATGATAAACAATTTGTTTGGGTACAGGTGTTGCATGACCACACAATTGTCATATAAAATGTGCAAGCACTGAAAGCTGAAAATTGGCCTGGGCAGGAAGGAAGGAAAGTGGCCAGTATTGAAGTGGCATTGACAAAATGATTAATATGGCAATTCTGACACTGGTTTACAAGATGCCATGTTATAGCGGGTACAAAGCTTGCATCCATTACATGTTCAAGTGGTTGCTGGCGTGTGAGGTGTACTCTAGCCTCAGGGCTTACATCTGGCACCCCACATTGCTTTTTCTTTTTTTTAACATTTATTTTTTGTGATCACATGTCATAATTTTGTTTATTTTTATGACCTTTTAAATAAAACCCAATGGTTACCCTCTGACCTGCACCATTTGGAGCTTTCTTTTTCCTTTATATTTTTTGTGGACCACCTTCCACATTTGGGGTCGGTACCCCAAATGCGACCCATCTGATCCTGACACTTTGAGAGACGCTTCGAGAGATGCTCACCATGGTCTTATAACATCGGAAGCCTCCCCAGTACCCATTCGGACTACCATCAATCTATCATTTGGTTCCATGTTTGGACCCCAAGCGCTGTTGACTTAAAGTGGTTGTATACTCACTTTTTTAACTTTTACCTACAGGAAAGCCTAGAATAAGGCTTACCTGTAGGTAAAAAAAATATCTCCTAAACCGTACAGGTTGCAGCGGCGCATGCGCACAAGGGGGTTCTCGTCGTGAAAATCCGGCAGCGGCCGACCGGCCGGACTGAAATCTCCCGCGCGCATGCGCGGGAGTGACGATATCGTGGCTCCGGCCACTCACAGCGCCGGAGCCGCGATACCCGGAAGAAACGCAGAGGGAGCATGTCAGCTCCCTCAGCGTGGATCGGGCCAGATATCGGGGCCTCGTTCTAAGGTAAGTATTTCATAATGAGCTAGTATGCGGCGCATACTAGCTCATTATGCCTTTTGCTTTGCAGGTTTAAAAAAAAAGAAAAAAAAAAGAAAAAAAATTTTGCGGGTTTACTACCGCTTTAACCGTCGTAAGACAGATGAGTCCATCTTCTCTGGTAAGAGTATTTTACCTATTCTTTGAAATTACTTCAGACAAGTTGTTATCCTTGGTTTCACCTGATCTGTGGACTCCCTGATTTCCTTGTGAGGAATATCTACCACAATATTTGTGCACCACTTTATATATGTGGACTTTTATTCACTGAGACTCACTATTTAGTTATTAATATTTTTTAGTATTCACAGTTTTTATGTTGCATTTTCAGTACATTCACATTTTGTTTTTTGTAATCACATAATTCATTTATGTATGCCTTTGTTACATATATCCAGCGCTACACTATTTGTTACTTTATACTCTAGCCTCAGCAGAGACCCGTTTTATGGTTTAATTGAGCGGATATTGGAAAAAGTCAAAGAAAGCGAGAACTAGGATTAGAGTGCCATGTACTGTAGAACAGGTGGTGTCAAACTGGCTGCCCTCCAGCTGTGTAGCTGTCAGCCTTGCAATGCATCATGGGACTTGTAGTTCCGTAACAGCTGGAGAGCCACCAGTTTGACACCTGTACTGTGTAAGATAGCTGAGCGGGTTGAGGTTATGGTAATGCAGTTGACATAAAGGGATTTAGGTTTCCCCATCAGACTTGGAATAGCTGTTTGTGTCAGTAAATGTAAATTCATGCCAGTCAAACATGTCTTCTTCCTTGTGATTAACCACTTGACCTAAGGGAGATTTTAACCCCCCCCCCCCCCCCCCTTCATGACCAGGCCACTTTTTGCGTTATGGCCCATGCGTTACTTTAACTGACAATTGCGGTCATGACACGCTGTACCCAAATAAAATGTCTCATTTTTTTCCCCCTACAAATAAAGCTTACTTTTGGTGGCATTTGACCACCACTGCATTTATTTTTTGCGAAAGACAAACAATTATACAATCTGATTGTACAAACTCCTTTAGATCTGCCATCAATTATGTAGTGCAAGGGCCTGCCTTTTCGGATATAGAGTGATTGGCTGGATAGGAGATCCTCCTATTATATAAAATTTGTTAAATATAAAAGGAGTTTGTACAATCAGACTGTATAGTGTATGGCCACCTTTATACACCTAAAATTACTAGTTACGCTTTCAATGCCATTAATTGGTAACAGCACACCAAAAAGTTCTGACGCTTCTTTGGGGGCGATTGCTGAGTGTAGGGAAGCACATACAGGTGGATGGGCTGCCCTTTGTGTGATGAGTGAAAATGCCCCAAAGCACCTCCCCACCTCACAAAAAAATTAATAAAAAATATGCATGTGAGAATGCGAGTTCACGCTATGTAGAGATGTGATAGGGGCTTGACAGCTGAGTGTTTGTCCACTCCCTCCTATGAACTTGTATAAAGATTGCCATACACTAAGCAATACGATTGTATATTGTGCATTTAGTGAGAAGGGCCATCACTGATTGCATGTCATTAAAAAAAAAAAAAAAAAAAAAAAAAAAAAGTGCAGCTGGCAGTGAGAGGGTGGATGATGCAGGGTGTGTGCTAATGAGATCAGCTGGTCAACTCCTTCCTGTGTCATGACCTAAAGTCTATAAGGACGCAAGACAGAAGCAATAAATGCATTTGTAATCACTGATGTAGGACAGTAAGGTATGTGTCTAGATTTTATGGAAAAATAGTACATGATTGCTATATTGGTACTTAGGGAAGGTGGAATTTAGAAAGAAAGAAAATAAAAATGGTAAACTTGACCTTTAAAAATCAAGTTTATTCATAAATTTAGGCCAATATGTAGAGATGCACCGAAATTTCAGCCGCCGAAACATATGGGCTGAAAATGGCCTTTTCGGCAATTTGCCGAAAGAGAAAACGGCCGATAATGGAGCTGGGGAAATAGGCGTGACCTGGGTGGGGGCTCCGCCCCTGGTGCCGCCCATCATAGGGGGTGTATAGCGCAGGAGAGCCGCCTCCGCCGCCTGTTTGATCACAGCACCGGGAACATCACAGCTTTCATTTCAATAGCTGTGTGTTCCCGGCCGCGCCGTCCCACACAGCCCCTCCACCTTGTCCGGGCACTTTGACAGATCACCCGCAGGATTGGACGGATGATCTGTCTATCAAAGTGCCCGGACAGGGGGGGGGGGGCTGTGTGTGACCGTGCGGCCAGGAACACACAGCTATTGAAATGAAAGCTGCGATGTTCCCGGCTCTGTGATCAAACAGGCGGCGGAGGCGGCTCTTCCCTGCACAGGCTGTCTACAAAATTGGACACGCTGACCAGCTCCTGCACCGCGTCCCCGGTCTCTGACCAGCTCCTGCACCGCGTCCCCGGTCTCTGACCAGCTCCTGCACCGCGTCCCCGGTCTCTGACCAGCTCCTGCACCGCGTCCCCGGTCTCTGACCAGCTCCTGCACCGCGTCCCCGGTCTCTGACCAGCTCCTGCACCGCGTCCCCGGTCTCTGACCAGCTCCTGCGGTACAGGAGGTGGTCAGAGACAGGGGACGCGGTGCAGGAGCTGGTCAGAGACCGGGAACGCGGTGCAGCGCCTCCTGCACCGCGTCCCCCGTCTCTGACCGCCTCCTGCACCGCGTCCCCCGTCTCTGACCGCCTCCTGCACCGCGTCCCCCGTCTCTGACCGCCTCCTGCACCGCGTCCCCCGTCTCTGACCGCCTCCTGTACCATGTTCCCAGTCTCTGACCATCTCCTGCACTGCGTCCCCCGTCTCTGACCGCCTCCTGCACCGCGTCCCCTGTCTGACCGCCTCCTGTACCATGTTCCCAGTCTCTGACCATCTCCTGTATAAAAAATTTTTTTTTTTTTTTTTTTTAAATATGTTTCGGTATTGGTTTCGGTTTTCGGCCTAGTGTATTTTTCATTTTCGGTATCGGCACCAAAAAACCCATTCGGTGCACCCCTACCAATATGTATTCTGCTAATGTTTTTTGGTAAAGAGAAAAAAAAAAAAAAAAAAAAACCACACACACACACACACACACACACACACACACACACACACACACACACACACACACACACACAGTGATTGGTTTACGCAAACATTGAGTCTACAAACTATGGTATATATTTAAGTTTTTTTTTTTTTATTGTTTATACATACTAGTAATGGTGGCGATCAGCGATATTCAAGACTGCGATATTGCAGCGGACCATCAGACACTGACACCTTTGACACTTTGTGGCAACCAGTTACACTAATACAGTGATCAGTGCTAAAAATATGCACCATCACTGTACTGACACTGGCTGGGAAGGGGTTAAACATCTAGGGCATTCAAAGGGGTAACTGTGTGCCAAACCAGTGTTTTTGTGTAAATTGCATGCTGCTTTTACTAAGGTAAGTGATGGATTGTATTCCCCGTCTTGCAGAGAACCAAAATCCATCCCTTCTTCTGTCAGAATGGAGATCTGCCTTGTTTACATAGTCAAATCACGACTCTGTGCGTTTTACATAAAAGCGACGAGTGCCAGCGGACATCCAGTGCCCGGCACTCGCAGATCGGCTTCTGCTGCGATTAATCACAGTAGAAGCAGCCCGCCGTCAGCGTGCGCCACTAGGCGGAGGTGCAGAAACACACACACAATTCTGCTATAGGGTGGTCCGGAAGTGGTTAATAGAAGCAGTTAAAATTTGTTTATTCTGTGTAATTAACAACTGCAATCTGTTAAGTCGGTCCCAAAGATGGCGATCGAGGGCCCTCCATTAAAAGTGCCACTGTTATGCTATGGAAGCGCTGCCCATTTATTTCAATGGGCAGGGCGTTTTGAGAGTGCTGTATACACCGCTCCAAAACCACCCCCGAAGATGCTTTTACAATAGGTCAGTGTGGCGTAATTTTAGCTACTATGTTTTGGTATAGAGTTACAGGCAAGCACTACAAGCTGCATAGAGCGCTGGTTACAATCTGAGCCCAGGCCTCATTTACACAAAGTTAAAGAACAAGTAAGCAATATAGAGACATTTTTGTAGAATTTCAAAAGAAAAAAAAAAAAAAAAAAAAAAAAAACAACTTACCAGCTGCTGTGAAATGCAAAGTGCCATTCTGCTGAGGGAACTGAATTTTCGTTTCACAATCATTGCCGATTAGAGAGCTCAGCACAGAATCACAAGGAATCTTTAGAGGCGCTCCATGAGTGTACGGCTTCTCCGATACTTGCTGGAATGTAGAGTCCAACAAACACTCAGATGGCAGCATTCTACCACCAACCAACTGCATCAATTCCACCATTTTCCAGTATCCAAAATGATCGCAGGAATCCCAAGTCTACAACATAAAAAAATAAATAAATAAAGCAACTATTTTTGAACTGCCAGATACTGTCCACAGTTGCTCAGCATTTAAAATTCTATTAAGACATGGGTCAGAGGAATTTGTTGTTTTAACTTTGAATAGTAAAACATTTTTTTTTTTTCCTGCCAGTAAATACCTTATACAGCCCACTTCCTGCTTCTTGTTCAGTCATAAGCCTAGGCTTATGACATCATGCACAGCTCTCTCACTCTTGAGAGTTTTCCAGGAGGGGGATTATAAGAGGGCCAATGAGAGCTGCAGGTGTGCCTCTGTAAATACAGGAAGTGAAAAGGCAGCAGCTTCAGCGGCCCACAGTTAAAATGGTTGCAGCCAGACTTAGAGGGAGATTTCTGCAACATATTTGGCAATTACATAATCACAGTATATATAAAATATGTAAAGTGGTTGGAAGGAAGCTTAAGAATGGCCAAGATGTTTTTATTACCAATTATGTGAGCAGACTGCAGTTACTCTTTAAAGTGGAGGTTCGCCCACCGCTGCAAACGTTAAAAGCCATCAGCTACACATACTGCAGCTGCTGACTTTTAATAATAGGACACTTACTGTCCTGGAGTCGAGCGATGTCGGCACAGCAGCTGATGTTTCCATCATCTGTCGGGTGCTACCGCCGCCATTGCTGGAAAGGGAACCCGGCAGTGTAGCCTTTCGGCTTCACGACCAGGTCTCTACTGTGCATGCACAAAAGTGTGCTGCTCTCTCACTCTGGCCCGACAGAAAGGGAGAGAGCCCAAGCTGTGACATACTTTGCCACACCGAAGTCTCCCGGGAGTGGGTCCGCACCCCCCCGGAAAGGTGGCAAATGTGGCACCGGAGGAGAAGGGGGGAGGAGTCAGATAAACAAATTCCACTTTTGGGCGGAACGCCACTTTAGGTTCAGGAATAGAAACGCAAAATTATTTTCTATACCATGAACTGGTGGTCACATCCATGCTATGTTAAAGTGGTTGTAAACCCTTACAAACCACTTTGACTTACAGTTAAGCCTAGATTAAGGCTTACCTGTAGGTCCAAGAAATATCTCCTAAACCTACACGGTTTAGGAGATATTTACTAAAAGACAGCCACAGCTGTCTACGGCACATGTGCCGTAGACATCGGCACGCAGGCGCACTATCGCCGTTAGCAGCATGCCACTGCTAACGGTGATATGCCGTTAGTGGCGGCTCCCGTGTGCATGTGCGGGAGTGACGCCATCGCTGTTTCGGCGCTGCGAGTTGCCGTAACAGCGATACCCGGAAGAAGATGGATGCTCCAGACTACAGGGGACATCCGTAACATCGCTGGCTCCTGTGTCAGGTAAGTGACACATAGTGGGCTACTATGCGATGCATAGTAGTCCATTATGCTTTACCTTTGCAGGGAGACAAAGAGGAAGTAAACCCATCAGGGTTTACTTCCTCTTCAAAGTGCAAGTCCAGCCTAATACTAAAATCCCGGCATCTACAGACATCCACGACCTAACACTAACCTATCTAACCCTGTAAAGAAATCAGTATACATACCTTTTCTGTAGTCGGTCTGATCTCCAGCAGCGGAAGCTCTGCAGAGGACACAGCCAACAACGGCTGTGAAATGAATGGGGAGTGACGTCACCTATAGACTTACTATGGGGCTTCCATTGTTGGCTGTGTCCTGTCACTCGCCTCCACAGCGAATCTGCGGCTGACAGCTCAGCGTGGGTTCGGCTACAGAAAAGGTATGTATACCGATTTCTTCTTTACAGGGCTAGATAGGTTAGCGTTTGTGGATGTCTATAGATGTAGTGATTTTAGTGTTAGGGAGGACTTAAGGTTGACCCCTGGTCTATAGTTAGTTTCCAGCTCGGAAACACATATCCATGAAGAAACTCCTACTCCTGTACTGGATAAAAAAAAAAATTTATTTTAACCACAATGCAAAAAGAGATGCAATTGATACATTCTGAATGTACACCTTTTTTGAGACTAGGACAAATGTATTAGCTCTTGAGTCAAAAACTTTATTTTTTTTCCCCCTTTGCCCAAATATATGCCAGCATATTTATTCAATTAAAAGAGAAGTATGGGAATAGCCAAATAAAAAATCAATAACAAAGCAGGGTGCTGTGATGGCACAGTGCGGGGATTACACAGCGTTATAGCGGGGCCCTGTCATGGCACAGTGGTGGGGGGGAGTACACAGCAGGGGTCCTGTGATTGCACAGTGGGGGGCCTGTGTTGCCAATGGCACAATGGGAGGAGTGCCCAGCTGGGGGGGTACACAGCGGTATAGCAGGGTCCTATGATAGCAGTACACAGCGGGGGCCCCGTGGTGGCACAGCGGGGGAGTGCACAGCGGTATAGCGGTGCCCTACGACAGGAGAGTACCACCGCGGGGGGCTCCTCCCTACGACAGGAGAGTACACCGCGGGGGCCCTATTCTCTGACCTGTGCCCAGTGGGAGGCGTCCATCCAGTACAGGGTGACCCTCTTCCCCCGGGCGATGTCCTGCAGTCCTCGGGGGAGTAGTCGCTCCATCAGCGGTTGCAGTCCTGGCTCCTCCCCCGCGGAGCCGGTGAAGAGGCGGAGTTGGTCCCGGGAGTGCGGAGCCGGTGACAGGAGGAACACGGCGTTATGACACCCAGCCTGAGGCTCGGCCTTCATCGGCTCATCCACAGCGATCAGCCTCCCCCGGCGCCCCCTCACCAGGGCTGGCTTGGTGGGGGAGGAGATGTCCGGTCGGTCCCATTGGAAGTCGGACAGAGTCTCCAGCAGGGCGGTGTGGGTGAGGGAGGCCCGGCAGGTGGCGGTAGCCGATCCCCGGCCGCTCCGTCCTCTCTCCCAGCAGGCCTCCAGCTCCTCCTCGAACTCATCCCAGCTCCGGGGGCCGAGCTCTCTGAGGTCCGAGCAGCGGGGGGGCCGGCAGCGGCCGCCTGACGAGTTCAGGAAGCGGTAACTCCAGCGGACCTGGCCGAGGCCTACGCGGCACGTCAGGTAGTTGAGCAGCCGGAGGGACAGAAGCTTCATCCGCTCCTTCAGAGCCGAGTCCGCGGCGTCCACCAACAACACCACATTGTACGAAGACGTCATGGCGGCTCCGGTGACCCCCTCCTCCCCCCTCACAACCGGGTCACCGCTCCGCCGCCATCTTCCCTCATCCTCAGGCACTGCGATCAAACCGGCCGCGCCAAGGGCAAACGTGGATGCGGATTGGCCGAGCGTAATCCTGCGAACTTCTCATTGGTCATATCCGGGACAGAGTTGAATCGACGCAGCCTATGGCGCGCTGTGTACACATGTGACCAAGCCGCTCGACGGCAAGGGCTGATTGGTCAGAGGTAGGGAAACTATGCTGAGTGCTGCTCTGCTATTGGCTGCCGCTAACATTTAAAACATTTAAAGGGTGACACTGCAACATAGTACAGCCCTTGGATGCAGAATGATCAGTAATCGCCAGGTTATTGTTCCGGTGCTGTGCAAAAACTATTGTCAACGTTATATAAATATATCTAATATTATTATTAACATTATATACTTTCCATGCCAAATAATGAGGCTGAGGATACCAATTACCCTTTAGTTACATCAAAATTAAAAGGCACCATATTCATTCTAAAATTATATATTTTTTATCAATTATTAACATTATTTAACTAATATATTTTTTTACCTATTATTAACATTATATAACATATATACAGTATCTCACAAAAGTGAGTACACCCCTCACATGTCTGTAAATATTTTATTATATCTTTTCATGTGAAAACACTGAAGAAATGACGCAAGAAAAGCCGAGTGAGTCTCTGGTTAATCCACGCACAGTAGTCGGGTGCTGGCCCAGCTCACATGCTGTGTAGCACTTTCAAAATCTTTTTATTGAAGCTTCATATGACAAGTGATTAACAGATGGAGCAGAGGACAAAGAGGTAGACGCGTTTTGCGCAAATGTTAGCGCTTAGTCATTACTTATTGGAACTAGTCACCACAGTGCAGTGCAAAAGTATTCACACCTTTGGCATTTTTTGTGTTTTGTTGCCTCACAACCTGGAATTAACATGGATTGTTTGAGGATTTGCATCATTTCATTTACAGAGCATGCCCACAACTTTGAAGATTTTATTTTTATTTTTTTATTGTTAAGCAAACTAACAGAAAAAGTCAATGTGCATAACTATTCACCCCCTTAAAGTCAATACTTTGCACAGCCGCCTTTTGTGGCTATAACAGCTCCAAGTCGCTTTGGATAAGTCTCTGAGCTTGCCACATCTTACCACTGGGATTTTTGCCCATTCCTCCTTGCAAAACTTCTCCAGCTTCTTCAAGTTGGATGGTTTGCGCTTGTGAACAGCAATCTTTAAGTCTGACTACATATTTTCTATTGGATTGAGGTCTGGGCTTTGACTAGGCCATTCCAACACATTTACATGTTTCCCCTTAAACCACTCAAGTGTTGCTTTAGCAGTGTGTTTGGGGTCATTGTCCTGCTGGAAGGTGAACCTCCATTCTAGCCTCAAATCACACACAGAGTGGTACAGGTTTTGCTCAAGAATATCCCTGTATTTAGCACCATCAAATCTTTCCCTCAACTCTGACCAGTTTCCCAGTCCCGACATCTGAAAAACATCCCCACAGCATGATGCTGCCACCACCATGTTTCACTGTGGGGATGGTGTTCTTTGGGTGATGGGACGTGTTGGGTTTGCTCCAGACATGGTGTTTTCTTTGATGGTCAAAAAGTTCAATTTTAGTCTCATCAGACCAGAGAACCTTCCTCCATACATTTTGGGAGTCTCACACATGCCTTTTCGCAAACTCAATACTCTGGCCACTCTGCCATAAAGCCCAACTCTATGGAGCGTACAGCTTATTATCATCCTATGTACAGATACTCTAGTCTCTGCTGTGAAACTCTGCATCTCCTTCAGGGTTACCTTAGGTCTCTGTGCTGCCTCTCTTATTAAAGCCCCCCTTGCCCAGTCCATGAGTTTTGGTGTGCGGCCATCTATTGGCAGGTTTGCTGTTGTGCCATGTTCTTTCCATTTGGTTATGATAGATTTGATGGTGCTCCTAGGGATCATCAAAAATGTGGATTTTTTTTTATAACCGAACCCTGACTTGTACTTCTCAACAACATTGTCCCTTACTTGTTTGGAGAGTTCCTTGGTCTTCATGGCAGTGTTTGGTTAGTGATGCCTCTTGTTTAGGTGTTGCAGCCTCTGGGGCCTTTCAGAAAGGTGTGTATATGTAATGACAGATCATGTGACACTTAGATTGCACACAGGTGGACATCATTTCATTAATTAGGTGATCTAATTAGATCCGTATACCGATCCTACATGCTGAATTCACAAAGCTCACAAATAAGGATGTGGCTCCTTTAAGAAAAATTGTCAGTTATTTGTTTTACTGAACCATCATGAGATCAAAAAAAAAAAAAAATGATTCACTCACCAGTCACCACATCTGTGAGAACAAAGACATAGCGGCCACCTCCCGCTCCATGGCCGGCTCTGCTGCTGGCACCACCAGTCTCGCCTGGCCCGGTGGCCGCTATGTCTTTGTTCTGACAGATACAGTGAGTTTTGAGGATATGCTTGATAGGTAGGGTCTCCAGGCCCTTCTTATGTGTATGTCGGTCTTGCTGATGGGTGCATGATCTCTCTTTGTTATCAGATGGGACACTGTAGGTGGCCGGGGGGATGCTAGTGATTTAATGTGTCCGCATTCATCATGGCTTCATAACTTTTCTCCTTCATCACTTTGGAAGAAATAGTTCCGGATTGGTCTGTTGCTACCCTCTACATTCTGTGGAAGGAGCATTTGAATGACATTTAATGTACTGATATGTGACACTGATGTGGCACTGATAACAGATGGCACTAATACATGGCACTGATGACACGTGACACTGATGACAGATGGCACTAATATGTGGCACTGATGACACGTGACACTGATGTGGCACTGATGACAGATGGCACTAATACATGGCACTGATGAAAGATGGCAATAATACGTGGCACTGATGACAAGTGGCACTAATACGTGGCACTGATGACATGTGACACTGACAGGTGGCACTGTTGACAGATGGCACTGATGACACGTGACACTGATAACAGATGGCACGGGACACTGGCAGGTGGCACTGGGGACAGGACAGATGGCACTGATAGGTGGGACTGGGACAGATGGCACTGATAGGTGGCACTGATAGGAGGACAGGTGGGCATGTGTTTTGTGTTAGTGTGGCACTGTAATGATTTTTTCACTCACGCTGCAGCTACGAAGCTCAACCTCCTCACACGCGGTCTCTGTGTGAGGAGGGAGAACCGGCAATGAGAGATGATCTCATGTTTACATATGAGATCATCTCTCATTGGACTCTCTGATCGCTAAATGGCCGCTGTGATTGGCTATTTAGCACGGTGGCGTGCAGGGAGGAAGTAAACAGGAGAACATCCAGGGACGCCCTCCCGGCAATTGAGCACCTCGCTGTAGCCGTCTTTCTGCTACAGCGCGGGCGCGTAGTGGTTAATAACTGTTTATGCTAATTTTTTGCATTATTGTTGGTATATTGCTTTATAAGCTCCTGAGGAAGCTGAAAAGTGAAACATGTCGAGCAACAAGCATCACGCTGGCTAAATTAGCTACTTTATGTGTATATTGTACATGTGCACTGAATTGTTTTTATAAAATGTGGACAACATTCATTGCCCCCCGTTTCTTTTAAAACTTTGGACTCCAATAAATATGTTTTTATAACAAAATTTTGTGTGTTTTGGTACCATTAAAATCCCCTTCTCTTCTAAAATTCTTTGAAAACTATTGATAGATACAAGATAACTGAAACCCTTTCATTGAATCCTTCTTTCCTATCTTTCCCCCCATATGTACACATGTGTAGGGATTGCCACGAGCATTGATAAGGGACCACCACCTATATGTACACATGTATAGGGATTGCCAGGAACATTGATGAGGGGTCACCCCTATTTCTTCACTTTGGGGCGTGGCAGAGTAATCTGCAAAGCAGCAGTTCCCAGTCCTGGCTTTTTCTATATCAATCCACTGCAACAATTCAAGGATTACAATAAAAGAGGCCGGGTGTTTAATAATCAGAAACAGAAGCACCTCAGATTACTCCACTGCACCCGAAAGTGAAGAATCAGTCCCTTTTTTACTCAATTCATTTTAGCGGGTTAGCATAACTGCCAGGCAACCAACATTTTTATATGAAGGCCAACATTAGTCATCCCTGTGTCCCTGTTATGTTAGGATTATTTATTGTCTCTTGCACTGGAATTTTGGACTTTTCTCTCCATAATTTGATGTTGTATAATATATATATATATATATATATATATGTATATATATATATATATATATATATATATATATATATATATATATATATATATATATTGTAGGTGAAGGTGCTAAATATGATTCTTTTTTATTTGAGACTCCACCAGCATGTGACGTTCACAGGAAGACACCATCAGCATGTGATGTTCACATACAGATTCCACCAGCATGTGATGTTCACAAGGAGACACTACCAACATGTGACATTCACGCAGAGACACCACCAGCATGTGTCATTCGCACAGAGACTCCACCAACATGTGACGTTCACACAGAGACTCCACTAACATGTGACGTTTACATGGAGACTCCACCAGCATGTGACATTCACATTGAGACACCACCTGAATGTCACATTCATGTTGAGACTCCAGCACAATGTGACATTAATGTTGAGAACCCACCAAAATACCAGGGCATCCATTTTAATATCTCCTCCCATGAAGATGAGGGCAAGCTTAAAGAAAATGATAGGCAGATCCTGGTGGTAGGGGATTCTGTTGTTAGAGGGACAGAGAGGGCAATCTGTCAGAATGACTGCGATCAACGAAGGGTACATTGTTTCCCAGTCCAGCGAGTTTGGGGCATTTCAGAACAGATGGACGGATTGTTGATGGAGCTGGGGAGGACCCAGGTGTCGTGATACATATTAGAACCAATGACAACATTAGAAGAAAAGGGAGCACCCTACAAAATGATTTCAGGGACTTAGCGGCTATATTGAATTTTCGGAAATACTGCCTGTACCTCAAGCCACACCAAGGAGGCAGCAGGAGCTTAGCAAGTGGCTGAAGAACTGGTGCAAGAAGGAGGGGTTTGGCCTCATGGAGACCTGGACTGACTTTTCAATTGGTTACTTGCTCTACAGCAGGGAGGGACTGCACTTAAATGAGCTCTGTTGGGAAAGAAAATAACCAAAAAGTTGGAAAAAATGTTAAACCAGCCACGTGTCATTCACATTGAGACTCCTCCAGCATGCAACGATTCCGTTGAGACTTGGGCAGAATGAAACTTTCCCACTAAGACTCTGTCAGATTTTGGTGTTACCACTGAGACTCTGGCAGAATGTGATGTTCACAATGAGGCTCCTCCCGAATGTGACATTTACAATGAGTCTTCTCCAGAATGTGATGTTCACAATGAGACTACTTCAGAATGTGATGTTCACAATGAGTCTCCTCCAGAATGTGATGTTCATAATGAGACCCCTCCAGAATGTGCTGTTCACAATGAGACTACTCCAAAATTTCACAATCACAGTGAGTCTCCTCCAGAATGTGACATTCATAATGAGACTCCTCCAGAATGTGATGTTCACAATGAGACTCCACCAGCATGTGACGTGCACACTGAGATGCCAGCAGCATGTGACAAAGATGGGGGCAAGGTTAAAGAAAGGATGGGCACATACTAGTGGTAGGGGATTAAGTTATTGGAAAGATACAGAGGGCAATCTGTCACAAAGACCGTTATCGCCAAACAGTATGTTGTTTACTAGGCGCTCGGGTTCGGAACATTGCAGATTGCATGGAGAAATTGTTGGATGGCGCTGGAGAGGGCCCAGCTGTCATGGTATATATCTGTACCAATGACAAAGTTAGAGAAAGATGGAGCGCCCTATAAAATGATTTCAGGGACTTAGAGGCTATATTAAAGAAAAGGTCAGAAATACTGCCAGTACCTCAAGCCACACCAGAGAGGCAGCAGGAGCTTAGGGTGCTTAACAAGTGGCTGAGAAACTGGTGCAGGGACGAGGGGCTTGACTTCATGGCAAACTGGGCTGATCTTTCAGGCGGTTACCATCTTTATAGTAGTGACGGATTGCACTTAAACGGGAGGGGTGCAGCTTTTTTGGGTTTGAAGTTGGGCAAAATGTTGGAAGAAAATTTAAACTAGGTGATGAGGAGGAGTATATATACAAAAAATGGCAGGATGGCCCACCTGCGCAAAATCACGTACCCGTGCGTGATTTCATGCACGTGGTTTAGGGGGCGCACGCACCGCTCCCGCTGTGATTGCATACAGGCGGGAGACAATCAGCAGGTCTGGCTGGCCGTGATGGCCACCGCGACCTGCCAATCGCTCAGAAGAGAACAAAGTAGTGGTGTGCCGTTGTAAACAAAGCACACTGTTGCTCTGTCAGAGAGGAGAAGAGAGATCTCACGTGTCAGCTAAGCTGAATCACAATTTCTCTTTTCCTTCAGTGGAATACTCCCCCCCACAGTTGGAAAGCACCTCCCAGGGAACACATTTAACCCCTCAATCGCCTCTGGTGTTAACCCCTTCACTGCCAGTGCCATTTTATGCATTTTTTTTAGCCCCAATCACTGTATTGGTGTCACTGTTCCCCAAAAAGTGTCACTTAGGGTCAAATTTTCCGGCCGCAATGTCACAGTCCTACTAAAAATTCACTGATCGCTGCCATTACCAGTAAAAAAATAAAATAAAAAGTCCCTAAATCTATCCTGTAGTTTGTAGACATTATAACTTTTGCACAAACCAATCAATATACACTTATTGGATTCTTTTTTAAATATATAACAGAAAAGTAACAGAATACATTTTTTGGATGTGTTTTATAGCAGAAATGTAAAAAATATGTTTTCTTTTCAAAAATGTTTTTTTTTTTTTTTTATTATAGGGCAAAAAATAAAAACCACAGAGGTGATCAAATACCACCAAAAGAAAGCTCTATTTGTGGGGAAAAAGGATATTGCTTTTATTTGAGTACAGTGTCGAATGACCACACAATTGTCAGTTAAAGCAACGTAGTGCTGTATTGGCCTGGTCATGAAGTGGGTAAAACCTTTCCGGGGCTGAAGTGTTTAAAAAAATCTAAAGCATTCAAAAACACAGATATTGGTGTTTTAAATGCTTTTAGGGGCAGAGGAGGGATTTGGGATCTTATAGACCCCAGATCTCTGCATAAAGAGTACCTCTCACTGCCTATTGCTGTCACAAGGATAGTAACATTCCTTGTGGATGCAATAAAAGTGATCAAAAGAAAAAAATTAAAGCAACATTGTAAAAATAAAAAACAAATAAAATAAATTAATAAATTAAATAAAAATTAAAGTGCCCCCCCCCCCATGCTAACACTAAAAGGCGAGCGCGCACGTCGCTCCCACATGCACACAAATAGCGATCGTCCCACACATGTGAGGTATCACTGCGAATGTCAGATCATGGGCACTAAACCTTCTCTGTAAATCTTAAGTGGAAACCTGAAAAAGGTTTTAAAGCGTTGCCTATGGATAGTAAAATTTAGGCTGTTTGTCTCCATTGCACAGGCGTGCGCGATGGTAAAGCGTTACATATTTGGTATTTATTTACTCTGCATAACTTCATCTTTTATATTTTACAAAAAACTGGGTTAAGTATTGTGTTTTTTGCACTAAAATTTAAAAAAGTGTATAAAACGTGTATTTTTTCCCCAAAAATTGTGTTTGAAAAACTGCTGAGCAAATACCATGTGACAAAAAATGACAAAACCCACTGATTTATTCTCTAGGGCCTCTGCTTTAAAAAAAAAAATGAATTTTTGAGGGTTCCAAGTAATTATCTAGCAAAGAATACTGATTGTTACAATGTAAACAAAAAGTGCCAGAAAAGGCCTGGTCTGGAAGTGGTTTAAAACAGTGAGATTATATACAAAGTTTACATTTAGAATAAAAATCACATTAGCAGTTTTGCTTAACTATCCAAACATGACTATTGCACAGATTTCAGCATTATCTCTGAGCTCTTCTTTAATGCCGTGTACACACGCCTTTTCGTAAACAAAGGTCCGACAGAACAAATCCGTTGGACAATTCGATTGTGTATGGGCTCCATCGAACCTTTGCTGTCCAAAAATCTGACAGACTTTAGAAATAGAACATGTTTCAAATTTTTCGGCCGGAACTCCGCCGGACCCAGTTCCTATCGAGAAATACGTTCGTGTGTGTGCTAGTCCGAAGGACAAAAAACAACGCTAGGGCAGCTATTGGCTACTGGCTATGAACCTCCTGATTCTAGTCCAGTCGTACGTCATCACATTCAAATCCGTTGGACTTTGGTGTGATTGTGTGTGGCTAAGTCCGTTCATTTGGAAAGTCCATCAGAACTTTGCCGAAAGTTCGTCGGAAAACCCGTCGGACCTAGTCCGTCAAAGTCCGGTCGTATGTACGCGGCATAAGAGTGGCTGACTATACCTGTCCTTTATACTGAGCTCCACCTTCTATGGATGAAACATGATCTATGAATGGAGAGGGAGGACCTTTCAGTTATCTGCCCATCCTCCATTCATAGATCCTGTTTAATTCATAGAAGCTGTAGTTCAGTTTCCATGAATGGAGAAGCTGGGCAAAAAGGGCGGGCATAGTCAGGCACTCTAGATGAGGGCCCGTAATAGCCCTTAGTTGTATTAACCACCACCAAACCAAATGTTTGTGGTGGGTGATGGTCCTAAACAGAAGTTCAACTAAAAGAAGAGGCATCTGTACAAGGGGCACAATGATCCTACCTACTGTAAATTATGTCCCTTGTGCTGATCTTTCTGTTTTAAAATGTATCCGCACATAGACCTTCATTTCTCAACTACTTAGTTCTCATATTGTATCTTTTTATTGATTTGGGCAACTTCTGTATGTGTATTTTATTAAACCTGAAGCTTATTCTGACACTATCTTCTGAAACACTGACACCATCCGCTGCCTTACTGATAGCGTCCACTGCCCCACTGACAACCATCCACTGCTCTACTGAAATCATCCTCTGCTGATACCATTCATTGCTCTAGTGACACTGTCCACTGCCCTACTGACACCGTCCATTGCCCCACTGACAACCGTCCACTGCTCTACTGAAACCATCCTCTGCTGATGCCATTCACTGCTCTAGTGACACTGCCCTACTGACATCGTCCACTGCCCTACTGACACCGTCTACTGCCCTACTGACACCGTCCACTGCTCTACTGATACCGTCCGCTGCCCTACTGACACCGTCTACTGCTGTATTGACATTGTCCACTGCTCTACTGATACTGTCCGCTGCCCTACTGACACCGTCCACTGTCCTGCTGACACCATCCACTGTCCTACTGACACCATTCTCTGCCCTAGTGATACCGTCCGCTGCCCTACTGACACCGTCCACTGTCCTACTGACACCATCCACTGTCCTACTGACACCATTCTCTGCCCTAATGATACCGTCCTCTGCCCTACTGGCACCGTCCTCTGCCCTACTGGCACCGTCCTCTGCCCTACTGACACCAGCCACTGTCCTACTGACACCGCTCACTTCTCTACTGACTGACACCATCCTCTGCCCTTCTGATACTGTCCGCTCCCCTAATGATACCGTCCACTGCCCTACTGACACCGTCCACTGCTCTACTGACACCGTCCACTGCTCTACTGATATGGTCTACTGCCCTACTGACACCGCCCACTGCTCTACTGACACCGCCCACTGCTCTACTAATACAGTCCGCTGCCCTACTGACACAGGCCCCTGCCCTACTGACACCGCTCACTTCTCTACTGACTGACACCATCCTCTGCCCTTCTGATACTGTCCGCTGCCCTAATGATACCGTCCACTGGCCTACTGACACCATCCACTGCCCAACTGACACTATCCACTGCTCTACTGACACCTTCCACTTCTCTACTGACACCGTCTACTGCCCTACTGACACCGTCTACTGCCCTACTGACACCGTCTACTGCCCTATTGACACCGTCTACTGGCCTACTGACACCGTCCGCTGCCCTACTGACACCGTCCACTGCACTACTGATAACATCTGCTGCCCTACTGATAACATCTGCTGCCCTACTGACACCATCCACTGCCCTACTGACAATGTCCACTGCTCTACTGACACCGTCCACTGCTTTATTGATACTGTCTGCTGCCCTACTGACACCGTCCGCTGCTTTATTGACACCGTCCGCTGCTTTATTGACACCGTCCGCTGCCCTACTAACACCGTCCGCTGCCCTACTGACACCGTCCACTGCCCTACTGACACCGTCCACTGCCCTACTGACACCATCCACTGCTCTGCTGATACTGTTCACTGCCCTACTGACACTATCCACTGCTCTACTGACACCGTCCACTGCTCTACTGACACCGTCCACTGCCCTACTGACACCTCCACTGCCCTACTGACACCGTCCACTGCCCTACTGACACCATCCACTGCTCTGCTGATACTGTTCACTGCCCTACTGACACTATCCACTGCTCTACTGACACCGTCCACTGCTCTACTGACACCGTCCACTGCTCTACTGACACTGTCCACTGCTCTACTGATACCGTCCGATGCCCTAATGATACCGTCCACTGCCCTACTAACACTGTCTATAGCTCTATTGACACCGTCCACTGCCTTACTGACACCGCTCACTGCTCTACTAACTGACACCATCCTCTGCCTTACTGATACCGTCCGCTGCCCTAATGATACCGTCCACTGCCCTACTGACACCGTCTACTGCCCTACTGACACCGTCCACTGCTCTACTGATACCGTCCGTTGCCCTACTGACACCATCCACTGCTGTACTGACATTGTCCACTGCTCTACTGATACTGTCCGCTGCCCTACTGACATCGTCCACTGCTCTACTGACACCATCCACTGCTCTACTGATACTGTCCGCTGCCCTACTGACACCGTCCACTGTCCTACTGACACCATCCACTGTCCTAATGATACCATCCTCTGCCCTACTGGCACCGTCCTCTGCCCTACTGACACCATCCACTGCCCTACTGACACCATCCACTGCCCTACTGACACCACTCATTTCTCTACTGACTGACACCATCCTCTGCCATCCTGATACTGTCCGCTGCCCTAATGATACCGTCCACTGCCCTACTGACACCGTCCACTGCTCTACTGACACCTTCCACTGCTCTACTGACACCTTCCACTGCTCTACTGATACGGTCTACTGCCCTACTGACACCGTCCACTGCCTTACTGACACTGCCCACTGCTCTACTGACACCGCCAACTGCTCTACTGACACCGCCCACTACTCTACTGACACCGTCCACTGCTCTACTGATACCGTCCGCTACCCTACTGACACCGTCCACTGTCCTACTGACACCGTCCACTGTCCTACTGACACCATTCACTGCCCTAATGATACCATCTTCTGCCCTACTGGCACCGTCCTCTGCCCTACTGACACAGGCCACTGCCCTACTGACACCGCTCACTTCTCTACTGACTGACACCATCCTCTGCCCTTCTGATACTGTCCGCTGCCCTAATGATACCGTCCACTGGCCTACTGACACCATGCACTGCCCTACTGACACTGTCCACTGCTCTACTGACACCTTCCACTGTTCTACTGACACCGTCTACTGCCCTACTGACACCATATACTGCCCTACTGACACCGTCTGCTGCCCTACTGACACCGTCCACTGCCCTACTGATAACATCTGCTGCCCTACTGACACAGTCCACTGCCCTACTGACAACGTCCACTGCTCTACTGACACCGTCCACTGCTCTATTGATACTGTCTGCTGCCCTACTGACACCGTCTGCTGCCCTACTGACACCGTCCGCTGCCCTACTGACACCGTCCGCTGCTCTGCTGATACTGTTCACGGCCCTACTGACACCGTGCACTGCCGTACCGACCAGTCCACTGCGCTACTCACACTGTCCACTGCTCTACTGACACTGTCCACTGCTCTACTGACACCGTCCGCTGCTCTAATGATACTGTCCACTGCCCTACTGACACCGTCCACTGCCCAACTGACACCATCTACTGCTCTACTGACACCGTCCACTACTCTAATGATACTGTCCGCTGCCCTACTGACACCGTCGACTGCTCTACTGATTCTGTCTACTGCTCTATTGACACCGTCCGCTGCCCTACTGACACCGTCCGCTGCCCTACTGACACCATCCACTGCTCTGCTGATACTATTCACTGCCCTACTGACACCGTGCACTGCCGTACTGACACAGTCCACTGCCCTACTCACACTGTCCACTGCTCTACTGACACTGTCCACTGCTCTACTGACACCGTCCACTGCTCTACTGATACCGTCCGCTGCCCTAATGATACTGTCCACTGTTCTACTGACACCGTCCACTGCCCTACTGACACCGTCCACTGCCAAACTGACACCATCCACTGCTCTACTGACACCATCCACTGCTCTAATGATACTGTCCGCTGCCCTACTGACACGTCCACTGCTCTACTGATACTGTCTGCTGCTCTATTGACACCGTCCGCTGCCCTACTGACACCATCCACTGCTCTACTGACACCGTCCACTGCTCTAATTATACTGTCCGCTGCCCTACTGACACTGTCCACTGCTCTACTGATACTGTCTACTGCCCTACTGACACCGTCCACTGCCCTACTGACACCATCCGCTGCTCTGCTGATACTGTTCACTGCCCTACTGACACCATGCACTGCCCTACTGACACCGTGCACTGCCGTACTCACACTGTCCACTGCTCTACTGACACTGTCCACTGCTCTACTGACACCGTCCGCTGCTCTACTGATACCGTCCGCTGCCCTAATGATACCGTCCACTGCCCTACTGACACCGTCCACTGACAAACTGACACCATCCACAGCTCTACTGACACCGTCCACTGCTCTAATGATACTGTCCGCTACCCTACTGACACCGTCCACTGCTCTACTTATACTGTCTGCTGCTCTATTGACACCGTCCGCTGCCCTAATGACACCGTCCACTGCCCTACTGACACCATCCACTGCTCTGCTGATACTGTTCACTGCCCTACTGACACCGTGCACTGCCCTACTGACACTATCCACTGCTCTACTGACACTGTCCACTGCTCTACTGACACCGTCCACTGCTCTACTGACACTGTCCATTGCCTTACTGACACCATCCACTGCTCTACTGACACTGTCCACTGCTCTACTGACAATGTCCACTGCCTTACTGACACCATCCACTGCTCTGCTGATACTATTCACTGCCCTACTGACACTATCCACTGCTCTACTGACACTGTCCACTGCCTTACTGACACTGTCCACTGCCTTACTGACACCGCTCACTGCTCTACTAACTGACGCCATCCTCTGCCTTACTGATACCGTCCGCTGCCCTAATGATACCGTCCACTGCCCTACTGACACCGTCCACTGCCCCACTGACACCGTCCACTGTCCTACTGACATCGTGCACCGTCCTACTGATATCGTCCACTGTCCTACTGACACTGTCTACTGACACCAATCACTGCTCTATTGAATGACACCAGGCATCTTCTGCTCTATTGACACTGTTTACTGCCCTACTGAAAGCAATCTCTGTCCTACTGACACCAACCTCTGTCCCACTGACATTGTCCACTGCTCTACTTACTGACACTGTTCACTCTTAGGCCCCTTTCACATGATCGGCCTGCTCGGATCCACCTGTCCATTTTACACCCATTGACTTGTATGGGCAGGCAGATGTCAGCGGAGATGTGCTTGCTGACACCCGCTTGAAAATTTGATCTGGCAAGATCCACTCAAAACAGACGGATGGCGATATGTTCCAGCAGATTGGATGAAGACAGGCATGCTGTCCGTTTTCATCTGATCTTCCCATAGAGGAGAGCGTGCCTCTGACAGATCCATCCCTACACTGTGAGCATAGACAGACCTGTCATACGCTCGCTCAGGGGGAAATCAACAGATCGATCTCCCGCTGAGCTAGCAGAGTCCGCCGAGCGGATCCACCCCATGTGAAAGGGGCCTAAATGTAGGCTATGTTTATATTTTTATGATGACACTTGTTTTATTATATTTTTCTAAGTTTTCCTTTCTATTTAGTTAGGCCTTGCTACAAAATTTCTTAAAAAACAAAGGGTGCCGAACCCCAGAGATCTTTCATCTCTTTCATGTTGTTCAAGTAGATCCCCACCTCTAATGCCGCTTACACAAGACAGGACTTAAGTCCGGCAGACTTTCGACGGAGTTCTGACAGAGTTCTGATGGACTTTCTGAATGAACGGACTTGGCCACACACAATCACACCAAAGTCCGACGGATTCAAACGTGATGACGTATGACTGGACTAGAATAAGGAAGTTCATAGCCAGTAGCCAATAGCTGCCCTAGCGTCGGTTTTAGTCCGTCAGACTAGCACACACACGAGCGGATTTCTGGGTCCGGCAGAGTTCTGGCGGAAAAATTTGAAGCATGTTCCATTTCTAAAGTCTGTTAGACTTTTGCGAATCAAAAGTCCGTTGCAGCCCACACACGATCGAATAGTCTGCCGGAATCATTCCGTCAGACTTTTGAAAAGTCTGGTCGTGTGTACGGGGCATAAAAGGTTGCCTACCCTATGTACATATACTAATTACTAAGGCTTGCACTTAGTACTTCCACCAGTAGAGGGCATCTTGTGCATGCATTACCATGGATAATCCTGTTTGCTTTAAAAACCATGAGCAAATAAAGACTTACTTTGATTTACATTGTTGAACTCTTCAAATAAAGTGAATAAATTGCAGGCCATGTTTATTCTGTCCATCTCATTTATTTATATATCATCATTTTGAAGGCTGCAAATTGTATAAGCCCTTGTACACACGGTCTGAGATTCTGACGGAATCTGTCCGATCGGACCGTGTTGTTGGATAATCCGACTGTGTGTGGTCTCCATCGGACTGTTTCCGTCGGAATATCCAACGGACCAAGTTTTCCAACTTGTCTATAAAATTTTCCGACAAAATGCTCCGATCGGACATACTCCGATCATGTGTAGCCTACTCCGACGGACAAAGTGCTACGCATGCTCAGAACAAATTCTTAGGCCGCGTACACACGCGGGGACTGTTCGCCCAACTTTGTCCGCTGAACAGTGTTTCGGCGGACAGTCCGCTCGTGTGTGGGCTTTCAGCGGACAGTTTCAGCGAACAGTCCGCTGAACAAGGTTTTTCGGAAATTCCGAAAAACTGTCCGCTGAAACTTTGTTTCAGCGAACAGTCCCCTCATGTGTAGGCTTGTTCGTCAAACTAAGTTCCGCGCATGCTCAGAAAGGATTTACACGCCGAAAGTTATAATGCAGTGTATAGGACGTCGTATTTTTCGTCCCGTCGTACGTGCCGTTCACGTCATCGCGCACGGTTTCAGCAAACTGTTCGTTCGTCGTGTGTGGCCATGTCCGTCCATGCTAATTTTGAGCGGACTGTTTGCCGAAACTGTTTGACGGACAAAGTTGGGCGAACAGTCCCCGCGTGTGTACGCGGCCTTAGACCAAAGCTATTGGCTACTAGCCTGAACGTAGTCCCGTCGTAATAATCCGATTATGTACAATCGGATTTTCCGACAACTTTGTCTGACCGTGTGTATGCAACAGTTTCGGACAAAATCCGTCTGACAATATCCGTTGGACAAAATCCAACGGATTTGGTTGTCAGAATGTCCGACCGTGTGTACAAGGGCTAAGAGTTTGTAATAAACACTCGTTTGCAGTACAATATAACATTACTATTTAATGCATTTTTCTTCTGTCCTGCAAATACCCTTCAAATGAAAGAGTCTATCAAGCCTTGTTCTACAAAGTAGTCAATGGATGGAATTTACAGTGATATTACCTTCCTTTTGTATTTTAAAGGAGATCAAATTAACTTTGCCTCTACAGAGAAAAGGGCTCCAGATTAAAGATGAATTCCAAGTTATATTGTACCCATGTAACTATATATATATATATATATATATATATATATATATATATACCATACCTGGAAATCACTGAAGTAGGCACCAATACTCTAGTGATCCCCACTTGCTTCCGGATCACGGGGCAAGCAGCTGGCCTGCTGCATCCTGTGTTCACAATGCAGCAGGGCAGCCACTTGGTTTGAGAGCGAAAGACTACTGGATATGATAGGAGTAGTGGTGTCTGCTACATCAATTTCACGTTTCTAGAGGGATCTCACAGGTTTGGTATATACATAGTTAGAGCCAAACTGGTCTAATGTAATTATGTAAAAATATCCATACCTGGAATTCCTGTTTAACCGATCAGCCGACCGTATATATACAAGGCAGCTCTACTGTGCAAAATCACGTACCTGTATGTGATTCTGCACTTCCGGGTCTGGGGCACACATGCGTGCTGCCGGCAACCTGCTTCAGATGTTATGTCTGCCGGGATCTGTGGATCGTTCGGAATCCAGGCAGAACAGCGGTAAACAAGGTAGATCACCGTTCTGTGAGAAGGGAAGGCTGTGATCCTGTGTTTCTACAAAGCAGAAACACAGATCTCTGCCTTCTCACAGTACAAGCACCTCCCCCACACAGTTAGCAAGCACTCCCTAGGAACTCAGTTAACCCTTTGATCACCCCTTATGTTAACTTAATTTTTTAGCACTGATCACTGTATTGGTGTCACTGGTCCCCAGACAGTGTCACTTAGGGTCCAATTTGTCCACCGCAATGCCGCAGTCCCATTATAAGTCACTGATCACAGCCATTACTAGTAAAAAATAAATGACTAAAAATCCCATAAAAATGTCCCATAGTTTGTAGATGCTATAACTTTTGCACAAACCAATCAATATTTTTTTTTTAGGGTGGCACAGTAGTGTAGTGGTTAGCACTCTCACCTAGCATTAAAAAGGGTCGCTGGTTCGAATCACAACCATGATACTACCTGCCTGGAGTTTGCATGTTCTCCCTGTGCCTGCGTGGGTTTCCTCGGGGTACTCCGTTTTCCTCCCACACTCCAAAGACATGCAGGTAGGTTAATCGGCCTCTGTCCAAAATTGGCCCTAGTATATGAATGGGGGCCTTGGATTGTGGGCTCCTTGAGGGTAGGGACTGATGTGAGTGTGCAATGTACAGGGATAGGGACAATTGTAGACACTCGCTTGGGTTGAACTGGATGGATTGGTGTCTTTATTCAACCTTCTAACTATGTAATATACAGTTATTGGGATTTTTTTTACCAAAAATGTGTAGCAGAATACATATTGGCCTAAACGGATGAAGAAATTTGATTTTTAAATTTTTTTTTATTGGATAGGTTTTACAGCAGAAAGTAAAAAATTGTTTTCTTTTGTTTTTAATTGTCGGTCTTCTTTCGTTTATAGCGCAAAAAATTAAAAACACAGAGGTGATCAAATAACACCAAAAGAAAGCTCTATTTGTGGGGAAAAAAAGGACATGAAATGTAATTGGGTACATGGCACAAATGCACAATAGTCAGGTAAAATAACGCAGTGCCGTATCGCAAAAATTGGCTTGGTCATGAAAGGGGGTAAATCCTTTCCGGAGCTGAAGTGGTTAAAGTGCTTCTAAAGGCAGAAGTTTTTTTTTTTACCTTAAGCCCTTGACAGTAAAAGTCCACATATATGCGGATCCACTGGGCTGAGCTTTTCTCAGTGGGGCTGCATATGTGCATATCCATCTCGCCACACAGCGTTCTCCAAGCACAGAGACTGGGGTCTTAGTGGGAGCCCCCCGGGCCCTGTACTAACTCCTGGTTCTGGGTCAATTGATCACTTTGATAGCATACATATTATCCCTCTGTCCTTGCAGAGAAAGAAACAAACAACCACACTCTTAATCAGGGCACAGGTGTTAGGTGAATAAGTGCTAAACACAAAATACTCACTATGTACTAGACAATATGCATATGTGGTAATCCATATTCCAGACTAAACAAATCCATGTTCAATTACCTACTTCCCACCCAGCTAATGTATATATACGGCCGGGTGGGAGCCTCCTCCTTCTGACTGGACGTTCAGGAACATCCTTCAGAAGGAGGGGGATCACACGCGCGTGCCCGCGCAGTGGCGCGATCCCGATGTGCTCATGTCACCCGGACACGGCGCATCTCGGATCGGCAGGAGGGCTCTGTGATTGGCCCTCCTGATCACATGATGGCCGTGTCCAATCACAGCCGTCATGTGATGTAAACAAACAGCCGGTTGCTAGGCAATCGGCTCTCCTCTCCTCACACAGAAGTCATTGATGAGGAGAGGAGAGCAGATCACTGCAGGCGGCTGGTGATCAGTGAGTATGAGCTGTTTGATGTACGTGATCACCTGCACACATCTGTACATGATCATTTGCGTACATATGTCCGCGATCACACAAACCAATTATTATACACTTAACGGAATTTTTTTTACCAAAAACATGTAGCAGAATACATTTTGGCTTAAATTTACGACAAAATTAGATTTGATTGGATTTCTTTTAAAATACAAAGAAGAAAATATTGTTTTTTTTCCAAATTTCCACACTTTTTGCGCTTATGTCGCAAAAAATAAAAAACGGAGTCGTGAATAAATACCACCAAAATAAAGCTGTATTTGTGCGAACAAAATTATAAAAATTTCATTTGGGTACAGTGTAGCATGACCGCGCAATTGTCATTGAAAGAGCGAGAGCAATGAAAGCTGAAAATTGGGCTGGGAACTAAGGGGGTGAAAGTGCCCTGTATTGTAGTGGTTAAATAAAATTGCTGGTAATATTCCACAAGTGCAAATATAATACTCCACATATCAATAGATGATAGAGCTGGGCGATTTTCTACAAAGAAAAAAAAATCTGCGATTTTTTTAAAAAGAAAACTCGATTCACAATTCGAATCAAGTTTTTCTTTTTTGATGGACACTGCACCGGTCCTGAGGAGCTGCGGGCAGGAGTTTTTAGGCGAGGACGTAGCTTCGGCCTAGTCCGCGGGGTCCGACCTCGCGGACTAGGCCGAAGCCGTGGCCTCGCCTAAAAATTCCTGCCCGCAGCACCTCAGGACCAGCGTGGTGGTGAAAAAAAAGAATCTAAAAAAAATCGATTTGCTTAAAGCGGGAGTAAACCCAGTTCCAAAAAACACTTACATTCCCGGCATGTCGGAAATGCTAACTTTCACATTGGTTGTGCTCTCAACCAAACTTTCAAACCATCCAATGGCTCGTTTCATAACTGATCACATGTGCAGCATTATGGCAGTTGAAGAATCATTAGAGGACAATATAGCAGCTTCATTGACTGAAAACGATAGAAGGGTTTACTTCCACTTTAAATTTTGAATCGATTTGACCTCTCAACTCGATTCAAGATTTGAATCAATTTTTTTCTCCAGCCCTAATAGATGGTTGTCCACCAGTGCTGTTACTGGTGAACAGAAAAATACCAATGATGACAATTACTAGATCACTGAATGCAGTCAATGATTCAAAGGATATAGCAACATAAATCAAAAAACTCTATAAGTTCCTCATTAATACCACAAGTCCACCCAGAAAGTGTGCAATAATAATTGTTAGTTGTTCAGTATCTAAATCTTGCTGATGCTGTCAGCTGCTGCTATCCACCCAACTACGCAGCACAAATCCGTCCAAATATTGTGTAATGCTGTTTGTTGCTGTTTGACAATAAAATCTTGTTGCTGCTGTCAGTTACTGCTACCAATTACAAGGGTTGGCTCATGCAATAAAACAAAGATATATATCATTGTGCAATGATTAATATTGAAAGAAGAGACCGCAAAGCAAAATAATTCACTCGCATTTATTGTGAGTAATCTGAACTTAATTGCAAAATGATCAGCCGCTCACAGCGTGGTTGCTCCTCACACCGCTGCTATCGTGCTGATAGACAAACACAATAGTACTCATTACTGGCTCCTCCCGATGCGTTGCCTCACATGACTTTTTCAAGGGTAGTCATGTGACACAAGAGCCTCCATATTTAAGCTTATACTAGCGTTCCAGTTGCCATAGTGATGTCGGTCATCATAGGATCATCATGCACTTTTAACGCAATTAAGCGATGATTACATTTGAATATCGGTAAATAAATTCCATATACGTTGCTTTAATAATGACATTTACCAATAATACCATAAACACATTTAAAAAGACCTAATATGTCCGTGAAGTTAATAAGATTAAAAACCAAGATCAAAAAACAAGATTATAAAACAAGATAACAAAAATATACAGCTACATTTAAAAACCAACGATTTTTTTTTTTTTAAACTATTTTGGGCTTTTTCCTTTGATAATAATAATAAAAAAACCCAGAAGATACCCATTATCATTTACCACCAAATGAAAGCCCAATTTATCCAGAAAAAATTAGGTATAATCCACCTGAATGCACAAAGTAGTTGTGATGATATATACAGTTTTACTAACACATGTCAAAGAGAATCACTTTAAATCTTAAAACAATTAAGTTCTTGATCCATTTTATGTTCCTAGCAGGCAAAATTGCAATTGCCACGGGCATGGAAAAGCCCTGTCATAGACATAGCAAGGATGAAACGTACTTACGTGGATCATGTTGAACGAAAAGATATTGAGTGTTCTACACGACAAACAATCCCTTTTCAATAAAATATGGTCCCCTGGCTAGCCTACTTACAGGCCCCTAATACATAGAGGCTCCTTACCATGTAATCAGCTGTGACCAATCACAGCTGATCACAGTGTGAACCAGGTTGTGCCAGTAAACGGCGTTCCTCAGTTCGCATTGACAGGGAGAGCCGATCAGCGGCTCTCCCTTTGGGGGGGGGGAGGGGGTCTGTGCTGATAATCAACACAACCCCCCATCAGATGTGCCACAATACCAATCAGTTCCCATCAGCTGCCAGTCAGTGCCCCATCAGGAACGCCTGTTAGTGCCCAAAGTGCCAATAAGTGCCCATAACAGTGCCAATCAGTGCCCATAACAGTGTCAATCAGTGCCCCATCAGTAATGCCTGTCAGTTCCTTTCAGATGCCCATCAGTAATGCCTGTCAGTACCTCCCCATCAGTGCCACCTATTAGTGCTGCCAATCAGTGCCACCTATTAGTGCCCATCAGTGCTGCATATCAGTACCCATCAATTCTACATATTAGTGTTACCTCAGTGCCACCTAATCAGTGTCTATTAGTGCAGCCTCATCAGTGCCCGTCAGAGAAGGATGAAACAAAATTTTATTACAGAAACAAAGAAAAACATATTTTTTTACTTTGTTTATCAAAAAATAAAAAACGCAGAGACATGGGTGTGCACAGGTAGGGGCAAGGGGGGTCAACTGCCCCCCCCCCCTGGAATCAGGGTTCGGATCTTAAATTCAGCACAGTTGCGTTGATGGGTGCCACCCGCCAGTGGGGTGACACCAACAAGGTGCTGTCAAGCCCCCCATCAGTGTAGTGTGACTTTGACACTTTTCCCTGATCAGTCCAGCAGAGAATTCAGCAGTGCTGTGACAGGAGAAAGGCGAGCTGCGGCTTGTCAGAGGTTTCCCCCGTTCGCCCCCCCCCCCTTTCTCCTGTCAGGGAGAAGAGACGGCGGCTCTCACCAGTTCTTCGCCCCGCTTCCTGCCCATTCTGTTCCTTCCCTATTGGCAATAACTGAGGGACAATCAAAGGAGACTAGGAGAGAAGAGCATTGTGGGACATGTAGTCCCAAAGATTGGCAGCCCCATTTTCCACAGGAAGGAGGCTACAGCTCAATCAAGAGAGAGATTGACAGACTGCAGCCTGGAAAAAAGCTGAGGGAGAGAGTGCTACAAGACAAAGAATGAGGAGTGTGCTGGGCGGAAGCCAGAGAGAGAGCCACACTGCTCAGCGCCACCAGAGAGACAGCCACGCTGCTCGGCGCCACCAGAGACAGAGCCACGCTGCTCAGCGCCACCAAAGAGAGAGAGAGAGCCATGCTGCCCGGCGCCACCAGAGACAGAGCCACTCTGCTCAGTGCCACCAGAGAGAGAGAGACACTCTGCCCAGTGCCACCAGAGAGAGCAAGACTGAGCCACTACCAGGGTACGGACATGCTACACTTCTGACCAGAGTCGCCCCTGGGGAACCCTAAAATGATGCCCCCCGAAAAAAGTTCTGCGGACACCCATGTGCAGAGGTGATCAAATACCACCAAAAGAAAGCTCTATTTGTGGGAAAAATATTCTCGTTCAATATTTTTTATTGAAAAGTTTCATCAGTATAGCAAAACATCGTAATAACAAATATCCCCAACCGGGAGCCAACATGGCCCTTTGGTAGGGTTTAATAACAAGATAACAGTGTGTCAATGTAACAATTGAGCGACAATAAACTCTTTGCGTGCCATAGGTAAATAAGATTGCACAGGGGTCGGACTCGGCAGAGTGTCAATGTCTGATTTTGTTCTAGTCGGTTCAAGGGAGTACACACCAGCCACCTCAACAGGGACTGGGAAAAAAATTTGAAACGTTTACTTTGGGTACAGTGTTGCTTCCTTGGGTGGTAACCCTCATTTATGTTATTCAAATGCTCTAGTAGTTGTAGATAATAAGTTGATGTCTTCCTCAAATACAAACTTATGTACACTAGAGGGCCCCACGACGTCTCTTTCCTCTGTACTATGGTCCTCCCCAGTTTCTTCCAAACCTTGCATTTGTACGTTTCCCCCGTTACATATTTGGAGCAGACGAGGATTGTTCGCTGCTCCATTAAATTATCTTTTAGTTTTTATTATCAAAAGCAATAAAAAATATAGTAACAGAAAACAACCAAGTTCCTTTACAGCAATATGTAAACCTACTGATAGAATGGCTGTAGAAGAGCAGATGTCTCACCGAGAATTATAGGCAGTGTGTGATCTTCTTCCAAAACTGAACAGCAAGGAGTCTATTAAAAAAAAATTAAAAAAAATCACTATGCAATTGTCTCAAGTGTTTGCACAACCATCACAAATAACCCCCATAATTTTTCAAATCTGTTTATTTCCAACGCTCATCAGCTCCATCTAATGTCCATAATGTGGTATTTTCCTAATAGGGGTATTTAAGGAAAATACCATTATATGGCCACTAGGCGGTAAAACCTAGGCTTCTTTTTTCTCCACAGAAACTGGCATTATCAGAAATCTGTCCCATATAGATTTCCAACAGGCTAGACGTAATCTACACACTTGAGTCGACTGCAATGTCCTGATTTTATTGGGCTGTTTGTGGCCAACCTTAGACAGCAGTAGTTATTCAAACTAGATAACTTTTGTTTGGCAAATAGTTGACTAGTAAAAGTTTTAGAGGAAAAAAAAAATCTAATTTCAGGCATAGTTGTATTCCACAATTACCTGACTTTCTTGAAAGTTTGCACTCTGCTACTAAAATAGACAGCAGATTGATGGTGTTTTGCAGCAAGTGGCCTTCAGTCTGTTAGAACTAGACAATCCTGAGCATGTCATAAACTATTATTGTTGGAGATTGAGAATGCTGGATCTGTGCTGATAAAGTGGAGCTGAGGGAAAATGATAGTCAGGTAGAGACACTGATTTGCTCAGCGTAGTTCCCCTTTCTGGCCACAAGATGGTGGCAGAGTTAGTGGAATATGTTAGGTCCAGGATCACTTGGCTTGATAGGCAATGTAGGTACCTGAGGAGCCACTAGAGGGTACCATAGCTAGCATACCAGTGATAAGCAAGGAGGACTTATGTCGTGTACACACGATCAGAAATTCGGCCAGCAAAAGGCAGATGTGAGCTTTTCATCGGAAAATGCGACCATGTGTAGGCTCCATCAGACTTTTGCTGGCGGAATTTCAGCCAGTAAAAGATTGAGAGCATGTTCTCAATTTTTCCGACGGAAGAAGTTTCTATCGTAAATTCTGATCATCTGTGGCAATTCCGACATGCAAAATTCCGACGCATGCTCGGAAACAATTCGGCGCATGCTCGGAAGCATTGAACTTAATTTTCTCGGATCGTCGTAGTGTTGTACGTCACTACGTTCTCGACAGTCAAAAGTTCAGCAAACTTTTGTGTGACTGTGTGTTCAATGCAAGCCAAGTTTGAGCGGAATTCCGTCTGAAAAAACGATGAGAATTCCGCGGCATTAGAGTGAAAGTAGTATTAAATCCTCAGCGGTTTTTAATTATAACACATAATTTAGCACAATAAAAGAAACATTACCCAGTAAAAAAATTGTAACCCCAGTCCTTAGACCCTCGTTCATACTGGAGGCCTGCGGCATTAGTGGCAGGGTTGCCACCTCATCCCTTTAAAACCGAACATGTGTAACAAATATGTGTTCAGGTTTAACCACTTGGCGCCCATTCTACGTCATATGATGTCGAGGGCTTTGTGGCGGTATATCTGAATGATGCCTGAGGCCACAGACATCATTCAGATATCGGCATTTTCAGCCGGTGATTCCCTGCACCATAGGAACGATCATAGCGGCTGTTCCACCGCTTGATCGCTCTTACTGGCGGCGGGAGGGGATGCCCCCCCTCCCGCTGCCCTCCGGTGCTTGTACCGACTCACCGCTTCCATCGGTGAGTCGGTCACAGGATCCGCCGCCCCCCGGATGATACCATAGAGATTTCCAGCGGACCAGATCGTCCCCGGAGTCTCTATGATCGTTCGGAAACCGGGCGCGATGTTATGATGTCGCGCCCGGCCTCTGCATTCAAATTAACGGGAAGCCAGGATCGTTTTATTTTTATTTTAGGCTTCCCAGCCTAGAGGTGTGATATGGGGTCTTATTGACCTCATATCTCACTGTAAATAGGTCCGATCACGCCATATTCCTATTACAAGGGATGTTTACATTCCTTGTAATAGGAATAAAAGTAATCACATGTCCCCATGAGCTCGTACGCAGAAGCGAACGCATACGTAAGTCCCACCCACATATGAAAACGGTGTTCAAACCACACATGTGAGGTATCACCCCGCAAACGTTATAATTCTAGCCCTAGACCTCCTCTGTAACACAAAACATGTAACCAGTAAAAAAATTTAAAGCGTCGCCTATGGGGATTTTTAAATACCAACGTTTGGCGCCATTCCACGAGCGCGTGCAATTTTGAAGCGTGACATGTTGGGTATCTATTTACTTGGCGTATCTTCCTCTTTCACATTATGCAAAAAAATTCGGCTAACTTTACTGTTTTTTTTTTTTTTTAATCTTGAAACTGTTTTTTTTTCGGAAAAAAACGTGTTCGTAAAATTGCTGCGCAAATACTGTGCAACGACTGCCATTGTATTCTCTAGGGTCTTTGCTAAAAAAACATATATAATGTTTGGGGGTTCTATGTAATTTTCTAGCAAAACAATTATGAATTTTACATGTAGGAGAGAAATGTCAGAATTGGCCTGGATGCGAAGTGTTTAAAGGGATGAGGTGGCAACCCTAGTTAGCGGTTTTAGGTCGCTAGCGAGGCGCCTGAACAAAGGGTTAATAGCGCCTGTGTTGTGGCACTGAAAAATCGCTTTGCAGGCACTTCAGCAGTGCTGCCCATTCATTTCAGAGGGCAGGGCATTTTGAGAGCTGTGTATACACCACTGCCAAACCACCCCTAAGATGCGGCTTGCAGGACTTTTTTTCCCCGTCCTGCAAGCGCACCACCCCAGTGTGAAATCACTCAGGCTTTCACACTGGGGAGGCTTGAGAGGCGCTTTTCAAGTGCTATTTTTAGCGCTAAAATGCCTGAAAAGTGCCCTCAGTTTGAAAGGGGTCCTTCAGTTAGCAACCTTCAAAGCTGCTGGCTCCTGCTCTCTCAGTGCTACTTCTCTGAACTTCTCATCTTCACCGGAAAGAGTTACCAGTGGACAGTGCAGTCTCCGATCAGTCCATTAGCTTGAAAAGGGTAGGAGGAATAGGAGGGAGGAGCAGAGGAGTGCTAAAACTACAAAACTATGGTGGTTATTTACGAAAGGCAAATCCACTTTGCACTGCAAGTGCACTTTCAAGTGCAGTCGCTGTAAATCTAAGGGATAGATCTGAAATGAGGGGAAGCTCTGCTGATTTTATCATCCAATCAAGTGCAAGCTAAAAATGCTGTTTTTTTTATTTTCCTTGCATGTCCCCCTCGGATCTACAGCGACTTTGCTTTCAAGTGCACTTGCAGTGCAAAGTGGATTTTCCTTTAGTAAATAACCCCCTATGTGTTTATAGTGAAGCAAACAGTATAATGACCAGCGTATATATTTGGCAGCACACCACAGATCTTCAGATAAAATGTTCAAATTTTTCTTTTTAATTTAAGAATAATTACATCACAGCAGAGAAGTGCAACATTTCGGAGCTGTACAGGAGGCCTTCGTCAAACGTGTTTCATGCATGGTTCCAGTCTCCAGCTGGTTGTTACTGCAGCACCCATTACATTAGAGAAAACACAATAATTGTTGAGCTAGGGTATTCCAACAGACAAAGCTGTGTCATCTGGGATGATAAAAGAATTATTAAAATGTCAGAATACTGAACATATAGTCCAAGTCCTAACCAATGGGAGGCCAATGAGGAGCAAAGAGTCACTATTGGAATAGTGTAAGTATAGTGTGGGCAAAGGGTTATACGAGGAAGTCCATAGCCTGGGTGTTTACTACAGTGAGTGCAGCACGCTAAAGAGTAGAAGAAAACTCTGTGAGAAATGCAAAAAGGGACAGACAAGCAGCGCCAATCTAAGTGTAGCAATATTAGTAAAACATTTAATTCAGTAGTAATGCACTCATTGAAAGTAAGATAAAAACAGGCATGTCTTTATGGGCCTCGGGTGAGCATCAGGGATCCAGGCAGTGCTGTGGGGCCTTGCTCGGCGGCGCTGGTGGTTTCCGGTGTCCTGGGCTAGACATGCGGGGTGCAGGAGGAAGCCGTCATACAGGAAGTCCCTGGTCTCTGTGAAAGGAAGCTGGGACGTGCACATGTTCGGATCAGGCATCAGATGCCTGGATATCGCTCTGGATCCCTGATGCTCATCCGAGACCCATAAAGACATGCCTGCTTTTATCCTACTTTAAGTGAGTGCATTACTACTGAATTAAATGTTTTACTACCCTGTTTCCCGAAAAATAAAACCTAGCTTGATTGTCGGTGATGGCTGCAATATAAGCCCTACCCCCCAAATAAGCCCTACCATGTTTCCCCGAAAATAAGCCCTACCCTGAAAATAAGACCCACAAGGACTTTAACTAGGGCTTATTTGGGGGGTAGGGCTTATATTGCAGCCATCACCGACAATCACGATAGGTCTTATTTTTGGCAGAAACAGGGTAATATTGCTACACTTAGATTGGCACTGCTTGCCTGTTTCTCTTTACCCATTACATTAGAGCCTATTGTAGGAACATGTGAAAGGGGAATATTGATAAATACACAGTGAAGGGAGACACAATTCTAGTCCCTGCATGCAAGTATGGCTCCATAGGATGCGGCAAGAGAAAGGAGCCATCATGAAACAGGAAATCTGGGGCGTTCCATTACACCAGCTTAACCTGGAACATAGGCAAGGATTAGAAGACAAAGAAGCTGCATATTCAGTAAGTGAATAAAGTTCTAAAGACTCAATGCATTTTTACTTTGATGCATTCTATGCATAAAGATAAAAAATACCTTCTGTTTGCAGCTCCCCCGTAATACTTACCTGAGCCCCTTTTCCATTCAGCGATGAGTGCGAAGCCATTACACAGAGTAGGTAAATATAAAGCCCCATACACACTTAGCCCCTGTACACACGGTCGGAGATTTTGCCAACCAAATCCGTCGGATTTTGTCCGTTGGATTTAGTCTGACGGATTGTGTCCGAAACTGTTGCATACACACGGTCGGGCCAAGTTGGCGAAAAATCCGATCTTTCAGAACGTGATGACGTAATTTCCTTACGATGCGACTACATTCAGGCTAGTAGCCAATAGCTTTGATGTAGGAATTTGATCTGAGCATGCGTGGCACTTGGTCCGATCAAAATTCTCTACACATGATCGGAATATGTCCGACCGGCCCAGTTGGTCGGGAAATATTTCCAACATGTTGGAAAATTGGGTCCGACGGATATTCCGACGGAATCAGTCCGATGCATACCACACACAGTCGGATTATCCGACGACGCGGTCCGATAGGACACATTCCGACGGATTCTCCGACCGTGTGTACAAGGGTTATCAGTTTTTCTGCTGATTTTTGTCTTCAGATTTACCAAAACCATGTAGAGCAAGGGCCTGCCTAATTGCATACAAATTGAAACTCCTAATGCCGCGTACACACGGTCGGAGAATCCGTCGGAATGTGTCCTATCGGACCGTGACGTCAGATAATCCGACTGTGTGTGGTATGCATCGGACTGATTCCGTCGGAATCTCCGTCGGACCCAATTTTCCAACATGTTGGAAATATTTCCCGACCAACTGGGCCGGTCGGACGTAATCCGATCATGTGTAGAGAATTTTGATCGGACCAAGTGCCACGCATGCTCAGATCAAATTCCTACATCAAAGCTATTGGCTACTAGCCTGAATCTAGTCCCATCGTAACGAAATTACGTCATCACGTTCTGAAAGATCGGATTTTTTGACAACTTAGTCCGACCGTGTGTATGCAACAGTTTCGGACACAATCCGTCAGACTAAATCTGACGGACAAAATCTGACGGATTTGGTTGTGGAAATCTCCGACCGTGTGTACAGGGGCTAAGGCTTGACCTCATATTATATGGTTTTGGTAAATCCGAAGGAAAAAATCAGCAGAAAATCTGATAGTGTGTATGGGGCTTAACATGTTTTTAACATTTTTTTATTATTATTCTTTCCTTTAGAATCACTTTAAATTATTGGCTGAAGGTGCTTTTAAAAAATGAGGGTTTAATATGCCAGCACAGTCTCTGCCAGCAGTGGGGCACCTTGGGTATGATATATATAGTTTTGTTGGAGAGCTGTCAGTATCCATCATGGGAACTATTGAGAACTAATTTACAGCAGGAGTTTCCTCTTGGAGGGTGAAGAAAGAATGAAGAGGAGTTGGACTTTTTGGACTATTCACATCCCTGGCTAGGGATGCAGGACCCTCAACTCTCCATTAGGCCCCTTTCACACTTGTGAGACTTGGGGCTGCAAAGTCACATGACCAGTTGTACCCCATGATTTCCAATGAGTACCATTCATATCTGTGGGACTTCAAAGTAGTCCCTGCACTACTTTGGTCTGACTTTGATGCAACTTGAGGTCCATAGACCTCAAAATTACACAGGCATTGCTTCAAGTCGCGTTAAATTGTGTCAAAGTCACAGGTCGCACACGTGTGAAAGGGGCCTTACCATCAAATATTCTGTTTGTAACTGACGATGTGTGCCATCCCTTGGGATCAGGGTGAATGACCCTGGTGTGAGCAGGGCAAGGTGTGTGGAATGCAACGGGGAGCAAATGCACTCGACACAACACAAAGTTCCAACAAGGGGGCAACAGGGCCTCAACCATGCAGCCAAACATTTCTACAGTTCCTTACAAAGGGACATGAGGAACACAGTCTCAATATAGAAAAGGATGCATTAGAAAGCTTATAATATCCAACAAAGGCAGTGGCTAGTAGGGGGTGTGGTGGCAAGAGCAGCCAATAGGTAGAAGGAGCTCTTAAATGGAGGTCTCAGGTGTGAGGTCCCTACTCTGTTCTTCCTCCACCAAAACTTTTACCCAGGTCTGTTTTTAGGGCAGGGCAAAAGGGGCAGCTGCCCTGGGCCCTGTCATTGTTGTGGGGCCCAAAGCAGCTGCTTCATACTTGCCAACTATCCTGGTTTAAATTCCCTCGCCCCTTGAGGTTTTAGTCCTGTGCTGTGTCCCAATATCTCAGTGTGAAGTGCTGCTACTAATGCTGCCAAGCTTTGCCCTATTTTTGTGTACAGATGACTCACCTGCAGACCCTGTGTTTACATGTAAATTACCGGCATTAATATGTAAATAGTGGTGGCCGGCAGCATTTATATGTATATCATGCCCCCCTGAGGTCATATCCACAGTAATCTCTAGCAACCAATCAACAAGCGGAAATCATGTGCTGTAACCTCTAGCAACTAACCAATGAGCTGTAACCTATAGCAACCAATTGCTGAGCTGTAATAATACACTGTAACCTCTGGCAACCAATTGCAATAGCTGCCTGATCTGATTCAGTAAACTGATTTTGAGTCTAGCTGCTATTTATTTTATGTCTCAGAGCAGGTGGAGAGCAAAACTGCATGGGGAGGGGGGGGCCAAGAAAAGTTTTGCCCAGGGTCCAATCAATATTAAAGACAGCCCTGTTTTTACCTACGCTAGACACACTGTCCCTCACCAGTGGGTACAGGTTCCTGACCTAGCCTCTTTGCAAATGCATCCCGACTGCAGTGGAACAGTGCTATTTATGAGTTCTGTCCTCACTAAAGATGGTCATCCAGTGCAGCAGCATCCAAACGGACAGCTGATTCCTACAGAGGCCTCAGAAGAACAAGAGAACTTCTAATCCTCCATCCTCTCTGCATGGTGGCTGCCATGACAGTGCCACCTGTGCAGAGAGGCTGAACTACATCTGCCTATACTGGCAAACTGTTAAAGTGGTAGTAAACTCTTCAAAATAATAATAAAAAATAAAAAAATTCCTCCTGCAAAGTAATATCATAATGTGCTAGTAGGCACCACTAGGCATACTAGCATATTATAAAAGACTTACCTTGAAACTAAGCCCTCCAGTGGCGCGCTGTTAGGGCTGCAGAGACTTCCATCTTCACCCAGTCTTCCTTCCAGGTTTGCGGGCTGCAGCCGCTTGCACGCAGGAGTTTCGGTCACGGTACACAGCTCTAAGAGCGCATGCGCTGGTGACTTCCCTGGATGCTGCTCTCTAGATTATCTCCTAAACGGTGCACATTTAAGAGATATTCTTTTAACCTACAGGTAAGCTTTATTGTAAGCTTACTTGTAGGTAAAAATCACAAAGCGGAGTTCACTACCACTTTAACCACTTGCCGACCAGCGCACGACGATGTACGTCGACAGAATGGCACGGGCAGGCAAATGGGCAGGCCGGCGGCGCGCTCCCGTGCTGGTCGGGACCCCCGTGAGTCCGGTCGCGGGACCCGCGGACTCGATCGCCGCGAGCATCCCCGCGATCGTCTCACGGAGCGGCCGAATGGAGAAGTGCCGTTGTAAACAACATTTCTCCATTCTGCCTAGCAACTAGTGACGCTGATCTCTGCTCCATGTGATTGGAGCAGAGATCAGTGTTCACTAAATGAAAGCCCAACCCCTCCACAGTTAGTAACACACCCCTAGGAACACTTAACCCCTACACTGCCACCCACTGGTTAACCCCTTCACTGCCAGTGTCATTTACACAGGAATCACTGCATTTATATAGCAGTGATTACTGTATAAATGACAATGGTCCCAAAAATGTGTCAAAAATGTCCGATGGGTCCCCCACAATGTCGCAGTCACAATAAAAATCGCTGATCGCCGCCATTACTAGTAAAAAAAAAATAATAAAAAATTATTAATAAAAATGCTATAAAACTATCCCCTATTTTGTAAACGCTATAACTTTTGCGCAAACCAATCAATAATAACTTATTGCGATTTTTTTACCAAAAATATGTAGAAGAATACGTATCGGCCTAAACTGAGGGAAAAAAATGTTTTTTTATATATTTTTGGGGGATATATATTATAACAAAAAGTAAAAAATAATGCGTTTTTTTCAAAATTGTCGCTCTATTTTTGTTTATAGCGCAAAAAATAAAAACCGCAGGGGTGATCAAATACCACCAAAAGAAAGCTCTATTTGTGGGAAAAAAAGGACGTCAATTTTGTTTGGGAGCCACGTCGCACGACCTCGCAATTGTCAGTTAAAGCGACGCAGTGCCGAATCGCAAAAAGTGGTCTGGTCTTTGACCAGCAAATTGGTCCGGCCTGAAAGTGGTTAAACACACATACCCAGTGAAGTGACTGGCATCAAGTGTCACAGAAATGAAACAAATCATCCTACATAAGTTGTCTCTGCTCTACAGCCATTCAAAGCCCAGACTTTATAAAGCTTATCTGAGCTGTCAGAAAAAAAGGGGGCAGAGAGCTGAAATTACACTCTGCAGAGCTCAGTGAGCAGAGCTCTGACAGGTGTTTGGAGGGAAGGGACACGCCCTCTTCGCACAGCACACAGGAACATAGCTGAGGGTGTCAATCAGCTGGAGATCCCGCCTCATCACCTTTTTTCTCTTGTTGTCATGAAAACTTGTCAGATGTGATTTAATGATGATAACAGAGAAATTAAGCAGCAGACAGAAATGACACCTAGTGCTCTGGATATAGTCAAGTACACACTATAGAGAGACATACTTTGTTCATATTTCATGTCTGAGGTTTACAACCACTTTAAGTAAAAGTTTAAAAGGCTTTATGCTTCTGGACTCTTCCATCTCCTAACCACTATTAGACTGGGTCTCCTCGTAATGGGCTTGTGTGTGGAAGCTGCTGTGAGAATCATGTCTGTAGGGCCTGTAGTAGGTATGTAGAAGCCAAGCTGGAGAATACTGGCCAGGCAGATTGTCCCAGCAGGGGTGAGCTCATGCAAAGAGGCATGCAATAGAAGCTTTCACAGCCCTAGATACCCCTAAGAAACCTGGTACAAGGATATCTCAGTGTGCTTAGGGAAACTAATTCCCGGATAGGCTTGAATGGGTTAAAGGTTATTTTTTCAAATTATAATAAACATGTTACACTTACCTGCTCTGTGTAATGGTTTTGCACAGAGCAGCCCCAAATCTCTCTTTTTTTGGTCCCCAGCTTGCGGTCTAGAGAAGCACGGATTAAGAATGCAATGATATAAGGAGTGCTGGACATGACAGTGTGGATGAGGGACACAGAGGGTTAAGCTTTATGGGTGGAGTTCAGGAAAAGGTTTGCAGGAAACAAGTTCAGTGTAGGGGAGGGGTCACATAAAAGGGAGAGGTGTGGCTTTAAGGAATCATTCGGAGCCCAGTGTGACACAGAGGAGGCAGTTTTTTCGCTGCTCCTCTGCTATGGCGGACCTCGAGGGACTCTTCGCGCGGCTGAGACGGGCGGCGGAGGTGCACGGTGCGGACTGGCTGCGGGAACGTGTGGGTGACCTGGCGGACGGTGATGTGGACGGCGGCGGGACAGGTGAGGTTCCACTGCGCGCGCGGAGGTCTCGGCCTCCGGCGCGTTTTTCTCCTGGGCCTACTCCTCGGCCGCCTTGTGACTCCCGGAGCCCGGGGGTGGACCGATCGGTCCCCCCGGCAAAACGGCAGGTTCTCGGCTCCCCCCGGTCCGGGCGGTCGTTGCGCCGCCGACCGGAGGGGGGCGGGGCTTCGCGGCCGCATGGAAATGGCGCCGGGACCGCGCGGGGCCCGGTGGAGGTGGGGGGGAGTGTGGACGGCTCTGGGTCGGCGGGCCAAGGGGGGGTGCACGTGGCGGGGGATCTGCGGCATGCTGGGTCTGGGGCCAGCATCCGCGCGGTGGGGGGGAGGGGGGCGCTCCGGGGGGTCACATGCTGGAGGGGGGGAGGGTGGGTCGCAGAAGGCTGCCAAGGTGCCTGGCAGGGCTGGTTTTAGACGCCGGCATGCCGGGGGCGGCGGGGGGAGGAGGACACTGCCTGCAGTCCCGGATCGCAGGGACCGGATGGACCGCGCGGAGCACAGGGGGATGGCCGCGTCCCCGGTGCGCGCTGGAGAGGTCGGTTCGGAGAGCGAGCTGTCCCAGGAGGAGGAGGGGTCCTTTTCTGCACCCGGACCGGTACCGGTCGCCGAGGCCCCTGGGGGCCCGGGTAAGTTGCGGGAGTCTACATTGCTGGCGGATGCCTTGCGGGATCTGATGGGGGTGGCGCAGGGGGGTGCGGTACCCACGGGATCCCGGGACGTATTGGGGGGGGTTGCGGCAGGTTCAGCGCAGGGGGCGGGGCCTGTGGCCCCGGGGGGGCCGTCAGGTCAGTTGCAGGAGCTGTTGGGGGGGCTGCAGGCCCTGGTTGGTAAGTTTGCTGGGGGCTCCGGGTCGCCTCAGGTGGCCCCCTGGATGGGTAATGTGGGGGGGGCCGGGGGGGCGGAGGTCATTCCTGCGCGGGATTCACCGCCTGCTGCGGTGTCGGGGAGCATGGATGCGGGGGCCGTGGGCTCGGGGGTCCCCCCGGTGCCCGCGGACCCGGGGGCGCGGTCTGACCTGGTTAGGATCGCGGATGCTGCCCGGTGCGAAGTCTATGTTTGTTTCGAAGGCCCATTGGGGGCGCATTTGAAGCAGGAGGTGCGGGACAAGATCGGCAAGGGTGAGTATGTGGAGATTTTCTCTTTGCTCCCCCTCGAGAAATTTAATTTGGACAGGGTTAAGCCGGACAGTTCCAAGAAGGACGACGAGGAGAAACGTAGGTATCGGCTGATCCCGCGCACATTTGCAAATTGGCTTCAGGCGTTCGCTATCTTGGCTAGCGTGATAGGGGAAAAGAACCCCGAGCATTGCTCGGCGTTATTTTGTTACCTGGACGCGATTGGGGAGGCTCACCGAGTGTATGGAGGGCTGGCTTGGCTGCGCTATGATGAGCAGTTTCGTCAGCGTAAGGCAGTGCGGGCTGACCTGCGGTGGGATCACAAGGACATAAGCCTCTGGATGAGGCTTATGTCTGCTCCGCGGGCGCCCACTCCGTTTCTTCAGGGGGGGGCCGGGAGTGCGTCTTCCTCGGGACTGCCGGCCGGAAAGAAGTGGGGGGTGTGCTGGCCCTTTAATGAAGGGGCTTGTAAATTCGGAGGCGCGTGCCGCTTCAAGCATGAGTGCTCCGGGTGCGGCGGCACCCACCCCCTGTCCCGCTGTTTCAAAAAAGGTCAGCGTGCCGGTGCCGCCGGTCAAAAAAGGGATGACGCTGGTGAACCTGGGAAGGATGCTTCCTTTCCTAAATAGGTATCCGGATGGTGCGGCGGCGCGGGGGTTAATTCTGGGTTTTCGGGACGGTTTTAGGATTCCCTGTTCTTTGGGAGGGGTGCCGCCGTTGGCCAGGAATTTGCGTTCGGCTTTAGATCACCCGGGGGTGGTGGATGATAAATTGGGTAAAGAGGTGGCGCTGGGCCGGATGGGTGGTCCTTTCGAAGTGCAGCCGTGGGGGGACCTGGTGGTCTCCCCGTTGGGTGTAGTTCCTAAGAAGGAGCCGGGGAAGTTTCGCTTGATTCATCACCTGTCTTTTCCGAAAGGGGGGTCGGTCAATGATTTCATTGACCCGGAGGCGTGTACGGTTTCCTACACGTCTTTTGACGCGGCGGTACGGTGGGTCAGGCGGTATGGTCGTGGGGCTCTCATGGCCAAGGCGGATGTGGAATCGGCGTTTCGCCTTCTGCCGGTCCACCCGGACAGCTTCCGGCTGTTGGGATGCCATTGGCGGGGCAAGTTTTATGTGGACTTGTGCCTGCCCATGGGTTGTTCCATTTCATGCGCCTATTTTGAAGCTTTTAGTTCATTCTTGGAATGGGTGGTGAGAGATGTTTCGGGCCTGGAGTCGGTCATCCACTATTTGGATGATTTTCTGTGCGTGGGCCCGCCTGCCTCCAATGTGTGTGCGATTCTTCTGTCCACGTTGCAGCACATTGCGGGCAGGTTCGGGGTGCCGTTGGCGGGGGATAAGACGGAGGGCCCGGTGACGGAATTGAGTTTTTTGGGAATCGTGATTGATTCTATGGCAATGGAGTGTCGATTGCCAGAGAATAAATTACGGGATCTGCAGGCGGAGTTGGCAGGCATGCAGGGCCGGCCGAAGGTTCAGCTTCGGGCCCTGCAGTCCCTGTTGGGCAAGCTGAATTTCGCTTGCCGGATCATCCCTATGGGCCGTGTGTTCTGCCGACGGCTGTCGGGGGCCACTGCCGGGGTAACCGCCCCTACCCACTTCGTGCGTTTGCGAAGGGAACACCGGGAGGACCTGCGGGCTTGGCATGAATTTTTGGAGTCGTATAATGGGCGGGCTATGTGGATGTCGGGGCCAGTGAGCAACTTCGATGTGGAGTTGGTTACTGACGCGGCTGGCTCAACGGGTTATGGGGCATTTTTCCGGGGTCGGTGGAGTGCGGAACCTTGGCCACGCTCATGGGAGGTTGCGGGGTTGTTGGGCAATTTGGTTTTGCTAGAATTGTTCCCGATAGTGGTGGCATTGGAGTTGTGGGGGGCGGAGTTTCGTAATTTGAAGTTGCGCATCAATTGCGATAACATGGGGGTGGTCCAGGTCCTCAATCGGATGACTGCTTCTTCCCCCCCGGTCATCCGGCTGCTGCGACACCTGGTCTTTCGCTGTTTGCGGCTCAATGTTTACGTTTATGCTGTGCACATACCTGGGGTGGAGAATTCTTTGGCTGACTCGCTCTCTCGTTTTCAGTGGGACAAGTTCCGGCAGCTGGCGCCGGGAGCGGAGGAGTCGGGGGCGCCATGCCCCGGGTGGATGTGGGAACTTCCCTTGGAATCGCCGCAGGTTGGTTAAAAAGGTCGTTGAGTGAGGCTACATGGTCCGCTTATTCTAGAGTGTGGGCGGAATGGTGGGCGTTCCTGCGGGAGGTTGGAGTGCCTGGTCGGGGCTCCGACCGGCGCTGGGTGGTATTGTACTGGGTTGCCCGGAACATTGAGACGGGCCTGTCTCCCGCATCTATTGAGCGGAAGCTGGCGGGGTTGGCCTTTTTGTTCAAACTGTGGGGGGAGCCGGACGGGACGAAGGATTTTTGGGTGAGGCAAACGTTGAAGGGGTACAGGAGGGATTGGAAGGGTAGGGATGCGCGCCGGCCGGTGTCATTTGACAATCTGGTGGCAATTTGTTCTCGGCTGGTGGACGTTTGCTCGTCTGCTTACGAGACCGTCCTGTTTACGGCAGCGTTTTCGTTGGCGTTTTATGGGGCTTTTAGGATTGGGGAGTTGGTGTGTCGCTCAAAACGGGTGGCTGGGGGTCTGTTGGATCAGGATGTGCAGGTGGTTGCGGATCGGGTGAGTATACGGTTGCGTAGGTCTAAGACTGATCAACGGGGCAAGGGAGTGGCGATTACGCTGCTCGCCCTGCCGGGCTCGGTAGTGTGCCCGGTGGCGGCGGTACGGGCTTTCCGGGCGGTGCGGCCTGTGGGGGCGGGCCCCTTTTTGGTGCACGAGGAGGGCTCTTTTCTATCCCGTTTTCAGTTTGTGTCGGTCTTTCGGCAATGCCTGAGGGCGGTGGGTTTGGATGAGCGGGACTACGCGTCCCACTCTTTTCGGATTGGGGCGGCCACGGAGGCGGCTCGATGTGGGCTGGAGGAGGCGGTGGTTCGCCGGATTGGTAGATGGGAGTCCCGGAGGTTCCGGTCCTATGTCCGGCCGCAGTTGCTACTGGGGTAAGGAGGGTGCGGCTGGGGGTTGTTTGCTGTGGGATTTATGGGGGGGAGGACTGTGCTTGTAACATTCCTTTGGTTGTTGTGTTATTTCTCTTGTTTTCATTCCAGATGGAGGTTCTCAACGCCTCGTTTGGATCCTGGGGCATTCGTACGTCTGCTGGGGGGCCAGGAGAGGTGATTCTCTACCAGCAGGCAGGCAATTAGGTATCCCCAGGGAGGTAGCTAGGGTGATGTGGTTGGGTTTCCCGGGCATGAGGTGGGAGCGTGTCATGAGGGAGGTGGAGCGTTTCGCTTTGAGGGATAGGCCTCCGGATGTGCTGGTTGTTCATACGGGGGGCAATGACCTGGGAGTTCGGAAAGTGAAGGACATTTTGGCGGATATCAAGGCTGATGTGTTGCGCATGCGAGTCCTTTTCCCGGGCACCATTTTGGTGTGGTCGGACATTGTGGCCAGAACGGTGTGGCGGGGGGCCAGGTCTTTAGCCAGCCTTGAGAAAACCAGGATTAGGGTTAATAAGGTTGTTGGGCGGTTTGTAGTGCAGAACGGGGGCATTGTGGTAAGACACAGGGAATTGGAGGTGAATGTAGGGCTTTATCTTAGGCGGGATGGCGTTCATCTATCGGATGTGGGGATTGACCTCTGGTCCTTTGGCTTACAGGAGGGCATACAGAAAGCTCTTCGGGTGTGGGGCGGCCCTCAAGGTTGAGGGGGTCACCCTTTCGGGCTGTGGCGGTGTGTTTTCTGGTGGTTTCTGACGGTAGACAGGTACTCAGAAGGGATCTGAGGGTGTGGGGGGCTCATCTAACGATCGGCCCCTCTGGGTATTCCTGAACGTTGGAGGGAATACGGTTATGTTCACTGGCGGAAGTTGTCTCCGACCGGTCACAGGTGGAGGCCTTTGGGAAGTTGGTCAGGTGTACCGCAGTGATTGGGTATTGGCTTAAGTGTGGTCACCGTCAGAGATCACCAGAATGGGCAGTTAATGTTAATTAAAATGTGGTTTAATGTTAATAAAGTTATTTATATTTATATATTTATATATATATTTATATATTTATATATTTTCATATTTACAAGTTATTGGAGTAATTTTGAGTTATGTTTAATAAAGGCTGTTTTGGCCAGTTTACTCCAACCTATGGTGTGGTCTCGTTTCTAATAGATAAGGAATAGTATAAGGGGAACATTCAGACTACACTAGTCATGGCCCCTCCCCCCGGCAGAGTGGCCTCAATAGCAAACCTCTTGCAATGGGGGCACACAAGCAGGCCTGTTCTTGAGCCATACCTGAGCGAATGGGCATTAAATGGATCCACCACCCTGCTCTCTCTTCATTGGCCCACTGTCTGGGATATCAATAAGATGAAAGGCGGCAACTCAGAGTGCTCTTGCAAAGAAGATTCTTTATTGGCTGTGTGCATGAAAGCATGATACAAAAGATGCTAACACGTTTTGACTTTTGCAGGCTTCCTCATAGCAATGGCTGGGATTGACAGCAACAGGAGCTAATAGATTCCGCTGCTGTGTGAGCCAATGAGGACAGAGAGATCTGGGAGAGCCACTGCTGTCATGCACATCGCTGAATCGAGATGGGGCTCAGGTAAGTATAAGGGGGCTGCGGATGGGGAGCATAGAATACATTAAGGTGAAAAAAGCCTTTTGCCTTAAGAACCACTTTAACCACTTGCCGACCAGCGCACGACGATGTACATCGACAGAATGGCACGGGCAGGTAAATGGGCGTACATGTACGTCCCTTTAAATTTGCCGCCCTGCCATCGGGAGCGCGCCGCCGTGCTGGTCGGGACCCTGTGAGTCCGGTCGCAGGACCCGCGGACTCGATCGGCGCGGGCATCCCCGCGATCGTCTCACGGAGCAGCCGAATGGAGAAGTGCCGTTGTAAACAACATTTCTCCATTCTGCCTAGCAACTAGTGACACTGATCTCTGCTCCATGTGATTGGAGCAGAGATCAGTGTTCACTAAATGAAAGCCAGACCCCCCCACAGTTAGTAACACACCCCTAGGAACACTTAACCCCTACACTGCCACCCACTGGTTAACCCCTCCACTACCAGTGTCATTTACACAGGAATCACTGCATTTATATGGCAGTGATTACTGTATAAATGACAATGGTCCCAAAAATGTCCGATGGGTCCCCCACAATGTCGCAGTCACAATAAAAATCGCTGATCGCCGCCATTACTAGTAAAAAAAAATAATAAAAAATTATTAATAAAAATGCTATAAAACTATCCCTATTTTGTAAACGCTATAACTTTTGCGCAAACCAATCAATAATTGCGATTTTTTTACCAAAAATATGTAGAAGAATACGTATCGGCCTAAACTGAGGGAAAAAAATGTTTTTTCATATATTTTTGGGGGATATTTATTATAACAAAAAGTAAAAAATAATGTGTTTTTTTCAAAATTGACGCTCTATTTTTGTTTATAGCGCAAAAAATAAAAACCGCAGGGGTGATCAAATACCACCAAAAGAAAGCTCTATTTGTGGGAAAAAAAGGACGTCAATTTTGTTTGGGAGCCACGTCGCACGACCGCGCAATTGTCAGTTAAAGCGACGCAGTGCCGAATCGCAAAAAGTGGTCTGGTCTTTGACCAGCAAATTGGTCCGGTCTGAAAGTGGTTAAGCACTTACTGACGCTGATTTGAACCCATTTCACAAAGGTGGGCTCACCAGTTTTCAAGGTTGCATGCTTTATAGGGTACAAAGGGCCATCTTCGGAGCTTCCCCAGAACCATCCTCTTAGCTTCCACAATTGGGCCTTACGGTATTTCATATTGATGATTGTGTTGGCTGAAGGTGTCCTTTTGGTTGCATGGCTCTCCAGCTAATCCACATTGAAATCCCAAAACTTTATATCATTTTTTAGATTATCTCTCTGTTTTCTGTTATATCTTTCTAAAGCAAGCCAGAATACTCAGTATATGACATTTCTTTTAAAAGCTTAATCACCACGCCCTAGGCTGTGAGGACAGGAACCTAAAGATTATTCAGGCTGAATATCTTTATTTTGTATAGTAGGCAGACAGGCACTACTATTAAATAATTATTTTATTGGCCGCCTCTCCATTCGTTTTCTCAGAGGCCTTTGTAATGTTGTCATTGGCGAGGTGCCAAGCTGCAATCTGCCTCTAAGCACACAAGGCGAGCAAGCCGGCCTCTATCACCTAATTAACAAAACACAATATAATGGAAGCCTAGGCCGGAGTAATATGTCATTTACCTTCAGGAAAGACACTCCCATGTCTTTTCTAATAACAGTCTGTTATTCGTTCACATTTACATAATTCACATATTCATTTTTAGCTTTTTTTTATACACCTCCCATGCATCTATAGCCATAAGCACAACCAGGTTGTGAGTCAAAAGGTTTTCCATACTTTACACATCACATACTGGTAGCTTATATAGTGTTACAAATGGGCTTTATTGGCCTGGGTCTAAAATATATGAAGGGAGAGTAATATAATTGTATTATTGCTACATGCATTAAACTTTTTCATAGCTCCAAACTGTCATTTATTTAGAGGAACTGTCCCTCATTTGAGACAAACCCCCTCTGTCCCCCATGTGGATTCAGTTGTCCCTCTTCTTGGTCCATACCTCCCAACTTTTTGAGATGAGAATGAGGGAGACCCAGGGCCAGACTTACCATTGGGCTTGACTGTGCTCAAGCCCATGAGCCTTGCCCAATAGAGGGCCCCGCCGAGATACATAGCCGAGTGTACTCGGCTTGGCTCCGCTCACAGTCATGCCCAGTCCCGCCCTATGATGGACATAGCACAGGGACTGGGCGTGACTGTGAGCCAAGCCGAGTACAATCGGCTACTCTCGGCTCTGCTCGGGACTGCGAGAGGACCCGAGAGCTACTGTAACGACATATTCAGCGACCCATCACAGTTTGCTACGGAAGTGACATTCCGTTCCAAGATCTAAGTAGTCAGACGGAGTTCTAAGTCCTGTATTTCACTATATAAACTGACTTTACTGTTATAAATACGTGTAAAATGCAAAACTCTGGTGGGTGTAACAACATGTCCGCTTTACCCCTTCTTAGTGTATCCTTACTGTGGACGAGTGTGGGGTGTACCAAGATGGCGGTGACGGAAAACGTCACTTCCGTAGCAAACTGCGATGGGTCGCCGAATATGTTGTTATACTGCCGAGAGCCGCCGAGAGGACCCAAGAGCCGCCAAGATACACAGGACTCGGCGGCGCCATTTTTAAACTATAAGACTGCAATGACAAGGCTGCAAATGACACTGGGGCAAGACTGAAAATGACAAGGCTGCAAATGACACTGGTAAGGCTGCAATTACACTGGACAAGGCTGCAGATGGATGGGCAAGGCTGCAGATGAACACTGATAAGGCTGCATTGATTGGCATTTAAATGTAAGTTTTTTCCTTAAACCTCCCTCCTAAAAAATGTTTTCCTTAAAATTCCCTCCTATACTTGGGGTGAGTGTTATACGCCAGCGCATGTTATACGCCGATAAATACGGTAATGTATAGAAGGTAGGGCCCGAAAGTGACTCAAGCCCAGGGGCCCCCACCACCCTAAGTCCTGCCCTGGGGACACCTATCAGCAAAAGTATGCAGGCATAGGACACACCCCTTGCCACGCAAGGGGTGAATTGTAAAGGAGAATTGTACAAAATAACAAGATTGGTTAAACCCACAAGTGCTTTTTTTTACAACTACTATTCCTTCATATTGGATTTTGGAATTTACAAATGCAGCAATTTAGAAATCAGATGAAAGGCTTAGCACTGGGAAACACTTTTTGATAGATAAAAAGTGAATTTTATATTTTATATACATTGTATATACATCTATATAGATCAGACCAAAATGAGAGACAGAGGGACATTGCTGCAAATCAGGGACAGTTGGGAGGTATGTTGGTCTGATGTGTACATCTCTATAAAAAATTTACTATTTTACTACCAAAAGTGTTATGCTGCACAAATGTTTTATCCAACCTCTATAGTACGGCATTTATTATTTTAACCACTTGACATCCAAGGTATTTACATAGACATCCTTGGGTTTCAGTGGTTCTACCGGGATGATGTCTGCACCTACAGGCATCATCCCAGTATTGATCTTTTCAGCCAGCGATTCTCTTTTTTTTTGCAGAAGTGATCTGAGGTGCTATTTAGCCCCTCGATACTTCTACGGGTAGCGGAAGGGGGTCCCACCCCTCTCCTGCCACCTCCTCTTCCCGGGCCCATCCCGATTCAGCCGACATCGATGGCTGATCTCGTTGCCCTCTCTCTGTAACCTCAGAAACCAGGAGCGACAAGTCGTTTGTCACCTTCAGTTCCGCCCCTTTGTTTAGCTGGCCAATAACGGGTCAGAAAAGCAGCCGATCTGCGTCTGATTGGCTGCATGGGAGGCCCGAGGAGAGATCTGGGTTCTCATAGACCTCAGATCTCTCCATAAGGAGGACCTGTCATGGCCAATGCTGTCACAATGGATGTTGTTCATCCCGTGTGATAGCAATAAAGTTAGTACAAAACCAAAAATGTGTAAAAATGTGCTCGCACGACACATGTGAGGTATTGTTGCGAACGTCAGAGCGAGAGCAATAATTCTAGTACCAGAACACCTGTGCCACTCTAAACTGGTAACCAGTAAATGCATTTAAAGCGTTGCATATGGAGAATTTTAAGCACCGTAGTTTGCCGCCATTCCACGGTCAGACGCAATTTTAAAGCGTGACATGTTAGGTATCTATTTACTCAGTGTAACATCATCTTTCACATTATACAAAAAAATTGCGCTAACTTTAGGGATTTTTTTTTTAATTTATGAAAGTGTTTTTTTTCCCCAAAAAATTGTGTTTAAAAAAAGGCTGTGCAAATACAGTGTGACATTTGCAACACTCACCATTTTATTTTATAGAACTCTGCTAAAAAATGTTTATATATATATATATATATATATATATATATATATATATATATATATATATATATATATATATATATATATATATATATATATTTTTTAGCAGAGTCCTATAGAATAAAATGGTGAGTGTTGCAAATGTCAATGTAATTTTCCAGCAAAAAAAAAAAAGTCGATTTTTACATGTAGGAGCGAAGTGTCAGTAGGAAAGAAACCTTTAGATGTGCCAAATGCCAGTATTGCCCATTTATCCATGAAGGGGAAAGAGTTATTCTTTCTAATAGGAGAAGATTAATCCCTTGAGCACTATGTAGAATAGATTGTCAGACCTATTAAAAACCTACATCTAACTATCTTTAAAGTGGTTGTAAAGGCTTAACATTTTTTGACTTAATGCATTCCTAGCATTAGGGTAAAAAATGTTTAGGCATCAGTATCCCACCTCTCCCCCTCTTATACTTACCCTCATTCAATGCATATCTGCAGCTCTTTTCTCCCCTCACTTCCTGGCCTCACTGGCTTTGCTGAGGCAGCGGGAGCTATGGCTGTCAATCAAAGCCACTGGCGGGGCTCAAGGCCGAGGGCTGCTGTCCATGTCAATAGATGCAGGCAGCAAGGCTTGGGAGCAAGCCCACATCAGTGCCCCAATATTTCTATGAGGGCACTTAGAAGAGGGGAGGAGCCAGGAGTACCGGTGGGGGACGCAAGAAGAGGAGGGTTGGGGGAGCTTTGTGCAATCCCAGAGCAGGTAAGTATAAAAATGTTTATAATTAATGTAGCAAGGTCTCTGGCCTCCTCCAGTCTAATGAGGACTTTCAAGGCCAAAGATAGCTGGCATCCTTCTGTATGTGGTTGTGAGGCATGGTGGGTGCAAGGTGGATAAAGCTATTGGGCACCAGACACTTCTTGAATGCAAAAGAGATGTTTATTTATCTTACAATCTTTTATGCGGGAAAGAGGGTTAGGGCCAGGACACCCTTAGGTAGTTGCAAGTTCAATTGGCAGACTCAGAGACTTTGATAGAAGTGCAGCCGTGCAGGGAAAGGCCTCCAGCAAGAAGCCACATCTGCACGTGCAGGAATGCTGTCTCCTATGGCAACAGTCTTTAACAGTTCCTAACACAAACGTAACAGTTCCTTCAGCTTCACTACAATTTCTCCTTGTAGTTCTTCACCACTGAGCTCCTGGTTGCTCACTAGACCCTCTGATTCACTAACTCCAAATCTCTTGAGCTCCTCCAATCTTTGCGGTGGTATCTTCCTCAAGTGTCAGCCCCGCTTCCCTGCTGAGTCCTTAGCTTGGCACTCCAGATACTTCTCACGCTTCACCCCTGCTGGCCTGCTCGGTTCGTGGCTTGACCCACAAGTCTGCTCTGCAAGCATCACCTCTGCTGGCTGGGTCCCTGACTTGATCACCGCCTGAAGTTTCTAGATACTCCACTGTGCCTGTTCGGTGAGAATGCTGCTCTGGTACTTGCTTCAGTTACTCACTATAGTCGCTGGTAATAAGGTGGCTGGTCCCTTAGTGGCGCCAGCTTCCCTTCTACTGCCATCAGAACCGTCCTTTCTGATTGGACTGCAACCCGCAATTCCAACCCTGCGCTGCTTTCTTGCTTCTGGATAGGCCCTCACACAGCCTAGCAGCCATATGTCCCCGGGATATGCCCAATCTCCAGCCTAGCAGCCCAGGGGACATGACACACACCCACCCAGACAGCCGTCCAGGTGGCACAGGACATAGATCCACACCACTCCACCCAAATATTTAGGCTCTCCCAGCAGGTCAAGGGATCCAAATAAACCCCTGCCCATTGGCTGAGATACACCATTTACCCATAACCTGACCTTGGGTTGTCCTTCTGATATCTAGTAACACCAAGTGCCTGGCCACCCAGTGATAGAAGAGAAAAGCACAACAAGGCCAAACTTAGGGAGAAACCAATGGATATCTAACAATCAACCAGAGCGATTACTCCTGGCAAGTCAATTTGTGTTAAAACCCCCTGCTTAAACCCCAGGGTGCTACATTTAAAAAAAACTAAGCATTTACAAACACTTTAAATATGTTCCCTACACCGTCTCTTACCTGCCCTGCCTAACCTGTATCTATATACTTACTTATTTTTAATCTGCTCCTGTCTGGTCACATGGTCCAGCAGCTCTAGTTTACTCGAGAACAACTGAGAATGCTGGGAGCAATGAAGTCAGCAATAGGCTCCCATTGCCTAACCGTTGTTGGCGCTCTCTCCTCTCCCCTGCAGCAGCTGGTCACCAACACAAGGGATATGGAGCTATAAAATCATGTGACCAGACCAAAGCGGAGTAAAAATTGCTAAGCACACACATCTTTTGTATACAGGTTATGCAAGATAGGTAGGAGGGGTGGGGGGGACATTTTTAAGATTAGTTAGATTTAGGCTTTACCTCCACTTTAATTTGCTAAAAGCTTGCAAATTTCCATTTACCTTAGAGTTACCATTTTACTGCTTTCTAACCTGTACCAATCTGCTGGAGTTGTAACGGGGGTAATGACAGATGGGCAATTATTTCATAGTGTGCTTTTCTTGATTGAAAACGGCAGTGCGCTTGCACCACACTGGGTGAAATTCACTTTATTAGCTGCTGTGTTCAATTATGAAACTTGAAGTGTGCAAGAGCACCTGACCGTGCACTGACTAACCCCCCCCCCCCCCCCCAGCATTTTCCACCTTAGCTAATAGTTTCTCATAATCTCTTTGTAGCAATTATTATTTATGCTATATTTGTCCACATGCTCCTCTTCTAATCATCTGTCATGTCCAAGAACTTTCTTCAGTATTTTGCTTGTGGCTGAATTACATTCAGATGGTTTGCGTGCATTCAGGTAGACATAGCCATAAATCAGACATAACTACTGTTGCTGTTTTTATAATGAAAATTATGTGTTGTCTTTTTACATACCGCTCAACTTTAGAACTTGAGAAAGAGGAACACATTACTGAAAAGACAACCTGAGGCGGACATGCAATGGAGACATGAGCGCGGTTGAATTACTTTGATGTTGGCCATGGTTTAAAGCGGTATTAAACACAAAAACAAAAATGTATTATATTGCAGCTTATCAATTCTTAAATGTGATGGTTGCATTCGTTTTTTCTTTTAGGATTTTTTTCCCATTATTTTCACCTAGTGATCCAGCCAGTCAGTATCCATCTGCATTTTTTGGAGCACTATGGCAAATCCACAGAAGGACTTCGAGTCTGAGTGTTTGAAGCCATTCCCAAGAATCCCTGTGGCAGGGAGATTCCAACACCTCTGCCAAAGGGAGACTTATTGGATCTACGCCCTGGATGTCTTGTCTCCAGGAGGTTTTAATGAAGAGCTTGAGCGTAGCACTATATTATGGAATGTTTGTGCATATTTTAGCTGCATTTACTTGTTATGGTCCCCTCACTGATTTGTTACTCTAATGCCGCGTACACACGACCTGACTTTCTGGCAGACTAAATCATTCTGCCGGCTAGTCCGACCGTGTGTGGGATAGTCCGATCGTTTTTCTTTAAAAAAAAATCAGACAGACCTAGAAATAGAACATGTTTCAAATCTGTCCGAAGGACTTAATTCCTATCGGGAAAACCGCTTGTCTGTATGCTGGTCCGACTGACCAAATACGATTCAAGGGCACTTATTGGCTACTGGCTATTGAACTTCCTTTTTTAGTCCCATCGTATGTCATCATGTTCAAAACAAACAGACTTTAGTCCTTTCGTGTGGGGGCAAGTCCGTTCGTTCGTAAGTCCGTCGTAACTCTGTCGAAAGTCCGTCGTCAAGACCGTCTGACCTTTTCTCCCGGAAAGTCCAGTCACGTGTATGCAGCATAACTTTTTCAGATTCCTAAATCTAATTATTGATCCACAACATAGTAAGAAATAGGCTTGGTTGGTACCCTTTTCTTGTAGACATCCACAGTAAGTGTATATCCTCCTGAAGAAGCTTTATTTAGATTATGCATGAATCACAAATAACCTTCCCTCCCCATCCTTTCTTGTTTTATAATCCTTAAGCTAAGAATTGTCGCCTGTTTATATCTGATTAGAGATACAGTAGGGCTTGCTGAGTGTTGACTTCATAGGCCTCTCTCTGTGTACCTACAGCTGGTTGCTAAGGGTTTCTACTTTGGTGCTAGAGGTTTCCACTTGTCCCACCCTTACTCCCACTTGCTCGTTACTCAATGACCAGTCCAGGGTATTTGGTTTTTTTTTTGTATTTTATTTTGGAACTTGGATGGGAGAAGGGATTAGTGGGATACTCCAACTGGAACTATTCACAATGGATAAGGACAACTCTCACTTGACCACACCAGATTACTTGCTGAAGCAGTCACACTCCTTTAACCACTTCCTATCCCGCATATAGACATATGATGGCTGCAAGGGGGCTCTGGCATCCTGGGCGGCTGTCATATGATGTCCTCGGCTTCCCAGCGATCTAGGGGGCGCACGCGCTCTTCCGCCGCGTCACTCGTGAGCCGATGAGCATGCCTAGTGGCTGCAATGGCCGCTGGGCATCCGCAATTACCGGTCACAGAACAGAATCATGGATTTGTGTGTTTACGTCCTGTCAGGGGAGAGGAGACTGATCGTGTACTCACAGTAGGCAGAATCAGATCCTTCTTGGTATCTCCCTTCCAGTCAGCTCTGCAGGACCTCTGGGTTCAGCTTCTGTCTCTCTCTAGGCCCTTGGATTTACCACCCAAGGCTGCACGACCACCTCCCTGCTGTACCCTGGGCTATTATACAGATAATGACGCCAATCACAGCGCTGGAGCCACGAGACCCAGAAGTCACTCTGGGATACATGGCAGTGGCAGAGATGAAGAACGAGGACTGCTTTGGGGGCTTCGATCTCAGGTAAGTAATTCATAATGAGCTAGTATGCTATGCATACTAGCTCATTATGCCTTTGCCTTGCAGGGTTTATTTTTATTTTTTATTTTGTTCAGGGTTAACTTCCTCTTGAAGTACAGTGACGAGCTGAGCTGCACCTGGGCACAATGAGCAGACCTAACCAATAGATCCTGCTCCCTGGTAGGCAGAGAGCACACTAAGTTTTACCAGACCATCTTCCTGAGCAGAAAGACCAAAACTATACTCTTTTAACACCTACCTAGGAGGGTGCTACACATATATATATTTTATATACCCATATATACACATTAATATTTTATATTAATATTGAGCCTAACTTTAGATTGTATTACTACAATCATCTGTAATTTTTATACTTTTTATTATTTATTTTGTATTTATTTCTTACCTTTCTATTTTACATAACTATCTATGAAGGTTTATACCTATATATGTTTGATTGTTCATTATATACAATTTGTGATATTCCTCTGTATAAGTTTTTTTTTATGTTTTTCTATGTTTTTCATCTTCCTTTAACAGACCAAGCTGTCCAGATAAAGTGGCAGTTGGAGAGTTAAAATAAACCATTTACCACTGACAGGGTGCTTATAATGGCACGCACAGGAATATGTGATTTTTCGCTGACAATGTATCGGAGCAGGGGCTGGTGTTGGCAATTCAATCATCCTGCACCATGGTTGATATGGTGTCAGGATGATTGAAGCACATTGTTTCTATTATTACATTGTAATATAAAATTAAATAGTTCAACTCACCATAATGTAGAATCAGTGGAAGCCCTGAGCGTGTCACTTGCCACAGTGTCTGCCACCATATGAGGAATGTCACCTGCCATGCTGCCTGCCACCAGATGAGGAATGTCAATGGCCAGGCTGCCTGCCACCAGATGAGGAATGTCACCTGCCTGCCACCATATGAGGAATGTCACCTGCCACGCTGCCTGCCACCAGATGAGGAATGTCACTTGCCATTCTGCCTGCCACCAGATGAGGAATGTCACCTGCCTGCCACCAGATGAGGAATATCACCTCCCTTCCACCAGATGAGGAATGTCACTTGCCACGCTGCCTGCCACCAGATGAGGAATGCCACCTGCCATGCTGCCTGCCACCAGATGAGGAATGTCACCTGCCCCATTGCCTGCCACCAGATGAGGAATGCTGCCTGCCACCAGATGAGGAGTGTCACCTGCCTGCCACCAGATGAGGAATGTCACCTGCCACCAGATGAGGAATGCTGCCTGCCACCAGATGAGGAATGTCACCTGTCTGCCACCAGATGAGGAATGCCACCTGCCTGCCACAAGATGAGGAATGTCACCTGCCACCAGATGAGGAATGCTGCCTGCCACAGAGAGAGTGAGATGCTGGGCAGGTGGTGAGAGATGATGTCATCTCTCTACTCCTTGTTGAACCTTTGACACTGAAGAAGCTCGTGCTGTAATGGCCAAAGAGTGGTAAAGCGCACGGGGACAGAGAGAGATGATGTCATCTTTGCTCGCCAGCCCACTTCCCTTATCTACCTTGCTTTCTCATGCCGCCCGCCCCCTGCCGCAACTGCGGCCCGACTGATGAGGGGCCACGACCTGGCAATGGGCCGCAGCCCAGTGGTTGGGGACCCCTTCTGTAAAACATGATGCACACTAGCAATTTTTTTGTTCAACCCAGCGGCCTGAGCGAAAAAAACAGAAGAGCTCTGGAGGGACTGCTATGCTAACTATCTGATATTAGTACAGTGATCTCCCCACTGAGCTATTGTGTTCTGAGAGGGGGACAGCCCCACCACCCAGGGCTGGACTGGGACAGAAATTTGGCCCTGGACTTCATCCAGACCGGCCCCCTTACATCAGAGTCCCATTTGCAGCCCCCTTACATCAGAGTGTCCCATCAGCAGCTCCAGTCATGTGATAACAAGTGATAAGGGGAGAGAGGAAGGAAAGTCTGCCGGCTGGAGGGAGCAGAAAGCCTAATGCTCTCTCCAGCATATGACGGAAGCAGCTCCTCCTGACAGGAGTGAAATCGTGATCACTCACTGTCAGAGAGGATTGGCTCCAGGACTGCCCCTGAGTGGCCCACTGAGCCATCGGCCCACCGGGAAACTCCCTGTAGTCCCAATGGCCAGTCCATGCCTGCCACCACCAGAACACGCCAGTCGCCGATCAGCAGATTTTTTTTCGGTCATGTTCCTTTGACAGAAGTCGGCTTCTGTCAGACCAGCTGCTGCCCGATATTTGGCATGTGTGTGTCAACCAGCGGAATGTAGTTTGGTGCGCAGTAGCTCCCAAGAAAATTCTCAATGACATCTTTCCAGATTATTTTCTCTGACCACACTAACAGATCTTCCAACCGCTTTTCATTGATGACGTACCTGATCTGTGAACCAACAAAAATGCCTTCCTTCATTTTGGCATCAGTCATTCTTGAAAACATCTGTCTTAAATAATACAAACCTTCCTTCCCTGTTCATCACTTTCACAAAACTTTTCATCAGTTTTATGTGAAGTGTAGCAAAAAATATGTTCATCTGGTCAACAAGTGGTTCTTATGCCATGTTTTTCTGTCATGGAAACAGATTCTTTCACAGTGGCCATTTCTTTTTAATATATTACTGCCCTCTTGCACAGCTGTCCTATTTGAGGATGTAACAACAGTGCTTGGTATATCCGAGCTGCATTCTGAGCAACAGCAACTTTGAGATCTCCATAGACATTCCAGTTGTACTTGGTGTACTAGATGTGCTTCGACAACAGTTTCATGTTTTTGTATGTTTCTTTCATGTGGCAGTCTAGTCAACAGGTTTTGCAAATTTCTATAAACAATATGAGATAGGGTAAATGACATCTTATCTTCGTGACTGATCCAAAGAACAGGCTGGAGGCTGGGAGTTGACGCCCTGTCAATTATTAAGACGTAATCAGAATATCATGTAAATTGGGGATTTTGGGGTTTCCTATCCTGAAATTGTAAAAGTATATATGTTCCATATGTGATTTGAACTGATTGTAAATACTTTTGCACTTATTTTGGGTGAGATGGATTTTTAAGAAAAAATATGCGTGAATAAAAAATATATGTTTTTATAGAAGTATTTTGATCTCATGGTGTACCTTAAAAATCTGATGTGTAGAGCAACATAATTGTTCCTATGTTTGGTGTTGGTTCAGAAATTCTGAATGTGGTACAATGAATGTCTTTTAGGTTTTGAGGTGACAAAGGGAGATGATGCACAGATGAACTCAGAAATAGGGTGTCACTCGCCTAGCTGAGCAATGTGGCAGCTAAACATGTATGCATTTTCAATGTCTATTTAGCTGCTTAGCATTTTGCCTTACATGCTGGCTTTTTATATCTGCCTGATATTTATTTTTAAGACAAATGATAGATGAGACCTAGCGGAAGAAAGGACATAGCTTGACTGACAAACTGCAAGCCTCGTCTGCAAAATCATATTCCATGCTACAAGCATGCAACATCAGCAAAACTCTTTTTTCAATCTCATGGCCATCTTCTTTTTTTATGAAATGACTTACAACAACTTTAACCACGTAAAGGGCTAGCTACACATAAACTTTTATAACTACATAGTTGTCCCTTACTGACAAATATGATATCTACAGCAGAATTAACCACTTAAAGTGATTGTAAAGTCTCGCTTTTAAAAAACAAAAAACAAAAAAACAAAAAACAAACAAACATGTTATACTTACCTGCCCTGCTGCAGTGGATATATATGCACAGAGTAGCCCAGATCCTCCTCTTCTCCGGTCCCTCTTTGCTGCTCCTGACCCTTCCCTCCTGATGAGTGCCCCCAAAGACCAGCAGCTTTCTATGGGGACACCCGAGCTGAATCAGAGCTCCTTGTATCCATTCAGACATGGAGCCCCGGCCCGGCCCCACCTTCTATCTCCTCTGATTGGCTAACTGACTTTGATTGACAGCCGGGGGAGCCAATGGCACCGCACCTATGCCCTAGCCCAGTGATGGCGAACCTTGGCACCCCAGATGTTTTGGAACTACATTACACATGATGCTCTGGCACTCTGCGGTATAGGGAGCATCATGGGAAATGTAGTTCCAAAACATCTGGGGTGCCAAGGTTCGCCATCACTGCCCTAGCCAATCAGAAGGAGAGTCCTGGATGAACAAGGGAATCGTGGACATCGCTGGATAGAGAAGGTGCTCAGGGTAAGTATTAGGGGGTGCTGGGGGGCCTGCTACACACAAAAGGTTTTTTAGGGCTGAGCACAAGTACTGATACTTTTCTTCAAGTACTTGCCGATACTGATTACCAATACTTTTTTTAATGTCATGTGACAGTAACACTAATACGCAGCATTGATGGGTACTGATAGGTGGCACTGATGAAGGGTGGTCTGTGTCAGTTGTTTTTTTATTTTTATCTTATTTATTTTTTTACAATTTAATTTTTTTGTATTTTTTACAATATATATATATATATATATATATATATATATATATATATATATATATATATATATATATTTACAATGCTTTCTTTTTTTAAGGGGGGAGGGGAGTTGACAGTATCAGTTCTGTTGTTTTTTTGTTGTTGTATTTTTACAATTTTACTTAAATATTTATAATAAATATATATTAATATATTAATATTATATTATAATATTATTATATTATAATATATTTATATAATAAACATGGTTTACAATGCTCAGTTATGAATGGACAGAGTCAGTGATGTGCATTCGAAAAAGAAATGACAGATTTACCGGCTCCTTCCTCCGCTCTCTATCCTGACAGATCCAGGACAGGGGGGGACCAGAGGAGAAGAGAGGGGGAGTGGAGGGGGAGCAGAGGAGGACATGGAGGGGGAGCAAAGGGGTATGGGAGGAGGACATGAAGGAGGAGTGCAAGAGCAGCGGAGGAGGACACAGAGGGGGAGCGGAAGGGGACCAGAGGAGGGGAGCGGAGGATGAGCACAGGAGGACACGGAGAGGGAGACCGGAGGAGGACGGGGGGGGGGGGCGAAGGAGCACAGAGGGGGACTGGAGGAGGACATGGAGAGAGGCCTTAGGAGCATGGAGGAGGAAACACAGAAGGACACAGGGGACAGTCAGGGATGATTGGTGCGGCGGTAGGGGGAGTTACAAGCACTAATCTCCCTGTATAGATTTCAATAAAGCAGCTGAAAGCCACAGGGGGGGGGGGGGGGAGAGGATGAGAAGCAGCTGTTGGGCTTTATTGAAATCTATACAGAGGGATCGGTGCTTGTAACTTCCCCCACCGCCGCACCGATCATCCATGACTGCCCAGGTATCGGATTAGGCATCGGAGCATTTGCACCAAGTACTGATGCTAGTATTGGTATCGGTGCAACCCTACATAGAATGCATTAAAGCGGAAGTTCATACAAAAATGTAAGCTCCGCTTTTCGGAACCCTCCCCCCCTCCGGTGTCACATTTGGCACCTTTCAGGGGAGAGGGGAGACTCCCACGGGAGTCTATGCCTCTTCCTGTCCAGGCACGCTGTCTGCTGGGACACACACGGGTCCCAGAGACAGCACGGACCATTCCCATTGTGCTGCAAGGTTCGCGCATGCTCAGTAGGGAACCAGGAAGTGAAGCCGCAACGCTCGGCCTTGGCTGCTGACATCACTGGACTCCAGGAAAGGTAAGTGCCCATTTATTAAAAGTCAGCAGCTGCAGTATTTGTAGCTGCTGACTTAAAAAAAAACATTTTTCGCTGGACTCCCTCTTTATGATTAAAAACCTTTTGCCTTTACAACTCCTATAAGATTCGCCATATAGCAGTTTTACTGCTACAGGCGCCGGATCACATATACTGAATGTGATGCGGCTCTTCCGTGTAGGGGGCACGCATGTGTGCAGCCGGCTTGTTCCTGCTGTGATCACATGGCGGGTACTGCAGACTTGATATCCACCGGCACCCGCTGATAATCGAGCAAAGAGGCAGAATAGCAGTCTGACAGGAGGGAAGGCAGGAAGGGGGAAAGTACCCTGTATTGAAGTGGTTAAACTTGTATCTGTGCACATTGCTCTTGTCAATGGTATCATCTCTGTAAACATTTTGTAGCCTTCTGTGGACATTGGACAGCCTGCACCCCTCCTTCATCAAGAAGTCAATGAAGACACAATGCTTCTGCTTGAAATTATTTACAGTGCATCTGGAAAGTATTCACAACGCTTTTTCAATATTTTGCTATGTTGCAGCCTTATTCCAAAATGGATTAAATTCATTATTTTCCTCAAAATTCTACAAACAATACCCCATAATGACAAGATGAAAGAAGTTTGATTGAAATATTTTCAAATTTATTAAAAATAAAAAATGAAAAAATAACATGTACATAAGTATTCACAGGCTTTTTCCATGACGCTCAGGTGCATCCTGTTTCCACTGATCATCCTTAAGATGTTTCTACAACTTGATTGGAGTCAACCTGTGGTAAATTCAGTTGATTGGACATGATTTGGAAAGGCACACACCTGTCTATATAAGGTTTCACAGTTAACAGTGCATGTCAGAGCACAAACCAAGCCATGAAGTCCAAGGAATTGTCTGTAGACCTCGGAGACAGGATTATATCGATGAACAGATCTGGGGAAGGGTACAGAATAATGTCTGCAGAATTGAAGGTCCCAATGAGCACAGTGGCCTCCATCATCCATTAACGGTAGAAGTTTGGAACCACCAGGACTCATCCTAGAGTGGGCCGCCCGACCAAACTGAGCGATCAGGAAGAAGAGCCTTAGTCAGGGAGGTGACCAAGAACCCGTCGGTCACTCTGACAGACCTCCAGTGTTTCTCTGTGGAGAGAGGAGAACCTTCCAGAAGAACAACTATCTCTGCAGCACTCCCCCAATCAGGCCTGTATGATATAGTGGCCAGGCGGAAGCCACTCCTCAGTAAAAGGCACACGACAGCCCACTCTGGTCTGACGAAATAAAGATTGAACTCATTGGCCTGAATGGCAAGCTGCGTAACTGGAGGAAACCAGGCACAGCATATTACCTGGCCAATACCATCCCTACAGTGAAGCATGGTGGTGGCAGCATCATGCCATGGGGATGTTTTTCAGCGGCAGGAACTGGGAGACTTGTCAGGATTGAGGGAAAGATGAATGCAGCAATGTACAGAGACATCCTCAATGAAAACCTGCTCCAGAGCGCTCTGGACCTCAGACTGGGGCGAAGGTTCATCTTCCAACAGGGCAACGACCCTAAGCACACAGCCAATATAACAAAGGAGTGGCTAGGGGACAACTCTGTGAATGTCCTTGAGTGGCCCAGCCAGAGCCCACACTTGATCCTGATTGAACATCTCTGGAGAGATCTGAAAATGGCAGTGAACCAATGCTCCCAATCCAACCTGATGGAGCTTGAGAGATCCTGCAAAGAGGAAAAGTCCTGAAAAGTTCTCTGCCCCACCAAGAACAAAATGAGCTAGAGCAATGAAACTTTCTGCCCTATGTTCAACACACTTAGCACATCTGTCCAATTTCTTTAACCATTTCAAGAAATGTTTTAGTCTGCTCTGCAAAAAACTGCTTTGTTGCTTCTATGACCTCTGAATCTGTTGCAAATGTCCATAGGGGTGTGCAGTCTACAGGCATACCCCACTTTTAAGTACACAATGGGGTTTATTTACTAAAGCTGGAAAATGCAAAATTAGGCTCACTTCTACATAGAAACCAATTAGCTTCTAACCCCAGCTTCTTCAATTAGCTTTGGTAATAAAACCTGGAAGCTCATTGGTTTCTATGTAGAAGTGAGCCTGATTTTGCACTTTCCAGCTTTAGTAAAAAAAAACCTCATTGTGTACTTAAAAGTGGGGTATGCCTGTATTGCATTAGGGTGTGCACCTCAAACACACATGCTTTTCTCTGCAGCCTCAGCTGTACTGGACAGTGAATGAAGTGGAACACAATTTACTATGCTTCAGTTATGAATGAACACAGTGAGTAAGTGTGTTCATTCAGAAAAGGAAGGGGCCAGTAAATTACATTTTGACTACCCCCCCCCCCCCCCGCTCTCCTGAAACATCCCCCACGGCAGCCGATGGGGGGGAGGAGGGAAGCCAGCAGCACTGTGGGGGAGGGGGGGAAGCAACAGAGGGGGAAGCCAGGGCAGAAGGGAGAATCAACACCACACAGAGTGATTAGGGTGTAGGGGCACATCTAGCACACCCACTGTGCATGCCTAGGAAAATGTCGGGGGGACTGTTGCTTCCAATAGAGGGGTATTTGTGTTTTAGTACATAAGGAGGATTTGAGAGCAAAAGTAATGATATGTTGCTTTTGTACCTCTGAGAACGTACGGTTTAGGTCTCTCTACCATCTAGTCAGACAGGACAGCTGCAGTTGTTCCTTTGACAAAATGTCTGTCCTTTCAGTGACTTTCTAAGGCTAGGAAATAGGTAATAGTCAGACGGAGCAGGATGTGGTGAATAGGGTGGATGGTCGATGTACTGAAACCCCAAATCCTTCAAATCAGCCAGTGTAATATATTGGTGTTACATGTTGGAAAAGGTATTGGGCTGAGAACTTTTCACCCCCCCCGTAGAGTATGGATAGGTCACATGTGTGCAACCTCTGGATCAGAATCTCACTTAGGAACCTGGAATCCATTTATTAGAAAATTAGGAATGCAACACCTTATTGTTTTCAACATTACAAAACCGATAATGGGAAACCCAAAGTATACATAGGCAAACACTTAGGTCCCAATATAAAAGATTCACTGGGATTTTATAATAAAAAGCTTGTATTATGCTTAGTTGATAAAGCAGATTTTTAAAAATGTAGCCCTAAGTATAGAAAATGAATGATAATGGGAAAATGAGTTTCCTTTGGGCAATAATTGACTATGGTTCTGTAGGTTATGTGCCAACTGAGGCTTACATACAGCATAAGGAAAGATTCTTGACCTTAATAATTCTATGCGCACTCAAGTCCTAAGGGTACACAAAGGTGCACCTGCTAAATGGTAAGGTTGATTAGGCAGAAATAATCTACCATGAAGGAAGAAGCCAATCACACATTTGGTTTTCCATTTGGCCGACTCTCCGTCCATCGTGTTCCATTACCCTTGCCAGAATCAGGAGGCCAGAAAGTAAAAGCCTTGATGGGATTGCATATTAATCTCCCATCCTTAATTACCACAGCAGGGAAGGCAGCAGCACTGCCCTGCTCTTCTGTAATTATGTTGATTCAATTAAATGTAGAGATCGAAGAGGAGAAAAGGCAGAAGAATGCAGGTGGTGGCTTGTTCATGTCGCGGTCACAGGGCATTAAAAATGAAACAATGCTTGTTCGTGCAGCCAGCTTTGCGTACTGAATATAAGTGCTACAGTTTCATCAGTTATTGTTTTAAGAAATATCAGTGCCGTGTCACTTCTATGGTAAAGATGGTAAAAGGCGATGAATGCTACGTAAAATTTGTTTTTAAAATGGAACATATGTAAGTCATTGGGGTTAATTTACCTAATGAGTATAGGCTGCTTACCTAGCAAAGTGGATGTTCACTTTGGAAAATCCATGTTTACCTTGAAAAGCATTTCTTAGTGAATAAAGGGAAAATTTGAAAATGCAATCATATGCTAAGCAAAAATTAAATTTTCTTTCAATTTCTCAACCACGTGATTAGATATTTAAAGTGAACACTGGTTCAACTTATAATTAGAACTCAATATACAAAGTGAACAAACACTTTGCTAGGTGAACCAAACTCCTTTAGTAGGTTAACTCCAGTGTCAAATGTTGTCCAAAACTGAATTTTAAAATTAAAGTGATTGTAATTGCTCGTTTTTTTAAAAATAACAAACATGTCATACTTACCTGCAAGAGTTTTTCACAGAGCAGCCGCGACCCTCCTTTTCTGGGGTGCTCCGATGGCACTTCTGGCTCCTCCTCTTCATCGGGTGCCCCCACGGACAGCTGCTTTCAGGGGCGGACTGACCATTGGGCTACTCGGGCACTGCCCGAGGGCCCCATGCCACTAGGGGGCCCCATCAGGGTTGCCAGCCTCAGTAAAACCGGGACAGTATGTAAATATTTGTGTTTTTTTTACATCTGTCTCTGAAATGTCCCTTACTAACATTTTTTTGGTCTAAAAATCCTGAGATTATAGCTGCCCCACCTCTCCAGTACCTTCTCAGCCAATAGAAACATGTCTGTGTATACTATGTGATTGTATACTGTGTGTGTGTGTTTGTGTCTACTGTGTGGCCCCATAATCTCTGATTGCCTGGGGGCCCCATAATCTCCTATTGCCCGGGGGCCCCATGAGTTGTCAGTCCGCCCCTGGCTGCTTTCCATGGAGGCACCCGTGCGGGCGTGCACACAAGTCCTGCTGCTTGCGTCCATTGATACAGACAGCACAACTCAGCCCCACCCCCAGCTCCCAAGTCACTGGATTTGATTGACAGCAGCGGGAGCTAATGTCAATCAAGAGTCAAGAAGCAACTGGGAAGGATCTCAAAGGCAAACAGAGGCTATGAAGACAAAAGTGACAGGAGGAACAGGGGCAACATCTCCTTGGTCTGAACAGCGAGAGAATGGCTCCACAGGAGAACGTTGTGTGATTGTAAGGGTTTTTTTTTCCTAAATAACAAACATATCATACTTACCTCCCCTGTGCAGCTCGTTTTGCACAAAGTGGCCCTGAACCTCACGTTTTGGGGTCCCCCGGTGACTCTTGCGGCTCCTCCCCACATCAGATAACACACTATGAGAAGCGCTCTCCCGGGGGGTTACCTTGTGGGTGCGCTCCCAAGAGAGGGACAGCGTGTCTCCGCCGAGTGAAATACGGAGCTCAGGTAAGTAAAACGGGGGCCGATCACTGTCAAGTGTTTTTTCACCTTAATGCATAGGATGCATTAAGGTGAAAAAACAACCCCTTTAACAGCTATGTTCTGCCGAATGCGGTAAGCGCAAACTTTGCATGCAAGTGAGTTGTTGCAATAGGTGTTATACAATGGATGTATTTCAATTCATTATAAATATATTAATCGGCAAATAAAATATACATTTTGGATTGTATGTTAAACAACATTTAAAGCATGTGAACAACAATTTGTTCAATGTTCATTCTTACCTTTCAATAGCATTCAAAAATTCTTGTCACTGGTGGTGCTCTTTTGTCCTAATGGACCACAAACATTTTGTCTAGATTACTCAATATTATACATTATATTTGTAAATGTGTGTTTTAACCGTTTGCCGACCGCCTCACGCCGATATATGTCGGCAGAAGGGCTCGTACAGGCAGAATCACGTACCTGTACGTTGCCCTTTAAGAAGCAGCCAACGGGGGCGCGCGCGGCAAGCTCTGTAAGTCGGGGATACCCGCGATCGCCTTAAGGAGAGGAAGAACGGGGAGATGCTAATGTAAACAAGTATCTTCCCATTCTGCCTAATGACAGTGTCACTGATCTCTGCTCCCTGTGATCGGAGCAGAGATCAGTGACGTGTCACGCGCAGCCACGCCCCCCACAGTTAGAAACACGCCCCAGGACACACTTAACCCCTACACTGCCACCTAGTGGTTAACCCCTTCACTGCCGTGTCATTTACACAGGAATCAGTGCATTTGTATAGCACTGATTGCTGTATAAATGACAATGGTCCCAAAAATGTGTCAAGATGTCCAATGTGTCCATCGTAATGTCACAGTCATGATAAAAATCGATGATCGCCGCCATTTAAACAAAATAAAAATATTAATAAAAATGCCATAAAACTATCCCCTATTTTGTAAACACTAGAACGTTTGCGCAAACCAATCAATAATTGATTATTGCGATTTTTGTTTACCAAAAATATGTAGCCTAAACTGAGGAAAAAAATAGTTTTTTTTATATATTTTTGGGGGATATTTATTATAGCAAAAATTAAAAAATAATGTTTTTTTTCAAAATTGATGTTTTTTTTTTTGTTTATAGCGTAAAAAATAAAAACTGCAGGGGAGATCAAATACCACCAAAAGAAAGCTCTATTTGTGGGAAAAAAAGGACGTCAATTTTGTTTGGGAGCCACATCGCACGACCGCGCAATTGTCAATTAAAGCGACACCTTGCAGAATCGCAAAAAGTGCTCTGATCAGGAAGGGGGTAAATTCTTCTGGGGCTGAAGTGGTTAAAGCGGAAGTAAACCCATCCATAAAACAGTTTCATTTCCAAGGCATGCCGGAAATGTAACACTCCCATTGGTTGTACTCTCAATCAAACTGTTAAACCATCCAATGGCTGGTGACATTTATTTATTTGTTGAAAATGATAACATTTTTCTGTTAAAATTACAAGTTAACAGAATTATTTTTATCAGTGTAGCGGATGACATTTTGGACAAAGTGTCATACGCATGTAAATTTAGTTTTTGCCTCAGAACAGTAGGGGTTCTGAGGGTTAATTACATAGGTTGGCCTTGACATCAGTCTGGCCGGGCTGTGTTAGAAGTTCTGCCTGGTCATGTGAACAGTGAGGTGCACATGACAGGCCGGAACCAGATGTGTGGGTCACGTGGTAAGGGGAGAGGAGTTTGTGAGGCCCTTGTGGTCTGGTCTTGTTCCAAGGCTGGGCTAGCCCCGTGAGGGGTCCCGGTTACGGGGTGTTCAACGTTCCTGTTAGAGGCCCCTAATAGAACTGTCTGGTCTGGGGTAGAGATCCGTCTGTTCCCGAGTTTCGGAACTGGCTGGTCCGAGGCGCAGTAACTGAGGGAGGATTCAAGGTGTCCGGGTGTGCTCTCGGCTTGGAGGGGCACCACAGCTCGTGGAAGTGACCGGGGGAGGACTCTTCGGAGGAGGGCCGGCGAGTGGCATCCTGAGAAATGCCTGGTTACTGAATTGAGAAGGACATTGACGAATTCACACTTTTCCAGTACCATAAAGGAGACGGGAAACATTCCAGGTACGGAGGAAAAAGGTTCCTGCTTGCTTTTAGTTGTTCGTTCAAGTTTGAGTCAACGTGCTGACTACCATGATCTCTAGCTAGAGATCTGTTCAGCCTCGAAGTACCCAGCTGCGAGTGGCTACTCTCTGGGTGGAAATAGAGACTTTTCTAGACCTGCAGTTCAAGGTGCCTAAGTTCTTCACCCATGCCCTCTGTTCCCTAAGAGACTGGGTTAATTAAAAGTTCTACTGCAAAATAAAACCTTTTTGAAAGGACTTCATCTGTGTCAGTGTACAAGTCGTTGGGTATCAACCCTGGGAACCCCTAGAAGTGGAGAAGCAGGCCAAGAGAAAGTAACTGATAAGCCCATTCAGTCAAGGCCGCCCTGCAATGGGTTATGGCCGCTACATATAGGTACAAGGAAGTCTGAGTTTTGTTTAAGCCCCTCCCACTACTGCAAAAGGGCCTTGTCTGGATTTCCTCTCACTTCCTGTTTGGCTATGGGATAGGAAGTGAAGGAAAATCTCTGCAATGGGATGGTGAAAAGAAATTTGACAGGGCTTCTAACCTTCCCTTACTCTATACAAAATTAAATGAAAAAAGTTTTGCCTATAGTTCTACATTAAGACAAATTGTTTAACCCTGACAAGGGTACTTACAATGGTCAGCTTTTATTCATTTATGCTGTAGCAGCCATAACCCTTGCAGGGCGGCCTTGACTTATTGGGCTTACCGGTTACCTCTGCTTGGCTTGTCCTTTCACGTCTAGAGGTTCCCAGGGTTGATACCCAACAACTTGAATGCTGAAACAAATAAAGTCTTTTTGAAAGGTTTTATTCTTCAGTAGTAACATCCAATAACACAGTCTCTCATGGGAACAGAGGGCACGGGTAAAGAACTCAGGCACCTTGAACTGCAGGTCTAGCAACGTCTCTAATTCCACCCAGACAGTAGCCACTCGCAGCTGGGTACTTCAAGGCTGAACAGATCCCTGGAATGTTCTCTGTCTCCACAATGGTACTGGAAAACGTGAATTTGTCAATGTCCTTCCCAACTCAGTAACCAGACACTTCTCAGGATGCCACTTGACACCTTGAATCCTCCCTCAGTTACTGAGCCTCGGACCAGCCGGTTCCAAGACTTGGGAACAGACAGATCCCTAACCCAGACCAAGTAGGTCCATTGAGGGCATCTAACAGGAACATGTTGCGGGATGTCGAACACCCTGTGACCGGGACCCCTCACGGGGCTACCCCGGTCCTGGAACCAGAACAGACCACACGGGCCTCACAAACTCGTCGATTTGAACCACGTGACCCACACTTCTTAAGTACCCCTTCCCAGACTCCTCAGCGGGCCCGTCACTCCCACTGATTGGTTTCGAGAAGGCTGATACCTAAACATCCAACCGGGCCTAGTTCTAGCCTGTCATATGCACCTCACTGTTCACATGACCAGAACTTCTAACACAGCCTGGCCAAACTGAAGTTAAGGCCAACCTATGAAATTAACCCTCAGAACCCCTACTGTTCTGAGGCAAAAAATTAAATGTACATGCGTGTGACATTTTGTCCAAAATGTCATCCGCTACAATGCAAATCCTTTATCCCAGAAGGAAAAATAAACCTTTGCTGTAACTGCTTAAGAACTGTGAGTTGGAGTTCAGCTTTAATTTCTTTGCCAAGTCTGTCTAAATCTGATAGCCCATCTAACATTACTCTCTCTCCAGGCTGAAAATGGTTCTGTTTAAGTGTGTCTCTGTTGCTCCTCCATCCAGAGTTTAGACATTCTAAGCCCTGTACACATGGTCGGAGATTCCGACGAAATGTGTCCGATCGGACCATTTTGGCGGATATTCCGACTGTGTGTGGTCTGCATCAGACTGTTTCCGTCAGAGTATTCGACAGACCAACTTTTCCAACTTGCTGGTAAAATTTTCCGACAAAATGCTCCGATCGGACATACTCCGATCATGTGTAGAGAATTCCGATTGGACAAAGTTCCACGCATGCTCAGATCAAATTCCTACACCAAAGCTATTGGCTACTAGCGTGAACGTAGTCCCGTCGTAACAAAATAATGTAATCACGTCGGATTTTCCGACAACTTTGTCCGACCGTGTGTATGCAACAGTTTTGGACAAAATCCGTCGGACAAAATCTGACGGATTTGGTTGTCAGAATCACCGACCGTGTGTACAAGGGCTTACACTGAGGCAGTTTTCAGGCATTTTAGTGCTAGAAATAGTGCTTGTAAAGTGCATGAAAACTGCCACCAATGCCGCCCGAATGTGAAAGCCTGATTGCTTTCACACTGGGGCGGTGCGTTTGAATGGGCAGCGCTTCCAAAGTGCCTTAAAAGTGCTTTGGAAGCTCCGCAACATGGGCATTTTTAACCCCTTCTTTGGGGTTAAAAGCGCCCCACTAGCAGCCGAAAAGCGCCGCTTAAATAGCTGTAAAGCACCAATAAAACAAGCTTTACTGCTAACCCACAGCGGCCCCAGCATGAAAGGGCTCTAAGGCAGGAAGTGTGTTCTGGTCTTACCAGATCACAAGGTTAAATCTAATGAAAAAATGTAAAAGAAAAAGAATGCAATGAACATATTTAAACACTTCCATAGCGGCCTATAGTCATATGACGCTTTCAGAAACACTCTTCCATCCTGGGCGGGCGTCATATGATGTCATCTGCTTCTTGCTGCTACTGTGGGCACCCGGGGCCCACATCGTGGTGAACAGGCGTGTCCCTCGGGACACAGCCCATCCCTCTCACACATGTGGTATCACCATACTCAGGAGGAGTAGCAGAATGCATTTTGGGGTGTAATTAGAAGTATGCATGTGCTGTGTGTGAGAAATAACTTGTTATTATGACAATTTTGTGTAAAGAAAAATAAAAATAAAATAATTTCTTCAAATCCCCAAGAATTGTGGAAAATATTACAACTTCAAAAAACTCACCATGCCTCATACTAAATACCTTGGACTGTCTACTTTCCAAAAATGGGTCATTTGGTGGGTATGTGTGCTTTCCTGACTTTTCAGGGCCTCAAGAATTGAAATGGGAAGCCATGCATCAGGTGTGATCAATTTTAATGATGAGCTTGTAGACTCTATAACTTTCACACAGACCAAATAATATACACTTCATTGGGTTATTTTTACCAAAGATATATAGCAGTATAAATTTTGCCCCAAATTTAAGAACAAAAGTTACTTATTTGCAAAATTGTATCATAGAAACTAAAAAAAGTTTATTTTTTTCAAAATTTTTGCTCTTTTTTTCACTTATGTCGCAAAACATAAAAAACCCAGTGGCGATTAAATACCACCAAAATAAATCTCTATTTGTGTGAAGAAAATTACACAGTGTTGCATGACTGAGTAATTGCCATTCAAAGTGCGAGAGCACTGAAAGCTGAAAATTAGTAGGAAGGAGGTATAAGTGCCCTGTATTGAAGTGGTTAACCGCTTAAGGACCGCTTCACGCCGATGTACGTTGGCAGAATGGCACGGCTGGGCAGAGGCAGGTACAGGTACGTTGCCCTTTAAGTGCTCAGCCATGGTTTGCACACGTGCCGCGGGCAGCACACTCGCAACCCAGTCCTGAGCTCCGTGACCGTGGCCAAGGGACCCGCGGACCCGATCACCGTCGGGGTCACAGAGCTGAAGAACAAGGAGAGGTAAGTGTAAACAAACCTCTCCTCGTGCTTCCTAGTAAGCCTGTCACTGATCGTCTGTTCCCTGTTATAGGGAAAGACGATCAGTGACATCACACACCAAGCCACGCCCCTACAGTAAAAAAAAAAAACACACACACTTAACCCCTACACTTCCCCTAGTGGTTAACTCCATTCACTGCCAGTGACATTTTTACAGTAATCTGTGCATTTTTCATCGCACTGATCGCTGTATTAATGCCAAAGGTCCCAAAAATGTGTCAAAATTGTTCGAAGTGTCCACCATAATGTCGCAGTAACAATAAAAATCGCTGCTCATGCCATTACTAGTAAAAAAAAAAAAAATGTATTAATAAAAATGGCATAAAAACTACCCCTATTTTGTAGACACTATAATTTTTGCGCAAGCCAATCAATAAACGCTTATTGCGATTTTTCTTACCAAAAATATGTAGAAGAATACGTATTGGCCTAAACTGAGGAAAAAAAAAAGTTTTTTTATATATTGTTGAGGGATATTTATAATAGCAAAAAGTAAAAAATATTGAATTTTTTTCAAAATTGTCGCTCTATTTTTGTTTATAGCGCAAAAAATAAAAACCACAGAGGTGATCAAATACCACCAAAAGAAAGCTCTATTTGTGGGAAAAAAAGGAGGCCAACTTTGTTTGGGAGCCACGTCGCACAACCGCACAATTTTCAGTTAAAGCGACGCAGTGCCGAATCGCAAAAAGGGGCTCCTTTAGCTGCAAAATGGTCCAGGGCTTAAGTGGTTAAAGTGGTTGTAAACTTCAATCTTTGACCTGTACCTATAGGTAAGCCTAAAATAAGACTTGCCTATATGTACTGTAAATATCTCCTAAACGTGCACTGTTTAGGAGATATTTACTATATATGCAGCCAATGACGCCATCGGTGCATGCACTCTGAATGAACGGCCACCCGCAGCGCTCCGTTACTAGCACATTATGCCTTTACCTTGCAGAGAGAAAAAAAAAGCCACCCAGTGTTTTACTACCGCTTTAAGGGTTGGTGAGCTGCAATTTATAATTTTTTTGGGGGGTTTAGTACCACTTTAATCCCGTTAACTTATTTTAAGGGGCTCTCGATTTATCTAATGATGGCACAGTAATACATTCATAAATGGCAATGGACTGGGTTTCAAATGCCATTTTACGAAATAATGTGGCCTGTGAATGATTCATAACTCTGTATAGCCTGGCAAGCTCATAGTCAACCTCATTGCTTATATAATGGGTAGTTTATTTTATTTATTTATTTATTTATTTATTTTTTGTAGATGGTAAGCGTAACTGTGTAGACCAACATCCATCAAAACTGAAAATCTGCAGACCAACATCTTTCCAGCAGGGGGCAGCAGTGGTTGGGAACTCAAATCCTCCTATTCATTTTTTTTTTTTTTTGTGTTGGAATATTGCATTTCCTCTCTTTGACATTGTTCATAAGAGTTACTGAACCTAAGCATACTCTCCTCTTCTACGAGTTTTTCTATATTCCCTTTTGCTTCTGAGCGGCCTGACTTATCTGTCTTTTAGATCCTTGAATTTAATTTGAAAAAATACTTGAAAACTTCCATGGTTGAATACAATATTCTAAGTAAAAGGTTTATAACTAACAGGACAGACCTACATTATAGAATCTTCTGTAAAATAAAAACATTACAGTAAGATGCATAACATATTAAAATGTGTTCAAATTATTTAAATGTTTAATTGTTTTAAACATTTATTTTACATTTCTTTAGTTGCTTCTTGGTTTCTGGCCTAGGCTATAATGATGTCATATATCCCAGGAGGAGAGGAAGGGCTTTCTCAGCTAAGCACACCCTCTTGACTACATACCTGCATGCTTGAGGTAAGGGCAGATGTATTCCAGGATGTACTTGCAACATTAACGTGGTTGTAAAAGTCATTTTTTTTTTATCTTAAAGTGAATGTAAAGTTTTTTTTTTTTTCTATAAAAATAACAAACATGTTATACTTACCTGCTTTGTGCAGTTGGTTTTGCACAGAGCAGCTTGGATCCTCCTCTTCTTGGGACCCTCTTCAGCTCTCCTGGCCCCTCCCTCCTGTTCGAGTGCCCTCACAGCAATCGGGTTGCTATGGGGGCACCCGAGCCAAGTCAAAGCTCCATTTTTCTATTCAGACACAGAACCGTGGCCCGGTCCCATGCCCTCTCTCTCCTGATTGGCTAACTGACTTTGATTGACAGCAATGGGAGCCAATGGCACCGTTTGATGTGTCTCAGCCAAAAACTCCATCTTGGATTTACTCTGGTTATCTTTGTATAATATTATGGGATACGGGATAATATGGGAGTAAAGATGGGCAAAAAGTTAGAGGGGTTTTTAAACTAGGTGATGGGGGGGAGGGGGGCCTAGAGGTAGAGAAACGAGTCTGCTGCTGACTGTACTCACTGTGAAGACTTGAAAATAAATGCGCTTGATGGTATGGAGCTGCCGGCTGCTTTTATTCAATGACCGTTTCTCTATTGGTGTGTGGGAGGACACCTCAGCTTGGACACCCTGACTGCAAACTTCCTAAGTAAGACTTTGTTTTCCCCTGCTCTGAGCCATACAATCTTTGATCAAATCATAGAGGTAGAGATAGTCAGCGTGGAACATGTTCCAGAGGGTAGCATTGGGGGCATTAGTGGTAGGTTGACTAAAGCATATAAAGCCAAGGTAAGTATAGTAACAAGTCCTAGTTGCAATCTCGGAAGACACAATAAGAGGATTGAATGCAACTAAACTACGGGGCATGTTCACCAATGCCAGGAGCCTGGCGGACAAGATAGGTGGACTAAAGATACTGTTGTACGAGGAGGATTTGGATTTTGTGGGAATTTCAGAGACCTGGTTCAACAGCTCCCATGATTGGCTGGCAACCATTGAAGGTTATGCCCTTTATCGCAGGGATAGAGAGGGTAACAAAGGGGAAGGGGTATCCTTATATATCAAGAATAATGTACAAGTGAATGTGAGAGATGACATCACTAAGGGAGCTATGGAGGAGATATAATCCTTATAGGTAGAGCTCCAAAGGGATGAAGCTAAGGGGAAAAAAATACTGGGAGTATGCTATAGGCCCCCTAACCTGAGGGAGGAGGGGGAGACAGGCCTCCTATCACAATTTGGATTAGCAACAAGGGTGGGAAGTGTTATCATAATGGGGGATTTTAATTATCCACACATAGACTGAGATGAGGGAACCACCCATTCGTCTAAGGCTCGCCAGTTCCTAAATGTCTTGCAGGACAATTTCATGGTTCAGCTGGTAGACGCACCAACTAGAAGTAAATCGTTACTGAATCTACTGATTACCAGCAATACAGACCTGATCATGAATGTGGAAATATGGGGCAATTTAGGAAACAGAGATCACAGGTAGTGATGGACGAACTTCCGACGGGACGTTTCGCGAACGCGAAACGCGAACGGACACAAACGTTCGCGAAAACGACCGTTCGCCGCGGGCTCCATTGACTTCAATGGGAGGCGAATTTCGCAAACCTTTAGGTCGAATTTGCGGCCACGGGGTAATTATTAGGGGGTAGCACGTAGTCCCACCACCTGGACAATAGCATAATACATGTATGAGGTGAATTTGGGATCGATAACTACAAGCATTTTTTTTTTATTTGGGAAATTGTTCTGACAATTCAGGACTATGGAGCTAATGAAGGCAATGGAGGAGAGGGAAGGTCAGGGACCAGGGTAGGCAAACAAGAGGGTGCAGGAGATACAGAGCACTGACAGCAGCACCGTAATACAGAGCACTGACATCAGCACCGTGACATACAGCGCTGACAGCAGCTCCGTGACATACAGCGCTGACAGCAGCTCCGTGACATACAGCGCTGACAGCAGCTCCGTGACATACAGCGCTGACAGCAGCTCCGTGACATACAGCGCTGACAGCAGCTCCGTGACATACAGCGCTGACAGCAGCACCGTGACATACAGCGCTGACAGCAGCTCCGTGACATACAGCGCTGACAGCAGCTCCGTGACATACAGCGCTGACAGCAGCTCCGTGACATACAGCACTGACAGCAGCTCCGTGACATACAGCGCTGACAGCAGCTCCGTGACATACAGCGCTGACAGCAGCACCGTGACATACAGCGCTGACAGCAGCTCCGTGACATACAGCGCTGACAGCAGCTCCGTGACATACAGCGCTGACAGCAGCTCCGTGACATACAGCGCTGACAGCAGCTCCGTGACATACAGCGCTGACAGCAGCTCCGTGACATACAGCGCTGACAGCAGCTCCGTGACATACAGCGCTGACAGCAGCTCCGTGACATACAGCGCTGACAGCAGCTCCGTGACATACAGCGCTGACAGCAGCTCCGTGACATACAGCGCTGACAGCAGCACCGTAAGCAGCCCCAGGAGGAAGTCAGCACAGCACAGGGATGGTGTGATCCCCTCATAATAAGAACCCCCAGGAGGAAGTCAGCACAGCACAGGGATGGTGGGAGCCCCTCATAATAAGAACACCCAGGAGGAAGTCAGCACAGCACAGGGATGGTGGGAACCCCTCATAATAAGCAGCCCCAGTAGAAATATGACACCGCTCAACCTCTTCAAAGAGGAGGGTAGGGGCATATAGTACGGTGTGCTTTTTTGGGTCAGGGAAGTGAGCCAAATGAATTAAGAAGGTCTGTGTGCTTGATTCCAAAAATTGTTTATAGACATATACATGGTCTACTGATCACATGTGTTGAATTCCTCCGAGATCCATGCCTCATTCATTTTTAGAAATGTGAGGTAGTTAACACTGTGGTGAGCTAGGCGAGTACGCTTATCGGTCACAATCCCCCCTGCTGCGCTGAACGTCCTTTCGGACAGGACACTGGATGAGGGGCAAGCCAACAGTTCGATTGCAAATTGGGCAAGCTCTGGCCAGAGGTCAAGCCTGCCCACCCAGTAGTCTAGGGGTTCATCACTCCTCAGAGCGTCCACATCGGCCGTTAACCCAATGTAGTCGGACACCTGACGGTCTAGGCGTTCCCTGATGCTGGATCCGGATGACACCTGTCGATGGGTCGGCTGAAAGAATGACCTCATATCCGAAGTCACCAACACATCTTCAAACCGGCCTCTTCTTGCAGGCGCTGTTGGATTGGTACCCGCAAATCCTTCTCTGGGAGTGGGAATTGCTCCTCTGCCAGCGCACGCAAAAGCAGAATGCAGCATTTCTCGAAGCAAGGCCTGGAAGTGCTGCATTCTGACAGCCCTCTGCGACGGCGGTAACATTTCCGCCATTTTGTGTTTGTACCGGGGGTCTAAGTACGTTGCCACCCAGTACTGGTCCTTGACCCTCATGCTTTTTATACGGGGGTCCCTATTAAAACACTGGAGCATGAAGGCCCCCATTTGCACTAAAGTGGAAGCGGTGTGGTGGCCTGGCTCCTGCTCATCATCCAGGATAATGTCGTCCTCTTCATTCTCCTCTCCCCATCCTCGCACAACAGGGATCCCAGAAAGGTTTAAAGCATGCTCTTCTTGCTCCTGCTCATCCGCCCCGGCACCATCCTCCTCTGACTCCTCATCAGACTCCTGTTGTTGACTTGTCTCAGATAGAGTAGCCCCCCCTGGGAATTCATCCAGCATTGCGACTTCCTCATCTTCCCGCTCCTGCTCCTCCACAGCCTGATCAATGACACGACGCAATGCACGCTCCAGAAAGAAGGCATAAGGTACCATGTCACTGATGGCGCCATGGCTGCGACTGACCAGTTTGGTGATCTCCTCAAATGGCCGCAGAAGTCTGCATGTGTCGCGCATGAGCAGCCACTGGCGCGGTGAAAAAAAACCCAGCTCCCCAGAACCGTTTCTTTCGCAGAGTTCATACAGGTAGACGTTAACTGCACGTTTCTGCTGGAGCAGCCTATCAAGCATATAGAAGGTTGAGTTCCATCGCGTCGGGCAATCGCAAATAAGACGTCTGACCGGCAGATGGTGTCGCCGCTGAATGTCAGCAAGGCGAGCCATGGCCGTGTAAGATCTTCTGAAATGGGCCGAGATTTTCCTTGCCTGCCGCAAGATGTCCTGGACCCCAGGGTATTTGACAAGGAATCGCTGCACGACCAAGTTTAAGACGTGTGCCATGCACGGCACGTGCGTGATTTTGCCCTGTTTCAATGCGCTAAGCAGATTGGCACCGTTGTCACACACCACTTTACCAACTGTCAAATTGAGCGGTGTTAGCCACTCATCTGCCTGTGAACGCAAAGCTGAAAGGAGTGCCGGGCCAGTGTGGCTCTTTGCTTCCAGGCACAACAGACGCAGCACGGCATGGCAACGTCTCACCTGGCATGTGGAATAGGTTCTGGGGAGCTTGGGCGGTGCAGTGGAAGAGACGCTAGCAGCGGAAAAGGAGGAGGCAGCTGAGGAGGAGAGGGAGGAGGATGGAGTAGGAGGAGGAGAAGAAGAGTCAGGCCTGCATGCAATCCGTGGCGGTAAAACCAAATCTACACGGGTGCCACGGGTTACATGCTTGACGGCCGTCAGAAGGTTCACCCAGTGGGCAGTAAAACTGATATACCTTCCCTGCCCGTGTTTGCTAGACCACGTGTCTGTGGTCAGATGTATCTTGGCACCGACACTGTGTGCCAGAGATACATTCACTTGCCGCTGAACATGGCCATATAGCTCTGGGATGCCCTTCTCTGAGAAATACTTCCTTCCTGGGACCTTCCATTGTGGTGTTCCAATGGCCACAAATTTGCGAAAGGCCTCCGAGTCCACCAGTTTATATGGCAGTAGTTGGCGGGCTATGAGTTCTGACAAGCCAGCCGCCAACCGTTGGGCAAGAGGGTTATCCGGCGTCATCATTTTTTTACGCTCAAACATTAGGCCCACGGAAGCCTGCCTTTTTGCAGAAAAATGTGAGCTTGGCGTGATGGAAGGTGGAGTGGAGGACAATTGTGAGGAGAGAGGAGAAGGAGAAGTAGAAGACGAGGCTGGACGGTGAGAGCCTGCAGTGTGGCTTTGTGTGTTCCGTTGCTCCCACTGGGCTCGGTGATGGCTGCTCATGTGCCTTCTTAAGGCGGTCGTCCCTAGGTGAGTATTGGGCTTACCGCGACTAACGCGTTGACTGCAAAGATTGCAGATGGCAACGCTATTGTCAGCAGCGGACACGTTAAAAAAAGCCCACACTGCGGAGCCATGTGCCGGTGTCCTGGGAGCGCCAGATGTGACCGTACATGGTCGATGACTCGCTCCTGATACATTTGCAGTCTGCTTTGTCCCTGCTGTGCAATGTAAGTCATTGCTGCTTCTCCTCCCTATCTGCTGGTCCATATCTCCCTCTGAACTCCCCTCCTCTTCCTCTCTTGTGGGCACCCACGTGACATCACTAGACACGTCATCATCAACGTCACCTTCCCCACCGCTATAAGTAGAGTAGGCAGCAACACCGGGGACCAACCTCCTCCTTGGGCTGATCTGGGTACTGGCGTCAGACTGCTGAGTAGCGCTTGTTGCTACCTCCTCTTCCTGATCCAATACCAAGAGTGGCTGCGCATCAGAAATGTCCTCTTGATATGGATCGGAAAATAATTCCAGTGACTCAAGCGGAAGGTATGTGGTGGTGGTGGTGGTGGTCGTGTTGTTGGTGGTAGTGTCTTTGGGGGTGCACATAGCAGAGAGTGAAGAAGAGGGTGCAGATCGAGAGGATGAGGAGGGTGCAGAAGAGTAAGGCTGAGCGAGCCACTCAACCAAGTCTGGTGCATCCTTTAAAGTAATTGAACGCACCTTCTGCAACTTCCCACTTTGGCTCAAGCCTGTTGCTCCTGCCCTACCCCTACCACCCCTGCGGAAGGGCCTGCCTCTTCCTCTGCATGTCATTTTTTAAATGACCCTGTGACAAAACTCTTAGTCCCTATACCGCTGAAGGACTGCTGCAGTATAGGTGAGCGGTCAGCAGTGGTGCACGTCAACCCTATCTATTGTGGACCGATAGCGGTCCTTACAGAACAGCAGACTGTACCGCACTCAAGCCTATGTACCGTAGCACCCTATACCAAGTTACCAGTCCTTATAAGAACTTTTGTGGACCAAGCAGGTTGTGTATTAGTGTTTAGCAGACTGTACGTCAGTCCCTATACCGCTGAAGGACTGCTGCAGTATAGGGCAGCGGTCAGCAGTGGTGCACGTCAACCCTATCTATTGTGGACCGATAGCGGTCCTTACAGAACAGCAGACTGTACCGCACTCAAGCCTATGTACCGTAGCACCCTATACCAAGTTACCAGTCCTTATAAGAACTTTTGTGGACCAAGCAGGTTGTGTATTAGTGTTTAGCAGACTGTACGTCAGTCCCTATACCGCTGAAGGACTGCTGCAGTATAGGGCAGCGGTCAGCAGTGGTGCACGTCAACCCTATCTATTGTGGACCGATAGCGGTCCTTACAGAACAGCAGACTGTACCGCACTCAAGCCTATGTACCGTAGCACCCTATACCAAGTTACCAGTCCTTATAAGAACTTTTGTGGAACAAGCAGGTTGTGTGTTAGTGATTAGCAGACTGTACGTCAGTCCCTATACCGCTGAAGGACTGCTGCAGTATAGGTGAGCGGTCAGCAGTGGTGCACGTCAACCCTATCTATTGTGGACCGATAGCGGTCCTTACAGAACAGCAGACTGTACCGCACTCAAGCCTATGTACCGTAGCACCCTATACCAAGTTACCAGTCCTTATAAGAACTTTTGTGGACCAAGCAGGTTGTGTATTAGTGTTTAGCAGACTGTACGTCAGTCCCTATACCGCTGAAGGACTGCTGCAGTATAGGGCAGCGGTCAGCAGTGGTGCACGTCAACCCTATCTATTGTGGACCGATAGCGGTCCTTACAGAACAGCAGACTGTACCGCACTCAAGCCTATGTACCGTAGCACCCTATACCAAGTTACCAGTCCTTATAAGAACTTTTGTGGACCAAGCAGGTTGTGTATTAGTGTTTAGCAGACTGTACGTCAGTCCCTATACCGCTGAAGGACTGCTGCAGTATAGGGCAGCGGTCAGCAGTGGTGCACGTCAACCCTATCTATTGTGGACCGATAGCGGTCCTTACAGAACAGCAGACTGTACCGCACTCAAGCCTATGTACCGTAGCACCCTATACCAAGTTACCAGTCCTTATAAGAACTTTTGTGGACCAAGCAGGTTGTGTATTAGTGTTTAGCAGACTGTACGTCAGTCCCTATACCGCTGAAGGACTGCTGCAGTATAGGGCAGCGGTCAGCAGTGGTGCACGTCAACCCTATCTATTGTGGACCGATAGCGGTCCTTACAGAACAGCAGACTGTACCGCACTCAAGCCTATGTACCGTAGCACCCTATACCAAGTTACCAGTCCTTATAAGAACTTTTGTGGAACAAGCAGGTTGTGTGTTAGTGATTAGCAGACTGTACGTCAGTCCCTATACCAATGAAGGACTGCTGCAGTATAGGGCAGCGGTCAGCAGTAGTGCACGGCAACCCTATGTATTGTGGACCGATAGCGGTCCTTACAGAACAGCAGACTGTAACGCACTCAGGCCTATGTACCGTAGCACCCTATACCAAGTTACCAGTCCTTATAAGAACTTTTGTGGACCAAGCAGGTTGTGTGTTAGTGATTAGCAGACTGTACGTCAGTCCCTATACCAATGAAGGACTGCTGCAGTATAGGGCAGCGGTCAGCAGTAGTGCACGGCAACCCTATGTATTGTGGACCGATAGCGGTCCTTACAGAACAGCAGACTGTACTGCACTCAGGCCTATGTACCGTAGCACCCTATACCAAGTTACCAGTCCTTATAAAAACTTTTGTGGACCAAGCAGGTTGTGTGTTAGTGTTTAGCAGACTGTGCGTCAGTCCCTATACCGCTGAAGGACTGCTGCAGTATAGGGCAGCGGTCAGCAGTAGTGCACGGCAACCCTATGTATTGTGGACCGATAGCGGTCCTTACAGAACAGCAGACTGTAACGCACTCAGGCCTATGTACCGTAGCACCCTATACCAAGTTACCAGTCCTTATAAGAACTTTTGTGGACCAAGCAGGTTGTGTGTTAGTGATTAGCAGACTGTACGTCAGTCCCTATACCAATGAAGGACTGCTGCAGTATAGGGCAGCGGTCAGCAGTAGTGCACGGCAACCCTATGTATTGTGGACCGATAGCGGTCCTTACAGAACAGCAGACTGTACTGCACTCAGGCCTATGTACCGTAGCACCCTATACCAAGTTACCAGTCCTTATAAGAACTTTTGTGGACCAAGCAGGTTGTGTGTTAGTGATTAGCAGACTGTACGTCAGTCCCTATACCAATGAAGGACTGCTGCAGTATAGGGCAGCGGTCAGCAGTAGTGCACGGCAACCCTATGTATTGTGGACCGATAGCGGTCCTTACAGAACAGCAGACTGTACTGCACTCAGGCCTATGTACCGTAGCACCCTATACCAAGTTACCAGTCCTTATAAGAACTTTTGTGGACCAAGCAGGTTGTGTATTAGTGTTTAGCAGACTGTGCGTCAGTCCCTATACCGCTGAAGGACTGCTGCAGTATAGGGCAGCGGTCAGCAGTAGTGCACGGCAACCCTATGTATTGTGGACCGATAGCGGTCCTTACAGAACAGCAGACTGTACCGCACCCAAGCCTATGTACCGTAGCACCCTAGACAGACCAAGTTACCAGTCCTGATAAAGAGCTTTGTGGAACAAGTGAGTTGTGAATGATTAGCAGACTGCAGCAGAAGGGCAGCAGTCAAGTATAATATTCTTTCTATATTTGGAAGAAAGAATATTATACGTGTACAAGCCTATTACCGTACCACTGATACCAGTCCTGAAAAGAACCTTTGTGGAACTAATAGTAACAGCAAGTCTTTAAAATTATCCTCACTGCCTGACACACTGCTTCCTGCCTGTCCCTATACAAATTGGCAAAAAAGAGTAGGCTGGAACGATTAGCTGGAACAGCTCTTTTGTGGACCTGATAGTAACAGCTAATGATGATGATGATGATGATGATGAAGAAAGACTAATCTGGCTGAGCTGTCCCTAAAATAGCAGCATACAGCGCTCTGTCCCTTTATCTAAACTGACAAAAGAAACTCAGGCTGCTGACCTAACACCTATACCAGTCCTGAAAAGAACTTTTGTGTACCAAATAGCTAGCGTTTTCTCTGTCCCTACTCCACACAGGATCCTTTCCCTACAGTGACAGAAGAAAGAATGTAAAATGGCCACCGGATCGGGTGTATTTATAGGTTAGGGGGAATGTCCAAGTGTCCATGAGCTGTCATGTCTCAATTGGTTGTCCTGTAACACATGATAAACGTGTCACGAAAGGTTAAAGTTCTTGTATACATTAAACACGTAAGTCCGCCGGGGCGAACGACGGAAAAAGGCGTTCGAACCCGCGGACGGCGAAAGTCGGAAATTCGCCGCGAAACGACCGCCGGGCGAACCGTTCGGCCATCACTAATCACAGGTCAATTGGCTTCAGTATAAATCACACAAATAGGAAACATAACGGGAACACAGACACTGAATTTCAAAGGAGCCAACTTCCCTAAACTGCAAACCTTACTAGAAGACATAAACTGGGATAAAATCTTAGGCCGTGTACACACGGGCGGACTGTATGGCCTACTTAGTCCGTCATACAATCCGACGGACAGTCCATCATACTTTCGAATGAACGGACTTGACCACACACGGATGCACAAACAGTCCGTCGAAAGCTTGCGCGATGACGTGTACAGCACGTACGACGGGACTAGAAATAGGAAGTCCAATACACAGCAATGCAACCTTCCACCGTGTAAATCCTTTCTGAGCATGCGCCATTCTTAGTCTGTCGAACTAGCCTACTGACGAGCGGATTGTCCGCTGAAACCAAAGTATGACGGACAGAATTTCGAAAAATCTGAAATACTTAGTACGCCAGACTGCACGCTGAAAAAGTCCGCTGAAGCCCACACACGAGCGGACTGTCCGCTGAAATGTGTTTCGACGGACTAAGTAGGCCATACAGTCCGCCCGTGTGTATGCGGCCGTAGGAACAATGAACACGGAGGAGAGATGGGTTTGTTTTAAGCGCATATTAAATAAGGGCATTAGCCACTGCATCCCATTGGGTAATAAATTTAAAAGAGCGAACAAAAGTCTTTCATGGCTTAACTCCAATGTAAAAATGCATATAAAAGCAAAGTAGAAGGCCTTCAAAAAATACAAGGTTGAGGGATCATCATCAGCATTCAGAATTTATAAGGAATGCAACAAGAAATGTAAGGGTGCAATTAGGGCATATAAGATAGAACACAAAAGACACATAGCGGAGGAAAGAAAAAAAATCCCAAGAAATTCTTTAAAGAGGGATTCCACCAAAAAAAAAAAATATTAAAAGCCAGCAGCTATAAATACTACAGCTGCTGACTTTTAATAAATGGACACTCACCTGTCCCGGGTAGTGATGGCCGAACGGTTCGCCCGGCGGTCGTTTCGCGGCGAATTTCCGACTTTCGCCGTCCGCGGGTTCGAACGCCTTTTTCCGTCGTTCGCCCCGGCGGACTTACGTGTTTAATGTATACAAGAACTTTAACCTTTCGTGACACGTTTATCATGTGTTACAGGACAACCAATTGAGACATGACAGCTCATGGACACTTGGACATTCCCCCTAACCTATAAATACACCCGATCCGGTGGCCATTTTACATTCTTTCTTCTGTCACTGTAGGGAAAGGATCCTGTGTGGAGTAGGGACAGAGAAAACGCTAGCTATTTGGTACACAAAAGTTCTTTTCAGGACTGGTATAGGTGTTAGGTCAGCAGCCTGAGTTTCTTTTGTCAGTTTAGATAAAGGGACAGAGCGCTGTATGCTGCTATTTTAGGGACAGCTCAGCCAGATTAGTCTTTCTTCATCATCATCATCATCATCATCATTAGCTGTTACTATCAGGTCCACAAAAGAGCTATTCCAGCTAATCGTTCCAGCCTACTCTTTTTTGCCAATTTGTATAGGGACAGGCAGGAAGCAGTGTGTCAGGCAGTGAGGATAATTTTAAAGACTTGCTGTTACTATTAGTTCCACAAAGGTTCTTTTCAGGACTGGTATCAGTGGTACGGTAATAGGCTTGTACACGTATAATATTCTTTCTTCCAAATATAGAAAGAATATTATACTTGACTGCTGCCCTTCTGCTGCAGTCTGCTAATCATTCACAACTCACTTGTTCCACAAAGCTCTTTATCAGGACTGGTAACTTGGTCTGTCTAGGGTGCTACGGTACATAGGCTTGGGTGCGGTACAGTCTGCTGTTCTGTAAGGACCGCTATCGGTCCACAATACATAGGGTTGCCGTGCACTACTGCTGACCGCTGCCCTATACTGCAGCAGTCCTTCAGCGGTATAGGGACTGACGCACAGTCTGCTAAACACTAATACACAACCTGCTTGGTCCACAAAAGTTCTTATAAGGACTGGTAACTTGGTATAGGGTGCTACGGTACATAGGCCTGAGTGCGTTACAGTCTGCTGTTCTGTAAGGACCGCTATCGGTCCACAATACATAGGGTTGACGTGCACTACTGCTGACCGCTGCCCTATACTGCAGCAGTCCTTCAGCGGTATAGGGACTGACGCACAGTCTGCTAAACACTAACACACAACCTGCTTGGTCCACAAAAGTTTTTATAAGGACTGGTAACTTGGTATAGGGTGCTACGGTACATAGGCCTGAGTGCAGTACAGTCTGCTGTTCTGTAAGGACCGCTATCGGTCCACAATACATAGGGTTGCCGTGCACTACTGCTGACCGCTGCCCTATACTGCAGCAGTCCTTCAGCGGTATAGGGACTGACGCACAGTCTGCTAAACACTAATACACAACCTGCTTGGTCCACAAAAGTTCTTATAAGGACTGGTAACTTGGTATAGGGTGCTACGGTACATAGGCCTGAGTGCGTTACAGTCTGCTGTTCTGTAAGGACCGCTATCGGTCCACAATACATAGGGTTGACGTGCACTACTGCTGACCGCTGCCCTATACTGCAGCAGTCCTTCAGCGGTATAGGGACTGACGCACAGTCTGCTAAACACTAATACACAACCTGCTTGGTCCACAAAAGTTCTTATAAGGACTGGTAACTTGGTATAGGGTGCTACGGTACATAGGCCTGAGTGCGTTACAGTCTGCTGTTCTGTAAGGACCGCTATCGGTCCACAATACATAGGGTTGACGTGCACTACTGCTGACCGCTGCCCTATACTGCAGCAGTCCTTCAGCGGTATAGGGACTGACGCACAGTCTGCTAAACACTAATACACAACCTGCTTGGTCCACAAAAGTTCTTATAAGGACTGGTAACTTGGTATAGGGTGCTACGGTACATAGGCCTGAGTGCGTTACAGTCTGCTGTTCTGTAAGGACCGCTATCGGTCCACAATACATAGGGTTGACGTGCACTACTGCTGACCGCTGCCCTATACTGCAGCAGTCCTTCAGCGGTATAGGGACTGACGCACAGTCTGCTAAACACTAATACACAACCTGCTTGGTCCACAAAAGTTCTTATAAGGACTGGTAACTTGGTATAGGGTGCTACGGTACATAGGCCTGAGTGCGTTACAGTCTGCTGTTCTGTAAGGACCGCTATCGGTCCACAATACATAGGGTTGACGTGCACTACTGCTGACCGCTGCCCTATACTGCAGCAGTCCTTCAGCGGTATAGGGACTGACGCACAGTCTGCTAAACACTAATACACAACCTGCTTGGTCCACAAAAGTTCTTATAAGGACTGGTAACTTGGTATAGGGTGCTACGGTACATAGGCCTGAGTGCGTTACAGTCTGCTGTTCTGTAAGGACCGCTATCGGTCCACAATACATAGGGTTGACGTGCACTACTGCTGACCGCTGCCCTATACTGCAGCAGTCCTTCAGCGGTATAGGGACTGACGCACAGTCTGCTAAACACTAATACACAACCTGCTTGGTCCACAAAAGTTCTTATAAGGACTGGTAACTTGGTATAGGGTGCTACGGTACATAGGCCTGAGTGCGTTACAGTCTGCTGTTCTGTAAGGACCGCTATCGGTCCACAATACATAGGGTTGACGTGCACTACTGCTGACCGCTGCCCTATACTGCAGCAGTCCTTCAGCGGTATAGGGACTGACGCACAGTCTGCTAAACACTAATACACAACCTGCTTGGTCCACAAAAGTTCTTATAAGGACTGGTAACTTGGTATAGGGTGCTACGGTACATAGGCCTGAGTGCGTTACAGTCTGCTGTTCTGTAAGGACCGCTATCGGTCCACAATACATAGGGTTGATGTGCACTACTGCTGACCGCTGCCCTATACTGCAGCAGTCCTTCAGCGGTATAGGGACTGACGTACAGTCTGCTAATCACTAACACACAACCTGCTTGTTCCACAAAAGTTCTTATAAGGACTGGTAACTTGGTATAGGGTGCTACGGTACATAGGCTTGAGTGCGGTACAGTCTGCTGTTCTGTAAGGACCGCTATCGGTCCACAATAGATAGGGTTGACGTGCACCACTGCTGACCGCTGCCCTATACTGCAGCAGTCCTTCAGCGGTATAGGGACTGACGTACAGTCTGCTAAACACTAATACACAACCTGCTTGGTCCACAAAAGTTCTTATAAGGACTGGTAACTTGGTATAGGGTGCTACGGTACATAGGCTTGAGTGCGGTACAGTCTGCTGTTCTGTAAGGACCGCTATCGGTCCACAATAGATAGGGTTGACGTGCACCACTGCTGACCGCTGCCCTATACTGCAGCAGTCCTTCAGCGGTATAGGGACTGACGTACAGTCTGCTAAACACTAATACACAACCTGCTTGGTCCACAAAAGTTCTTATAAGGACTGGTAACTTGGTATAGGGTGCTACGGTACATAGGCTTGAGTGCGATACAGTCTGCTGTTCTGTAAGGACCGCTATCGGTCCACAATAGATAGGGTTGACGTGCACCACTGCTGACCGCTGCCCTATACTGCAGCAGTCCTTCAGCGGTATAGGGACTGACGTACAGTCTGCTAAACACTAATACACAACCTGCTTGGTCCACAAAAGTTCTTATAAGGACTGGTAACTTGGTATAGGGTGCTACGGTACATAGGCTTGAGTGCGGTACAGTCTGCTGTTCTGTAAGGACCGCTATCGGTCCACAATAGATAGGGTTGACGTGCACCACTGCTGACCGCTGCCCTATACTGCAGCAGTCCTTCAGCGGTATAGGGACTGACGTACAGTCTGCTAAACACTAATACACAACCTGCTTGGTCCACAAAAGTTCTTATAAGGACTGGTAACTTGGTATAGGGTGCTACGGTACATAGGCCTGAGTGCGTTACAGTCTGCTGTTCTGTAAGGACCGCTATCGGTCCACAATACATAGGGTTGACGTGCACTACTGCTGACCGCTGCCCTATACTGCAGCAGTCCTTCAGCGGTATAGGGACTGACGCACAGTCTGCTAAACACTAATACACAACCTGCTTGGTCCACAAAAGTTCTTATAAGGACTGGTAACTTGGTATAGGGTGCTACGGTACATAGGCCTGAGTGCGTTACAGTCTGCTGTTCTGTAAGGACCGCTATCGGTCCACAATACATAGGGTTGACGTGCACTACTGCTGACCGCTGCCCTATACTGCAGCAGTCCTTCAGCGGTATAGGGACTGACGCACAGTCTGCTAAACACTAATACACAACCTGCTTGGTCCACAAAAGTTCTTATAAGGACTGGTAACTTGGTATAGGGTGCTACGGTACATAGGCCTGAGTGCGTTACAGTCTGCTGTTCTGTAAGGACCGCTATCGGTCCACAATACATAGGGTTGACGTGCACTACTGCTGACCGCTGCCCTATACTGCAGCAGTCCTTCAGCGGTATAGGGACTGACGCACAGTCTGCTAAACACTAATACACAACCTGCTTGGTCCACAAAAGTTCTTATAAGGACTGGTAACTTGGTATAGGGTGCTACGGTACATAGGCCTGAGTGCGTTACAGTCTGCTGTTCTGTAAGGACCGCTATCGGTCCACAATACATAGGGTTGACGTGCACTACTGCTGACCGCTGCCCTATACTGCAGCAGTCCTTCAGCGGTATAGGGACTGACGCACAGTCTGCTAAACACTAATACACAACCTGCTTGGTCCACAAAAGTTCTTATAAGGACTGGTAACTTGGTATAGGGTGCTACGGTACATAGGCCTGAGTGCGTTACAGTCTGCTGTTCTGTAAGGACCGCTATCGGTCCACAATACATAGGGTTGACGTGCACTACTGCTGACCGCTGCCCTATACTGCAGCAGTCCTTCAGCGGTATAGGGACTGACGCACAGTCTGCTAAACACTAATACACAACCTGCTTGGTCCACAAAAGTTCTTATAAGGACTGGTAACTTGGTATAGGGTGCTACGGTACATAGGCCTGAGTGCGTTACAGTCTGCTGTTCTGTAAGGACCGCTATCGGTCCACAATACATAGGGTTGACGTGCACTACTGCTGACCGCTGCCCTATACTGCAGCAGTCCTTCAGCGGTATAGGGACTGACGTACAGTCTGCTAATCACTAACACACAACCTGCTTGTTCCACAAAAGTTCTTATAAGGACTGGTAACTTGGTATAGGGTGCTACGGTACATAGGCTTGAGTGCGGTACAGTCTGCTGTTCTGTAAGGACCGCTATCGGTCCACAATAGATAGGGTTGACGTGCACCACTGCTGACCGCTGCCCTATACTGCAGCAGTCCTTCAGCGGTATAGGGACTGACGTACAGTCTGCTAAACACTAATACACAACCTGCTTGGTCCACAAAAGTTCTTATAAGGACTGGTAACTTGGTATAGGGTGCTACGGTACATAGGCTTGAGTGCGGTACAGTCTGCTGTTCTGTAAGGACCGCTATCGGTCCACAATAGATAGGGTTGACGTGCACCACTGCTGACCGCTGCCCTATACTGCAGCAGTCCTTCAGCGGTATAGGGACTGACGTACAGTCTGCTAAACACTAATACACAACCTGCTTGGTCCACAAAAGTTCTTATAAGGACTGGTAACTTGGTATAGGGTGCTACGGTACATAGGCTTGAGTGCGATACAGTCTGCTGTTCTGTAAGGACCGCTATCGGTCCACAATAGATAGGGTTGACGTGCACCACTGCTGACCGCTGCCCTATACTGCAGCAGTCCTTCAGCGGTATAGGGACTGACGTACAGTCTGCTAAACACTAATACACAACCTGCTTGGTCCACAAAAGTTCTTATAAGGACTGGTAACTTGGTATAGGGTGCTACGGTACATAGGCTTGAGTGCGGTACAGTCTGCTGTTCTGTAAGGACCGCTATCGGTCCACAATAGATAGGGTTGACGTGCACCACTGCTGACCGCTGCCCTATACTGCAGCAGTCCTTCAGCGGTATAGGGACTGACGTACAGTCTGCTAAACACTAATACACAACCTGCTTGGTCCACAAAAGTTCTTATAAGGACTGGTAACTTGGTATAGGGTGCTACGGTACATAGGCTTGAGTGCGGTACAGTCTGCTGTTCTGTAAGGACCGCTATAGGTCCACAATAGATAGGGTTGACGTGCACCACTGCTGACCGCTCACCTATACTGCAGCAGTCCTTCAGCGGTATAGGGACTAAGAGTTTTGTCACAGGGTCATTTAAAAAATGACATGCAGAGGAAGAGGCAGGCCCTTCCGCAGGGGTGGTAGGGGTAGGGCAGGAGCAACAGGCTTGAGCCAAAGTGGGAAGTTGCAGAAGGTGCGTTCAATTACTTTAAAGGATGCACCAGACTTGGTTGAGTGGCTCGCTCAGCCTTACTCTTCTGCACCCTCCTCATCCTCTCGATCTGCACCCTCTTCTTCACTCTCTGCTATGTGCACCCCCAAAGACACTACCACCAACAACACGACCACCACCACCACCACCACATACCTTCCGCTTGAGTCACTGGAATTATTTTCCGATCCATATCAAGAGGACATTTCTGATGCGCAGCCACTCTTGGTATTGGATCAGGAAGAGGAGGTAGCAACAAGCGCTACTCAGCAGTCTGACGCCAGTACCCAGATCAGCCCAAGGAGGAGGTTGGTCCCCGGTGTTGCTGCCTACTCTACTTATAGCGGTGGGGAAGGTGACGTTGATGATGACGTGTCTAGTGATGTCACGTGGGTGCCCACAAGAGAGGAAGAGGAGGGGAGTTCAGAGGGAGATATGGACCAGCAGATAGGGAGGAGAAGCAGCAATGACTTACATTGCACAGCAGGGACAAAGCAGACTGCAAATGTATCAGGAGCGAGTCATCGACCATGTACGGTCACATCTGGCGCTCCCAGGACACCGGCACATGGCTCCGCAGTGTGGGCTTTTTTTAACGTGTCCGCTGCTGACAATAGCGTTGCCATCTGCAATCTTTGCAGTCAACGCGTTAGTCGCGGTAAGCCCAATACTCACCTAGGGACGACCGCCTTAAGAAGGCACATGAGCAGCCATCACCGAGCCCAGTGGGAGCAACGGAACACACAAAGCCACACTGCAGGCTCTCACCGTCCAGCCTCGTCTTCTACTTCTCCTTCTCCTCTCTCCTCACAATTGTCCTCCACTCCACCTTCCATCACGCCAAGCTCACATTTTTCTGCAAAAAGGCAGGCTTCCGTGGGCCTAATGTTTGAGCGTAAAAAAATGATGACGCCGGATAACCCTCTTGCCCAACGGTTGGCGGCTGGCTTGTCAGAACTCATAGCCCGCCAACTACTGCCATATAAACTGGTGGACTCGGAGGCCTTTCGCAAATTTGTGGCCATTGGAACACCACAATGGAAGGTCCCAGGAAGGAAGTATTTCTCAGAGAAGGGCATCCCAGAGCTATATGGCCATGTTCAGCGGCAAGTGAATGTATCTCTGGCACACAGTGTCGGTGCCAAGATACATCTGACCACAGACACGTGGTCTAGCAAACACGGGCAGGGAAGGTATATCAGTTTTACTGCCCACTGGGTGAACCTTCTGACGGCCGTCAAGCATGTAACCCGTGGCACCCGTGTAGATTTGGTTTTACCGCCACGGATTGCATGCAGGCCTGACTCTTCTTCTCCTCCTCCTACTCCATCCTCCTCCCTCTCCTCCTCAGCTGCCTCCTCCTTTTCCGCTGCTAGCGTCTCTTCCACTGCACCGCCCAAGCTCCCCAGAACCTATTCCACATGCCAGGTGAGACGTTGCCATGCCGTGCTGCGTCTGTTGTGCCTGGAAGCAAAGAGCCACACTGGCCCGGCACTCCTTTCAGCTTTGCGTTCACAGGCAGATGAGTGGCTAACACCGCTCAATTTGACAGTTGGTAAAGTGGTGTGTGACAACGGTGCCAATCTGCTTAGCGCATTGAAACAGGGCAAAATCACGCACGTGCCGTGCATGGCACACGTCTTAAACTTGGTCGTGCAGCGATTCCTTGTCAAATACCCTGGGGTCCAGGACATCTTGCGGCAGGCAAGGAAAATCTCGGCCCATTTCAGAAGATCTTACACGGCCATGGCTCGCCTTGCTGACATTCAGCGGCGACACCATCTGCCGGTCAGACGTCTTATTTGCGATTGCCCGACGCGATGGAACTCAACCTTCTATATGCTTGATAGGCTGCTCCAGCAGAAACGTGCAGTTAACGTCTACCTGTATGAACTCTGCGAAAGAAACGGTTCTGGGGAGCTGGGTTTTTTTTCACCGCGCCAGTGGCTGCTCATGCGCGACACATGCAGACTTCTGCGGCCATTTGAGGAGATCACCAAACTGGTCAGTCGCAGCCATGGCGCCATCAGTGACATGGTACCTTATGCCTTCTTTCTGGAGCGTGCATTGCGTCGTGTCATTGATCAGGCTGTGGAGGAGCAGGAGCGGGAAGATGAGGAAGTCGCAATGCTGGATGAATTCCCAGGGGGGGCTACTCTATCTGAGACAAGTCAACAACAGGAGTCTGATGAGGAGTCAGAGGAGGATGGTGCCGGGGCGGATGAGCAGGAGCAAGAAGAGCATGCTTTAAACCTTTCTGGGATCCCTGTTGTGCGAGGATGGGGAGAGGAGAATGAAGAGGACGACATTATCCTGGATGATGAGCAGGAGCCAGGCCACCACACCGCTTCCACTTTAGTGCAAATGGGGGCCTTCATGCTCCAGTGTTTTAATAGGGACCCCCGTATAAAAAGCATGAGGGTCAAGGACCAGTACTGGGTGGCAACGTACTTAGACCCCCGGTACAAACACAAAATGGCGGAAATGTTACCGCCGTCGCAGAGGGCTGTCAGAATGCAGCACTTCCAGGCCTTGCTTCGAGAAATGCTGCATTCTGCTTTTGCGTGCGCTGGCAGAGGAGCAATTCCCACTCCCAGAGAAGGATTTGCGGGTACCAATCCAACAGCGCCTGCAAGAAGAGGCCGGTTTGAAGATGTGTTGGTGACTTCGGATATGAGGTCATTCTTTCAGCCGACCCATCGACAGGTGTCATCCGGATCCAGCATCAGGGAACGCCTAGACCGTCAGGTGTCCGACTACATTGGGTTAACGGCCGATGTGGACGCTCTGAGGAGTGATGAACCCCTAGACTACTGGGTGGGCAGGCTTGACCTCTGGCCAGAGCTTGCCCAATTTGCAATCGAACTGTTGGCTTGCCCCTCATCCAGTGTCCTGTCCGAAAGGACGTTCAGCGCAGCAGGGGGGATTGTGACCGATAAGCGTACTCGCCTAGCTCACCACAGTGTTAACTACCTCACATTTCTAAAAATGAATGAGGCATGGATCTCGGAGGAATTCAACACATGTGATCAGTAGACCATGTATATGTCTATAAACAATTTTTGGAATCAAGCACACAGACCTTCTTAATTCATTTGGCTCACTTCCCTGACCCAAAAAAGCACACCGTACTATATGCCCCTACCCTCCTCTTTGAAGAGGTTGAGCGGTGTCATATTTCTACTGGGGCTGCTTATTATGAGGGGTTCCCACCATCCCTGTGCTGTGCTGACTTCCTCCTGGGTGTTCTTATTATGAGGGGCTCCCACCATCCCTGTGCTGTGCTGACTTCCTCCTGGGGGTTCTTATTATGAGGGGATCACACCATCCCTGTGCTGTGCTGACTTCCTCCTGGGGCTGCTTACGGTGCTGCTGTCAGCGCTGTATGTCACGGAGCTGCTGTCAGCGCTGTATGTCACGGAGCTGCTGTCAGCGCTGTATGTCACGGAGCTGCTGTCAGCGCTGTATGTCACGGAGCTGCTGTCAGCGCTGTATGTCACGGAGCTGCTGTCAGCGCTGTATGTCACGGAGCTGCTGTCAGCGCTGTATGTCACGGTGCTGCTGTCAGCGCTGTATGTCACGGAGCTGCTGTCAGCGCTGTATGTCACGGAGCTGCTGTCAGTGCTGTATGTCACGGAGCTGCTGTCAGCGCTGTATGTCACGGAGCTGCTGTCAGCGCTGTATGTCACGGAGCTGCTGTCAGCGCTGTATGTCACGGTGCTGCTGTCAGCGCTGTATGTCACGGAGCTGCTGTCAGCGCTGTATGTCACGGAGCTGCTGTCAGCGCTGTATGTCACGGAGCTGCTGTCAGCGCTGTATGTCACGGAGCTGCTGTCAGCGCTGTATGTCACGGAGCTGCTGTCAGCGCTGTATGTCACGGTGCTGATGTCAGTGCTCTGTATTACGGTGCTGCTGTCAGTGCTCTGTATCTCCTGCACCCTCTTGTTTGCCTACCCTGGTCCCTGACCTTCCCTCTCCTCCATTGCCTTCATTAGCTCCATAGTCCTGAATTGTCAGAACAATTTCCCAAATAAAAAAAAAATGCTTGTAGTTATCGATCCCAAATTCACCTCATACATGTATTATGCTATTGTCCAGGTGGTGGGACTACGTGCTACCCCCTAATAATTACCCCGTGGCCGCAAATTCGACCTAAAGGTTTGCGAAATTCGCCTCCCATTGAAGTCAATGGAGCCCGCGGCGAACGGTCGTTTTCGCGAACGTTTGTGTCCGTTCGCGTTTCGCGTTCGCGAAACGTCCCGTCGGAAGTTCGTCCATCACTAGTCCCGGGTTCCAGCGATGCCGGCAGCCGAGGCCGATCGATCGCTCGGCCCTCGGCTGCTGCCGCCACCATTTTAGGTGAGGGAATCAGGAAGTGAAGCGAATCGGCTTCACTTCCCGGTTCCCTACTGCGCATGCGCGAGTTGCGGCGCGCAATAGAAAATCTCTGCGCTGTCACTGGGACCCGTGTGTGTCCCAGCAGACAGCGCGGCAGGGCAGGAAATGGCGTAGACTCCCACGGGAGTCTATGCCGGGAAGTGGGTGTAAATACCTGTCTTTGACAGGTATCTCCACCCCCCTCCCCCCTGAAAGGTGTCAATTGTGACACCGAAGGGGGGGAGGGATCCGATCAGCGGAGGTTCCACTTTAGGGTGGAATCCCGCTTTAACCACTTGACCACTGGGCACTTAAACACCCTTAATAACCAGACCAATTTTCAGCTTTCGGTGCTCTCGCATTTTGAATGACAATTACTCAGTCATGCAACACTGGACCTATATGAAATTTTTGTCCTTTTTTTCACACAAATAGAGCTTTCTTTTGGTGGTATTTAATCACCGCTGGGTTTTTTTTTTTTTGTGCTATAAAAGAAAAAATACCGAAAATTCTGTAAAAAAACGAATTTTTCTTTGTTTCTGTTAGAAAATTTAGCAGATTAGAAATTTTTTCTTCATAAATTTTGGCCAAAATTTATACTACTACATATCTTTGGTAAAAATAAGTACAAATTGGTGGATATTATTTGGTCTTTGTGAAAGTTATAGAGTCCACAAGCTATGGTGCCAATATCTGAAAATTGATCACACCTGAAGGACTGACGGCCTATTTCAATTCTTGAGACCCTAACATGCCAGAAAAGTACAAATACCCCCCAAATGACCCCTTTTTGGAAAGAAGACATTCCAAGGTATTTAGTAAGAGGCATGATGAGTTTTTTGAAGTTGTCATTTTTTCCCACAATTCTTTGCAAAATCAAGATTCTTTTTACTTTTTTTTTTTTTTCACAAAATTGTCATATTATCAGGTTATTTCTCACACACAGCATATGCATACCACAAATTACACCCCAAAACACATTCTGCTATTACTCCCGAGTATGGTGATACCACATGTGTGAGACTTTTACACAGCGTGGCCACATACAGAGGCCCAACATGCAGGGAGCGCCATCAGGCGTTCTGGAGCACCCAGGACAATTCTGACATTTCTCTCCTACATGTAAAAATCATCATTTATTTGCTAGAAAATTACATAGAACTCCAAAACATTATATATGTTTTTTTAGCAAACACCCTGGAGAATACAATGGTGGTCTTTGCAACTTTTTATCTCGCACGGTATTTGCGCAGTAATTTTTCGAATGCTTTTTTTTGGAAAAAAAACTGTTTTGTGCTTAAAAAAAAAAAAAACACAGTAAAGTTAGCCCAATTTTTGCATAATGTGAAAGATGAAGTTACGCTGAGTAAATAGATACCTAATATGTCACTCTTCAAAATTGCACACGCTCGTGGAATGGCGGCAAACGTCGCTACTTAAAAATCCCCATAGGCGACGATTTACATTTTTTTTACTGGTTATATGTTTTGAGTTACAGAGGAGGTCTAGGGCTAGAATTATTTCTCTCGCTCTAACGTTCGCAGCGATACCTCACATGTGTGGTTTGAACACCGTTTTCATATGTGGGCGGGACTTACGCATGCGGTCGCTTCTGCATGCGAGCACATGGGGACAGGGGCGCTTTAAAAAAAACATTTTTTTTTTATTGTTCATTTTACTTTATTTATTTTAGTTTGACATTTTTTTCCCCAAAAATAATTTTTTTGATCACTTTTATTCCTATTACAAGGAATGTAAACATCCCTTGTAATAGGAATATGGCATGACAGGTCCTCTTTACAGTGAGATGTGGGGTCAATAAGACCCACATCTCACCTCTAAGCTGGGAAGCCTGAAAAAAAAAAAGATTCTGGCTTTGATCGTATTAGCGATTCGGTAGAAGCACCGGAGGGCGGAGGGCGGCGGGAGATGTCTATGGCTGGGTATTGCAGGGTATCACCGACTATGGCTGGGTATCTCAGAGCATGGTGTTGCAGAGTACTGCGTTGCAGAGCATTGCAGGGTATTGGCGGGTGTTGCAGAGCATTGCAGAGTGTTGCAGGGTATTGGCGGGTGTTGCAGAGCATTGCAGAGTGTTGCAGGGTATCGGCGGGGGTTGCAGAGCATTGCAGAGTGTTGCAGGGTATCGGCGGGGGTTGCAGAGCATTGCAGAGTGTTGCAGGGTATCGGCGGGGGTTGCAGAGCATTGCAGAGTGTTGCAGGGTATTGGCGGGTGTTGCAGAGTGTTGCAGGGTATTGCAGAGCGTTGCGGAGTGTTGCAGGGCATTGCGGAGTGTTGCAGGGCATTGCGGAGTGTTGCAGGGCATTGCAGAGTGTTGCAGGGCATTGCGGAGTGTTGCAGGGCATTGCGGAGTGTTGCAGGGCATTGCGGAGTGTTGCAGGGCATTGCAGAGTGTTGCAGGGCAATGCAGAGTATTTGCAGGGAATTGCAGAGTATTTTCAGGGAATTGCAGAGTAATGCAGAGTATTTGCAGGGAATTGCAGAGTAATGCAGAGTATTTGCAGGGAATTGCAGAGTAATGCAGAGTATTTGCAGGGAATTGCAGAGTAATGCAGAGTATTTGCAGGGAATTGCAGGGAATTGCAGAGTAATGCAGAGTATTTGCAGGGAATTGCAGAGTAATGCAGAGTATTTTCAGGGAATTGCAGAGTAATGCAGAGTATTTGCAGGGAATTGCAGAGTAATGCAGAGTATTTGCAGGGAATTGCAGAGTAATGCAGAGTATTTGCAGGGAATTGCAGAGTAATGCAGAGTATTTGCAGGGAATTGCAGAGTAATGCAGAGTATTTGCAGGGATTTGAGGGGTTAATTTTCGGTGAGCAGCGATGTGGGCACTGCAGATGCAGCCCACATCGCTGCTGACACCGATCTCTTCCCCCTCCGCTGTACCGATCGGTACAGAGAGGGGGAGGGAGGAACCGGCGTCATAACATGACGCCGGCTTGTTTACAAGTGATCACTCCGTCATTTGACGGAGCGATCACGTGGTAAACGGCCGCGATGAGCGGCCGTTTACCGTGATTCGTGATGCGCCGGGTCCACTGGACCCAGCGGTCACGGATGCTCTCGTGTGCGCGCCCCAGGGGGCGCGCGAGAGCAGAATTCTAGGAGGCCGTTAATTAACGGCCTCTTAGAGTTAAACAACCGCCCTGATGCCGTTAATCGGCAATGGGCGGTTGTTAAGTGGTTAAGTATGTAAACAGTAAAAAAGGAAGGACAGACCATATTGGCCCCAGAAAGAATGAGGAAGGTCATCTGGTTACAAAGGATGGGGAGATGGTGAAGGTATTGAATTTATTCTTCTCAGTCTTCATGAGGGAATCAGGGTCTTTAGTAACCAAAACTGTGTTTATCCTCGTGACACATCACAGGAAGCACCTCCATGATTAACAGAGGACAGAATTAAAATTAGACTTGGGAAACTTAACATTAATAAATCTCCGGGACAAGATGGCTTGCACCCAAGGGTACTTAGGGAACTCAGTCAAGTAATTGCCAGACCATTGTTCCTAATTTTTACTGTCTACTGACTGGAATGGTAGCAGCTGATTGGAGAAAAGCCAAAATACATCTCTGGGATGCTGTGTCTAATCACAGAACATCCAGTGCGCCCCCTACCTGGAAATGCAATAAAGCTACATGGGCTGGTCGGCAAAAAAAAAAAAAAAAACAGGAAAAAAAACTCTCCAAATGTCCCCCAATTACACAGCAGACCCCTGGATGGTTTTATGCGCTAAAAAAAAAACATAGAAGCTTTTAACCACTTGCTTACTGGGCACTTAAACCCCCCTCAGTCCCAGACCAATTTTCAGCTTTCAGCGCTGATGCACTTTGAATGACAATTGCGCGGGCATACAACACTGTACCCAAATGAAATTTCTATCATTTTTTTCCCACAAATAGAGCTTTCTTTTGGTGGTATTTAGTTACAGCTGGGAGTTTTATTTTTTGCTAAACAAACAAAAAAAGATGCAAAAAAAAAAAAAAAAAAAATCATGTTTTAATAGTTTGTTATAAAATTTTGCAAACGGGTCATTTTTCTCCTTCATTGAAGTGCGCTGATAAGGCGGCACTGATAGGCTGCATTGGTGGGCACTGATGGGCTGCATTGGTGGGCACTGATAGGCTGCATTGGTGGGCACTGATAGGCTGCACTTGTGGGCACTGATAGGCATAGTTAAGGCGGCACTAATAGGCACAGATAAGGCGGCACCGATGGGCACAGATAAGGCGGCACTGATGGGCAAAGATGGGCACAGATAAGATGGCACGGATGGGTGGCACGGATAAGTGGCACGGATGGGTGGCACGGATGGGCACTGATAGGTACCACAGATAGATGGGACTGATGGGCACTGATAGGTGGCACTGATAGGTGGCTCTGATAGGTGGCACTGCTGGGCACTGATGGGCGGCACTGCTGGGCACTGATGGGCGGCACTGGGGTGCAGCACCTTTGAGGCAGATTGGGTGGCACTGTGGGTGGCACTGTGGGTGGCACTGTGGGGTGGCACTGTGGGGTGGCACTGTGGGTGGCACTGTGGGGTGGCACTGTGGGCATTATGGGCACAGACGGGGGGCACTTACTTTTACTTTGTTATTTTTCAGGATGGCACTGCGGGAGGCAGGTGGGCACTGGCAGGTGGCATGTGGTGCCTTTCATTGCTGGCCGTGATCGGGACTGATGTCCCGATCACGGCCGCCGGTGATCGGCTTTTTTTTTTTCTCCTCGCGCTGTCAGCGCGAGGAGGAATAATAGCCGATTACCCGCTCCGTTCTATCACATGATCAGCTGTCATTGGCTGACAGCTGATCACGTGATAAGGGGTCGGGATCGACCCCTTACACGGATCGGTGATCAGGCGAGTCTCACGGACTCGCCGATCACAGAGCGCGCCGCGCGCGCCCCTCAGGGGGCGCGCAGGCCGCTCGTAACCAGGACGATGTCAATAGACGTAGTCCTGGAAATCTAGGTCCGCGCTAATGCCGTCATTCGGCAATAGCGCGGTACCCAAGTGGTTAAACACAGCTGTCAAAGTCATTTACCTGATATTTCAAAACTGTTTCCCTTTGTAGCTGTCATGTTGAGGCACTTTCTGTACATCACAGAGACACCCAAGGCATATTATTTAAAGGAATTGGACATTTTTAATGTTTCACGCTAGGAATTTAAAAAATGACTGCTCCTGGCTGAATGGATTTCTAAAAAAAAATGTTCTGCATTGGTACATGTTCCAGAGGGCAGTGAACACCCCAATACAATTTTTTTTTTTAACACCCTTTGCCTATTAGACCAAAAAATTGGCATTTTTAACTTTTTAACTGATTTGGCGGCCATTGATTGCAATGCAAAGAAGGGTTTTGGAACTTTAAATGAGGCACATGATGACCACTGGATTAGTTTGTAAACATGATAATATATTTATTCAGCAAGTACACATGTCAAAGCATATTGTACATAAAAAAACTATAAAATCTATATATATATATATACCACATATACCATACGATATATATATATGACACATTACAATTCATCTATATACTGTATGTGGATAGCACCATGACATTTTGCACTATAAAAAAATGTGAGCCAATGCTGCTTCATGTTGTGGGATCATTAAGTAAAGCAAAAGTTACATGGAAAACTCTAATGCCCTGTACACACGATTGAAAATTCGGTCAGCAAAAGTCTGATGAGAGCTTTTGGTTGGAAAATGCAATTGTGTGTATGCTCCATCAGACTTTTGTTGGCAGAATTTCAAAAGATTGGGAGCATGTTCTCAATTTTTTCGGTCGGAAAAAGTTCCAATTGGATATTCCAATCGTCTGTACAAATTCCGACGTGCAAAATTCCTATGCATGCTCGGAAACAATTTGATGCATGCTCGGAAGCATTGAACTTCATTTTCTTGGCTCGATGCATTGTTGTACGTCACCGCGTTCTTGATGGTCGAAAGTTCAGAGAACTTTTGCGTGACCGTGTGTTATGTAAGACAGCTTGAGCGGAATCCCGTCGGAATTCCGTCGGAAAAACCATCAGAGCTTTTTCCGACCAAAATCCCGATCGTGTGTACGTGGCATTGGAATAAAAAAATGCATCATATCTTGAAAACATATATACATATAAAAGAGCTTGATGCGTTTTGTGGATTTGTTCCACTTCCTCAGGGGCGGATGCATAAATTTTTTATTTTGGCTCCAAACATGCGGTACTGCAAGCTTAGGGCTGTCAAGAGTGTCTGTCCCAGGAGCTGTGGTGATAGAGACCCATGGGAAACCTGGGCGCACACGCTGTTGCCCCAGGAGGATGAGCGTCTCCATGCTAGAATCATTGGTAGTGCACAGCATCCAAGGAGTGTTAAGTTCTCACATAAGAGCATGGTCCAAGTGTGGTGTGCGATGGGCCCAGGATAAGCGGCTAGCAGGTTTGTTTAATCCAGATCGGGACATTATATACATCCTGAGTGTCCCAGGGTCCCACCCCCAGCATCACGCTGGCGTGATGGGTAAGGAGAGGTGTGCTCGCTGGAGCGGAGTCCCCCGCCTGCAATTGGAGCCAACAGCCCTGCTTGAATTGAACCCAGGACAGTTTGGCTAGCATTTTAGTCTTGTCCACCCTATCATCTCATTTTCTCCTAGGATTTATCTAGCTCTCATTGAGAACTCTTTGGAGATAACATAAGCAACCACATGAATTGTAATAAGATACTGTAGGGAAATTGCATGTTTTGGATTTCAAGCTTCTTTCTGTTGTTTTTCAAAGCTTGAAGACACCGATTTGTCAAAGTTGTCACAAAACAATGGTATTCAAATGTTTTAAAGGTCAAGAAAAATAGAATGGTATTTTGAACTAAAGTGGATGAGTCAAAGCCTCAGGGGTCAAATTCTATAGTGTAGATCAGCCTACCCTATTCTCTTTGCCGATTGGCTAAATCTGAAGGAACCATTGTACTCAGATTCTAATAATCATACAGAAAGTTACACTGTACCAAATACCAATAGTTGAGGATCCGGAAAGGTGGGGCAACGTGCATTGGAATGGAACTCTGTAGGCATCAACATGAAGTACTTTAGCACCTAAGGCAAATATGTCATATTCAAATATGTCTCACTCCTCCGACACCTGGAGTCTGATTGGGTGCTTCAGGAACTACCCTTTCTTTCTGTCCTTTAATGAAAGATCTATGACATTCTCAATAGACACACAACATTTATTAACCTTTTAGGTTTATGATAATGTTCTTCATTAATGTTTATATGGCGGTACCCCCGTAGGGGCTGCTAAGTGATGTGGCCCACCTGTCACCCTGCCCAGCCTGGCGTTCACTCCTTATTCACTCTCAGGCATTTGTTATTTTTATGTAGCAATATCCCACATAGGAACTGCTTTGTTTGTTCAATCTGTTACTCTGCCTCTCAATACCAATAACAGTCTCAGCTCCCTCTGGCACACCTGGCAATAGTGTAAGTGCAATGGCCAATGAAAAACACACACGTTATGATAAAACACTGAAATTGTCTTTACAGGAATATTTCTGTGTAAGAATAACAGACACAGGGCCTGCGCTACCCATAAGCAAGGTAGGCACCCGCCTAGAGCGTGGTTCTGTCAGGGGCGGCACTGGCAGGTGTGTAATGGGCCCAGGGCTGCATGTATTTGTGGGGTGCACCGCCCAAGGCAGCTGGGCTGCTCTGTGGGCCGGCGCCATTCACCGGACTCTCTGCGCGGCCTGAGTGTGCTGTGCCCATTGCCCCTCCCCCTGCCTCGGGGATCCTCTGGCCTGTTGTGTGAGAATGGCGAGTGGGAGGGGTGGAGCATGGTGCAGATGGCAGAGCGCAGAGAAACGGTGGTTGTTGCTGAACCAGCGGAGGATACCGAGGGGTGGCTGGGTGGCAGGACCCCAAAAGGAGTACTTTGTCCGGTGCTAGGAACCTGACAATGGAGCTTGGAGGCCATGGAGAGGTGAGGAGGATTCACCAATATACATTGTACTGGGCAAGGGGGGGTGTTCTGTGAGAAGTGCAGGGCTGTACCAATGGCTGGAGATGTACAGGTCTTTCCAGCCAGAGTTAGTAGGAATCAGGTAGGTCAGTGTAGTGGTCAGGTAGGTCAGTGTATTGGTCAGGTAGGTCAGTGTAGGGGTCAGGTAGGTCAGTGTAGTGGTCAGGTAGGTTAGTGCAGTGGTCAGGTAGGTCATTGTAGTGGTCAGGTAGGTTAGTGTAGGGGTCAGGTAGGTTACTGCAGTGGTCAGGTAGGCCAGTGCAGTGGTCAGATAGGTCAGTGTAGTGGTCAGGTAGGTTATTTTAGTGGTCAGGTAGGTTAGTGCAGTGTTCAGGTAGGTCAGTGTAGTGGTTGAGTAGGTTAGTGCAGTGTTCAGGTAGGTCAGTGCAGTGGTCAGATAGGTTAGTGCAGTGTTCAGGTAGGTCAGTGTAGTGGTCAGGCAGGTCAGTGTATTGGTCAGATAGGTCAGTGTAGTGGTAAGGTAGGTCAGTGTAGGGGTCAGGTAAGTTACTGCAGTGGTCAGGTAGGTCAGTGTAGTGGTCAGGCAGATCAGTGTATTGGTCAGATAGGTCAGTGTAGTGGTTATGTAGGTCAGTGTAGTGGTCAGGTAGGTCAGTGTAGTGTTCAGGTAGGTCAGTGTAGGAATCAAGTAGGTCTGTGTACTCTCCACCCCGCCACCTTCACCGTATACATGGGCAGATCAAAAGGGATGCGGTCTGGGGCGGGGTCAATGGGGGAGGGAAAATTAGGTTTTGCCTAGGGTGTCAGAAATCCTTGCACCAGGCTTGAACAGACAGTAACAATATATATTCGAGTAATCAACTAGAGAGCAATAACTTTCAGGGGATTCCAAACACTCGAATGTCCCCAAGAGCAGAGACACACTTAAATGGCAAACAAAACACAATATGACACTTTAAATTGGATTGGTTACCTCTACTATATGTAAACTCTATGAGTCCAGGCAGGAGGAGAGCAGAGGAATGACTCCCTTTGTGTCAGGCCTCTCTCTACTGTCCCCTGACACCACAGGCCAAACTAAACAAATCAACAAATCAACAGGTAATAGCTTAACTTCTTAGATAAACTGTCCCGCACACCCAATGCATATACAGGGCCCTGAATATGCATATGTGGATCCGTATAAAACGAATAGCTTCAGTCATTTTGAAGCAAAGATAAGATTTGATGTCTTCAGCTAGCCCCTTTCATTGGTGCACTTAAACTCCTGGATAGCGGGCCCAAACAACACAACTTGGCCCAGATTATCAAGTGAAACAGGCAGGGTTTTGTTCAACATAGGGGACAATGATGTCTGTATGCATTGTCCCAGAAATGGGTAGCCTTATCCCTTTATCCCTGTGGTACTACAAGTGTCAGCAGGTTGACTACCAGCAATAATATCTGTATACAGCGTTCAAATAACTCCTTCTGTAGTGCAGTGTCTCTATTCCCTGCAGATGGGCAGAAATGCCCTCTCACCATTCCCGACCCTCATGCTCTTATGCCTTCCTCAAGCACTTTGGCAAGGCCCTTCAGTCACACCTCCTGATCGATAGTTGGAGGGTGCTTCATCCCACCTGAGGGAACTGTTCTTGCAGTTGTTAGATCACCAAACACGTAAGCAAGCTAGATACATGTCTCATAAATACTATGAACATGGCAATAAATGTGGTCGTATGCTCACACAAGGGCTCTTCGAAAGAAGCACGCTCAGGCATACGTACAGAAGCTTCACTTGCCATCAGGTGAAATTGTAGTCCAGTCTTCTAAAATTGCCTCAGGGTTTCAGGAATATTACTCCCAACTGTATAATTTAACCCCTGACAACCCCTTGAACGCTCAGATGCCCTGGCGGCCATCCAGGAATATCTGGCCTTGGCTGATGTTCCTCCCTTAACCACAGATCAATGCGCCATGCTGGAGCTACTGATTACTCCTGATGAGATTGAGCTAATAGTGAAATCCTTCCCCAATGGGAAAAGCCCTGGACCTGATGGCTACACCAAGGCTATAGGGCTTTTCTTCCCCTCTTGGTGACCCCTATGTGTAGCTACTTTAACTCCATAGCTGAAGGCAATCCTAACCCCCCAAAGGCGCTGCTGGCTCACAGTACTTCCAAAAGAAGGCAAAGACTCTACGGTCCCCCAGAGTTACCGCCCCATATCCCTCCTCAACATTGACATTACAATCCTGGCAAAAATTCTAGCGAACAGGCTGAAACACATTAGGCCCCATATCATCCACCCAAATCAAACAGAATTTAGGGAAGCTAGAGACAATTCCATTAGAGCTATCCAACTAATTCACTGGACCCACGCCCATCCCGACCCTAAGCCTTACATAATTCTATCGACGGATCCCGAAAAGGCCTTCGACTGAGTTGATTGGTCATATCTGCGAGCTGTGTTAGAGACCCAGGGGTTAGGACCACATATGCTGACATCAATTATGGCCCTATACTCCACTCCTTGTGCACAGATCAAGGTAAATGGGGTGCTCTCCTCACAGTTCCCAATCAGGAATGACATGAGACATGGATGTCCCCTTTCACCCCTCCTTTTCGCTTTGGTATTAGAGTCATTACTGCATACCGTAAGAGCGAATGCAGATATAAAAGGTCTGAAAGTCGTCAATGCTGTCACAAGCTGTCAGCATACGCTGATGATGATCCACCTTTCGGAACCCCTGATCTCGTTGCCCAACCTGATGAGAGAACTCAAGCATTTTGGACTGCTTTCCAATTTCAAGATTAATTTATCAAAGTCAGAAATTCTACCCATTCCACTGACCCCCTCCTTGGCAAGCAGCTTGCGGGCCGCTTTCCCCTTTACCTGGGCCAGGTCCTCATTTAGATATTTGGGCAAACAGCTAACAGACTGCTTTGATACCCCCCCCCCCCCCCCCGCCCCGCTTGACTGATGCAGTCCAGAGAGTCCTTTCACAATGGACCAAAACCACCTTTTTGTGGCTAGGTCGAATAAACATCATAAAAATTAACATTCTGCCACGCATACTTCTCTTCCTACAGATGATACTGATACCCCTGCCCAGGAAATTCTTCACCCGGATATCTAGCATGCTGTCTGGGTTTATGGGGCACACACGGGAACCCTGAATAGCCTTGAGAGTGCTAAAGTGCTTGAAACAGGCAGGTGGATTGGGAGTCACCGACATACAAAAGTATTATAGAACTATCTTCAGAGGATCCTCAATTGTTATTTCCACACTCATTCCAAGCTATGGGTCTCCCTGGAAAAATGTTTGGCAGGGAGGAATCTGATGTATGCACTGTGGCTGTCCCAGGAACATGGGGGGCTGTCTGACACCACCGGCCCACACTCTTTCAGTCTGGGATCGAATTATCCCAATTCTGAACCTGGGTGGGTTTCTGTGGTTCCCTGCTGGTGAACAAATAGCTTTTTTTGGCCCCTGGGTAGATGACGGCAATGGCAGTTGTGGTAAATGCACGAGGAATGGTAAGCTACTAAGTTTTGAGACCCTACAGGACAGACATAGCGGCTCCCAGATACATTTTTGGAGGTACAGACAGCTCCACCTCTTTTTTTGAGATCCATGGCCACTCTATAAGAGACATTTCCTCTCTCACACCCTTCAAATGCCTCTTTGTAGAGGATGACCCAATAACCCACATGGTCTCGGAACTGTACCGCCTGCTAGGCTCCACTACCGCCTGCTAGGCTCCACTACGACCCTAAACCTACACACATGCGGGAATGGGAGAAAGACCTAGGGCTTGAATTTACCGCAACTCAGCTGGCCCACCTTTACCAGCTCACTCACTCAAGCTCTATTGAATCTAAAATGCAAGAAACAAACTATAAAGTTCTGTCCCGCTGGTATAGGGTGTCAGCAGATTTGGCACGTATCTACCCTTCTGTATCAGACCTATGCTGGCGAGACTCCTGCACATATGGTGGGAGTGCCCCTGGATCAAGCCCTATGGGGAAGACATCAAATCCCAAATCCTAGGTCTAAATATCCCTCTATCCCCAGTCCACTTCCTCCTACATGTCCCTCAGATCCCGATTAGTCGATATAAGAAGAACACTTACTCCCAATTTACTGGAAGCAGCCACAAATTCCTACAAGGGAGAAATGGATTGGCAAGGTGAATGATATTCGTGAGGCAGAGGACTGGATAGCGACGTGTAGGCGTACTTGTGGATGCTTCAACAGTATATGGGCATCCTGGATAGACTATGTGGCCAACTCAGGGCACGTATTCTCCAGTCTAGACTTAGCACTGCTAGAGCTGGCAGAACCATCCTTTAGATCCTGTGAGGGTAGAGACACTCTTGTTGTGAGATAGCCTTCCCCATTCCCTCTGGAGGTTGTCTGGCCTTGGAACGGCTCACTCGATGCAGATCGAAAGACTTCACATAAGAATACAGGTATGCTCCGATCCCTTTGCTTCCTTAATCTCTCCTCTTCTCTTTTCTCTCCCCCTCCTTATTCTTTAGAACAATATAAACTCTCCAGGTTACGTGGGTTTGGACCTTCATTTCACTCACACTGTACTAACTGGACTTATGTCTACAGTGCCTTGCTGCTGAAGGGGAAGCCTACCTTCCGGGGGATGGCATAGTTTTTCCCTTTCGGCACTGGATGTTTACCACAGGCACTCCTGAGGAAACTACTTTGGAGCAGATGGACACTGCTTCTACTACCGTCACTGAAGTCACCATGCCTCCTTTGGAGAAAGCGGTGCGCACAAAATCTTCCCGGAACCATCATGGAGGTCCGCTACCAAGTCTGGCTGGATCCAACCGGTGGGAGAAGGTCGCTTCGGGAAAAAGTTTGACTGTGAGTACACCTTTAGTGAATTATTTACCGGCAGAGCAATTTAGGGACTTGGAGTTAGAGTCTCTGTCGGATACGGAAGATGAGGACATTTTGGGGACATTGTCGGAGGAGTTGTTGTGAGCTGGAGGGGATGATGTAGCCGCCACTTGTACAGATGTTTCGGACTGGCTATCTCTAACCTCAGGGGATGAAACGCAGAGTGCGGAAACCCCCGTCACGGTAAATGTGACTCTCCCTAAACCCGTGAATCTGCCCACACTTAAAAGGGACTCTGCCACGTTGGTACAACGGTCCCCAAACTCCTGCATACCACCTGGGGAAGGAAGTGCCCGTGCATTAAAGAGACTTGCAAGGTCACAGACTCCTTCATAAGAGAGTAGCTAATGAGTACGGGTTGGAATTCCCCTATGTTCCAAGGGACATTATGACTGTCATTGAAAAGAACCATGAGGCCTGGTACGAGGACGATGTTTGGAGCCAAAAGCTAAAAGTACCAAAGCCGCTCCAGAAAAAGGCTTTTTCACCGGAGCTTTATGAGCGGTTTGTCGGATGCCTACGGCATTGGAGCTACGGTCAGGATATCTATGAAGACAAAGTGGTGATCTGCAGACCGGACAAAGACAGTGCCGTGTACTTTATTACTACTGTGGATGCACAGGGTAAAGATTTAACTTTGCCTGATCCCCGTTTCTACTGGTGAACTGTTCCCGAGTCAAGACTTTGAATTTGCAAGAAGAGCTTCTCCAGGTCTTCATCTCTTTGCATTTTCCTTTGAAACTACTGAACTATGGGGTAGTTAGACAGAGTCAGTAACACAGAGAATGGAACATCAACCGTGTCAAGAACATTTAAACTGGTTTAGGTCAAAGACTGCACTTCAGCGACGCATACCACTAGGTGGCATCATTCGGCACAATTAGTATTGTTTTGTTTTAAAAATAAAAAAACTGTTTTAGAGATTTAAGAGATTTTAGAATTTAGAGGAGAGGAATCCACGGAGATAGGTGGAGTCCTGCCTTCTAATAGTCTAGGTGTAAAATACTGTATATATGTTTTTTTCTTTTCCAGGATTCACCGGAGAGCATCTACCAAACCGCCGGAGAATGGGTGGGTTAGATAGGCAGGAAGGCTTGGGTGGTAACTGTAATGTGAGATGATTCTGTGTTTGATACTATATGGAAATTTTACTGTTGTTTTCCCTCCCTCTTTTCCTTTTCCCAACCCCAACATTCAGGTACTCTAATGTTTTTTTTTTTTAGGATTAGTTGTTAGCTCTGGGTTTCTTTTTCCTGTCTTTCCCAGACGATGGGGACATCGTCTAAATGAGCAGGGGGAGTGTCACATACCTAGTAGTTGAGCCTGGAATGCAGGGAGCGGCCCCTCGTATCCCCTGGTTAAAGAACCCCTGGAGGTGGAGACAGGTATTCAATAGCTCAGGGGGCACAAGTGCCTGGCAGGTAGTACTGGTCCGGAGAATCAGCTGGGCACCGACAGCAAGTTGGCAGAGCAGGAGGTGCTTGACTGTAGCGGGCAGGCACAAGTGCGGAGACTGGCTGGTGAGCAGACGTCCGGTAACACAGGAACTCAGACAGGCAACAGGAACAGCAGAGTCGGGTACAGGCCGGGTCAGCAGGAATCGGTCAGCAAGGTACAGAGGATGAGGCAGAGACGTGGTCAGACAAGCAGGGGTCGTGGGCAGGCAGCAACGGATCAGGGTCAAGGAACAAGCCGGATATCAGGAACCAAGGTAACGGGTACAGATACTGGAAGCAAGATCACGGACACGCTGTAGACTGGACAGCACGGGTAGGAGGGAGCCAGTGACTAAAGAAGGCCTTAGGGCGCCAAACGGACGTACGACGGGTCAGCGCGCCCTTGCACGTACACGTGCACCCGTTCGTGACCTGCGTGCGTGTGTGTGCGCGTTCGCGTCGACGCGAAAGCGTTCGTTCGCTTTAGCGCGCGTCCAAGGGGAACGACGGACTCTCCACGACGGGTTCTGACGGGTAAGACTCCTGTGTTTGGCCGAAACGTCAGAGTGGTCGTGACAGGGAGTGTATAGGGGTGGGCTCCTGAGGAGCATGCGCTATGCATTTTTTAAAGTTAAAATCTTCCTAAACTGCAGTTAGGTTTGGGTTTATTTGTCTAAATTTGACTTCTGCATCAGTCTGACTGGATTGTGAGATGTTCAGCCTGACCACAGGGGGCACTGTCTCTTCTGGCAGGCGTGGAACTAGGGTCTGGTCAGGTGTTTAAATTACTCTCTCCCTTGGAGTCAGGTCAGTGGTAGTGGTCCTCTCGCTGTGCCCTCTGGAAGAGGGTATTTAAGATGCAGACGTCACGTGGTTCGGGGTTCCGGTCCAGTATGATGTGTTGACTACATGGTCCTGGTCCTCCTGACCAGCCCCCAGGAAGGCCATGGCCTGGGGTGGGGATCCACCCAACTGTAATGCCTCGGGGCTGGCTAGCCCAAGGCAGGGAAACTAAAGGAGGATTCTGAGGTGGTTGGGTGCCATCTCCGGTTCGGGAGAGACCCATTGTACTTCGAGCACTCCAGGGGAGGACTCTTTAGAAGAACACCACGTACGGGTTGATTTTCTTAACAAGAGCCTGGAAGGGCTGAAGTTACCGAAAGAATCTGGTCTTGTGGATATCGCCAAGCAGGCTGAAAGATCCAGCTATCCTACAAGTGTTCTAAAGCTTAATTTCCCTACATGTTCTGCAACAACGTCTGTGACAAAGACTTTGTTCCTGAGTAAGCACCTTGTTGGCTGCTAGTCCTTGTGAGAGAGGGACTGTCCAACCTGAGTGTTCATCCAGCTGCGAGTGGCTATTCTCTGGACGCAGTCAAAGTAAGCAAGTTCTTTAACGTTTTTGGACTTTGACATTGAGAGTACCTGAACTTCCCTTTCCAACCCTCTGATCCCAAGTTGAAAGACCAAAAAAAAAAAAAAATCCATTCAAGTGGATCTATTGTCAGTCTCAAGTTAGCGGGTCATCTACCACGGGACATCCCCTAGACGTGTCACAAAGAGAACGGAAGGTAACACTAAGCCCAGAAATAACCAGCAGCTCCTTCGGGGGTTAGTGCTACATGCCTCATCGCCGTTACAACTCATGAGTGCTTCCAGTCAGGTTGCCGTCACGCTGGGCCTGTTGTGTATATATAATAATATATTCCTGTTGCTGAACTTGGACTCTGTGTGTTTTCTGCCCGCCACATCATGCTGCACCTACCCTCGTGCTTGCACATGATTGGATGAGTGACTTCATCACAATTACACAATATTTACTATGTTAAAGCGGATCCCCCCCAACAAGAAAGTGGCAATAATATGTAATACAATGCACATACACAAGTACACAATGCCTTTCTTTCTTGTGGTTCCCATTTCAGACTGCCTCTGTGTAGCCAGTGTCCCTACCCTTGACCCACCATTCTGAATATGTATGTCATCCTGCATAAGATGGAGTGTATGATGCCATGCGTTTCATTTCACACACGTAATGTACATTACACTCATCACACACTTGCTGTACGGCGCATTCATGAGATGAAGTATGTGAGGTTATGCGCTTCATCTCGCACATATACAGTATGAAAATACTGGGAGATCTTGAAAGATCTTGCAGCTTAGATATGGGATCTCCCTAAAGGCAGTAGTAAAGTTGCGAGGGAGGGCGAGGTTACCTCACTAATTCCTTTATGTTAAACAGTTTTAGATGATTTCACATCAGTATGCAGTGGTGCATGCTGATATAAATTTTTGTAAATGGGGGCAGGTTCACTTTAAGTGAAAATTCACTTTGCAAAGAGAAAATTCACTTAGCTTTGTGCAATTTGTGCTGACTTCAATTATCCAATCATATGCTATCAAGATCCATTTTTCAACAAAAAAATAAACACATACACTATATTACCAAAAGTATTGGGACAAATGCAATTTACACGCACATGAACTTTAATCATCCCAGTCTTAGTACGTAGCGCTCAATATTGAGTTGGCCCACCCTTTGCAGCTATAACAGCTTCAACTCTTCTTGGAAGGTTTATGAGTGTCTATGGGAATGTTTGACCATTTTTCCAGAAGCGCATTTGTGAGGTCAGGCACTGATGTGATGAAAAGGCCTTGCTCACAGTCTCCGCTCTAATTCATCCCAAATATGTTTTATCGAGTTGAGGTCAGGGCTCTGTCAAGCTCCTCAAACCCACTCATACATGTCTTTATGGACCTTGCTTAGTGCACTAGTGTGCAGTCATGTTGGAACAGGAAGGGGCCATCCCCAAACTGTTTGCACAAAGTTGGGAGCATGAAATTGTCCAAAATGCCTTGGTATACTGACGCCTTAAGAGTTCCTTTTACTGGAACCAAGGGGTCAAGCCCAACCCCCGAAAAACAACCCCACACCATAACCCCCCCTCCACCAAATGATTTGGACCAGTGCACAAAGCAAGATCCATAAAGACATGAATGAGCGAGTTTGAGGTGAAGGAACCTGACCTCAACCTGATAGAACACCTCTGGGATTAGAGTGGAGACTGCGAGCCAGGCCTTCTCATCCAACATCAGTGCCTGACCTCACAAATGTGCTTCTGGAAGAATGGTCAAACATTCTCATAGACACACTCCTAAACCTTGTGGACAGCCTTCCCAGGAGATATGAAGCTGTTAAACCTGCAAAGGGTGGGCCAACTCAATATTGAACACTACGGACTAAGACTGGGATGCCATTAAAGTTCATGCAAAGAGCTCCTTGGGTGAGCTACTGCTCGATTAAATGCCCGCCTTAGATTAGTATGTGAGTAGCCTCTCAAAAAAAGCTGATCACATAGGGCATTGGCTTGTGTCCGAAAAGTGTGCAGTTCCTTTGTAAGTGCAAATATTGTGCGTACAGAATACTGCACACCAATGGTCGAAGGTGGGCACTTGATGCATGAAGTAACAGGCCGTCAAATTATAAAATAGATCTGTGCCTAAAGTACCGTCCAAATGTTTGACGCTAGTCAAATCCAAAAAGGGGATCCGAGTATCCTCAAAACTGAATGTAAATTTCAAATTAAAATTGTTAAAATTGCGGCAATATTGCATCGCAGTAGTGTGAACAAAGTCTAAAACCTAGAACAGGGCCCATATCATATATGGTAACTCATAAAGTAGCACATTTGGGAGCAAAAAACACCATATGAGATGTATACAACTACCTTGATGAGAAGGAAGCAATATTCCAGAAGATTCACACATCACATTTAGTCTAAATCTAATGGAATCACCAAGGATCATATTAGTGCATTCATGCCAAAACAATTTAAAAGACCCATCAAATTTATGTTCTAATTTTAGGAATCAAAAAGTCCTCAATATAACCTGTATGGTTATATCCCAAACCCTACTTCAAAGAAGTCACTGCACTGTACTGATGATGGCCAAAAGCCTGAAACAGCTGTACACAGTTTGAAATAATGGGTCGTGAGCAGGCCCAGACTGGCTATAGGGCACAACGAGCATTTGTTCGGTGGGTCGGGCCACCAGGCCACGTGTCCCAGGGCTGTCTTTAATGCAGGGTGATGTGGGTCGGGTTGGTCTCTGGGAAGATGGCGGAGGAGGCAGGGTCTCTCTCGTGTCTCGTCATTTGGAAGGTCAGTATGGTGGCGGCACCTGTTCTGAGGTCGGTGCAGAGACTCTGGAGGGAAGTGGAGATTCTCCTCAGATTGTTATCACTCCAAAATAGACTAAGAGCTGGGTGACTCCGTCTTCTCCTTCAGCTGCTCCACACCCAGAACAGCCCTTTGATAATTCCAAATATCAGATTCAACAGCACTACTTCTACACCGCATTTACCTTTGTGGATTATGATGTAGACCTCTCCAAGTACCGCCTCCCTCAGCCTTCATCTAGGAGAACCTCCCCCTGTCATTGAGTGGGTCTTCTTCAGGGAGACACGATTGGTAACACAGAGACCACCTAAATCATGGGTGGCCTCCCGACTCAACACTGAAACCACCACTGATGAAACTGCAACTGTGCAATAAATAATAAATCCTCTGTATATTTAAAAAAAAATGCAGGGTGTTGGAACAGTGAGTGGTGGGGCTGGAGCACTGAAAGGCTAAATTGGACTGGAGCAGGAGGAGAGCAGGGATCAGCAGTGGGTGTTCAGTGGACATCTTAGCTGTTACTGTGAGTGCTGGAGGAGGGTGAGGATCGTGGCCAGAGGAGAGGAGATTGCGGCTGGAGGAGAGGAGATTGCAGCTGGAGGAGAGATGATCATGGCTAGAGGAGAGGGGAGATCGAAGCTGCAGGAGAGTCAGTGGGGATTGCAATGGGAGCCTGGTGGACATCTCTCCATTGCATTGGCATAGATGAGGTGCTGGAGAAGGCAGCACCCTCAGAGGTGAGTGCAGCGGGATTTGGGGAGATGCAGCAGACAGCCTAATACTGGGATGTTGGGGTGGAGAGCTAAATTGCATGGGGAGGGGGGTGGGGCACTCATAAGCTGCACTAATGGGCACTGATTGTCAGCACTGATAATCAGAGTCCTGATTATCTGTGTAAATGTCCCCCGTCACACTTGCCGGTTACTGACTCTCGTTTCCTCATGCTATGACAGCATGTGAGAAAGAGAATGCTGATAACCCGCAAGTGTGCTTACATGATTGGACACAGCTGATCATAGGGTAAAGGGCCGTTGTGATTGGCACTTTGCCATGATCTGTGATCAGTCGTGCCCCGTGAGCGCTTGGGAGGTATGGTTCTGAGAGGATATCCATGGACACCGTCCCAGAACAATAGAGCTGCACTATAGCCATCTTTCGACTATAGCGTGGGTCTGAAGTGGTTTAAAAAAAATAGGCTGCTCAGTATAATATGCCCGGGCCTATTTTTTGGCTCAATCCAAGCCTGGTTGTGAGGGTTTGCTTATGATGTAGAGCTTCAAGGACTTGCCAGCTTGCATTGTAAGGGCTTTCTGCCCACTTTTATTCATACACAAAAGTTCCTTCAGCGCAAGTTAACACTTAACACACTGCTTTCCAGGTGCTTTTGCTGCATGTGAGTTTTTGATGTGTTTTGGGTGCATTTTTGATGCAATGCAATGCATATTTCCTCATCTTTTTTCTTAACTTTAAATAAGAACATATGTGTTCCAGTGTATTTTTGGTAAGTTTAGGCGCATTCTGGTGCGTTCCAGTGCATTTTTGATGCTTTTTACAGTATTCAAGTATAGTCCAGTGCAGGAAAAATGCAGCATGCTCTTCTTTTTTTCTGAAACTGGAACTGCAAACACTGGTGTTAACTACGCCATAAAAAAGTATATAACCTACTTACCATGCGTTTTTGATGCAGAAAAAAATGCACTGAACTGCATGTGGTGTGAACTGGCCCTCATAAGGATTTTACCATGTAGGGGTTTTCAGTATCACACTGAAAAACACATCAATTCAGCCTTCTTTTTAGTTTGCTTGGACCCTCTTACTGCTTTCACACAAACTGTGTTTCCCATGGGGTGGGAAAAGCACTGAGCCTCAGTTAGCTCCTAAACTAAATGACTTGTGCACAGCTGACTAATAAGGAAGACTGGTTGCCAAGTAAGATGTGGACCAAGAAACTGAGACTTTATTCCACCCAAAGCTCTAAAAAGTCTCTGGGCTCCAGGATTCAACGGAGTATGGAAGAGCCCTGGGGCCATCAAAAAAAAGTTTAGGTGTATAAAAATATTATTTTTTAAAACTTACAATTCTGAGTTTGAAAGTCAGAATTCTGAGTTTGAAAGTCAGAATTCTGAGTTTGAATCTCAGAATTCTGACTTTCAATGTCAGAATTGTAAGTTTTAAAAAATTCTTTTTTTTTACAGAATTCTGAGATTAAAAGTCAGAATTCTGAGTTTCAAAGTCAGAATTCTGAGTTTCAAAGTCAGAATTCTGAGATTAAAAGTCAGAATTCTGAGTTTTAAAGTCAGAATTTTGAGATTAAAATTCAGAATTCCAAACTTACAATTCTGACTTTGAAAGTCAGAATTCTGAGATTAAAAGTCAGAATTCTGAGATTCAAAGTCAGAATTCTGACTTTCAAACTCAGAATTCTGAATTTATTTTTTTTCAAAAACGTAATTCTGTATTATTATTATTTTTTTGATGGCCCCAGGGCTCTTCCATAACGGAGGGCTTACAAAGCTCTGAGCTTATTTTCTCCGTAGCAGGCACACACCCTGAAGCCCCTTACACTGTGTAAATAAGAAATCTAGGTGACACATGAATTCCATCTACAACCTGGCAAGCCAGTGCCTCACGTGTCTCTATATTAGGCTTTATTTGCACTATAGGGTATGAAGGAATGTTAGGGCACAAAGGAATGGTTTGCATAGTTCCTTCTATTGTCCTGAAACTAAGAATCTTTTTTTTTTCTTATTTTCTCCTTTTTTTGTTTGAATATGTAATGTAATGACACACATGAATATTTTCTGTTTTAAGAAGGCTTTACTGAGCTATGAGCTAATTACGTTGAAGGCCTTTTTCATTCCCTTAGTTCCTTCTCACCATAACCTATATGATTACACTGTCTTTATGAAAGGTATTAAGCATGTTCTTTATTGTGTTCCTAATCTCTATGTAAAATTTTCAGTAAAGAATCTATGCTGAAGTGACACTTCAGTTATTTCCTCTTGCTCTAGGCTGACCAGAATCTACACATTCTAGAAAATTTTTCCTGCATTTAGTAGCTGCAAACAGCCTTCAAAATGGACCTGAACTTTTTTATATGTGTAGTACTACTCCTGTAGAAATACTGTCCAGGTCTTCCCAACTTCAGCCTTGCAGCCAGGCACACAACAGGCTCATTCACTCTTTCTCCAAAGATCAGTGTAGCAAGTTTCCAAGCCTCCTTTATGCTGCGTACACACCATTGGAATTTCGGCCAGCAAAAGACCGATGAGAGCTTTTCATTGGAAAATGCTACCATGTGTATGCTCCATCAGAATTTAGCTGGCCGAATTCTCGCCAGCAAAAATTTGATAGCATTTTCTCAATTTTCCCGATGGAAAAACTTTCTATTGGAAATTCTGATCGTGTGTATGCAATTCCGACATGCAAAAAATCACCCATGCTCAGATTCAACTACAAGATGGAAGCTATTGGCTACTGGCTATTGAACATATGCCCCGTACACACGATCGGACTATTCGGCGGACATAGTCTTTCCAGCGGAGGTCCAGCAGATTTTCCAAATGAGCAGACTTGCCCACACACAACCACACACAAACTGACTTTTCCGGAGGACAATCCGCTGAACTTTTGGCGGAGGTCCGCCGGACTTTCCAAATGAACGGACTAGCCCACACACAGACTAAAGTCCTTTCATTTTGAACGGGACTTCAGGTACGATGGGACTAGAGAAGGAAGTCAATGTCGCCGCCTTCATTGACACCTTCCGACTTCGGGGGTCTTCTTCTGACTTTGCCGCGTTTTTCGGCCTCTTCTCCCGCTCTCCAGTTCTTCTGCCGAGCTCCTCCGCTATCTTCTTCCAGCTCTTTTACTAGCGTTGGCCCGGTCTTCACTGCCATCTTCTTCTTCTTCTACCTACTTCTTGGGGACAAGGTGTTTTGGGGTGTGGGCCGCAGAACAGAACTGTGGGAGAGAGGGTTAGGGCCAGGACACTCTTTTAGTTGTTGCAATGTTAATTGGCAGATTCAGAGACTTCTACAGTAAGACAGCCATGCAGGCAAAGCCATCCAGCAAGACACCACATCTGCATGTGTAGGAGCACGGTCTCCTATGGCAACAGTCTTATAACAGTTCCTAACACAAGTTGTAACAAACTCATTTACTCCTCCTACAATCACTTCTTGTAGATTATTAGCCCACCGAGCTCCCAGTCTCTCTCACTAGACTTGTTGATTAACTGCGACTGAATCCCATGAGCTCTTCCAATCTTCTTACTCAGTATTTTCCACAAGCGTCACCCCCACTTCCCTGCTGAGTCCCTGGCTTGGCACTCCAGATACTCCTCAAGCATCACCCCACTGGCTGGGTCCCTGGCTTGGCACTAGAGCTGCACGATTCTGGCTAAAATGAGAATCACAATTTTTTTGCTTAGAAGATAGATCACGATTCTCACAGTGTAACATCATCTTTCACATTAAAACAAAAAAAATTGTGCTAACTTTACTGTTTCATTCTTTTTATTTATTGAAGTGTATTTTTTCCCCAAAAATTGCATTTGAAACACTGCTGGGCAAATACAGTGCGACATAAAATGTTGCAGCAATTGCCATTTTATTCCCTAAGGTCTCTGCTAATATATATATATATATATATATATATATATATATATATATATATATATATATATATATATATATATATATATATATATGTTTGGGGGTTCCAAGTAATTTTCGAGCAAAAAATATTGATTTTAACTTAAGAAAGAAGTGTCAAAAAAGATTTAGAATTTAAGTGGTTAAACTGTCTGCATTTACACTTGGTTGAAAGCTGGCAGACTGCCCAGATGATTTGTTTACACAAGAAGTTCTATCCCTTTGATCTAAGAAGTAAGGGTTAGTTACAATGTTTCAAGTTCTAAACTTGGCAGATTGCCCCGTATGCTTTCTTTTGACAGCTGAGTGAGCAGATATTCTCTCCACTTGTTTATATGAAAGAATCGCCTACTCTCAGCGGGAGAGATCATCAGAGGGGGTGAATCGAGATCGCGTTTTTTTAAGATTAATCGTGCAGCTCTACTTGGCACCTGCAGAACTGTCACTTCTGGTTGGACTGCAAGCCACAGTCCCAACCCTACACTGCTCTCTTGCTTCTGGATAGGCCTTTAGACAACCTAGCAGCCAGATGTACCCGGGCAGCCAAAATACGTCCACCCAGACAGCTGTCCAGGTGTCACAGAACCAGATCACCTGACTCCAGCCAAATATATAGGTTCTCCCAGTAGGCTAAGGTTCCCAAGAAAACCCCTGCCCATTGGCTGAGACATCCCATATACTCCTAATCTGTCCTTGTATCACCCTTGTCTTATCTAATGTCACCAGGTACCCGGTCACCCAGTGACAGAAGAGAGAAGTGGTGAAATCAATTGATCCCTAACAATTAGCTAAGACAACTATACCTGGCAGGTAAATTTAAGAGCAATCCTGCCTAAACTTCAGCTTTCTACATCCTCCCCCTGCCTATAAAACTACGTGTCAGAGTTTGCAGAAAAATAGTTTGAGCTCTTAAGCCTGAGAGCGAATTTCCTGGCAAAAACTGGAATGGGTGGGGAAACAAGAAAGGAATAATATCAAACAAGTAATGCACATAACACAGAAAATAAACATGCATGAGCGAAAGATAGTTCACACAGGGTAGATAAATAACAGGAATTATATACACAGTTTCACGTGGTGTGGAGAATATCAACATTAGCCTTATATGCTAACTATCTATCTAATATATACAGTAATAAAGAGGGCATGAATGGTTAGCATTATCATCCATGTTGGATTACTGTCTCTCCTTGTCCAAGGTAGACGAATCGGTGCAGGAACACCTGAAAGAGAAATAAACAGCAATGCAAATGCATCCTATCCCTATAATAACATAGTGCAGTATATAAATGAGTGGTTAAGTACCGTAATTGTTGCTTGTCCTTAGCCAAAGACAGCATAGCAGTGTAAATACACCCTATAATAGGTGTGAACCATATACATATGGAAGTGGGCCCCATTCTCAGCAGAAAATGCCATCCCTTTCCATTGATCTAAATAACTTTACTTAGGATATTCTATTAAATACTCATAATACGAATAGAGGTTCACTCTGGTCAGCACCACTCACACCACCTGGTGACCAACACTAGAAAAAGTTATGATGCATGAGTTTAGTCCATCAAATTGTTTCCACTTGGGTATGAGAAATAGTTCCCAGCAGTTCCCCATCTTCTTTAGGGGTAAGTCAGGGGACAAGGGTTCCTGGCTTGGAATTCCTTTTTTTTTTTTTTTTTTTACCACCTCAGCGAATCACCAAGAGAGACTTAAATCAACTTTACGTTCATCCCTGTCTCTTGCTATTAATCTTCACATCATTGTGGCAATATCTTTTATTTGCATTTATTTTCTTTTTTCCTTTCTTTTTTTTTTTTTCTTCTCTTTTTCTTTTCTTTTTTTTTCCCTTCATTAAAAAGTTTTAATTCAAATTTATTTTGTTTATTAATTGAGAATATTTTGTGCCCCAGCCCCTTATAATTATTTTCCCCCTCACCCCTCCCACCCTCCCACTCCCCTAATGTGTCAGTAACTTTCCTCTTCCGTATTTCTTCTATAACAAGGTCTTATGATCTTAATTGTGCTTTATAACTCCATTCTCTTTTAAATTCTGTCCAACCTCTCCATTTTTTAATAAATGCTGCCCTTTCGCCTACCTCTCCAATCCTTAAACTTTCCTTATTAAATATTTCTTCCACAGCATCTACCCACTCCCATGTCGTTGGGCAATCTACGTCCTGCCACTTCTTGGGAATCAGTTTTTTCGCCGCATTTAGGAGATGGGGGATGATTGTATCTTGATATTGTTTAACCCCTCCCTCTGTACCATGAAAAAGTACCATCCAAGGATCCACCTTCATCGTTGTTTTAGTTATTTCTTCTACCATTTGCAAGATCTTCCCCCAGTATATCTTAATTTTGGGACATTCCCACCACAAGTGTGTCATTGTTCCTAGTGTTTTGCAACCCCGCCAACACTCGGCCGATCTTCCCTCTTGATATTTAACAATTTTATCTGGGGTATTATACCATCGAGATAAAAGTTTGTAATTCATCTCGGCGGTTTTATTATCTATTGCCGAACTGTGTGTTAATTTCAAAATTTTATTTATAGTTCCTTTATCTTTTTGTGCTCCCAATTCTTTTTCCCATTTTTTTATATATGGCGGCCCCTCCAGCTGACTAGTAGATAACAATAACCCGTACATCTTTGAAATTGTTCCTTTAACCTTATCAGAGGTACAGAGCTGCTCCACCCCAGTCAGCTCGCCTTCGGATCTGACCTGGCTTGGAATTCCTGATACTCAAGTGTCACCCCACTGGCTGGGACCCTGGCTTGGCACCTGCTGAAGTTTCCCAATTCTTCAATATCCCCGGTTGGTGAGAATACTGCTCTGGTACTTGCTTCAGCTACGCACTGTGGTCCCTGGTAATAAGCTGGTTGGCCACTTAGTGGCGACAGCTTCCCCTCTACCTCCGACCACGTCAGGTTCTCTGGCCGGCAGAACTGTCACTTCTGGTTGGACTGCAAGCTGCAGTCCCAACCCTGTGCTGCTCTCTAGTTCTGGATAGGCCTTCCAACAGCCTAGCAGCCAGATGTACCTGGAATAGGCCCAAACTCCAGCCTAGCAGCCCTGGCAGCCAAAACACATCCACTCAGACAGATGTCCAGGTGGCACAGAACCCTGATCATCTGATTCCACCCAAATATATAGGTTCTCCCAGCAGGCTAAGTGGCCCAAGAAAACCCCTGCCCATTGGCTGAGACACCCCATATACTCCTAATCTGTCCTTGCATCATCCTTGTCTCATCTAATGTCACCAGGTACCCAGTCACCCTGTGACAGAAGAGAAAAGTGCAGCAATTCCAGACTTAGGGTGAAATCAATTTGTAACAAAATGTCACACACTCCGCTTGAGTGCTTTTGTCATATACAGTACCACTTCCTCCAATCTGAATATAAATATCAGATATTCCAAACTGCTGACAACCAAGAACTAGAGTGTACTCGTTTTGGCTGCTGAACATGAGCTGATTTGAGATCTCACACAAATATATACATCATCAACTAATCATTTACCCAGACTAGGTGACTCAGAGATATGACATTTCAGGTCAACCTTGCCATCTCCTAACTCACAACCTACAATACACAAAAGTAGAAACACAGCCCCAATAGTTTGCTAGGAGACAAAGGTGTGTTAATGAGCACAATTAACAACGGGTGAAAGACCCTCCAGACTAGTAGACAACAGGAGACCCAGGGCTTTCCATATCTCATTAATCAGAGTTCCTTTCACATCTGCTATGAGTCCCACACTGGCAGAGACCATCGTAGGCTTTTGTGTTACATAATAGAATATCTTCCTAAATGCTTGTAGCTTACTCAAATGCCAGGGCCCATAGGCTAGCATTCAGTCCTGTGCAAAAGCATCTGTTCCGGGTGAGTCTATCACACAATTTATCTCTAACAATTGGCCAAGGCAACTATACCTGGCAGGTAAATTTAGGAGCAAACCCTGCCTAAACTTCAGGGTGCTACACCAGTCTAGGGGATGTTGTTTTAATTTTTTGGAGAACTTGGATGGGGATGAGGATGGTGGCGGGATACTCCAAGAATAAGAACTATGTACAAGTGGAGATTTAAAGGAGAAGAACAGCCAAAGCTCATTTGGTTGTACTTCTCCTGTGGATCACAGGAGTGCAGTTTGTTCTGCACTCCTGTGACCCATGTTCAGCAGACAGCAGGCTGAGGGCCGCTGTCGGCTGACGTCACAGAGCCGGTCCAAGTTGGGGCAAGATTGCGAGAATAAAGTCAGGTTCTGCCTACAACCCTAGACCGGCACCTGGCTCAGCCCCTCTGAACCAGCCACTCCTGCCCCCCTTGTAGCCCAGCAATCCAGTGAGCATGGGGGGGAGGCAGGCAGAACACAAGGTAGCTAAAGCACAAGGTCCCCAAGATCCAGCAAGGTTTGTACTCACAAGGACAGTGGTTGTGCGTCCATAAGGGCACACGGGCACCACCCTCTCTCTCCAGCCTCCCTCCCTATGACCAATGACTAGATTCATGCATAGCATGAATCTATCCATGGCTGCCGCTGCCACCCCCTGTTCAGGCGCCTGGTTCCTTTTCGGGTGTGGGTGCCTGAATTACAGCTGTAGGGGTGTTTTTGAAGCACCTGATTAGAGCCATACGCTCTAATAGGTATAAAAAAAAGGTGACCTGCGAGCGCCATGCTCGGTGCCTGCAGTTCACCCAGGTATGTTAGAACAGAGAATGAATATTTGCTTTCCTAACACTGAAACGCCTCTCTGCCAATTAGGTGCTCGAGTCTGTTACCCGTCACCTGATTGGCTGAAATGACAGGCGCTATGATTGGACGCCTATCAGGAGGAGAGGACGGGAGGGGACGCATGAAGGACACCACTCACTGTCACCCGCTGCCCCACCGAGACAGGGTAAGTGCCAGGCAGACGGCGAGCGGGTCACAGTGGCGGCATTCAATAGCACAGTGGCAGCGTTCGATGGGCACAGTGGCAGCATTTGATGGGGCACAGTGGTAGCATTCGATGGGCACAGTGGCAGCATTTAATGGCACATTATCAGCATTTGATGGGCACATTGGCTGCATTTGATCGCACAGTAGCTGCATTTCATGGGACAGTGGCAGCATTTGATGGGCACAGTGGCTGCATTTGATGGCACAGTGGCAGCATTTGAAGGGCACAGTGGCAGCGCTTGATGGCACAGTGACAGCATTTGATGGGCACAGTGGCTGCGTTTGATGGCACAGTGGCTGCGTTTGATGGCACAGTGGCTGCAATTGATGTTTTTTTTCAGAACGTTTCAGTTTGTTTGCGCCCCCCAAAAAATGTTGAGCACCAGTCGCCACTGCACAAGGACCAAGGACAGATGGATGCCCCTTCCAAGCGATTTGCTCCAATGATACCAGACAGATCTGTGGCAGACAGCCCCCCTCAGTCAGCTTTTTCTAAACACCCGGGTCTCTGCATTACTTCACATGTCAGCATGCCCCCCTCAGGCTGGACTCTACCACTCGAGAACAAGACCCAGCACTCTGTGTGCTCTAAGTATAAATACTGTCTCCAAGCCTGCCTTCAGAACCTGCCTCTCTGGGATAGGCCAGGGCTGTATCAATATTCATTCTGCTATCTGCATAGCTCCACACCTATCATCAAGAAACTTCTCAGGTTGCCTGGATACAGAGGGAGCTATCCAGCAGACTAGCAGCAGCAGAGCACACAGATCAGGCCTAACTAAACAATTGCAGCTCACTGAGTTGAGTGAGCCAAACTATGCTTTTACCACAACCAAAATCCCAGCCCTATTGACTACAGTGTAGCAACTGAATTTATTTGTCAAAAACAAACACTGACATTTATCTAAATATCCTAACACCTACCTAGGAGGGCGCTACATCTGGAACATCTTAAAATATATCTGCAGTGTGTACTGTCACTGTCTAAATCAGTGGTCATCAACCTTGTCCTCAGGGCCCACTAACAGGCCAGGTTTGCAAGATAATTGAAATACATTATATGTGATATAATTTGCTGCTCAGTGATTGCAGTATTCTAGTCTGCATCTCCCCAAGGTAATACATAAAACCTGGCCTGTTAGTGGGCCTTGAGGACAGGAGTTGATGACCACTGCTCTAAAGCACTGACAGTGCCAGGACAAGTGCCCAAGGTGAAAATGCCAAACGGAACCCCCCCCAGTGGTTTATTACATAAGTGTCAATGTATGTCAGATTGTCTTTTGTAGCTTCCACTGTGCTTGTCTCAACTTTACTGAGTAGATCTGGGTACATCTAGTGAACTTGAAAGTGCACATTGACATTTTGAGACGATTCTGCTGTGTGCTGTCTACCTCCTCTTGTCTCTATGTTCTAATTCGAATAGCATTGGATTGACCAGAGGCAAAACAAAAGACAGGGCACAGGGATGTAACTAGAAATCACAGGGCTCCCTATCAATTTTTGATGGCTCCATAACAGAAATAACACTGCTCTACAAGTATCTACTTCCCTTGGCATGTAATGAAGGCCTTGCTTCTCCCCCCGCCAAATGCCCACCATAGCAAGCTGCAAGCTCTGTGTGTTCGAGCCAGCTCTGTGTGGCTCCCACTGCTGTCTCTGATCTTATAAGGAGGGAGAGATGCGAGAGAGATGGTGTTCTGGTATATATTGCTGGATTGAGATCGGGCTCAGGTAAGTATAAAAGGGGGCTGGGGGGAGCTGCATTAAGAAGGATTTTTTTACCTTAATGCAGAGAATGCATTAAAGCAGTTGTATAGTGTTTTTTTTACCTTTACCTAAAGGTAAGCCTATAATAAGGCTTACCTGTAGGTAAAAAAAATATCTCCTAAACCTGTATGGGTAAAAAATCTTCCAGCCTTTAGAACCACACTTCCGGACCGCCCACTGTATATATACATCTTTACTTTGACGTTATCTGCCGTGGTTATGGCAGCAGACATAATCCTGGCATATTTTTATACAGCAGGCGATCCTTTTTCAGATAAAAGTGGTCCCAGCATTGGATTTGCCACGGGATCACTTTTTTTTATGGGCGGTGGTAGAAGTACGCCCTCCTCCCCACACGCTACTTCCCGGTCGGTTTCCACGGTAGGGGCCAAAATGATCCGATGTGCTGGAGTGATAGGCAGGAAGTTGAGTGAGGGCAAAATGGCCCCCACTCGGCCCTATACCCTTGGAGGATAGGAGCAATGTCAAACGTCATTTCCGCCCTCCGGTCTTAAAGGGCCCTTTTTTTTTGTGCAAAATTTTTTGCTGTGATATCTGAGTTTTTTTTTTTACCCCAGATCTTGCATTAACCACTTAAGCCCTGGACCATCTTGCTGGCCAAAGACCAGAACACTTTGTGTGATTCGGCACTGCGTTGCTTTAACCTGACAATTGCACGGTCGTGCGACGTGGCTCCCAAACAAAATTGACGTCCTTTTTTCCAATCAAATTAGAGCTTTGTTTTGGTGGTATGTGATCACCCCTGAGGTTTTTATTTTTTGCGCTATAAACAAAAAATTAGCAACAATTTTGATTTTTTATATATAAGTATATAGACTTTTTACTTCAACCTTTGGTTCAACGTATTCCATCATATATTAAGGACACCAGACATGTAATTAATTTATTGTCAGAACTTAAAGTAGGTGCTTCCACCTTCTTGGTAACAGCAGATGTGTCTTCATTGTACACTATAATTCCGCATGCTATGGGAATCTCTGCAGTAAAGTACTTTTTGGAAGGTTTCTCCACCACACCTAAGGTGCAACAATTATACATTATGGACCTTTTGGAATACGCAGCTAACCATAATTATTTTTGGTTTGAACAAAAATATTATCGACAGATTCGCGGTGTAGCAATGGGGGCGAAATATGCCCCCAGTCTCGCCAATCTGTTTTTGGCCAAGTGGGAGGAGGATGTCGTCTATAAGGATAGGAGTCCTCACCTGGCCTTTTGGGCTAGGTATATAGACGACGTCCTCCTCCTATGGGATGGGACTGTTTTGGAGTTGGAGGAATTTTTTGGGTATCTAAATCATAATGAGAGAGGTATAGAGTTTACATATGAGGCGAACCAAGAAAAAATAAATTTCTTGGATCTAACTATTTGGAAGAGTGGTGACACACTTAAGACCGTCTCTTTTTTCAAGAAGACGGATAGGAATGCGTTTATACCTAAAGGGAGTTGCCATCATGATGTATGGTTGGACTCAGTTCCAAAGAGTAAATTTTTGAGAATGAGGCGAAATTGTACTGACTTTACTGATTATAAGTTAGAGGCAGATATAATTAAAAATAGACTAATAGAGAAGGGATATGAAGTTGAGTCATTGAATCAGATAATACAGCAAATAGGAGAAATTGATCGCTCTATCCTATTAACTGCAGGCCCAAATAACAATAAGAAAAGGAGAGAAAGACCGGTTATACCCTTTATCACCACATTTTCAACTCAGCATTACCTTATCAAAAAACTGCTTCGTAAGCATTGGCATTTGCTGGGTAATGATAGGATTATTAAAACTTTCCTACCGGCCAGACCACAGTTGGTGTTCAGGGGAGTCCCTTCGCTTCGGGATATAATAGCTCCGAATGTCGTTGATCCGCCTACTAAAAAGATATCTTTTTTTCAGAACATGTCAGGATATCATCAGTGTCGCAAATGTCAGATTTGCGCACTGAATAAAAATAAGCAGAGGAAAACTGAATCATTTATTTCCACTAGTACATCTAGAGAACATAAAATTGAACCATTCATTACGTGTAGCTCCACAGGGGTAGTGTATCTTTTACAGTGCCCTTGTGGGTTTCAATATATAGGCAGGACTAAACGCACCATGCAGGTGCGTTTGGGTGAACATCTAACCAATATAAGAAACGGGTTAAGATTCCACTCGGTGTCAAAACATTATGCTATCCATCACAACCGTAACCCGGCCAACACGTTGTTCTTGGGAATAGACAAGTACTGTGCTCACTGGAGGGGAAGCTCTCTCGCGAGAGAATTATCTAAGTTGGAGATGACCTGGATACATAGGATACGGTGCTATACCCCGTATGGCCTTAATGTAGAAGTGGATGTTAACGCTTTTATTGATAACAGTTAGTTGGTAATTGATAAGATGAAATATTGTGAACCCACTGTGAGTTTCTGTAAGACCTAAGTCAGACTAATAGTTGGGGGTGTATTTCACATATTTATATATTTTTTCTGGTACACAAATGAGAGAAATTTTTTTCTTTCTCTGTAAAAAATAATAAAAAAAATTGTTTTTTTTTTCTTTCTCCGTAAAAATAAAAATTTTTTTGTTGAGGGGTTTCTTTTGAGAATCCCAGCTTTATTATTATAAGCAGGAGGAAGAAAAATGTTGTTGCGGTATCATCTGGGTAGTGCAAATTTATATAAGTAGCCCAACGGATGAATAAGATACATATGTCCTTGGCACATTATGTACACATTATTGAATTAAATAGGGTATACATATATCTTATGGGAGACACCCTGGGATATGTATAATATTGGCTGGTAGTCCTATAGGTATAATTATTATTAATTTAATGATTTTCAACATTTTTAAAGTTTTTTATTTATATTTTTTAGTTTATTTTATTATTTATTATTTTTTATATAATATATACATTTTTTAATATATTTAATTTTGAAATTTAATTCTGAATATACCAACTGATTTAAGTATGTTGAGTGTTGGGTCACCGCATATATCTGATATCCAGTCGTGTTTAAGGTAATTCCTGCCTGGATATAATATGGTTTTTCTGATCTAAATGTTTTTTTTTTCGTTTGGGTAGGCAGTCTAATATTTAGGATACGATCGTCCACATTATAGTTGATGATATGTGGCGAAAGTGTCCTTATATCCGCCCATACGACAGTCCGATTTGCCCTTACTTGATATGGCCATCAGAAGTTTAGAGTGGGGCGGAACTAATTGTATGCAGTGTTATTTAATGCTGTGAGTCAATACGCCGCCCGTGTCCCTGGAAGACGTTACTTTTAACGAAGCGGCGTAGGGAGGAGTGGCGTATTGACGTCACCGCGATCCACGCTGAACCCGGAAGCGACGGGCAGCATTCATGAAGCCGGCCGGCAATCTTGTTTTTTAAACAGCGAACTGTTTTTCAACTTTATGTAAGTGCAACCTTTATTGTATTCATTAAACCTAAGATTTTATTACACTATGGCGATCCCTCTCGTTTCTATATGTGCCGGGCAATGAGCGGTGTGGCCGTAGGATCTTTTCAACCACTTGAATCGAGTGCCTAATAGCGATATATCCTCCAGGCGGTCCATTTGCATAGGGAGTGTTCTCATTGTGGTGATATCTGGTCTCTGTGATGGGACCAGTCTACCTGGTAAGCGGCAGTAGTGTTGGTGGTGGAAGCCTGTCCCTGCAATATCTGATGACACTTTTTCCTTTATTGGTGTGGTGTGTTACACATTGGAGACTACAATCAGAATTTTTGCTGACGGGGAATATGGACTAACATTTGAACACATATATATTTTTGAATATTGTTAGATATATTTATTTATTTTATCTATTTATCTATTTCACATGGTATTTTTTGGATCATTTTAGCGCAGCTGTTTTGTGGGTATCTCACTTTTAAAGTTGCAGCTGCATGTTTAATATAAGTTTCACATATTCTTTATTAGGTATGTTTTGTTTCATTAATCACATTTAAGAATAGCACTGTATTTTTTGGGTTACACACATATATATATATATATATATATATATATATATATATATATATATATACACTACCGTTCAAAAGTTTGGGGTCACCCAAACAATTTTGTGTTTTCCATGAAAAGTCACACTTATTCACCACCATACGTTGTGAAATGAATAGAAAATAGAGTCAAGACATTGACAAGGTTAGAAATAATGATTTGTATTTGAAATAACATTGTTTTTACATCAAACTTTGCTTTCGTCAAAGAATCCTCCTTTTGCAGCAATTACAGCATTGCACACCTTTGGCATTCTAGCTGTTAATTTATTGAGGTAAGCTGGAGAAATTGCACCCCACACTTCTAGAAGCAGCTCCCACAAGTTGGATTGGTTGGATGGGCACTTCTGGCGTACCATACGGTCAAGCTGCTCCCACAACAGCTCAATGGGGTTCAGATCTGGTGACTGTGCTGGCCACTCCATTACCGATAGAATACCAGCTGCCTGCTTCTGCTGTAAATAGTTCTTGCACAATTTGGAGGTGTGTTTAGGGTCATTGTCCTGTTGTAGGATGAAATTGGCTCCAATCAAGCGTTGTCCACTGGGTATGGCATGGCATTGCAAAATGGAGTGATAGCCTTCCTTATTCAGAATCCCTTTTACCCTGTACAAAGCTCCCACCTTACCAGCACCAAAGCAACCCCAGACCATCACATTACCTCCACCATGCTTAACAGATGGCGTCAGGCATTCTTCCAGCATCTTTTCATTTGTTCTGCGTCTCACAAACGTTCTTCTTTGTGATCCAAACACCTCAAACTTGGATTCATCCATCCACAACACTTTTTTCCAGTCTTCCTCTGTCCAATGTCTGTGTTCTTTTGCCCATCTTAATCTTTTTCTTTTATTGGCCAGTCTCAGATATGGCTTTTTCTTTGCCACTCTGCCCTGAAGCCCAAAATCCCGCAGCCGCCTCTTCACTGTAGATGTTGACACTGGTGTTTTGCGGGTACTATTTAATGAAGATGCCAGTTGGGGACCTGTGAGGCGTCTGTTTCTCAAACTAGAGACTCTAATGTGCTTATCTTCTTGCTTAGTTGTGCAACGCGGCCTCCCACTTCTTTTTCTACTCTGGTTAGCCTGTTTGTGCTGTCCTCTGAAGGGAGTAGTACACACCGTTGTAGGAAATCTTAAATTTCTTTGCAATTTCTCGCATGGAATAGCCTTCATTTCTAAGAACAAGAATAGACTGTCGAGTTTCAGATGAAAGTTCTCTTTTTCTGGCCATTTTGAGCGTTTAATTGACCCCACAAATGTGATGCTCCAGAAACTCACTCTGCTCACAGGAAGGTCAGTTTTGTAGCTTCTGGAAGGAGCTAGACTGTTTTTAGATGTGTGAACATGATTGCACAAGGGTTTGCTAATCATCAATTAGCCTTCTGAGCCAATGAGCAAACACATTGTACCATTAGAACACTGGAGTGATAGTTGCTGGAAATGGGCCTGGAAATGGGCCTCTATACACCTATGTAGATATTGCACCAAAAACTAGACATTTGCAGTTAGAATAGTCATTTACCACATTAGCAATGTATAGAGTATATTTGTTTAAAGTTAGGACTAGTTTAAAGTTAGCTTCATTGAAAAGTACAGTGCTTTTCCTTCAAAAATAAGGACATTTCAATGTGACCCCAAACTTTTGAACGGTAGTGTATATATATAAAAAATATATAAAAAACGCTTTTCCCCTCACTTTAGGCCGATACATATTCTTCGACAATTTTTTGGGTAAAAAAAAATCGCAATAAGCGCTTATTGATTGGTTTGCGCAAAAGGTATAGCGTCGATAAAATAGGGGATCGTTTTATGGCATTTTAATTAATATTTTTTTTTTACTAGTAATGGCAGCAATTTTTATCATGACTGCGACAATATGGCGGACACATCCGACGGAAACAGTCCGATGCAGACCACACACAGTCGGAATATCCGACAAAACAGTCCGATAGGAAACATTCCGACGGAATCTCCGACCGTATGTACAAGGGCTAAGAAGTCTGTCATCTTAAAGTTTCATTATGATGATGATGAGTCCCCCAGAGGGACCTTTTGCAACCTCCCTACATTTCTCCATCTTTTAAGGAGCTATAGCAAGCTTCCTGAAGAATTTTCCTTCAGGCTCTATAGAGATGGAACCGTCCAGCCATCTTCCGATCCCTCTCCCATCAGCCTCTAGATCTGTGGTCTGTAGCTACTTTTATCTAACCCTAAAAGTGGGTGTGTATGTGTCTACTACTGTCAAATGACAATGATGTTTATATGTTTCTATGGTAACCATATATGGGCGGCCATTTTATATTCTGACTATTTTCCCCTCTAGGAGACAGTGTTGTATCAGAAATGACCTTGAATGTGATTGGCATGGCCTTCTGACCTTAGCTTAGCAAAACACCATTAATTGTGTAATGGTTGACAATCAAGTGTCAATTTCCTCTAGCCATCCTGGAGCTTCTTAAAATATATATTCATGAGAACATGTACCCACACAATTAGTTGTGTTGGTAAATGCCATTAAAGTGACGTTATACTTTGAGTTACAACCTCACAAGTAGAGCTTGTTAAACTTTCATGCCAATACAATCTTACAACCTCACACTTGTGACTTTTATCATAATAATATGTATATATGTGGACAGGTTTATAAATGAATAACTAACACATATATACTATAAACATATTATAAAAGAAAACATTATTTAAAATACAATATGAGAAGAATTGTGAATAAGCCCTCTGGTTTCTGTGGCTTATTCTGAAAATACTATCTAGGTTTGTGATCTGTGTAAGGGCTCTTTTCACACTGGGCGGATCAGTGATGTTGCTCCGTCGATCCCCGCTGAGCAGGAAGATGACAGGTCCCTCTCTGCACACTGTGCAGGGACCGACCTGTCAGAGCGCTGCTCTCCCCTATGCGAGATCAGTTGACGACATACGCTTATTGCGATTTTTATTACCAAAAATATGTAGAAGAATACATATCAGCCTAAACTGAGAAAAAAAATAGCTTTTAAAAAAAAAAAAAAAAAAGGGGGGGGGGGGGATATTTATAATAGCAAAAAGTTGAAAATATTGTGTTTTTTTCAAAATTGTTGATCTTTTTTGTTTATAGCGCAACAAATATATAAAAACTGCAGAGATGATGAAATACAACCAAAAGAGAGCTCCATTTGTTGGGAAAAAAAGGATGTCAATATTGTTTGGGTGCAGTGCCGCACTTGTCAATTAAAGCAACACAGTGCCGAATCGCAAAAAATGGCCGGGTCATTCAGCAGCCAAATCTTCCGGCCCTGAAGCGGTTAAAGAATGTGTTGGTGTGGAATAGAGGATTGTACAGAATGGCATATGGATGGAGGCAGTACAGAATAGGGAACATAAAGCATGGCACAGGATTTGACAGCTCACTTGATCATTGTTGCCATTTGTAAACACAATAGCCGGCAGATAAAGTCTTCAGCCCCATACACACTATCAGATTTTCTGCTAATTTTTTTCCTTCAGATTTACCAAGACCATATAATATAAGGTCAAACCTTAGGAGTTTCAATGTGTATGGAATCGGGCAGGCCCTTGCACTACATGGTTTTGGTAAATCTGAAGACAAAAGTCAGCAGAAAATCATCGCTGGGGTCCGCATTGGGCCTCTTTACTTGCTTGGGCCCTTATAACAGTAGATGGAAAAGTGCAAAAGTATCTTCACCCATTGGTTCTGAGACTTGACATTCCTTCCATTCTGCTCATTCTTACATTCTTTCCAGCTCTTTATGTTAAGCTCAGGAAATTACATTACAGGCCACATGATAGCTGCAGGGAATAAAAAAGCAGACAACCCTGCACTCAGTGGCAACTTGGGGGCCACTGAACAAAACACTTCACTTTGCAGTTCTGCATATAGGATTAGATTAGTCATGGATAACACTTTTCTTTCACCCACTATGCCGACATCAACCTGCAGTTTAATCAGAATGGCTGGATAAATATATTTCATACTTTCAATGTAATTTTTATTGTGTTGTGCACTATACTTTACTTTAGTACAAAGGATATATTTGGTTCAACTAAACAGAAAAAGCACCCATGACAATAGGCACCACATCCCAAAATTAGAAAATATAGCAAATGAGAAATTCATAGGGATTTTGACGGTGCTTATTATCAAAAAAAAATAACGTATGTCGTCAGAGGACATGACTAAAGTTCTTTGAGCCAGAGTTCTTGTATTTCTGCTTCTTTAAATGCTACAACCCTGCATTGCTCATTGAAGTTTACACCTCTAGTCATGCTCTCTCAGGGGCTTATCAACTTGATTTTATCTGGACTTTTTGCTCTCTACGGTTTTCTGGCAACATTTAAATTGTGGGGCTATTAAATAGCTGTATACCATCTGCCAGTGATTTGAAGAGGGTTGCGTGGTTTGGGAGAGTTGATTGTTTGAATATTCGCACATCCCCTGAGGAAGCATATCTGCGAAACATGTTGGGATAATGTGCAACAATATATTTTCATTCCATTTATTTCCTGACCATCCAGACCACAGCTGTACTGTACAGCTGCTGTTTTTTTTACATATACAATATTTTAACTTTAATTATAATAAAATTTATAGAATTTTAATCTGTTTATTTTTTATTTTTTGATAATAAGCACCATCAAAATCCCAATGAATTTCTCATTTACTTTAGTACAGGTTTTATTTTGCCCCCCCATAGACTTGGACAATGGGATGAACGTTTCATTTTGGATTTGCTGAAATTTTAATCCAGTTTGCTGAACCCTTGGGGGAATCGAAACAAATAGCTAGCCAGATGACTTCATGAACCTGATCAAGTTGGATCCTCTGTTCTCTCTGATTGTGTTCTTGGTAAGAACGTGTGCGGTTGCATGAAACTGGAGCAATTCATTCTTATATAATGTTATTTATATTGGAAACACAAGTCAATGGCCCAGGAGTTGGGAAAGGTAGTTTTGGTATTTATCATTCTATTATTAAATATTTTGCCTTTATCCACTTTGACTAAAGGTCCTGGCACAGATAGGTAATTATTACTTTGTCTTAGGTGTAGATCAGCATTTGTCTTGTTCTAACTGTACTGTTTGTAGTTGTTCTCGCTGACATGGGTCGTTGAGTTGCTTAATGCTGCATATGGCATACATAGTAAATAAGTGACTAGATATTCTGTTTATACAACATTTTAGAGGTGAAATAAAGTATAATTTCAAATTTGGTCATATGCTTATTTTATTTTAACAGATCAGATAAACTAGATGAATCCAAAACGTTTTTCATAATTGTATAATTTACATGTTTTGCATAATATATTTCTATACAGTATATATATATATATGTACAGTATCTCACAAAAGTGAGTACACCCCTCACATTTTTGTAAATGTTTTATTCTATCTTTTCATGTGACAACACTGAAGAAATGACACTTTGCTACAATGTAAAGTAGTGAGTGTACAGCTTGTATAACAGTGTACATTTGCTGTCCCCTCAAAATAACTCAACACACAGCCATTAATGTCTAAACTGCTGGCAACAAAAGTGAGTACACCTTTAAGTTAAAATGTCCAAATTGGGCCCATTTAGCCATCTCCCCTTTCTGGTGTCATGTGACTTCGTGTTACAAGGTCTCAGGTGTGAATGGGGAACAGGTCTGTTAAATTTGGTGTTATTGCTCTCACTCTTTCATACTGGTCACTGGAAGTTCAACATGGCACCTTATGACAAAGTACTCTCTGAGATTTTGAAAAAAAAAGAATTGTTACTCTACATAAGAATTGTTGCTCTACATAAAGGTGGCCTAGGCTATAAGAAGATTGCCAAGACCCTGAAACTGAGCTGCAGCATGGGGGCCAAGACCATGCAGCTGTTTAACAGGACAAGTTCCACTCAGAACAGGCCTCACCATGGTTGACCAAAGAAGTTGAGTGCACATGCTCAGCGTCATATCCAGAGGTTGTCTCTGGGAAATAGACATATGAGTGCTGCCAGCATTGCTGCAGATGTTGAAGGGGATGGGGGTCAGCATGTCAGTGCTCAGACCATACGCCACACACTTCATCAAATTGGTCTGCATGGCTGTCGTCCCAGAAGGAAGCCTCTTCTAAAGATGATGCACAAGAAAGCCCACAAACAGTTTGCTGAAGACAAGCAGACTAAGGACATGGATTACTGGAACCATGTCATGTGGTCTGATGTGATCAAGATAAACTTATGTGGTTCAGATGGTGTCAAGTGTGTGTGGTAGAAGCCAGGTGAGGAGTACAAAGATAAGTGTATCTTGCCTACAGTCAAGCATGGGGTGGGAGAGTCATGGCTTGGGGCTGCATGAGTGCTGCCAGGACTGGGCAGCTACAGTTCATTGAGGGAACCATGAATGCCAACATGAACTGTGACATATTGAAGCAGAGCATGTTCCCCTCTCTTTGGAGACTGGGCCGCAGGGCAGTATTCCAACATGATGATAATGACCCCAAACACACCTCCACGATGACCACTGCCTTACTAAAGAAGCTGAGGGTAAAGGTGATGGACTGGCCAAGCATGTCTCCAGACCTAAACCCTATTGAAGCATCTGTGGGGCATCCTCAAACAGAAGGTGCGTAGGTATTCTAACATCCACCAGCTCTGGTGAACTCCATGTCCAAGAGGGTTAAGGCAGTGCTGGAAAATAATGGTGGGCACACAAAATATTTACACGTTGGGCACAATTTGGACATTTTCACTTAAGGGTGTACTCATTTTTGTTGCCAGCAGTTTAGACATTAATGGCTGTGTGTTGCGTTATTTTGAGGGGACAGCAAATTAACACTGTTATACTGTACACTCACTACTTTACATTGTAACAAAGTGTCGATCCTTCAGTGTTGTCACATGAAAAGATATAATAAAATATTTACAAAAATGTGAGGGGTGTACTCACTTTTGTGAGATACTGTATATATATATATATATATATATATATATATATTTATTTATATTTTTGTATACGTTTTATATTCTTTCTATGTTGTTTAAACTTTTCTCTATAAAAATAAAATGCATAAAATGTTAAATGTGTTGCTAAAGATATTTGGCTATATACTTTGATTTGCTTAGATTATTTACTATAGATGTTATTACGGTCAGCAATATAATTTCCTGAAGCTCCAATGATAGACAAAAAAGCTTCTTATGCCGCATACACACGTTTGGAATTTCAGACCGCAAAAGACCGATGGGAGTTTTTCGTTGGAAAATGTGACCGCGTTTACGCTCCATCAGTCTTTTGCTGGCGGAATTCTAGCCAGCAAAAGATTGAGAGCATGCTCTCAATTTCTCGGTTGGGAAAAGTTCTTATCCGAAAAAGCGATCGTCTGTGGCAATTCCAATGTGCAAAATTTCTATGCATGCTCAGAAACAATTCGACGCATGCTCGGAATTGAACTTCATTTTCTCAGCTCGTTGTGTTGTACGTCACCGCGTTCTTGATGGTCGTAATTTCAGCAAACTTTTGCGTGATTGTGTGTATGCAAGGCAAACTTGAGCGGAATCTTTTTCCGATGAGAAATCCGATCCTGTGTACGCAGAATTAGCCTACTGTAGTGCTTATCCCAATAGGAGCCACCGGTGATGATGGGTTCTCGTTTCTCCTGCACTGCGGGAGCAGCACAGTTCATCTGCAACTTTCTTGAGTTAGCTGCGTTGTGCCATAGACTTCTATCATATCCTGCAGGTGTGTTGCACTTTCTGAAAGTGACCAAAACTCCAGCATTCAGGAGTTTTGGTGCGCTTTCAGAAAGTGCACCAAATGCGCACGATATAATAGAAGTCTATGGCTAAGCACAGCAAACCTGCAGGAACGCTGCAGGCACACTTCACTGCACCCGTGGTGTGGGTAAACCGCAGCACTTCAGTGTAAAATCAGCCCTATACTATTATGCCCAGTGTATTGCTTCACACTGACCTGAAGATTTCTTCTTTCCTGCTGCTGGCACGACTCTTTAGACCGCTAGCTGGGATAAGAGATGGAGTGCAGTTGGTATCACTCCACATGGGACAGAAGCAGTGTTAATTTCGTTGACTAAAACGACAAACATTTTAGTTGACTAAATGAATACTAATTTTAGTCAACTAAAATATGACTAAAACTAAGGCCGCGTACACACGGGCGGACTGTTCGTCCAACTTTGTCCGCTGAACAGTGTTTGGGCGGACAGTCCGCTCGTGTGTGGGCTTTCAGCGGACAGTTTCAGCGGACAGTTGGACGGACAAGGTTTTTCGGAAATTCCGTAAAACTGTCCGCTGAAACCTTGTTTCAGCGAACAGTCCGCTCGTGTGTAGGCTTGTTCGTCAAACAAAGTTGCGCGCATGCTCAGAAAGGATTTTCACGCCGAAAGCTATAATGCAGTGTATAGGACGTCGTGTTTTTCGTCCCGTCGTACGTGCCGTTCACGTCATCGCGCACGGTTTCAGCAAACTGTTCGTCCGTCGTGTGTGGCCATGTCCGTCCATGCTAAGTTTGAGCGGACTGTTTGCCGAAACTGTTGGACGGACAAAGTTGGGCGAACAGTCCGCGCGTGTGTACGCGGCCTAAAACAACTGAGATGACTAAAATACAACTAAAACTAAAATGGAATTTTAGTCAAAAGACTAAAATGGGACTAAAACTAAAATGCCATTTTAGTCAAAAGACTAAAACGAAATTGAAATTTACTTCAAAATTAACACTGGTCTGTAGTGCATGTTCATACCTCAGTACTATAAATAATAACATATTAGATTTTTCACTCCAGCAGTATATGAGTTTTGAAATTGCAGAGAAATGTTAGCTAATGCAATACAATTTAATTAGACCCATTTGATTTTAGACAACTAAAATGCGCTTTAGTCGACTAAAATCTACTGGAGATTTAGTCGACTAAATACGACTAAAACTAAAACAATTGCAGAAGACTAAAATGGGACTAAAACTAAAACATAATTTTAGCCCTAAAACTAATGCCCTGTACACACGACTGGACTTTGCGATGGAAAATGTGCAATCGGACTGTGTTGTAGGAAATTCCAATCGTGTGTGGGCTCCATCTGACTTTTTCCGTTGGAATTTCTCACGCACAAAGTTTGAGATCTGGATCTAAAATTTTACGACCACAAAATCCGATCGTTTAAATTCTGATCGTGTGTAGACAAGACTTTGTACACACGGTCGGAGATTCCGACGGAATGTTTCCTATTGGACCATTTTGTCGGATATTCCGACTGTGTGTGGTCTGCATCGGACTGTTTCCGTCGGAATATCCGACGGACCAACTTTTCCAACTTGCCGGTAAAATTTTCCGACAAAATGCTCCGATCGGACATACTCCGATCATGTGTAGCCTACTCCGACGGACAAGGTGCCACGCATGCTCACAATCAAATTCGGACACGGAAGCGCTCGTTCAGGTAAAAAACTACTGCTCGTAATCAATATAGCACATTCGTCACGCTGCAATGTTAAAAATTCTTTCATGAAGCGCATTCTCTTGTTCTTTACAATGCTGCAAGAATGAACTTCTTTTGATGCTCATAGTCACACACACTTCTCCCGAACGTATTTCCTGAGTCTTTTTTACTAATTTCAACACTACAATATTTTAAATCGTCACATCTACACATTTTGTTTTTGTTTTTTTGGGAATTTTGTGGTTGTTTTTTTCATCAACATCTCCTTTTTTGTCAGTTTGCTCATCTTTGCATTTTTTGGGGTGTGTTTTGTGTGTCAACTTACCACAACAGCATTATTAACTTTTTTGTATTTTCTTTTTCTTTTTTAATCTATAGGTGATTGTTTAGTGTTGGTGCCCCTTGTTCTTCATTTCACTTTGTATTTTTGAAATGTACCTGCCTGCTCACAAATAAACTGTCCTTTTTTAAGTAAAACACATACGCAAGTATTTCTTCAAACAAAAAAAACCTTTATTTAGGTGTCATTAACAAATAAAGAGGGAGGCAGCGCTGTAGAAACTGGGGAGATTAGCGAAGCCTTTGGCCCCCAGGGCACACATCAACTATTTAAACACAAAAAATTGGTGGCCTGAGGAGTACATGTCTGAGGGAGAGAAGTCTGGTCCTGAAGTCCAAGAAACCCGGAACAGCAGCAGATGACATCTATGTTCCCAGGCTGTGGTACTACAAGAGGCTGCATCTTCTGTCAGACCAGACTGAACCCAGGTAATCACACTCTGGTCTTCCTTCCACGCTTCCTTCCAGGCTGTGGCTGTAGTGCTGGAGGTGTGGCAGAAGGAGGAGGAGGAGGGGCATGGGCCAAATCACACAAGTGTGTTGCTTGTGTGATTTGGCCCAACAGACCCTTGTTGAGGGTGTGGAGAATTAGCTCCTCGCACAAGATCTTTTGCCCCCTCCTCCATTTGCTCGAGTTTGCACGCAGTCAAGGCGGCAAAGGCCTCTTGATAGGTGGGGGTGGCTTGGAGGGCCGCTGAAGCCTCCCCGATGAGCCTCAGAGCCGACTCCTCCACATTCCTCCCCCTTCTGGCCCTTTTGTGTGGAAGGCGGAGGGGAGGGTTCTGGCATTCTGTCAGGCTCCTCCACCCGCCCACCGCCTGGCTGCCACTTACCCCTGCCTCCTCCTGGCTGCCACTTTCCACAGCCACCTCCTGGCTGCTGCATTCGACACCCTCCTCCTGGCTGATGTCTTCCTGTGTATGAAAAAGGGACATAGTTTTAGTTTTTGGTTCATCAAACACACACAATTTTCACATCAAGACTGTTGCAAATTGTTAACCAATAGAAAAGACTATCATTCTGAGCCCAGCATTTTTCATTCTTGTCCCAAAGGTTTTGGCCACTATTGTCTATTGATATGTGAAACACTTTCTAAAATCAGCAATTAGTGAGCAAAAATCAAGTTAACATCATTCATTTTTATTCCCAAAATATGTACAACAATACTATACCTGGCTCAAGCTGGGCTCCTCCAGTTCTTCCTGAGTGGAAGGCCCAGGTTGGGCATCGGAAGACTCAGCAGGTGTGGAATGTAGCATAGGACGCGTGGAAGGAAGGGTAGAGAGGGATTCTCTGACCTCAGCCTGGTCTGACAGACATGGATCCTGTCAAAATACCACAGCCTGGGGACATAAACGTCATCTGCTGCAGCTCCAGATTGCATGGACTGCAGCACCTTCTTCCTCTCCTTCAGATATGTACTCCTCAGGCCACCGATTTTCACTTTTAAATAGTGGATGTCTGCCCTGGGGACCACCGGCTTCACAAACTCAACCAGTTTCTCCAGCACTGCCTGCCTCTTTAGTTTGTTTTTGTATTGAGGGTGCATTGATTGCCACAGGCAGGGCAGCTCCCTGTATTGATCGATGAACAGAGGGAGGAAACTGTGATCGTTGAAACCGTCCATAATGTCTGCAAGACACAACACAAGACAAACCCTAATGTCAGGCTAAACTCCACTAATGCAGGCCTCAATCTAGAAGCAGTATAGGCTAGTGATGTACCAAGTTCAAAATGTTACCTTCGTTTGCACGATCGTCGCGTCAGCTTCTCCCTCTGTTCACAGATCGTACGTACGACACATGGGTGTTGCGTTTTATATACAGTGCACATGCGTGAAACTCCGCCTGCCCCTGATGTTCTTTCTAGACTATTCCCCGCCCCTTCGCTTTCGGCACAGTGGGGAGAGCACATGGCGGAGAGAACGCAGGTGCGCAATCAGAGTTCCACTAACGAGGAGGAGGGCGAGGAAAGCCCAGAGCCTGAAACATCCCGATCCTGGAAGTGAAGATTTAAGGCCTCAAATATGTCTTTTGGAGAGATGTTGGAGATGGTGGACATATTGAAGAGGACCGAATATGATGGGAAGTATGGACCTTACCCAAACCCAAATATCAGAAAAGCCAAGATCATGACTAAAGTTGTGAAGAGTCTTCAGAAGAATTTTGGAGTATGCCGATCCAAGGATCAACTGAGAAAACGCTGGTCAGACCTGAAACTGAGGGAGCATGATCAGTACAGAAGGATCAAGCGTGTTCTTCAAAAAAGTAAGTAGTTGTCGTGTGTTCATATGATTATTCTTCCTTGCATACTGCTCCATGTGCTTTGATTTCATGTTGTACAGTTTAAAATGGCCACTTTCAAGTTCATGGGTTCAATCGTTCGTAAGAAACATCGTTCTGCAGGTAAGTATTCCAGCTTAACAAAGTGTCCACAATAATGTTCTCACCTTTGAACTCAGCCAAAAAACACAATTGTACCACACTTCCAAGCAATGTTTCATATTCCTATTTCTGCCCTCTTTGTGCTAAGTATTGCTTTTTTACATTCTCATAGGGGAGAGAAGACTCGGGAAGTCTGAGGACCCCAGGGACCCCACCCTTCCCAAAGAAGGCGAAATTCTAACACCAGAAGCAGAGGAGCAGGAGGAGGAGGAAGGAGAGATTGTTGAAGTTGGACAAATTGTCACCACAACAGGTGAGTGTTGGAGACCACAGCTTCCGGGAAATATGTTGGCATATTTCTAATACATGTGTGTTTTTTTGCTTTTTTTGTAGGTGATGTGGAAGAAGAATCACATTTTACCAGTGAAAGTGCCCAGATCCTGATTGGGGAGATAATGGGGTGCAATCGGGATTTAGAAAATATACAGAAAAACATCAATGATGTTCAAAATAAAATGAAGAACATCATTGATGTTTTGGGGAGAGTGTGAAACACCCCAAACTAGCTAGAGTTTTATTTTTGTGTTTTGAAAAAACAACTTTTGTATTTTATAAAAAGCCAAATTTGGAAGATGCACACAGTGTGTCAACATGCGCTATCTCCCATCATGGGAGATCAGTGTACGTGTTTTGTGGAAAGTGGCTGAGATGAAGGGGTTGCAGCCCCAAAACATGTACATTGATCCCCCATGATGGGAGATAGCACATGTTGACACACTGTGTGCATCTTCCAAATTTGACTTTTCCAGGGGTGACACCCCATCTGATGAAGGTAATATCAGCCCAGTTTGTACATACTCATGTCTGATATTGTCTTCACTTTTCAAAGTTGAACTTTGTAAGTTCCTGTGTTCTGTATGTTACGCTTTGATACATGCCTGTTTACACAAAAACACCAAGTTACCAAAAAATTACCTTAACCACTTAACAACCGGCCCATATCCGAATGACGGCTACTGGGCGGTTGTTTAACTCTGGGAGGACGTCATATGACGCCCTTCCAGAATCCTGCTCTCGTGCGCCCCCTGGGGCGTGCACTCGAGAGCATCCGTGACCGCCGGGTCCACGGAGTGATCACTTGTAAACAAACCGGTGTCATGTTATGACGCCGGTTCCTCCCTCCCCCTCTCTGTACCGATCGGTACAGCAGAGGGGGAAGAGATCGGTGTCAGCAGCGCTGTGGGCTGCATCTGCAGTGCCCAGATCGCTGCTCACCGAAATTTAACCCCTCAATTCCCTGCCAATACTCTGCAATGCCAGCCAATACTCTGCAATGCCAGCTAATACTCTGCAATGCCCACCAATACTCTGCAATACCCACCAATACTCTGAAATACCCGCCAATACTCTGCAATACCCGCCAATACTCTGCAATACCCGCCAATACTCTGCAATACCCGCTAATACTCTGCAATACCCGCTAATACTCTGCAGTACCCACCAATACTCTGCAGTACCCACCAATACTCTGCAGTACAATTCCAACCAATACTCTGCAATACCCTGCCAATACTCTGCAATACCCTACCATAAATTACCATACCCGGAGATACCAGCCATACCTGGAGATACCCAGCCATACTCGGAGATACCCTGCAACACCCAGCCATAGACATCCCCTCCCGCCGCCCTCCGGTGCTTCTACCAACTCGCCAATACGATCAAAGCCAGAATCTTTTTTTTTATTTTTTATTTCAGGCTTCCCAGCTTAGAGGTGAGATGTGGGGTCTTATTGACCCCATATCTCACTGTAAAGAGGACCTGTCATGCCATATTCCTATTACAAGGGATGTTTACATTCCTTGTAATAGGAATAAAAGTGATCAAAAAATTTATTTTCGGGGAAAAAAATGTCAAACTAAAATAAATAAAGTAAAATGAACAATAAATTTTATTTTATTTTTTAAAGCGCCCAGTCCCCATGTGCTCGCATGCAGAAGCGAACGCATACGTAAGTCCCACCCACATATGAAAACAGTGTTCAAACCACACATGTGAGGTATCGCTGCAAACGTTAGAGTGAGAGCAATAATTCTAGCCCTAGACCTGCTCTGTAACTCAAAACATGTAACCAGTAAAAAAAGTTAAAGTGTCGCCTATGGGGATTTTTAAGTAGCGACGTTTGGCGCCATTCCACGAGCGTGTGCAATTTTGAAGAGTGACATGTTAGGTATCTATTTACTTGGCGTAACTTCATCTTTCACATTATGCAAAAATTGGGCTAACTTTACTGTGTTTTTTTTTTTTAAGCACAAAACAGTTTTTTTTATCAAAAAAAAGCATTCGAAAAATTTCTGCGCAAATACCGTGCGAGATAAAAAGTTGCAACGACCACCATTGTATTCTCCAGGGTGTTTTCTAAATATATAATGTTTTGGGGTTCTATGTAATTTTCTAGCAAATGATGATTTTTACATGTAGGAGAGAAATGTCAGAATTGGCCTGGGTGCTCCAGAACGCCTGATGGCGCTCCCTGCATGTTGGGCCTCTGTATGTGGCCACACTGTGTAAAAGTCTCAGACATGTGGTATCGCCGTACTCGGGAGTAATAGCAGAATGTGTTTTGGGGTGTAATTTGTTTTATGCATATGCTGTGTGTGAGAAATAAACTGATAATATGACAATTTTGTGAAAAAAAAAGTAAAAAAAAATCTTGATTTTGCAAAGAATTGTGGGAAAAAATGACAACTTCAAAAAACTCATCATGCCTCTTACTAAATACCTTGGAATGTCTTTTTTCTAAAAATGGGTCATTTGGGGGGTATTTGTACTTTTCTGGCATGTTAGGGTCTCAAGAATTGAAATAGGTCGTCAGTGGACTCTATAACTTTCACAAAGACCAAATAATATCCACCAATTTGTACTTATTTTTACCAAAGATATGTAGTAGTATAAATTTTGGCAAAAATGTATAAAGAAAAATTACTAATCTGCTACATTTTATAACAGAAACGAAGAAAAATTATTTTTTTTACATAATTTTCGGTCTTTTTTCTTTTATAGCACAAAAAATAAAAAACAGAGCAGTGATTAACCACTAGAGATCCGCGCTATAGCCAAATGACGGCTACAGTGCGGACCTCCTTTGCCGACACTACGTCTATTGACGTCGTCCCGTGCACGAGCGGTCTGCGCGCCCCCTGAGGGGCGCGCGCGGCGCGCTCTGTGATCGGCGAGTCTATGAGACTCGCCTGATCACGGATCCGAGCAAGGGGTCGATCCCGACCCCTTACCACGTGATCAGCTGTCAGCCAATGACAGCTGATCATGTGATACAACGGAGCCGGTAATCGGCTATTATTCCTCCTCATGCTGTCAAAAAAAAAGAGCCGATCACCGGCGGCCGTGATCGGGACATCAGTCCCGATCACGGCCAGCCCTGCCAGTGCCCACCTGCCCCCTGCCAGTGCCACCTCATTAATAAATAAGTTCCCCTGTCAGTGCCACCCAGCAGTGCCCACCGTGCCACCCAGCAGTGCCCACAGTGCCACCCATCAGTGCCCACAGTGCCACCCATCAGTGCCCACAATCTGCCTCAACAACGGTGCTGCACCCCAGTGCTACATACCCGTGCCCATCAGTGTCATCTACCAGTGCCCATCAGTGCCCATCAGTGCCGCCCATCAGTGCCCAGCAGTGACACCTATCAGAGCCACCTATCAGTGCCACCTATCAATGCCCATCAGTCCCATCTATCAGTGGTACCTATCAGTGCCCCTTAGTGCCACCCATGCGTGCCACCCATCCGTGCCATCTTATCTGTGCCCATCTTTGCCCATCAGTGCCGCCTTATCTGTACCTATTAGTGCCGCCTTAACTATGCCTATCAGTGCCCACCAGTGCAGCCTATCAGTGCCCACCAGTGCATCCTATCAGTGCCCACCAGTGCAGCCTATCAGTGCCGCCTCATCAGCGCACTTCAATAAAGGAGAAAAATGACCCGTTTGCAAAATTTTATAACAAACTATTAAACATGATTTTTTTTTTTTGTATTTTTTTTTTGTTTGTTTAGCAAAAAATAAAACTCTCAGCTGTATTTAAATACCACCAAAAGAAAGCTCTATTTGTGGGAAAAAAATTATAAAAATTTCATTTGGGTACAGTGTTGTATGCCCACGCAAATGTCATTCAAAGTGCATCAGCGCTGAAAGCTGAAAATTGGTCTGGGCAGGAGGGGGGTTTAAGTGCCCAGTAAGCAAGTGGTTGAATACCACCAAAAGAAATCTCTATTTGTGTGGAAAAAAAGGCCAAAAATTTCATATAGGTCCAGTGTTGCATGACTGAGTAATTGTCATTCAAAATGTGAGAGCCCCGAAAGCTGAAAATTGGTCTGGTTATTAAGGGTGTTTAAGTGCCCAGTGGTCAAGTGGTTAAATAATGTTTTTGAAACACCCAATATGTTGGTTTGTTGTAAAACCCTTTTCTAAATGCACATGTGGGTGCAGTTTCAGGTGCACTTTTGCAGTGCACTTGTAATGCATAGTGGATGTGCCTTTAGTAAATAACACCCACAGTGATGTGTTAATTTTCACAATCATGCCATTTTCATGACCCCACATATTTCTGCCATGGTGCTGAAAATGAGCAAGATTTTGGTCAGTAATGCACTACATACATTAGTTAACAAAAACAAGGTGTGTGTAGCAGACCCACAACATAATAAGATTATCTGAAGAAGAGACTGTCCCCTCATCTCGCTTAGAACTTGGGTTTGCACTGTTGTAGAAAATGGCACAACAACAAAAATTAAAAATTTACCTAGGAGACACCTAAAAAACCAAGCCAAGCAGTAAATGAAAACAAAGATTATTGCAGTTTCAAAGAAAAATGTATTACAAAAATGCCTCTCAGACATTGTCTGGCATATCAATGGCCCCCATACCCACAAAGTACTCCATGTATTGGGTTCGGACCTCACAGGCGCTTTGGGGGGGGGGGGGGGCAAGCCAGGACGAGCAGCTTCAAGGGACGTGAGGTTCTCATTTTCAAGCAAGTCTGTATCTTGGCCAACTGAGACCACATAGTTTGCTGAATGTCTTTTTAAGAAATTGTGCAGAACACAGCAGGCAAGCACTATGTGATTTATTTTATATTCCGCCATGTGGATAGGCGTTAAAAACTGGCTGGCCAGAAATCCAAAAGTGTTCTCCACCACTCTTCTGGCTCTGGAAATTAAAGATCCTCTGGTCTGGGGTGAGGGTCCTCATCGGGAAAGGCTGCATCAGATGGTTTGCCAGGGCAAACGCCTCATCCGCGATGAAGACGAGCGGGAGTCCTTCCTGATTCTCCTCTGGGGGTAGCAAGCCCAGACTGCCACTCTGGAGACGCCAGTAGAATTCTGTCCGTGAGAACACACCACCATCCAACATCCGGCCATTTTGCCCCATGTCCACATACAAGAAGTCATAGGTCGCTGACACCACCGCCAACATCATGATACTATTAAACCCCTTGTAATTATAATAGTACGACCCCGAGTTGGGGGGTGGGATGATGAGGACGTGCTTCCCATCAATTGCACCTCCACAATTGGGAAAGTCCTAAAGATTGGCAAAGTGGGAGGCCACAGTCTGCCATTCCTGTGGCGATGAAGGAAACTGTGGAGTGAAACAAGAAAAACATTTTGTAATTTTGCTAATCAACATTGCAAGCAGATTAGACACCAACATTTTTGGCCAAGATCACTATAACATTTTGGGAAATGAGTATTTAAAGCCTAAAGTATAAGGTCCCCTTATCAGAGTCATCACCCCCCCCACCCCCCCCCCCCATCTGATGTGCCCTTGCAAAAAATGTGACCAGAAAAAAGGTAGGTAGAGTGTGTATTGGGTTTGGTAAAGTCAGCAGATAGAGGATTGCTGAGCTAGCAGTTGGGGGGAGGGGGGCTCCTAATGAGTTTGGCACAACCAAAAAAAAAAAAAGATGTCACTCTGCATGAATTGAAGCACACACATAACATTTGTAGACATTTTAGGGGGTGTTTAGGGGAAAGCAATACTATGGAGCTGACAAAAGACATTGGTAAGTGACGAGACTATAGTTTTATGGGCCAAGAAGAGCATGGTGGGGAAGTTAGTAAGGCAAATATGCATGAGGACAAAGGGGCAGAGTATATGAATTAGAGCATATTGCAATGATGGTAATTAGGGAATGAGGAAAGAAATGCAAGACATTAGCAATCATTAAATACATAGAATGTGATGTTAAAGGAGAAACCTTACCTTCATATAGTCCTTCTGCAGGACCTGAATGATGGCAGAACAGGTCTCTGGAATAATGATCCCCAGAGCCTGGGGGGAGATGCCTGTGGAGAACTTCAGGTCCTGAAGGCTTCTCCCTGTCACCAAGTAGCGCAACGTGGCGATGAGTCTCTGCTCCGGAGTGATGGCTTGCCGCATGCAGGTATCCTGCCTGGTGATATAAGGGGACAGCTAAGCCAGCAAACTGTGAAAAACGGGGTCCATCATCTGGAGATAATTCCTGAAATCATCAGGATTATTCTCCTGGATCTCATGGAGCAAAGGCTTGTGCGAGAACTGGTCATGCTGGCGCAGCCAATTCTTGGTCCACAAACGCCTCCTCTCCCTGTTCATGGACCGGGCTTGTGTCAAAGTAAGAACCCCAACACAAAGCCCCTGCACAGCACAAACTCTACGATGAGTACGTACGCGAAACATGGTTTAAAACGATCGGCTGGTCAGAACTGACAACAGAAAGCACTGATAAACAGCAATGCCTGAAAGAACGACCTGAAAAGCAGAAGCAAACAGACAATAGGCAATGCAAATCAAAGCATACTATACCAAGATATAGTCCACAATGAGAAACAAATACTTACTGACTACACGCACTGATAATCAGATACGCAAAGACAAGCAGAAACTGAAGAGCAGTACCGAACTGAAGCACAAATCTGAAAAGCACGAATCGTCTCTCACCAAACTTCTACTAACACGCGATGCACACGAGATCAGCAGAAGGAGCCCAAAGGGTGCCGGACGTGGTGCTGAATTTCCTTTTTCTAGTGCCGCCGTACGCCGCTTACATCACCACGTTCTTGGCAACCGGAAATTCCGACAACTGAGTCCGACCGTGTGTATGCAACATCACTTCCGGACCTCTTCCAGACTAAATCCGTCTGAATTAATCCGACGGATTTGGTTGCCGGAATGTCCGACCTTGTGTACGGGGGCTTAGACTAATGCCCTGTACACATGGTCGGACATTCCGATGACAAAACCCGTCAGATTTTTTCAGACGGGTTTTGGCCCAAACTTGTCTTACATACACAGGTTGCAAGGCAAAGTTCACATACGACGGGACTATAAAGAGGCCAGTAGCCAATAGTTTTTGTCTTGTGATTTATTCTGAGCATGCGTTTCACTTTGTGTGTCGGAATTGTCTACACACGATCAGTATTTAAATGATCGGATTTTGTTTTCGGAAATTTTTAGATCAAGGTCTCAAACTTTGTGTGTCGGAAATTCCGTCGTAAAAAGTCAGGTGGAGCCCCCACACGATCGGATTTTCCGACAACACAATCTGATTGCACATTTTACGTCGGAGAGTCCGACCGTGTGTACAGGGCATAAAACTAAATCAATACTTGCTGCCAAAAAAAACACTGGACAGAAGCCAACACTACAGAGGAGGCATCGGCATATGTGGCTCTTGCTCCCTATTACAGCTCCAACTTTACAAGTAGTCCCTCTGAATTGCACTCTGATGCTCTGGAATGGCGGGATAGCAAATCCAAACTACAATCTACCAGTCAACTGTCAGCGATCTACAGGTTGCTGACCCCCGGCATAGACTGTCAAAAGTGAATTATGTAGATTGCAGGGGAATAAGAAAGCAGACAGAAATCACACTCAGAGCTTTGGATAGAGGCAAGTACACACTATAGAAGGATATGCTTTGTTCATTTTTAATTTCAGAGGTTTACAAACACTTTAAATGTCATCTTTTTAGCTTTGGATATCTGTTGTTGAGTTGGAAGACCCCCCAAAAGGTTCATATACCAATACTTCACATACAATTATTACATTTCTTATTACCAGTTCAAAAGTTCTTTTACACGTATGGCCCAACAATGTACCCCTATAAAGTCATCACTATTTCAATCAGGAAATCACTGTTATCTGTAGCAGTTCATTCCTTAAATATCTCATAGTGATTCTGTAGAATAAAAAAGTTCATGTGTGGTCAACCATTACTTTGTTGTGCTGTATTGTCTTCTGAACCAGCTATACACCCCGGATAATAGGGGCATATAATATATAAACATAGTCACACGATAGCTACTATATACACAGTACCACAGTTCATGGATATGTCAAGTTTTGTTTTTTTTCCATTTTGAGCATATTTTTGTATGTTTAGCTTTGCTCTACTAGCGTGTGAAGGATACTGCACCAGTTAGTCATGCATTTATTGATCTATTTATTTGCATACAGAACCACCACGATGGGAAAGTCTAATAATTGTCAAAAACCTCAAAGCCAAATTCGAACACCACTGAAGTCAATGGTAACCCAATATAGGTGGGCTATACATGCTGCACTCCTGCTGATAAATGACAGATGAACGCTGGTAAGTATGTGGACATTTTTTTTTTTTATCTTTATTTAAGGTATGCGGGAATGAACAATATAGTATGGCATTACATATGGTAACTAATGACTTCCAGAAATAGACATTAAATCCATCACTTCAAATAGGCAGAGGATATCAGAAAAATAACAAAGTTCCTTAACCACTTCCCGGGAGAGACCCGGTGACTTCAACTATTCCAGGGGAGGACTCTTCAGAAGAAGACCACGTATGGGTCGGTTTCTTAGTAAGAGCCTTGAAGGGCTGAAGTACCCAAGAGAATCCGGTCTTGTGGATATCGCCAAGCTGGCCGAAAGATCCAGGTATCCTACAAGTGTTTTCAAGCTTAGTTTCCCTACATGTTCTACAACAACGTCTGTGGCAGAGACATTATCTTGTACGTTCTACAACAACATCTGTGGCAGAGACTTGAGTAAGCACCTTGTTGGCTGCTAGGCCTTGTGAGAGAGGGACTGTCCAACCTGAGGGATCATCCAGTTGTGAATGGCTATTCTCTGGATGCAGTCAAAGCAAGTTCTTTAACATTTTTGACTTTGACACTAAGAGTACCTGAATTCCTTTTCCAACCCTCTGATCCCAATTTAAGAGACTGTTCATTGGCTACGTTTTGCAAATAAAATCCATTCAAGTGGATCTGTTGTCGATCTCTCAAGTTACTGGGCCATCTACTACAGGAACCCCTAGATGTACAACGAGGAAAACAGAAGGTAACGGTAAGCCCAAATCTAACCAGCAGCTCCTTCGGGGGTTAGTGCTACATACATATGTCCATGATCACACAAACCAATTATTATACTCTTAACGTGATTTTTTTTTACCAAAGACATGTAGCCAGGGGCGGATCCAGAGTCTGGTCTCGGGAGGGGCACTGCCAGAAAATACCTTTTTTTGCAGGAAATTTATCGGGGGAAATGGCTGGTGTTGGCACTTCAATCATCATGGCACCATGGTTGATATGGTGTCAGGATGATTGAAGCACATTATTTCTATTATTACATTGTAATATAAAATGAAATAGTTCAACTCACCATAATGCAAAATCAGTGGGCCCGAGTGTGTCACTTTCCACGTCACTTGCCACCAAAGGCGGATTGTGACTTGCCACGTCATCTGCCACACATTGCGGATTGTCACTTACCACGTCAACTACCACACATTGTAGATTGTCACTTGCCACGTCACCCGCTCACACACGGAGCAGCCCAGCTACCCCCCCTCACCCGCCCACTCACCGACCGAGCCACCCACGATCTCACCCGTGGAGCCGCCTGCACTGTTACCCGCGGAGCCGCCCGCACTGTCAACCGCGGAGCCACCCGCACTGTCACCCGCAGAGCCGCCCACTCTCTCACTCGCATTCTCGGAGGGCAATTGCCCCGTTGCCCCCCAGATCTGCTCCTGCATGTAGCAGAATACATTTTGGCTTAAGTTTATGAAAAATTCAATTTTATTGGATTTCTTTTAAAATAGAAAAAGGAAAAAAATATTTTGTTCCAAATTTCCACTTTTTTTACTTATATCACAAAAAATAAAAAACGGATTCATAAATAAATACCACCAAAAGAAATCTCTTTTTGATGAACAAAATGATTAAAATTTCATTTGGGTACAGCGTAGCATGACCGCGTAATTTTCATTGAAAATGTGGCAGTGCAGAAAGCTGCAAATTGGTCTGGGAAGGAAGGGGGTGAAAGTGCCCAGTATTGATGTGGTTAACAGCCATATGGAAAAAATTATCAGCAGTAGGTTATTGCCTCTACTTCTAATCTACTTTTCAAACAGAACTGTGATGAGAACCACAAATTATAACAGAAAAATAGTTTTATGGGTCATACATATACCTATGAGAAGAAAAAGGGTGAGACAAATATGACCCTAACAAGAAGGTACAGAGCCATTGTGAGGTAGGAAGCATCTTGTATATCTCTTAAACTGTACCAAACACAGCTTCTTCCCCGATATTGTTGGGGTGCTACCTATTGAGCATCGCATACTGGTGGATTTTTCTTGGGTAAAGTACAAAAGTGGATGACACCTTCTGAGTCACTTCTAGTCTCCGCCCCTTACCCACCCCCGAGCACCATCCCTTGGACCCCTATGTATCCCAGTATTGCCCCTTTTAGAAAATACAGAACTATCATTAGAGGATACAGAAGTATAATTTTGTGTTGATAAGTAATTTGTAATACATTTTGTATAGAATTTGATATTAATGCAAGGAAAGCATCAAAGTAGATCCCCCGCAGCAAGCAGCAATAGACTCTCCCCAGCAACAATAGACCCCCAGCAATAGTGGGCCCCAGCAACAATAGACCCTGGCAGCAACAACAGATTTGCCAGCAGCCAGCCCAGCATCAATAGACTCTCCAGCATTCAGCAACAATTGACCCCCTCCCTCAACAGTAGATGCCTTCCAGCAACAATTGACCGACTCCCCAGCAACCGAAGCCCAACCAGCAGCAATAGTTCTCCCACCAGCAACAGTAGACCACTTCAGCAACAATAGACTGTCGCACAAAAATAGATGCCCTCAAGCAACAATAGATTCCCCAGCAGCCAGCAACAATAAGCCCCTCCCTCAACAGTAGATTCTTTTCAGCAACAACTGATCCCCAGCAACTTAAGCCCCCAACAACAATAGATCCCCCCGCCAGCAACAATAGACTGCTATGTAAAAATAGATCCCCTCCAGGAACAATAGATCCCCCAGCAGCCAGAATCAATAGACCTTCCAGCACACCCCAGCACCCCTTGCCATTACATACATTCAGTGCTGGAGGTGCTGGGACTGCGTTCCCCCATCAGTGGCGGCCCGTCCATTAGGGGTGCCCAGGCGCTGCCCCCTCTCTCCTTGCCACCCCCTATATGCAATGGATAGATTCATAGCATGAATCTATCCACGTCCATCACCGTCACCCCCTATTCATGTGTCCGGCCCCTTTCAGGGCACTGGGCACATAAATTACAGTGGCCAGGGTTTTTTTTAAGCACCTGATTAGATCCAGATGATCTAATAGGCTTCAAAATAGGGTGGGCTTGGGTCACAGAGGCTGCATTTATAGCCCACCCAGGCATGTTGCAACAGCAAATAAATATTTGCTGTTGCAACACCGATCCTCCTCCCGGGCCAATTGGGAAGCAGGTAGGGAGGCAGGGAGGCAGAAATCCATTTCCCGATTGGACAAAACATCAGATGATCCTATTGGACGCCTGGCACCTAGTGCCGGGAGGATCAGAGAGGAGACGAACCACAGAAGCTGGTCCAGGACAAGACACTGGAGCAGCTTTCCCCGAGCCCACCATTCTGGAAGATGAACACATCACCCACCACCTGCATCCAGGGTAAGGGCAGCGGGTGGTGGAGGGATGTTAGTGCCATGCTGCGTTGAGGGGGGGGGGGGTTGGGTAAGTGTCAGTTGTGCTAGTGAAAGGGGGTTGATTTACTAAAAACAAAGAGTGCAAAATCTGGTGCAGCTCTGCATAGAAACCAATCAGCTTCCAGTTTTTTTTTGGTCAAAACTTAACTGAACAAGCTAAAGTTAGAATATGATTGTCTACCATGCAGAGCTGCTCCAGATTTTGCACTCTCAGTTTTAGTAAATCAACCCCACAATGTCTATTCTATCAATGATGTCTGGGGTTCATAGGCAGTCTAGTATATTAATAATGTCAGTCCATACTTGCACAACTAGCCAGCATTTGCGAAGTTGTTTGCAGTAATAATGTTATTGTTTTGTAATTTGCTGTTAAAATATAAATCAGCACGGCTTTCTCAGTACAAGACATGGAGCCGATCATAGGTGTGTGCGCACAGGATGTGCTGGGTGTGCCTGGGCACACCCTAATCACACCGTGTGGTGCAGATTCTCCCTGTTTAGACCCAATACAATTTTCTAAAAAAAAATACAAAAATAAAATTATAAAAAAATGAAATGTAATAAAAACTACTGACGCTGTTCACTGTCCTACTGAAACCAATCTATGCCCTGCTGACACTGTCAGTATATACACACACATGCATGCACACGCATACATATTTGAGCTTTGGAGTACACGCCCTGTGGACACCTATGGAGCCAATCAAACTCCAATTTCCAATTTTCACTGTCATAACCTTGGCCAATCCAACTAAGGCCGCGTACACACGCGCGGACTGTTGGCCCAACCTTGTCCGCTGAACAGTGTTTGGGCGGACAGTCCGCTCGTGTGTGGGGCTTCAGCGGACAGTTTCAGCGGACAGTTGGCCGAACAAGGTCTTACGGAAATTCCGAAAAACTGTCCGCTGAAACAAGGTTTCAGCGGACTGTTCGCTCGTGTGTAGGCTTGTTCGGCCAACTAAGTCTCGCGCATGCTCAGAAAGGATTTCCACGTCGGAAGGTTGCATTGCAGTGTATAGGACGTCGTATTTTGCGTCCCGTCGTACGTGCCGTTCACGTCATCGCGCACGGTTTCAGCAAACTGTTCGTTCGTCGTGTGTGGCCATGTCCGTCCATGCTAAGTTTGAGCGGACTGTTCGCTCAAACTGTTGGACGGACAAAGTTGGGCCAACAGTCCACGCGTGTGTACGCGGCCTAAGGTTTATAATGAAAATGCATAAGCATTTAGTGAAAAGGTTCAGAGAGTTACAAAAGCTTGGCAAATTATTGGCAAATTTGTATTTTTTATGTAGAAGTTGAGTTAGGTCCTGCACCTCCACCTCTCAGATCTCTCTATTGATCAGTGAGGCTGCACATCACCATGATGGACCAATAGGGAAGTTTGGCAGACAGGAAGGGACAGGCTCACGCTAGACCAGCCTCTAGACCTTTTTACCCCAAGGAACCATTGAAGTCATTTTTATGTCTCAGGGGACTCCTGATTAAACCAAATCATTGGAGGTTAAAGTGAAAAAACACGCCTTACATTCATGGTTAGTGGGAATAATAAATCTAAATTTGGTGTGCTGTCTCTTTAAATAAATAATGTGCAAAGTACAAATCAATAATTCATCATAAAGATAAATAACTAAATAAATACATAAATAAAACAGCATATAGCTTGAATTCATCAAATCATAAATAAACTTCATATATAATAACATGCAAAAAAAAAAAGAAAAAATAGAACCTTTCCAGCAAATGATACAACAATGAGCATAAAATAAAATGCAATGTGCTTTAGGAAAAACAGAGTGCAACTGGTTCAAATATAATATACAGTATATATGAACCAAAGTGAATAAATAAATTAAAATTCCCAATTTAATAAATATTTCCAAGAGCTGATGTAATGTTGAGGTCTAACCCAAAAGATCTTGTGAGGTGCCCCACCACCTTATTGTGCACTCCTTACCGGATTACTTGGACCTCTAAATTATAAGAGGTCACTCTGGCATGAAAATATCAAAGGCAACAGCAGCATGGGATCACTTTCTCAGATGTCTCCAACCCCTCTCTGGAAAGCTCCAATGGACTGCCCACAGGATCAGAGTCAGAAATGCTCAGAAAGAACAAATAAAATACTCCATGGCCCAGTATCACCAATAATGCAAAATGTAATGTCCAAGTATACTTACATACCCAGTGGGAAGAATGCCCTTCCTACAGTGGTAATTAGATTGCCACCTTTACAGACAAGTAAAAAGATATTTGGCATCATGCTGTTGGTTCTTCCTTGTGACGTTGGTCCTGGAACCATGCATGTACCATCAATGGGAAGTCAATTGGCCACAGCTCAAGGAACCCCCTAGTGACCTCTGGAGGGACCCTACAGTTTAATGGAACCCTGTTTAAGAATGGCTGCCCTAGACTTTAACAGAAAAGCTAATATTTTCATGTGATTTCAGCTGCTTTTATCTCTGAATCTACTAATTGTTTTGAAATGCAATTTTCCCTGAAGTTAACATCTGCTTACGCATTTTTGTCATTATACATTCACGCAAATACCAGTGTCTCCATGTTTTCTAGTGCAGGCTTAATCATGTGAATGTGCTCTTTGGCTTCTGGGAAAATCAGCTGTGTGCGTATCACAAAACATATTGAACCTGTACACATTTACGTTTAGAAAGTAATAAAAGGACATAGTAAAGCAAATATTTAACTTTTTAATGAAAAAGAAGGTAGTCTTTCTATTTATATTTCTAAGGAGAAAGATAAGACATCTTTAACCACTTAAGCCCCGGACCAATTGTCAGCCTAAGGACCAGAGGTCTTTTTACAATTTGGCACTGCACTGCTTTAACTGGTAATTTGCGCGGTCATGCAATGTTGTACCCAAACGAAATTTGCGTCCTTTTCTTCCCACAAATAGAGCTTTCTTTCGATGGTATTTGATTACCTCTGCGATTTTTATGTTTTACGATATAAATGGAAAAAGACTGAAAATTTTGAAAAAAAAAGGATATTTTCTACTTTTTGTTATAAGAAAAATCGAATAAACTGAATTTTAGTCATACATTGAGGGCAAAATGTATTCAGCCACATGTCTTTAGTAAAAAAATGTCAATAAGCGTATATTTATTGGTTTGCGCAAAAGTTATAGTGTCTACAAACTAGAGTACATTTTCTGTAATTTACACAGCTTTTAATTTATGACTGCCTATCTCATTTCTTGAGGTGCTAAAATGGCAGGGCAATACAAACCCCCCCCCAAATGACCCCCTTTTGGAAAGTAGACACCCCAAGGAAGTTGCTGAGAGGCATGTTGAGCCCATTGAATATTTTTTTTTTGTCCCAAGTGATTGAATAATGATGAAAAAAAAAAAGTTTACAAAAAGTTGTCACTAAATGATATATTGCTCACACATTCCATAGTTATATGTGGAATTGCACCCCAAAATATATTCTACTGCTTCTCCTGAGTATGGGGATACCACATGTGTGGGACTTTTTGGGAGCCTAGCCACGTACGGGACCCCGAAAACCAATCACTGCCTTCAGGATTTCTAAGGGTGTAAATTTTTGATTTCACTCCTCACTACCTATCACAGTTTCGAAGGCCATAAAATGCCAAAATAACACAACCCCCCCAAATGACCCCATTTTGGAAAGTAGACACCCCAAGCTATTTACTGAGAGGCATGTTGAGTCCATGGAATATTTTATATTTTGCCACAAGTTGCGGGAATATTACAAACTTTTTTTTTTTGCACAAAGTTGTCACTAAATTATATATTGCTCACACATGCTATGGGAATATGTGAAATTATACCCCAAAATACATTCTGCTGCTTCTCCTGAGTACGGGGATACCACATGTGGGGGACTTTTTGGGAGCCTAGCCACGTACGGGACCCGGAACGCTGCCTGGGGCGACGCAGACCCTATCGGACCCTAAAACCTAATTGATATCACCCACCGGGTGATCAGGGGGTTAAAACTTTTTGGGGTAATAAATGGTGGGTGCCCTGATGCTATAAAAAGCAAACTAACTAACCAGCATCACCCACTTATACGGTGATCACTGGTGAAGGGGTTAACTAGGGGCAATCAGGGGGTTAAAACCTTTATTAGGTAGTATATGGGGGTCCCTAACGCTATATAAAAACCTGATGGGGAACCTAAATAACTAAATAACTAACTGGCTAACCAGCATCACCAGTGACACTTATACGGTGATCGCTGGTGAAAGGGTTAACTCTAGGGGCAATCAGGGGTTAAAACCTTTATTAGGTAGTATATGGGGGTCCCTAACGCTATATAAAAACCTGATGGGGAACCTAAATAACTAAATAACTAACTGGCTAACCAGCATCACCAGTGACACTTATATGGTGATCGCTGGTGAAAGGGCTAACTCTAGGGGCAATCAGGGGTTAAAACCTTTATTAGGTAGTATATGGGGGTACCTAACGCTATAAAAACCTGGTGGGGAACCTAACAAATAACTAGCTACCTAGCGGCACCAGTGACACTAATGCAGCGATCAGAAAAACGATCGCTTAGTGACACTGGCAAAAGGGAGTGAAAGGGTTATCTGGGGGCAATCAGGGGGTTAAAACCTTTATTAGGTAGTATATGGGGGTCCCTGCCACTATATAAAAACCTGACGGGGAACCTAAATAACTAAATAACTAACTGGCTAACCAGCATCACCAGTGACACTTATACGGTGATCGCTGGTGAAAGGGTTAACTCTAGGGGCAATCAGGGGGTTAAAACCTTTATTAGGTAGTATATGGGGGTACCTAACGCTATAAAAACATGGCGGGGAACCTAAAAAATAATTAGCTACCTATCGGCACCAGTGACACTAATGCAGAGATCAGAAAAACGATCGCTTAGCGACACTGGCAAAAGGGGGTGAAAGGGTTACCTGGGGGCAATCAGGGGGTTAAAACCTTTGTTGGGTAGTATATGGGGGTTCCTGGCTCTATATAAAAACCTGACGGGGAACCTAAATAATGAACTGGCTAACCAGCGTCACCAGTGACACTTATACAGTGATCGCTGGTGAAAGGGTTAACTCTAGGGGCAATCAGGGGGTTAAAACCATTATTGGGTAGTATATCGGGGTACCTAATGCTATAAAAACCTGGCAGTGAACCTAAAAAATAACTAGCTACATATCAGCACCAGTAAAACTAATGCAGCGATCAGAAAAAAACGATTGCTTAGTGACACTGGCAAAAGAGGGTGAAAGGGTTACCTGGGGGGCAATCAGGGGGTTAAACCTTTATTGGGGGGGTAGGGGGGCTACCCTGGACCTAACACTAACTGCCCTGACACTTTTTACAGTCACAACTGACACTAAATGCAGTGATCAGTAAATAAATGATCACTGCAATCAGTGACACTGTGACTGGGGGGGGGGGGGGTGATCAGGGGGTGACTGGGGGCGAAAGTGTGCCTATGTGTACCTACTTGTCAGTGTAGTGTTGGTGCACTTACTATGATGTCTTCTCTCCTCGCCGTCCGGTCAAAAAGACCGCCTCGAGGAGAGTGACATCACTTCCTCCCTGCCTGTGTTTACACTACACAGGCAGGGGAAACTTCTCATTCGCCAGGAGCGATCGCGAGGGGATGGCCAGAAACCAACGCCCATCCTCTCATCCCGGATCGCTCCTGAAGCAAAATGGACCACCGCAGCCAGCGGGAGGGGCCCCCACCCGCTGGAAGGCAGGCACATACGGGTATGTGCTTGTGCCTGTCTGTGCCATTGTGCCGACGTATAATTAAATGTGGCGGTCCTAAAGTGGTTAAAAAGTACTGAACTGTAACATCATATGCTAAGCATTGACAATGACTTTTCAGCCACTGCCCCCTCCCAGGTTCATTTAAAAATCACCATGTATGACGATCACATGAAAAAACCCAATCTTTAAACAGTAACCCATTTTGGCTTAGCTACAGATATCAGGGTTGTTGGTGTCACTATGTGCTAGTCTGTGTGTTGCGTGTAGGAGCGTTCTCTACTTAACGGTAGTGTAGGATCTAGTATAGGTAAATTTAACCAGGCCTGCGGTCTTCTTTACCTGGCCTGGTTGTTTTGATTCCGGGTTGGAAGTGTTAGAATAGTAGGAGGTGTAGCCACCTACACTTGGGCTCAGAGATACCTCCTCTGACTGACAGTGAATTGTACCAGCAGGAGAGGATGGGCTGAAACCTGAGTGGCAGGAAGTTTACGTGGGAGTCCTGTCCAATCATTAACTTGTGTAGTCGAAAAGAGGCCTCCTATATAATGGGGGTCATATGCTTCTAAGGGGGGAAGGGCCTGGGGCCCGAGCATGGACAGAGGGCCTGGGGCCCGGGAGAGCAAAGAAAGAAGTCGAGCAGTGCTTCAGGAGGTTCGGGACGGACGCCTGGAGTGCAGTGGAGTCAGCATGTAACGCTGGGAAAGAACCGGACATCCCCACGCAGGGATGTGCCGGGAGAGTGAGTAGGAAGCAGGAGTAAAGCGGAAGAAGAGAACTGGGAGTGAAACATGGACTGTTGATTGGGAGAGGACAGGTCAGTGGAAGCCCAGAGAAACTAGTGCAGAAGTGCTTGGAATTTTATACTGTGAGTCTAAGGACTGCAGTATAAATCATAAGACAGTACTTCCAATGACTGAGGGATGTTGGCGTGTGAGTCATGTTAGTAGGCGGTGATGGCCTGTGGCTCTAGGCCCAACACCCAAAGGAAATCGATCAGTCCGGTGGAGGGAATTATTCAGAGTAATGCCTTTTTGCTTAGCTTGGGAGTGCTGCACTAAAGTAAGCAATAGAATCAGGAAAGGATCGCTCTAGGGGAGTCCAGTAACAGCTATGGCTATGGATTACACCCTCATATAGTGGGGTCTGGTGGATCATCTCATATCTCTCAGTGAACAACCCTAGACTTATTCCACGAATAAAGAATAATAATAATAATAATAATAATAATAAGAAGAAGAATAATAATAATTTATTATTATTTAGTATTCATTTATTGAATTTATTTATTAATTATTTATGATTATTTTTATTTGTGTATTTATTTTACATAGATTTTTTTCATTTATTATTATTATTATTATTATTATTGGTGGTAGTAGTAGTAGTAGTATTAACACCCTAAACCTAATGCCACGTACACACGACCGGATTTTTCAACAGCAAAGTTCCGACGGAACGAATCCGTCTGACAATTCGATCGTGTGTGGGCTCCATCGGACCTTTGCTGTCCAAAAATCGGACGGACTTCAGAAATAGAACTATGGTGAAATCCGCTCGTCAGTATGCTAGTCCGACGGACGAAAACCGACACGAGGGCAGCTATTGGCTACTGGCTATGAACTTCCTTATTCTAGTCCGGTCGTACGTCATCACGTTCGAATCCATCGGTCTTTGGTGTGATTGTGTGTGGCCAAGTCCGTTCGTTCGGAAAGTGAGTCGGAACTCCGCCGAGAGTCCGTCGGGCCTAGTCTGCCGGAAAGACCAGTCTTGTGTACGCGGCATAACAAAAATAAATAAATAACCCTAGCCCCTAATCCTAACCCTAACCCTAACCCTAACTGTTAATGCTAACCCTAATCTAACCTTAACTCCAACCTCTTACCGTAACGAAAACAAAATAATAATAAATAAATAATAATAATTAAAAAAAGAAATAAAAGCTAATGAAAAAGCTAAAAAAGCTGAAATACCTAGCAACAAATGATGCAACAGATAATAGTTTTTTCTATTGGCTAATTTAAAAAAACGGCACAGCTGAAAAACGCTGTAAAAAAATGCGCAAGTCGCACATAAAAGCGCACCAAAATCTTTCTTCCTTTAAAGTCTTGAGAGACTTCCGAACAAACAGTAATCTCTAGGTGAAAGGCAGAAGGTTCTGACATCTGGAAGTGGTGAACAAAGTCAACACGAACCCCTATGCTGTTATGATATTTAACCCCCCCCCCCCACTCCTTCATTCAATAAATAAAATAAAATAAATAAAAAAGGGTGTAAAAATAGCACAGGTGGATTTAAGAAATGATAAAATAATTTCCATAGTATGCATAGCTCCCAACTATCTTTCATTTGTATATTCTCTTTTAGTTATTCATTTTCTTATTTGGACATTCATATTTGGATATTCATTTTCTCTTTTGGATATTCATATTTGCATATTCATATTTTGGAATCAAATTCCTCTGTCCTTAATTCTTCTTTAAATAATTCCTCTTCTGTTTCTGGAATAGAATTATGTAGAATAAATACAAATAATAATAATTAATGATAAATATACTGTATACATCGACAACACTGTATACTGTCATATGGTAGCCGAGGATGTACACTAGCCTATTGAAAAAAAAGTGAGTCTTTATTAGGATATGCAAACAGTCAAAAACAAAATGGCTTACTTCAACAAATGTAAAGCAAACAGTTCACAACTGGTATAACAAAAAACATACACAGTTACATACACTATATTACCAAAAGTATTGGTACACCTGCCTTTACACGCAGATGAACTTTATTGGCACCCCAGTCTTATGCCCTGTACACACGGTCGTACATTTTGACGACAAAATCCATCAGATTTTTTCGACCGGATTTTGGGCCAAACTTGTCTAGCATACACACAGTTGCACAAAGTTGTCGGAAAATCTGATCGTTCTGAGCACAGTGACGTACAACACGTACGACGGGACTATGAAAGGGCCAGTAGCCAATAGCTTTCGTCTCGTAATTTATTCTGAGCATGCGTGGCACTTTGTCCGTCGGAATTGTCTACACATGATTGGAATTTAAACGATTGGATTTTGTTGTCGGAAAATGTTAGATCCAGCTCTCAAACTTTGTGTGTCGGAAATTCTGATGGAAAAAGTCCGATGGAGCCCACACACGATTGGATTTTCCAACAACGTGATCCGATCGCACATTTTCCATCGGAAAGTCCGACCGTGTGTACAGGGCATAAGTCCGTATGGTTCAATATTAAGTTGGCCAACCCTTTGCAGCTATAACAGCTTCAACTCTTCTGGGAAGGCTTAGGAATGTGTCTATGGGAATGTTTGACCATTCTTCCAGGAGCTAATTTGTGAGGTCAGGCACTGCTGAGGAGAAAGCACGGGCACCATTCTGAATGTAGTAATGAAGTAAATTTAATACACATGTAGATTTGGGTACTCACAAAGGTAAAGTAATGGTAGGCATTGAGCACCAAGTGCAAAGTCGTCTGCGGAGAGGGTACATCCAGATGGAAACTGTGGAGGATACTCAAACAGACCGCGCTGGTCGCTGCCAGGGTTTCCTGGAGTCTTGGACACACAGAGAGCCGGAGATGACGTCACTTCCGGGACACGCTGAAGCAATAGCCAACGCGTTTACGGAGCATGCGCTCCTTCTTCAGGTCTAGCTGGTGTCATTTTGGATGAGGGCCTTTAACCACCTGCCGACCAGCCGCCGCAGTTTTACTGCGGCAGAATGGCACGGCTGGGCGAAACTGAGTTATGTAACGTTGCTTCACCTCTCTGGCCACTAGGGGCACGCATGCGCCGGCTGCTTGTCCCTGAAGCTGATGCTAGTGATTGCTACTGACACACCAAGAACCGGGATCTGGGTGTATAAGCAAAGTTTCCGGTTCTCTAAGTAGAGAAGAGACTGATCGTGTGTTCATACAAAGTATAAACAGTGATCTGTCATTTCCCCATTTCCCCTAGACAGTCCCCTCCCTCCCTTCAGTTAGAACACAGAGAGGGAACACAATTAACCCCTTGATCGCCCCCAGTGGTTAAACCCCTTCCCTGCCAGTGACATTTTTACAGTAATCAGTGCATTTTTAAAGCACTGATCGCTGTATAAATGCCAATGGTCCCAAAATTTGTCAAAAGTGTCTGATGTGTCCGCCATAATGTCGCAGTCCCAATGAAAAAAATCACAGAATGCTGCCATTAGTAAAAAAAAAAAAAAAAAAAAAAAATGACAGAAAACTATCCCCTATTTTGTAGACACTTTTGAGCAAACCAATCAATATACGCTTATTGTGATTTTTTTTACCACTTTTTTGGGGAATATTTTTTTGTTTATAGTGCAAAAAATAAAAACCCGCAGAGGTGATCAAATAACACCAAAAGAAAGCTCTATTTGTGGGGAAAAACGAACATCAATTTTGTTTGGGTGCAACGTTGTACGACCGCGCAATTGTCAGTTAAAGCGACACAGTGCCGAATCGCAAAAAGTGCTCTGGTCAGGGAGGGGGTAAAATCTTCAAGGGCTGAAGCAGTTAAGCAATACAATACAGCCTCTGCTGCTGGGTCTTAAAGTCCCGCGGCTTTGTTGACGCATATGACGCTGTCCATAATGATGACTACAAATAGTCATAAAGCTAATCTTGCTAAATAAACAATAAATTAGTGAATGAAAACTATGCATGCCTTTTCACTACAAATGCATAATAACAAATATATAAGAACCATAAAATGAATCATAAAAAAATGGATGAATGGAAAATGGAGAGTGAATTGCAAAATGTATGATTATATATCCACTTGCCGACCGCCGCACGCCGATGTACGTCGGCAGAATGGCACGGGCAGGCATAAGGGCTTACATGTACGTCCCTTGCCTCCCGCGGGTCGGGGGCCCGATCGGGCCCCCGCCCGGTGCCTGCGGCGGTCGGTATTCGTTCGGGAGCGATCCCGGACGAGGGGACGGCCATTCATTCATGGCCACCCCCTCGCGATCGCTCCCGGCGAATGAAATTGTCCGGTGACATCACTTCCTCTCCTGTAATGTAAACACAGGAGAGGAAGTGATGTATTCTCTCCTCCGTGTCGGTAGTTTTCGTTCCGGCACCGAGGAGAGAGCATCGGTGAGTTGCACAAGCACTACACTACACAGTAGAACATGCCAGGCACACTCACACCCCCCCTTTACCCCCCGATCACCCCCCAATTACCCCTGCCCCCCCAGTCACAGTGACACCAATTGCTTTTTTTTTTTTTTTTTTGCATTGGTGTCATTTGTGACTGTAATAACTGTTAGGGCAGTTAGGGTTAGCCCCCTTTAGTTCTAATGTGCCCCCCTAACCCCCCCAATAAAGGTTTAACCCCGTGATCACCCCCCGTCGCCAGTGTCACTAAGGCAGGGTTCACATTGCAGCGGTTTATGAGAACGAATGTGATTCGCACCGCACTGCAGTGCAAATCACATCCGATCTCTGTGCGATTCGAGTTCAGCCATTCGCCGCACCCGCCACACCCGCCGCACCCGCCGCACCCGCCGCAAATTCGCACGGGACCCTTTTTTTGGCCCGCAGCAGAATCGGATCGCATGGGTGTTCACACCATGCGATCCGAGTTTGCAGATCGCACTGCGATATGCGAACTGATCTGGGGGTGTCAGTAACATTTCACTGACACTCCCAGCAGTTCGCATAGGGCAGTGTGAACTGCCGCCGGGAGGCATGCGATGCGGGAACCCGCCGCGGATTCGTGGCGTTTCCGCATCGCTCCAGTGTGAACCCAGCCTAATAAGCGATCATTTTTCTGATCGCCGTATTAGTGTCACAGGTGACGCTAGTTAGGCAGGTAGGTATTTAGGTTCGCCGCAGCTTTTTATAGCGCCAGGGACCCCCATATACTACCGCATAAAGCCCCCTGATTGCCCCCTAGTTAACCCTTTCACCAGTGATCACAATATAACTGTTACAGGTGACGCTGGTTGGTTAGTTATTTTTTTATAGTTTCAGGGCACCCGCCATTTATTACCTAATAAAGGTTTAACCCCCTGATCACCCGGCGGGTGTCATTTGTGACTGTAATAACTGTTAGGGCAGTTAGGGTTAGCCCCCTTTAGTTCTAAGGTACCCCCCTAACCCCCCCAATAAAGGTTTAACCCCGTGATCACCCCCCGTCGCCAGTGTCACTAAGGCTGGGTTCACATTGCAGCGGTTTATGAGAACGGATGTGATTCGCACCGCACTGCAGTGCAAATCACATCCGATCTCTGTGCGATTCGAGTTCAGCCATACAGATAGTATGGCTGAATTTGTGTCGCACCCGCCGCACCCGCCGCAAACTCGCACGGGACCCTTTTTTTGGTCCGCAGCAGAATCGGATCGCATGGGTGTTCACACCATGCGATCCGAGTTTGCAGATCGCACTGCGATATGCGAACTGATCTGGGGGTGTCATTAACATTTCACTGACACTCCCAGCAGTTCGCATAGGGCAGTGTGAACTGCCGCCGGGAGGCATGCGATGCGGGAACCCGCCGCGGATTCGTGGCGTTCCTGCATCGCTCCAGTGTGAACCCAGCCTAATAAGCGATCGTTTTTCTGATCGCTGTATTAGTGTCACAGGTGACGCTAGTTAGGCAGGTAGGTATTTAGGTTCGCCGCAGCTTTTTATAGCGCCAGGGACCCCCATATACTAACGCATAAAGCCCCCTGATTGCCCCCTAGTTAACCCTTTCACCAGTGATCACCATATAACTGTTACAGGTGACGCTGATTGGTTAGTTATTTTTTTTATAGTTTCAGGGCACCCGCCATTTATTACCTAGTCTCACTAGTGTACCCCTAAATTTAGGGGTGTCTACTTTCCAAAATGGGGTCATTTGGGGGGGGTTTGTGCCATCTTGGCATTTTATGGCCTTCAAAACTGTAACGCCCTTAGAAAGCCTGAAGGCGGTGCTTGGTTTTCGGGGCCCCGTACGCGGCTAGGCTCCCAAAAAGTCCCACATATGTGGTATCCCCGTACTCAGCAGAAGCAGCAGAATTTATTTTGGGGTGTCATTTCACATATGCCCATGGCATGCGTGAGCAATATATCATTTAGTGACAACTTTGTGAAAAAAAAAAAAAAAAAAAAGTTTGTAATTTTCCCGCAACTTGTGGCAAAATATAAAATATTCCATGGACTCAACATGCCTCTCAGCAAATAGCTTGGGGTATCTACTTTCTAAAATGGGGTCATTTGTGGGGGTTTTGTGCCATCTTGGCATTTTATGGCCTTCAAAACTGTAATAGGTAGTGAGGAGTGAAGTCAAATATTTACGCCCTTAGAAAACCTGAAGGCGGTTCTTGGCTTTCGGGGCCCCGTACGCAGCTAGGCTCCCAAAAAGTCCCACATATGTGGTATCCCCGTACTCAGAAGAAGCAGCAGAATTTATTTTGGGGTGTCATTTCACATATGCCCATAGCATGTGTGAGCAATATATCATTTAGTGACAACTTTGTGAAAAAAAAATTAAAAAAAATTAAAGTTTGTAATTTTCCCGCAACTTGTGGCAAAATATAAAATATTCCATGGACTCAAAATGCCTCTCAGAAAATAGCTTGGGGTGTCTACTTTCTAAAATTGGGTCATTTGTGGGGGTTTTGTGCCATCTTGGCATTTTATGGCCTTCAAAACTGTAATAGGTAGTGAGGCGTGAAATCAAAAATTTACGCCCTTAGAAAGCCTGAAGGCGGTGCTTGGTTTTCGGGACCCCGTACGCGGCTAGGCTCCCAAAAAGTCCCACATATGTGGTATCCCCATACTCAGGAGAAGCAGCAGAATTTATTTTGGGGTGTCATTTCACATATGCCCATAGCATGTGTGAGCAATATATCATTTAGTGACAACTTTGTGTAAAAAAAAAAAAAAAAAAATTTTTTTGTCATTATTCAATCGCTTGAGGCAAAAAAATAAAATATTCAATGGGCTCAACATGCCACTTATCAATTTCCTCAGGGTGTCTACTTTCCAAAATGGGGTCATTTGGGGGGGTTTTGTACTGCCCTGCCATTTTAGCACCTCAAGAAATGAGATAGGCAGTCGTAAACTAAAAGCTGCGTAAATTCCAGAAAACGTACCTTAGTTTGTAGATGTGACAACTTTTGCGCAAACCAATAAATATACAATTATTGACTTTTTTTTTACCAAAGACATGTGGCTGAATACATTTTGGCCTAAATGTATGACTAAAATTGAGTTTATTGGATTTTTCTAATAACAAAAAGTAGAAAATATCATTTTTTTTCAAAATTTGCGGTCTTTTTACGTTTATATTGCAAAAAATAAAAATCGCAGAGGCAATCAAATACCATCAAAAGAAAGCTCTATTTGTGGGAAGAAAAGGACGCAAATTTTGTTTGGGTACAACATTGCATGACCGCGCAATTACCAGTTAAAGCAGCGCAGTGCCAAATTGTAAAAAGACCTCTGGTCATTTACCAGCAAAATGGTCCGGTCTGAAGGTGGATATAAAAAAAATTATGAGAAATTAATAATAATAAGTAAATAAAATAAAATAAAAATGAAGATAAAGATGAAAAATAAAAAATAATAAATAATAAATAAATAATAAAACATAAATAATTAAAATGAAAATAAAAATAAAAGTGTAAATGAAATTAAAAATGGAAAAAATGGAAATAAATCTTAAAAAAAAGTTAGTCTGGTTGAAAAAAAACAAGTCCATTAACAGAAAAAAAAACACACACATGCACAAATAGAAAACCTCCATATACTGTGGGGTTCAGCTTCAAGCGAAGAGCTTGCAGAGAGGTAATCAAAGTGTCAAGTGGGTTTAAGAGCTTCTTGCTATGTTTACTGTTCAGGACCCAAAACAAAAGATTCTCTTGCAGGGGTAATAGTCATAGTCCAAAACAAAATACAACAGAAAAGTTATTAAAGCGGGAGTCTGCCGGGACTCCGCGTTTTTTTTTTTTAAAAGCTTTTAAAATAGTGACACTTACCTGTCCAGCGCGCCCGCGATGTCGGCACCCGAAGCCGATCTTTAGATCGTCACTCGGGTGCTGCCGCCGCCATCTTGGGTATGGGAATCAGGAAATGGAGCCTTTCGGCTTCATTTCCCGGTTCCCTACTGCGCATGCACGAGTTCCGCTGCGCAATAAGGACGGTCCCCGCTGCCTCTGGGATCTGTGTGTTTCCCAGCAGGCAGCGGGGCACTTGCGGAAGGGGGCGGGCACTTGCGGAAAGGGGCGTAATCTACGCCCCTTTCCACAGAGAGCTATCCCGGAAGTGGGTGCAGTTACCTGGATTATCCAGGTAACTGCACCCCCCTCCCCCCTGAAAGGTGCCAATTGTGGCTCCGGAGGGGGGGAGGGTTCCGATGAGCGGAAGGTCCATTTTAGGGTGGACCTCCGCTTTAAAGGATAAGTTCAGCTTTGGGAACACGTTACATGTTCCACCTTTTAGGGTGGAACATATAACATGTTCCCGTTCCTGCAGTAGCTTGGCGATCCGAGCCCTAAATGTGACAGCAGTATGGGAAGAAGTTCCCCGTATTAGCTATCTCATCACATTTTGAAAAAACTTGGATGTGTGGGGCAAAGTCATTCATTCACAGACTTCTGTAAATGAATGAACTACAGCTGGGGCGTCAAACTGAATTTTATTGCGGGCTGCATGAGCATTATGGTTGCCCTCAAATGGCCAGTTGTATCTGTAAGACTAGATGTCCAGAGTACCCCACCCTCCCCTTAGATCAAATGTCAAAAGCCCCCCACCATCAAAAGTCAAGAGTCATGTGCTGCTGCCAGGAAGAATCTGGGGCAGGAGCTGGGAGGCAGAAAATGCAGGGTCTGGAGGAGGACCTGAGGAGGGCTGGAGTCAGCTTCCAGAATCTGCTGAATGCTGAGACCAGGGGAGGCAGAGATGACAGCTGCGGCTGCATGGAGAGGCGCAGGATTTGCAGGAAGAGTTCTGCCCTACCCTCTGCTGCCAAAGGCTGAGAAAGGGGGCAAAAACGAGCCACTCTGCGGGTGCATGGAGAAGTGCAGCTGACTGCTGAGACAAGATGGGGGTTGAGGCAAAGGGGGTGCCGCAGCTGCAGGAAAGGTGCGAGGGCTACATAAAATGGCCTGGTGAGTTGGAATTGGCCCACAGGCCTTGTGTTTGACACATGTGAACTACAGGTACCGACAGCCTTTGCAGCTGTCAGCTTGTAGTTCTCAATGAACTACCATGGCGTTGTTGAGCGCTATGGTAGTTCATTGATTCTTCCCGTCAGTGTGAAACTGCCTGCCCATACAATGTACGGGCAGACAATTCAGACTGACAGTCTGCAGAAGACCTGCATGGCATCAGCAATCTGCTGATCATTGGTGCAATGCTTTACAGGCAGGGCCGATCCGGGACGGGTGCGCTCGGTGCAGTGCACACGGGCACCACAGAATGTCTGTCTCCTTGTCTGTGTCCAGAAGCGTCTCTCTCCATCTGCAACTGACAGGAGCAGATCAGAGGAGAAGTCGCCACTGTGTTTCCTGCCCCAGCCCATTCCCCTCCCTCCTCCTGTCAGAGGAGGAGAGCGAAGCAGCCGGAGATCCGAGCGGCTGTCTCTGTGTGAGAGAGACCAGCCATGCAGTGACGTCGCTGAGGGGGGTTGTCCGAGCCTGACATGTGTTCCAGTTCTCCTCCTCCTCTGCCTGCTGCCTGAGCCTGTCAAAATCTGCTCTCCACCTGGGCGGCGGGGCTGCACACTGTCCTCTCCTCTCCAGCTGCCGCACGTGGGCTTGCTGATGAGGTTGGTTTTTGCTGGGGGTGGTTTGTCCTGAGGGGGTCTGTACTAATGGAAAGGGGGTAGTTTGTCCTGGGGGGTCTGTACTAATGGAGGGGGGTGTTTTGTCCTGGGGGAGTCTGTACTAATGGAGAGGGGTGGTTTGTCCTGAGGGGGGGGGGGTCTGTACTAATGGAGGAGGGTGGTTTGTCCTGAGGAGGGTCTGTACTAATGCAGGGGGGTGGATTGTCATGGGGGTCTGTACTAATGGGGGGGTGGTTTGTCCTGAGGCGGGGTCTGTACAGATAGAGGAGGTGTTTTGTCCTGAGGGTCTGTACTAAAGGAGGGGGTGGTTTGTCCTGGGGGGTCTGTACTAATGGAGGGGGGATGGTTAGTCCTGAGGGGGGGTCTGTACTAATGGAGGGGGGTGGTTTTGCCTTGGGGGTCTGTACTACTGGAGGGGGTGGTTTGTCCTGGGTGGGTCTGTACTAATGGAGGTGGGGAGTTTGTCTTGGGGGGTCTATACAGACAGCGGGTGATTTGTCCTGGGGGTCTGTACTAATGTAGGGGAGTGGTTTGTCCTGGGGGGTCTGTACTAATGGAGGTGGGGTGATTTGTCTTGGGGGGGTCTGTACTGATGGAGGGGGGGTGGTTTGTCCTGGGGGGGGCTATACTGATGGGGGGGTGGTTTGTCCTGGGGGTGGTCTATACTGATGGAGAGAGGTCTGTACTGAGGGGGAGGTTTATACTTAGCGAGGGGTCTGCACTGACGGAGTGGGTCTATACTTAGTGGAGGTGGGTCTGTACTGAGGGGTGACTATAGTTGGTGGAGGGGGGGTGACACCAACCCTAGGGATGCCACTGCAGCCGCGGGCTCTTCATTCCCCCCTCCCTATCCCTCTCCTCCTTGCGCTGCTGTACTAGTGAGCAGCCTTTGCCAGCAATTTCAGCCAGGGAAGAAATAAAATAAAAAAAGAAGCTGAGAAGAGGATTGCCTTCATTTCGGCCAGGGAAGAAATAGAGGGAGAGGACAGTGCTGAGGGAACATTATCCGAGAGAGAACTCCGCTGCCCTGTGCCACCAGAAGGAAAGCCACACAGCCTAGCACCATCCCTGGTGGAGAAAGGAATGGAGTCATTGCTAGAATACAGATCTGGGCACTACCCAGCTGACTCCTGATCATAGGAACTGTTGTTACTGTATCGCTGGATCAGGTGAGAGGGATGATCATGTTCATAGGAACTGCAGTCTCTGACCAGCTCCTGTATCATGTCCGCAGTCTCTGACCATCTCCTGTACAATGTCTGCAGTCTCTGACCGTCTAATGTACAATGTCTGCAGTCTCTGACCATCTCCTGTACAATGTCTGCAGTCTCTGACCATCTCCTGTACTATGTCTGCAGTCTCTGACCATCTCCTGTACTATGTCTGCAGTTTCTGACCTTCTCCTGTAATATGTCTGCAGTCTCTGACCATCTCCTGTACTATGTCTGCAGTCTCTGACCATCTCCTGTACTATGTCTGCAGTCTCTGACCTTCTCCTGTAATATGTCTGCAGTCTCTGACCATCTCCTGTAATATATCTCCAGTCTCTGACCGTCTCCTGTAATATATATCCAGTCTTTGACCATCTCCTGTATTATATCTGCAATCTCTGACCATCTCCTGTTTGTATGTCTGCATTCTCTAACCATCTCCTGTAATATGACTGCAGTCTCTGACCATCTCCTGTATTATACACGCAGTCTCTGACCATCTCCTGTACTATGTCTACAGTCTCTGACCATCTCCTGTACTGTGTCTGCAGTCTCTGACCATATCCTGTATTATATCCACAGTCTCTGACCACCTCCTGTACTATGTTTGCACTCTCTGACCCTCTCCTGTAATATGCCTGCAGTCTCTGATCATCTCCTGTATCATGTCTGCAGTCTCTGGCCGTCTCCTGTACTATGTCTGCAGTCTCTGACCTTCTCCTGTAATATGTCTGCAGTCTCTGACCATCTTCTGTAATATATCTCCAGTCTCTGACCGTCTCCTGTAATATATATCCAGTCTTTGACCATCTCCTGTATTATATCTGCAATCTCTGACCATCTCCTGTTGTATGTCTGCATTCTCTGACCATCTCTTGTAATATGTCTGCAGTCTCTGACCATCTCCTGTACTATGTCTGCAGTCTCTGACTGTCTCTTGTATCATGTCTGAAGTTTCTGACCATCTCCTGTACCATGTCTGGGGGCTCTTCCTAATAGACTCTCTAACAGAAGCCCTCTCTGTGTGCATCAGAGAGACCCCCCTCCAGGTCCCATTAGTGTAAGCTCTTCCTTTATTGTTAAAAGATCATGTGAGGATCCTAGGGTAACAAATACTTCTTAGGAGCATCTCTGTGTTTGAGTCATTGCCATAGAAACATTTGTAAAGAGGAGGGGTTTTTAAGATGACCACACCCATGTGGGGGCGCCAGAAATATTTCTGCACCCATGCGTCTGTGACCCTAGGATCGGCCCTGTTTACAGGCTCCTACAAAAAATAGTAAATGCACATTTTTTTACCTGCAAAAAATGTGCATTTATTCTTTTTTTGAAGGTGAACTTATCCTTTAAGTCTCCTAGTTAGTAGTGAGACCACACTGGGTCTTCTTCAGAGCAGCAGATATGTATCATCATAGCCAGCTTGCATCCTTTCCCAACAACCAACTGATTTATCCAGGAAAAAGACAAGGTGTACCACAGGTAGGGAACCAGGTAGTGTCAGTGTTTAAAGCATGGTCCGACACCAAAGGAAACTTCCTGCCAAGGAGAAAATAGTGTAGTGAGTCTAGACCTTATTTAATGGCCAGGCACTCCTGCTCCACCACAGCGTCATTTCTCTCAGCAGCTATCAATTTTCTACTAATGCCACGTACACACGATCAAACAATCCGGTGGAAAAGTCCGGCGGACTCCCCCCGTGTGTAGCCTCTGGCGGACTTTTTTTTACCCAAAAGTCCGGCGGACTTAGAAAGTAGTTTTGCACTCCAATCTTTCCGTCGGACTCGCATTTCGGCGGACAATCCGGCCGTGTGTGTGCCAGTCCACCGTACTTTTGAAATGAACTGACTTTTCCCACCCGGAGAAAAGTCCGCTCATTTTGAAGGAGGTGCAGCTGGGACTGTGACATCATACTGGGCGGGGACATCATCCGGTGATGTCCCTATATAAGTCGCCATGCGCCGTGTCCCCGTCATTGTGAGCAGAGAGAGCGACGAGGCAACATCTGAAGAGAAGAACAGAAGATGGCGACGGCGGTGACGGCGGCAACGGCGGCGACAGAAGACCGGGCCACCGCCTGTAAAAGAGCTAGAAGAAGGCGTCCCCCCCTTCCTGACTGGCCAGGTAGCGTGCTCGGACAAGGGACTGATGTGGACCTGGGGGGGACCCCCACGCCGATTTTTTCGGCGTTGGGGTTCCCCTTTAAGTTCATACCAAGTGACGGGGCCAGCGACGCTTCCTTCGCTGGCCCTGGCTACCTGGAGACGCGCTCTAAATGAGCGGACTTTCCTCCGTGTGTGTGGGCAAGTCCGTTCATTTCAAAGGTACGGCGGACTAAGTACGCCGTATTAGTCCGCTGAAAAAGTGCCGTGTGTGGGCAAGTAGCCCGTTCAGAAAGTCCGTTGGACAGTCCGGCGGGAAGTTTGACAGACTAAGTCCGCCGGATAGTCCGCTACGTGTGTATGCGGCATAAGAAATACTATAGGTTATTCATCCCCATTGACATCCCCATTGTCCCATCTTGGGACAGAATGGCTACTAAACCCTCACTGGAGGCATTTGTTTGGACATCAAACTCTTTTTAAAAATCAAGAGAAACTAGAACTGGATAGTGCCATAAGGCAGTCTTAAGCTCCTGGAAAGTTTCCTGAGCCTTGTCAATTCACTTGACTATAACAGACTTCTTCTAGGTAAGAGGTGCATCAATAGTGGCAAAATTGGGGACAAACCTACGGTAGTACCCTGCGATGTCCAAAAAGACTCGGACCGTTTTTTGTTGTGAATGGGCGGGGCCAAGCCTAAATAGCCTCTATCTTATTCTTCTGAGGACTCACCAAACTCCTACCTACAATGTACACCAAGTACTTGGTCTCTTCCATAGCAGTGGCACATTTTTCTGGATTTATAGTAAACCCTTCCTTCTTTACAGAGTGTAAGACCTCCTGCACTTGGTGGAGATGAGATTCCCAGTCAATACTAAAGATAACAATGTTGTCTAAATATACCGAGGTGTACTTCTGATGTGGACATAAGGTTTTATCCATCTATCTTTGGAAAGTAGCTGGGATAGAATGCAAGCCGGACTGCATTCTTTTATTTTGAACATGACCTTTTGAGGTGAAAATGCAGTCATTCCTCTGGCTTCCTTAGCTACCAGGCTGGCCCAACCTCTCTAACTGGGGCATTGGATATGCATTGAACCTCGGGGGCTGTCTCAGCTTTTCCCCGCAAGAACTAACCACCTTCATGCAAGCTCTCTCGCATGGTTGGTCGTGGTTAGTTCTTGCGGGTGTGCTTCTGTGATACGGCTGACGGCTATAGCCGCTCACTGTATTACTCTGCCCCGCCCCCCAGCGCACTGCATCATTGGATGTGATTGACAGCAGTGCGAGCCAATGGCTGCGCTGCTTTCAATCCATCCACTCTAGCCAATCAACGGGCAGGCTGAGCGGCGAAGAGGACATTGGGGGCGTGTGCAGCAGGTGAACGAGCTCAGGTAAGTAAAACGGGGGGGCTGGATGGGCCGGTATTGTCAGATGTTTTTTCACCTTAATTCATAGGATGCATTAAGGTGAAACCCCTTTAATCACCTTGGTAAGACCTGGCAGTCCTGAAAACAAGCTAGAAAGTCTGTTGCCACCTCTCTAGCTGGACTAACCAAGGACCCCTCACCCTGCATGGGTGAGAACCCCTGAGTACTCAACATTGCCTTCAAACCATCACCTCAATGGAGCACAACCCATAGAGTGGGGAAATATATGTGCTGTTTAGAACCCAACCCTGGCATCCTGCACAATATATATACTGTCTATATGAATTGAGAAGGCTTGATGGACCACTTATTATTTTTTACACTGTTACTCCTCTATGTTGCTATGCTTCTATAAACGTTATTTTGTATCAGTGCCTTAAAAAAAAAACAAAAAAAAACGTCTCAAAAAAGGTTTACAAAAGAAACAAAAAACAATAAGAAATGATACACAGGATTTAAGAAAGAAACAGTTAGGCAAAGGTCTGTCTGAAGAACATTTTTAGTTTTGAATTGAGAGATTTGAAAAGAAGTTGACTAATGTTCTTGAGAAGAGAGTTCCAGAGTTTGGCATGTGGGGCATAACAAGAGAAGGCTTTGTTCGTCATAGAGTGTGGACGTGACGTGCAAAGCTATAAGGTAAGTAAGCATGAAGATTTTGAAGTCAACAAATAAAAGTATTGTTGCAGAGCCTTATAGGTAAGCATGAAGATTTTGAAGTCAACAAATAAAAGTATTGTTTACCTGGCAAAGATCTTTATAGTGCTCTAAACATTTCTTCTTTTCATTTAGTTTTATTACACTGGTTATTGTGAAATGGAAGTAAACAATAATATATAGTAAAGGAAATCTAGTTGTGAAAAAAGGATTCACTGACTTTAAAATGTTTAGCAGGTTTATTTTGTTTGATAAAGATGCCAGCACTCAAAAGCCATATACAAAAAGCAGAGTCAATAACAAATACCACCGACATTTTGGGGTTGAGAAGAGCCCCTTTCTCAAGGTGACAGAGATAGACAGATCTCTGTCTCTGATCATTGGATCATTGCTGCCTTTTTTTTTTTTTTATAATTCTGACATTTTATTTTAAACAAATAGCTTAAAAAGCAAATAATTGATTGCACCTTGTATGCAGGGGATGAGATGTGATTTATTATATAATAATAAACAATTTTATACAAATAGATGTAGCCAGGAGCAGGATGCTGTGTGGCATTGTTCAGGGGGACCTGCTTCCCTCTAGTGTTCAAGTTTGGCTGTCCTGTGATTTTCTTAATCAAAGACAGAGCAAAGCATCTTGGGACATATAGTCCATATGGATAAGATTCACCTTTGGGCTGTATTGTGCGAATCTACAACTACCAGCTGGCAAAGAGAAGAGCAGACCACTGGGAGATACTATAAGAGTGAAGGCTTGAGGATACCAGGCCTCAAACCTTCGCTCTGATAGTCTCTCCCAGTGGGACCGGCATGGATCTGCATGCAGGGAATTTGTTACAGAGTGTGAGTTGCAGCTGAAGTCGCAGCCTGCTCTGGTGGAGTTACCCATCAAATAACTGGAGGGACACCTGCGGACAGTTCCCCTTCACTGTCTGGCGACAGCCTGGAGTTCGCTCCTGCTCCATCCATTATGCAGAGATATCGGATTCGTGTGAGCAGCGGTGCGGTGGAGTCTGGATATCATCCCTTGAGCCACATTACTGAGAGGTGATCATCATAATCTTCATCATCTCCTGCTCCAGTGTGGTGAGAGGGCAAAAGTCCAGTCTTATAGACACTGTATATATACACCATTGTCTCTTGCACTCATTGCCATCTTTTTTTTTTTTTTTTAACAGAGATGTTTATTAGAATTCAAATCAGCATTACATTGTCAAGGCATTGAAGATAAAGACATTCTCATTGCCATCTTTAGTACAAGGATGTGTACCAACATATCATAGACGCTATATACAGACATCATTGCCATCCTTTGTTCTGCTGTTGCTTGTAGTTCCACAGAATGTAACATCTTTAAGTCATTGATCATTGTGAATCAATTTACAGTTTTAAGTTACACAGGAAGATTGTCTGCTGGTTATACACAACCTATTGGATCAACCATTTGGCTTTACCATTCAAAATGTCTTGCATGAAATTAAACAGCTAAGAGCTAGCTGAAAATGAATCTGGATTGCCACACAGCAAAACAGAACTACTTTTACCTCCCTCTCTACTTCAGGGATCTGCTTTACTGAAGCTTATATAGCTACAGTTCACCAATAACTCTTGTTAAGAGCAGGCTGAATTGTGATACAGGTCTTGTATGTGTAGCACTAACCCCCGAAGGAGCTGCTTAATTTTTCTGGGCTTACAGATTACCTCCTCCAGCTCATACTCATTGTCCTTGTCTAGGGGTTCCCAGGGCTGATAACCCAGTAACTGTAGAGACCGACACTTGAATTCCTTATTAGGATTTTTATTTTGCATAAAACGGTTGAACAAACTCAGTCTCTAAGTTGGGAATAGAGGGTATCAGGGTAGAGTTTAGCTCAGGTGCTTGGAACTGCTGACTTCAACAAAAGTCTCTCTCTATGTGCACAATCCAGGGAACAGCCGCTCGCAACTGGACTCTTTAACTGTTGGATAAATCCTTTAGTTTGGGTTTAGCAGCCAACAGGTAATTCTAGCATTCAAAGTCTCTCACACAGACTTGGTTGGAAACTTGGTTACAACTGGAAGGGTAGAAGTGGGAACTTTTCTTACTGTACCAGAATCTTTCAGCCGGACTGGCGATACTGTAAGAATTGTGGATTCAATCAATGTCCATGGCAGCTCAGCTTCCAGGTTCTTACTGAGCAGCCAACATTGTGCGTGGCTCTCTCACTGAAGAGTCCTCCCCTGGTTGCATGTAGAGTTGCTGGGCCTCTCCAAAACCTGAGACGGCACCAGAACACCTTAGAATCCTCCTTCCATTTACTGCTCCTCGAACTAGCCAGTTCTGAGGCTCGGAAATGGATGGATCCGCACCACAAGCCATGAGGGCCCCTGGGGTCTGGTCAGGAGGACCAGGACCATGGAGTCAGCAACAACTTCTGGACCGGAACCCAGAACCACGTGACTTCGGCACCTTAAGTACCCCTTCCCGGAATACACAGTGAGACAAACGCGCCCACTGATTGGTTCCGAGATATAGATTGGTACCCAGTGCATCCAATCAACCTGATGCAAAAGTACAATTTAGCACAATTAGTCCCAAAACTCATTACAGTTTTGAGCAAAAACTAAATTTAAACATATAACGCATACTCATTAGGAGTACCGGCGCTACAAATGCTAAAAGTTGTACTTGTTTTTCTTCTAATATGCATTTATATGTGAAGGAACTGTAAAGAGGGGCATGCAACTCATAAGAGCCATTCCTGTGCTCACCTGTAGACTGTTCACATAGGCACTATGTGCACTTATCTGGGCATAGGGAGTATAGTGCTCACTGTTGAATGTTTGAATCTTAGTAGTGATAGTTGTTTCGCTATCAATAACTTTCTTTGGAAGACAAAATTTTAAAGTGTAAACTTAGGTTTATTCAGTGATTTCTTTTATTATCATCTCTTTGAGTAAACTATTTCTGACTCAATCAGTTCTGGTGTATTTCCTTCTTACTGTTGTTATCTAAAGGGAAAAAAACGTTTGAACCCAGGGTGTCAGAGGTGGCAGAGGATTCACATGGTCAGGGTAACCAGAGGGGTATTGATTTATCTTGTGACCCTCAAGAGGGCGGCGCTACATACATTTAATATGTTATGTTTTCCCTTTGTGTACTTAATGGTCATAAATGTTCATAAAATCTGACAATACCAACTATCTGTCTGCATATTGATAAGTAAGGTTAACCACTTCAATATAGGGCCACACCACCATTGCCCATTGGAATGAATTGGGGGTTAAAAGCGCCCTGCTACCACCCCAAAAGAGGCGCCAAAGTGCCGCTATAACAGCGGTAAAGCAACGCTAAATCGAGAAGCAGTTTACCGCTAGTGAGACGCTAAAACGAGCAGCACTTTACTGCTAACGCCGGTACTGAGAAACACTTTTTGAAAGACAAAAAGTTCATTTTATATACAACTATTTACAGTAGATCACACCAAAATGAGGAGGAAAACGGAACAGAGGAACTTTGTTCCAAATCAGGGACAGTCCGGAGCTATGCACAAAGCACTATTTGGCGGAAGCACCCAGGCGGATGGCTCCAGCTGCTGACTCAGCCAGTGAGGAGGCAGAGATCATGATCGGGGCTCGGGTAAGTATTAGGGGGGACTGCTGGGGAAGCTGCATACTGAAGATTTGTTTACCATAGAATGCATGGAGGTAAATAAACCTTCAACATTTTGAACCACCAAATTGCAGTTTACTTTATTTAGATGCTCTATACTGGACCCTCTAGGGAGGAAATAATGCTAGGTAGCTCTCTTTGTTTATGAGGGGGGCTGGGCAGTTGTGTTTGCTATAATTAACCCTGTCTGTACTGTGCAAGCAGATCTTCATTATCAGTTGTAACTACCGTATATACTCGAGTATAAGCCGAGATTTTCAGCCTCTTTTTTGAGGCTGAAAGTGCCCCCCTCGGCTTATACTCGAGTCATCGCTGTCTGCCCGCTCGATCAGCGTGTCGAGCAGACAGACAGCGGCCATTCTATAATTCAAAAGCCGCGCCTCCGGCTCCGCCTTCGCCTGTGATAGGCGGAACACTGAATTTCCCAGCAGCCTGTGTTCCGCCTATCACGGACATCGTATCATCCTCGTACTACGGACGAGGATGATACGATGTACGTGATAGGCGGAACACAGGCTGCTGGGAAATTCAGTGTTCCGCCTATCACAGGCGAAGGCGGCGGCGCAGCTTTTGAATTTTACAATGGCCGCCGAGGCGCCGACGAAGAGGGCACGGGACGGAGGCAAGGCAAGGCACGGGACGGGACGGGACGGGACGGAGGCAAGGCGAGGCACGGAGGCAAGGAGGCAAGGCACGGGACGGAGGCTCGGGACAAAGGCTCGGGACACAGGTAGGCTGGACACACACACACACACACACACACACACACACACACACACACACACACACACACACACGGATGGATACACACACACACAGGGATGGATGGATGGATGGAGACACACACACACAGGGATGGATGGATGGATGGATGGAGACACACACACACAGGGATGGATGGATGGATGGACACACACACACACAGGGATGGATGGACGGACACACAGGGATGGACGGACACACAGGGATGGACGGACACACAGGGATGGACGGACACACACACAGGGATGGACAGGCATGTCTTACCCTCGGCTTATACACGAGTCAATAAGTTTGCCAGTTTTTTTGGGGGTAAATTGGGGGCCTCGGCTTATATTCGGGTCGGCCTATACTCGAGTATATACGGTAGATTTGAACATTGTCTGTCCTCACAAAAGTTTAGCTATAGAGGCTGGGCTTCTTGCATTGTAAGTTAATGAGGAGAGAGTTGGGACAGGCAGATCCAAACATAGTTTAAAAAAAACAAAAAACAGTCAGCAATGACATCTCCTGCTGAGAAATATCTAACTGATAAGAAATATTAAAAAAGGGGCATTTTTTGTGAATGAGAACACATAACAAACATATAATGGAGTTTTCTCAAACAAATTTTAAATATCAAAATATATACCATACTTATTGGCATATAAGGAGACATATATTTTTAAATAAAGAACTTTGAAGCAAAATAAGGGTAAGTGCCCATCTATGCAGCCTCACCATTGCCCATCTGAAGCCTGATCAATGTCCATCTGCAGCCTCACAGTTGCCCATCAATGCAGCCTGATCAATGCCCATCTACAGCCTCACAATTTGCCCATCAATGCAGCTTGATCAATGCCTATCTGCAGCCTCACCATTGGCTTCAATGTAGCCTGATCAATGCCCATCTGCAGCCTCAACTCAACGATTACTGCTGCCTCAGAGGGGACAGGGAAGGGGGTGGAACGAGCGCCGGCAAATTACATACAATGAGAATCTCCTGTTTAATTGGCGGCTTCTTTGGTACAAAGTCTCGCTTTCTGGACCGGCTTCTATGATAGACATGTAGCACTGACCCCTGAAGGAGCTGCTGGTTTTATTGGGCTTACCGTTACCTTCTTGACCTCGTCTCTGTCTAGGGTTTCCCATGGTAGATGGCCCAAAGAAATGTAGAAACCGACACTAAATCTTCTTTTGGGTTATTTATTTGAAATTGAAACAGAATCTCTCAGTTTAGGTTAGAGGGTTAGGTGGAAGCTACGGTACTTTGGATTATCAAAAATGGAAAGTCTTTATAGAAGAAATCCAGAGAATAACTGTTTCACAGCTGGATTTTCACAACCCCCGGATAGACCTCCTCTCACTAGGCCTAGCAGCCGGTAGGGTGTTAAGTAAAGTAAAGTCTCTGCCACAGACTTGAGTGTAGAATACTTGAGAAAAAGTCTCTGCCACAGATTTGAGAGTAACTGAGGGACATAGACAAATTCATAGAGCTATCATACGGTACCAGTATCTCTTAGCTGGTCCAGCGATACCGTATGAGTGTGGATCCATGAAGTGTCCTTCAGAGAAGCCAGCCTTGTGCATAGCCTTCTCCTGAAGAGTCCTCCCCTGGATGCTTCTCCAGTTGCTGGGCCTCTCCTTAGATGAGACGGCTCCGGACCACCCTTGAATCACCAGGCCTCGATATCCATTCAGGCCTGTCCCTGCAGTTGCTTCGCCTCGGGCTATCCAGCCCCGAGACTTGGAAATGCATGGAACCGCACCCCAGGCCAGAGGGCCATGGGGGCTGGTCGGGAGGACCAGAACCAAACAGACAGAAAAATCCTCTGGCACGGAACCCTGTAGCACAAAATGTCAGTACCTTAAATACCACCTCCCAGAATGCACAATAGGAGAACACTCCCACTGGGCTGGTTCCGAGAAAAACATGGCACTCAATACACCCAGCTAAACTGCGTTCTACCACTTGCTGGGGGTGACAGCGACACTTGCGGCCAAGAAAAACCCAGTGCAACCCAGCTGGACTGGTACTGAAATCATAATTTAGTAAAATTAGCCTTAAAACCCAACTGTGGTTTCAGGAATATTAACTTTCAAAAATATATAGCGCATTCTCATCAGGAGCCAGCGCTACAGACAGAACAGTGGTCCAATGCTGGCTCAGGAGATGGGACTTCCTATTACAGAGGCCACAGAGTAAACAGGAGATTCTTGCTGTATGTAATCTGACGGTGCTCGTCCCGCCCCCCTCCTGGTTCCTTTCTAGGCAGCCCAAAGTGCAGTATTGGTGTATAATGTGCACACAATATTTGCACTCGATTTTCAGGATGAAAAGGTGCGTGTTATAAATAAATACAGTACTTCAAAATATTTCTGCTTCTGAATAGAAGTTTATGGTTGTCTACTCACTGGATCCTTCAAAAGCTGTATTACCCTGACCTTCATTGTGTTTCAAGTTGTGTTTTTTATTACTGTATTTTGGGTAAATGTGCAAGGTAATTTAAATATTAATTGCTTGGATGCATGGAGAGCTTTGTTTTATCTGTTAGAACCGGTTGTCAGCTGGCTTTTGATTTTAAGCGTTCACTGTTCACCTACTTACATAGTCCTTTAGTGACCCTAGAACAAAAAAAGCCATGGCAGAATAAATTTGAATACTACATTCAGTTGTATTACATTGGATGTGTTTTAGAGAGACATAAGGCTTATGAAAAGCATATGTATGTTTCCACAGCAATAATTTCTACTGGAAGATATTGTGCTTTCATCACAGAGAAGGTAGATTGCACTGACCATGTAACATTCACCTACCTACATGGCCCTGTTACAACCAACGAATAAAGCAATGGCTGATGATGACTGAAAATTATATGCAGGTGTATGATATTGGATGCAGGCTAGACAAAAGGGGTGTAAAAAGCACTGCAGGGCCATGTTCGGAATATCACCAGGTCAGCTAATTTAAAAAAAAAAGAATGGCAATGCTGCATCTGACCTCCGCCAGCTCTAAGACTGAGAACCGAGCAATCAAACAACGCTGATCGTTCAGTTCTCAGAGCTCCCTGAGCAGAGAGCTGGTGACTATCAGCCACTGCTCTCTGCTCTGCCCTTGCAGTGCTCACAGGATTGCTGGGGTCAGGGCCGTCTTTAATATTGATTGGACCCTGGGCAAAAGTTTTCTTGGGGCCCCCCACCCCATGCAATTTGACTCTCCGCCTGCTCTGAGACATACAAAGAATAGCAGCTAGACTTAAAATCAGTCTACTGTATCAGATCAGGCAGAAATTGTGATTGGTTGCCAGCAGTTACAGCATATTATTACTGCTTACTGACTGTTGCTAGAGGTTACAGCACACATTACGCTCACTGCAGGGTAGCATGATATACATATAAATGCTGCCTTTATTTACATATCAATGCCGTATTACTTAGTAATACTGCAGCTATTTACATATGAATGCATATTTATGCAATATTTACATGTAAACACAGAGTCTGCAGGTGAGTCATCTGTACACAACAATGGGGCAGAGCTGGGCAGCATTAATACCAGCACTTCACACTGAGATATCGGGACATAGCACAGGACTAAAACTTCAAGGGACAAGGGAATTTAAACTGGGATAGTTGGCAAGTATGAGGCAGCTGCTTTGGGCCCCACAACAATGACAGGGCCCAGGGCAGCTGCCCCTTTTGCCCTGCCTTAAAGACGGCCCTGGCTGGGGTGGAGGGGGCAGGGGCGGCCGGCTCAGGCTCTCAGTGACTCGTGGATCCCAACCATATCTTTCCTGAGCCTGGACTGGCTCTGCTGAAGTTAAAAGCTGATTGATTACCATGCACAGCTTCAGCAGATTCTGTGTGCACCAGTGTTAGTAGATCTCCCCCATAGTGTTTGTTGCTATATTCACTTTTGCATTCTTTGTGGTGTTAAAATGTGGATTTTTCTATTATTTTAATTTTTGTATCCTTTTAGATGCAAAAATAAATGAGAAAAAAACTAGAAAGAAAAGAACACAGGATATTATTGTCCGGCCAGTGTAGCCTTGTGTAACAATAGTTAACCACTTGCCGTCCGCCCTATTACAAATTGACGGCGGCAAAGTGGTTTCATAATCCTAACCGGACGTCATATGACATGATTAGGATTATGAGCCGGGGGGCGCGCATCGCGGCGATCGTTGTTGCGGGGTGTCAGTCTGACACCCGGCAACTACGATCTCGGTAAAGAGTCTCCGACGGAGACTCTTTACCATGTGATCAGCCGTGTCCAATCATGGCTGATCACAGTGTAAATGGGAAGAGCCGGTGATCGGCTTTCCCTCACTCGCGTCTGTCAGACGCGAGTAGAGGAGAGCCGATCGGCTGCTCCTTTGACAGGGGGGGTCTGTGCTGATCGATTATCAGCACAGCCCCCCCGAGGATGCCCACACTGGACCACCAGGGACACCATTAGACCACCAGGGAAAAGGTAATAAAAATCCATAATCCTCCCTAGACCACCAGGGTGCCAGTCAGCACAATGGGTGCCAATCAGTGCCCATAATGGATGCCAATCAGTGGCCACAATGGGCATCACTGATTGGCATGCATTATTGTTTGGCACTGATTGGCATCCATTACTATAACACCGATGCCGCCTATGAGTGCCCACCTGTGCCGCCTATGAGTGCCCACCTGTGCCGCCTGAGTGCCCACCTGTGCCGCCTGAGTGCCCACCTGTGCCGCCTATCCATGCCCACCTGTGCCGCCTATCCATGCCCACCTGTGCCGCCTATCCATGCCCACCTGTGCCGCCTATCCATGCCCACCTGTGCCGCCTATCCATGCCCATCCGTGCCGCCTATCCATGCCCATCCGTGCCGCCCATCCGTGCCAATTTGTGCCACCTATCAGTGCCGTCCGTGTCGCCCATCAGTGCCGCCTATCAGTGCCACTTCATTGGTGCCACATTGGTGCCCATCAGTGCCACCTTATCAGTGCCCATCAGTGTAGCCCCATCAGTGCCCATCAGTGAAGGAGAAAACGTACTTATTTACAAAGTTTTGAAACTGAAACAAAAAAAAACATTTTTTTTTTCAAAATTTTCGGTATTTTTTTATTTGTAGCGCAAAAAATAAAAACCGTAGAGGTGATCAAATACCACCAAAAGAAAGCTCTATTTGTGGGAAAAAAATGCTAAAAATTTCATTTGGGTACAGTGTAGCATGACCGCGCAATTGTCATTCAAAGTGCGACAGCGCTGAAAGCTCAAAATTGGTCTGGGCAGGAAGGTGTTTAAGTGCCCTGTATTGAAGTGGTTAAGATGAAGACAAAGGTACTTTACCAGGGTCTAAATCTGTGAATAAAATCCAGAGAATTCAAGTTGATATTTTTCTGAATAACTTCGTACAACCAAAATGAATTCTTTCATGTTTCTGTTTTTGTTTTCTTGTTGGGTGTTAATAGTCTTGGATCAAGCTATAGATTTGTTTAAAAGTACATTCAGGGGCCAGTAGCATCAATCTAGTCTAGTGACTACTAGGATTCCACAAACATGGTTCCAATAATCTTTTATCATTACATACATCCCATACATCTCATACATCCCATACATCACAGATATCACAGACAAGCATGTGGGCTGGATGCGAAAGGTGGATCACCAGGATGTGCCAGGAAAGGTAGATGTGTCTCATCTCTCCTTCCTTTCACCACTCTGCATATCACACGTGTCATAGATAAGAAGAGGGTATAGTGGGGAAGCAAATGAGCAGGGAGGTACAGAGGTGGAAGAGATGAGAAGGGGGCTCAGCGGTGTGACAGAAGAGCAGGAAGGTTCAGTTCTGGGGGGTAGAGCAGTGGGGCAGATGTGAAAGGAGGTGTATTGGTGGGGAAGATGAGTAGGGGTTACAGTGGTGGGGCAGGAGAGCAGGGGGAACAGAGGTGGGGCAGGAGAGCAGGGGATACTGAGGTGAGACAGATGTGCAGGAGGTACATTGGTGGGGCAGATGAGAAAGCGGGTTGCAGTTGTGCGGCAGATGAGCAGATGGGTTGAGTGTTAGGAACAGTGAGAAGGTGATTCAGTAGTGAGACAGAAGAGCATGGGGATACGGTGGTGGAGCAGATGTGCAGGGAGGAACAGTAATGGGACAGATGAGAAAGGGGGTACATTGATGGGGCAGATGAACAGGGGGGTTACAGTGGTGGGACAGAAGAGCAAGAGGGTACAGTGGTGGGGCAGATGTGCAGGAGGTACAGTGGTGGGATGGATGAGAAGGGGGTTCAGCGGTGGGACAGAAAAAGCAGGGGGGTACAGTGATGGGTCAGATAAGCAGGGGGTTATAGTGGTGGGGCAGATGAGAAAGGGAATTACGGTGGTGGGGCAGATGAGCAGGGGGGGTACAGTGGTGGGGCAGATGAGCAGGGTGGTACAGTGGTGGGGTAGATGAGCAGGGTGGTACAGTGGTGGGGTAGATGAGCAGGGAGTACAGTGGTGGGGCAGATGAGCAGGAGGATACAGTGGTGGGACAGATAAGCAGGGAAATACAGTGGTGGGGCAGATGAGCAGGGGGATCATAAGCTGGTGATTGTTGGGGTCTGCTGGTGGGGGGCTTATTGGAATCTGGAAAACACCATTAACAATGGGGCCCCCAGATACCACCCCCCTATGTGAATGGGTATCGGGTATATTATACCCCTACCCATTCACCCAAAAAACTGTGACATGTTAACAAACTACAAGAGCTGGTTTTTGACAAGTCCTTTATCAAATAAGAAGCCCGGAGCCATCTTCTCCCAAAACCCTCATCGTCATTGTGCTGTCTTCTCCCACTGAGCTGTCTTCTTCCTTGCTGCCCCTGTCTTCTTCATCGCCACTGGTTACCCGCTAAAAAATAAATAAAAATCCAGTCTTGTCCTGAAGCGGTCCTTCTCCATTGTGATGTTTACACTGTTCAGCACCTCTCATAAAGGCATGGGGCTTGGCCATCCAATGACATTGCCCGGAGAGACCGCCCCTTGTGACATCACACGGGGCGGGCTCTCTGGGCGACGTCATTGGATGGCTACACCCCATGCCTATATAAGAGATGTCGGAGAGCGGGAACATCACAAGGGAGAGAGACCGCTTCAGGACAAGAAAGGCTGTTTTTGTTTTTTAGCGGGTAACCGGTAGCAAAAACGGTGGCGGTGAGGAAAAAGAAAGCTCCGCGGGAGAAGACAGCACATAAAGAAGATGACACCGGGAGATGATGGCACCGAGAGATGACGGTTTCAGCAGATGACGGCTCCGAGAGAAGATGGCTCCGGGCTTCTTATTTAATATAGGACTAAAAAAACAGCTGTTAATGTTTTTTTGGTGAATGGGTAGGGATATAATGTACCAGATACCCATTCACATAGGGGGGCCCAAGATCTTGTTAATGGGGACTTCCATAATTCGATAAGCCCCCCTACCCGCAGACCCCGACAACCACCGGCCAGGGTTGTCGGGAAGAGGCCCTTGTCCTCATCAACATGGGGGCAGAGTCCCACCCCAAAGCAGCCATCCCCCCATGTTGAGGGCATGCGGCCTGGTACGGTTCAGGAGGCGGGGGCGCTTGCTCGTCCCTTCCCTTTCCTGACCTGCTGGGTGACATGCTTGGATAAGGGCCTGGTATAGACTTGGGGGGGATACCATGCCATTTTTAAGCATTTTTTTTTGCCAGCAATTTTTCTTTTCTTATACTCAGCTGTCAGCAGGGAACCCTGCTGACAGCTGATGACTCATCAGTTGTTAAGGACGCGGCAGCCGGCTTCCCGACTCCCTGCCTAGCAACCAGCTATATACAATGTTAAAATAAAAAAAAACATCACAAATCACATCACAAACACAACACTTGCGTTTCTGGTGCGGTTCCATTGAAGTGTATTATCCGCAAACTGTGGGAAAAAAGTCCCCGACCCTTTCCAAAAACGCACCAGCCCATAGGAAAAATACCGGTACCATAGGAAAAAAACACATAGGTGTGAATCTAGACTCTAAACTCTAAACTAAACTCTAGGACTGCCTTGCAGGATCTGGGATACTCAGAACTATGGAAATGGCTTGCTTGCAATTGTATTACCAACAAGTGTGCTTTACAACATCAAATAAGGTATCATACGTGCAGAAAGGACAGTTAACACCAGACAAAATTAAATGGTGGAATTTTATTTGGAGTGATACGTGACCACTATAAGGAAGTAAAATTGGTATTTGATAGGTGTATAAAAGACCAATAATTTTTATTGAATTACATCAGTCATTTTGCAATTTGGCAGTGTAAAGAAAAGAAGCTGCATGCCCGTTCAGTGCAAAGTTGATCTTTACATTTTAGTCGGTGCCACTAATGTATTTAGTCGGTGCCATAAATGATCTTTATTGTTTAAAGCAGTACTAAAGGTAAAACCGAAAATGACATATAAAAAATGCAGTCTGTCACTAGGGATGAGCCGAACACCCCCCGGTTTGGCTCGCACCAGAACTTGCGAACGGACCGATAGTTCGCACAAACTTTCGAACCCCATTAAAGTCTATGGGACTCGAACGTTAGAAATCAAAAGTGCGAATTTTAAAAGCTAATATGCAAGTTATTGTCCTAAAATGGGTCGGGGCACCTGGGTCCTGCCACAGGGTACATGTATTAATGCAAAAAAAAGTTTTAAAAACTGACGTTTTTTCAGGAGTAGTGATTTTAATGATGCTTAAAGTGAAAAAATAAAAGTGAAATATTCCTTTAAATATCGTGCCTGGAGAGTGTCTATAGTATGCCTGTAAAGTGGCGCATATTTCCCGTATTTAGAACTGTCCCTGCACAAAATTACATTTCTAAAGGAATAAAAGTCATTTAAAACTACTTTAATGTAATGTCTGGTCCCAGCAATATGGATGTAAATCATTGAGAAAAAAGGCATGGGTACCCTCACCCTCCAGCCCATTACCAGCCCCTTTGGGTCTTGTATGGATACTAAGGGGAACCCCGCACCCAAATTAAAAAAGAAAAGGCATGGGGCCCCCAGGCCCTATATACTCTGAACAGCAGTATACAGGCGGTCCAAACAAGACAGGGACTCTAGGTTTGTTCTTAAGTTGAATCTGTTTGTAATTTTGAACTGGTACATTTTTAAAGTGTAGCTCCAGCCAAAAAATCTATTTTTAAGATTTTTGTAAAACATAGGGAAGGTTTATCACCCCTGTAACCTTTGTTTTGCTGTCTGTGCCCCTGTTCAGAAGATTTCACCTCACTTTCTGTCCCAATGACAATTGGATTATGAAAATTTTGGGTTTTTAGTGAAACAAGGAACCAAGGAACTCTTACAGGGGAGAAGTTCCCTTCCTAGGGGTAGATTTCCTCTCACTTCCTATTGTCTCCTTCTGTTTGAAAGTAGGAGTTGTTTGTAAGTTGGATGTTTGAAAGTAGGGGCCTGCCCTATATACTCTGCAGAAATTTGGGCACAGTTACTCTTGGTGGGCGCTGGAATGGGCCCTGCTGTGAAATATTAGATCAAGAATTGTAATTACATGCCCCTGTTGAACAGGGGCAGAAAAATTGGGCCTTAGGCACTGGTGCTGGTGCCACAACACTGCAACCCCTCACAGATACTCTAGTTGGAGTGCAGGAATGAGCCCTGCTGCAAAGTATTGCATCAAAAAGTTTAATTGTAGTTAAACAGGGGTAGAAAAATTGGGCCTTAGCCACTGGTGGCGGTGCCCAGAACCAAAAATGTTCTTACAAGCTATCAGCATGAAAATTGAGGAGGAAGAGGATAGTCACTCAGCATCAGCATAGGCAGTCTTGAAGGGATCTCACATTAAAAAAAAGGATTTGGTTACATCAGCATCAGGTGCTTGGTAGCAGGTGATCCAAAACTGATTCATTTTTATGAAGGTCAGCTGATTCGGTGGACAGGCTGTGATCGGTTTCAAAGGCCCCAGCAGCACTGAATGTGCGTTCTGTAAGAACTCTGGATGCAGGACAGGCCAGTAGCTCAATTAAATACTATGCAAGCTCTGGCTAGTGATAAATCCTCAAGACACAGTAACCCAGAGGATTTTCGGTGGGAAAGGTGTCCAAGTCTGATCTTCCCCTAGGTATTCCTGCCCCATGTAAATCAGACGCTGGCGATGGTTGCTGGAACCGATCATACCTTGGGGCTGCGGACTGAAAAACTGTCTGAACGCATGGGTCAGACGGTCACCTTCTCCACCGCTCCTTCTGTGACTGACCGAAAACCTCAGCAACACGTTGCCCAGGAGGACCAGGAATTTGTAACTTCCCGGGCTCTGGAAACGTATTGCACAAACTATTCTGCAAGGCCTCCCGAAGATGTTTCATTCTCTGCTCCCTCTGCAACAGCAAGATAAGGTCCTCAACCTTACACCGTGTAACGTGCATCAAGGAGGGTTGCCAGCCAGTAATGATCCCTCTCCTTGATACCACGAATACTAGGATCCTTCCGCAGGCTTTGCAGGATCAGGGAGGCCATGCAGTATAGGTTTGCTGAGGCATTCGGTCCAGAGTCCTCTTTGTTACTAAGGACGACATGATCTGCAGCAACCTCCTCCCAGCCACGTACAAGTCCATGGGTTTCTTGGGATTGTAAAATGATCCCTTGAAGACTGCTGCTGATGCTGAGTGCTAGGCTCCACTTCCATGTTGACACAAAGGACAAATCAGCACAGGAAGAGGCCATGGAGGAAGAAGAAGAGGAGGGTGTGTAGGAGAGAGGCGTGTCAGAATCACCACTAGTAGCATTTTGGAGGCGTGGTGGCGGAACCACCTCCAACACTACTGCACCCTGTCCTGCATCCTTCCCAGCTGCCAGCAGAGTCACCCAGTGGGCCGTGAAAGATACGCAACGTCCCTGTCCATGCCTGCTGCACCATGAATCAGCGGTAATATGCACCTTACTGCTGACCGCCTTGTCCAGCGAGGCCAAGACATTGCTTTCCACATGCTGGTAGAGAGCCGGAATCACCTTTCGTGAAAAAGGTGGCGTTTGGGAACCTGCCACTGAGGAACCGCACATTCCACAAACTCACGGTGGGCAGAGTCTACCAACTGAATAGGCAGCAGTTGAAGTGCTAGCAATTTAGCCAAGCTAGCATTCAACCGCTGGGCATGTGGATGGCTGGGAGTGAACTTCTTTCAGCGGTGCAGCAGCTGGGGCAGGGAAATTTGCCTGGTACAATCGGACATTGGTGTACCGATAGCAGATTGCCCGCAAGTACTTGGCAGTGACACACCTAATTCTACACCTTCATTCCTCTCAGTGCAGGTTTCTGAGTGGACTGAAGGTATAGAGGGGTTGGCTGATGAGGAGTAGGGATGAGCTTCGTGTTCGAGTCGAACGTACGTTCGACTCGAACATTGGCTGTTCGTGCGTTCGGCGAATTCCGAAAGTTTTGGCCGTTCGCGTCAAAATTCGAGTGACGCGCGCGCGGACCACAATGCACTGCGTTGGCGCAGTGCATTGCTGTCCGATGATTGGCCAAGCATGCACTGTGACCCCGCATGCTTGGCCAATCGCAGCGCCGGCAGCGAGGAGAGCCATGATTGGCCACAGGCAGGATGCCTGTGGCCAATCATAGCTCAGACTGTGTAGTGCACGCCCCACACTATATAAGGCCGCCTTTAAGGCCGCCTCCTGTAGTGTGTTACTTTGCATCTGAAGCAGTGGGTGTTCTGTGTACCTTCAACACAGTACACACCAATCGTTTTTGGCTGATTTCCTATCTTGCTGCTGTGTAGTGGTTGTTGTCTGTGCCCTGACCGCAGTATACACCACTATATTCACCTCACCTATATAGCTAGTGATCTAGCTTTAACCACTTAACAACTGCCCATTGCCGATTAACGGCTTCAGGGCGGTTGTTTAACTCAGAGAGGCCGTTAATTAACGGCCTCCCAGAATTCTGCTCTCGCGTGCCCCGAGGTGTGCGCACTCGAGAGCATCCGTGACCGCCGGGTCCATAGGACCCGGCGCATCACGGTAAACGGCCGCTCATAGCGGCCGTTTACCACGTGATTGCTCCATCAAATGACGGAGTGATCACTTGGAAACAAACCGGCGTCATGTTATGACGCCTGTTCCTCCCTCCCCTTTCTGTACCGATCGGTACAGCGGAGGGGAAAGAGATCGGTGTCAGCAGCGATGTGGGCTGCATCTGCAGTGCCCACATCGCTGCTCACCGAATTTAACCCCTCAATTCCCTGCCAATACTCTGCAATACCAGTGCATACTCTGCAGTACCCTGCCATTACTCTGCAGTACCCCTCCATTACTCTGCAGTACCCCGCCATTACTCTGCAGTGCAGTACCCCGCCATTACTCTGCAGTGCAGTACCCTGCCATTACTCTGCAGTACCCCGCCATTACTCTGCAGTGCAGTACCCCGCCATTACTCTGCAGTGCAGTACCCCGCCATTACTCTGCAGTGCAGTACCCTGCCATTACTCTGCAGTGCAGTACCCCGCCATTACTCTGCAGTGCAGTACCCCGCCATTACTCTGCAGTGCAGTACCCTGCCATTACTCTGCAGTGCAGTACCCTGCCATTACTCTGCAGTGCAGTACCCTGCCATTACTCTGCAGTACCCTGCCATTACTCTGCAGTACCCCGCCATTACTCTGCAGTACCCCCCATTACTCTGCAGTACCCCCCAATACTCTGCAGTACCCGCCATTACTCTGCAGTACCCCCAATACTCTGCAGTACCCTACTATTACTCTGTAGTACCCCGCCAATACCCCGCCAATACTCTGTAATACCCTGCCATAAATTGCCATACCCAGCCATACTCAGAGATACCCAGCCATACTCGGTGATACCCTGAAGTACCCAGCCATAGACGCCCCCCATCCCTCACCGCCCTCCGGTGCTTCTACCAACTCGCCAGTACAATCAAAGCCAGAATCTTTTTTTTAATTTTTTAATTTTTTATTTCAGGCTTCCCAGCCTAGAGGTGAGATGTGGGGTCATATTGACCCCCCAGATTTCACTGTAAAGAGGACCTGTCACCCCATATTCCTATTACAAGGGATGTTTACATTTCTTGTAATAGGAATAAAAGTGATCAAAAATATATTTTTGGGAAAAAAAATGTCAAACTAAAATAAATAAAGTAAAATGAACAATAAAAAAATAAAATAAAAATTAAAGCGCCCATGTCCCCATGTGCTCGCATGTGCCACACATGTGAGGTATCGCCGAGAATGTTAGAGCGAGAGCAATAATTCTAGTCCTAGACCTCCTCTGCAACTCAAAACATGTAACCAGTAAAAAAATATTTAAAGCGTCGCCTATGGGGATTTTTTAAGTAGCGACGTTTGGCGCCATTCCACGGGCATGTGCAATTTTGAAGAGTGACATGTTTGATATCTATTTACTCAGCATAACTTCATCTTTCACTTTATGCAAACATTGGGCTAACAAGTGGTTAATAATAGAGCTTGCAGTCAGTAGTGTTAGTGCGTGCTGTCTGCGTGCTCTGTACCCAGTACATACCGCTATAATATAGGGCAGGCCCCTACTTTCAAACATCCAACTTACAAACATCTCCTACTTGCAAACGCAAGGAGACAGCAGCAAGTGAGATGAAAAAAGATGGACGACAAAACAAATTATACAGGGGTGATAACCCTTCCCTATGTTTTCCAAAAAGCTTAAAGATATTTTTTTTGACTGGAGCTACACTTTAAAAATGTACCGGTTGAAAATGACAAACAGATTCAACTTAACACAACAAACCTACACAGTCCCTGTCTTGTTTGCACCGCCTGTATACTGCTGTTCTGAGTATATAGGGCCTGGGGGCCACACGCATTTCCTTTTTTTAATATGGGTACGGGGTTCCCCTTAATATGTGTACAAGACCCAAATAGGCTGGTAATGGGCAGGGAGGGCTACCCATGCCATTTTTCTGAATGATTTTCAACCATATTGCAGGAACCAGATATAACATTAAAACCGCAAGCAGTTTTAAATGGTGTTATTTCCGTTTAATGTCATTTTGTGCAGGGACTGTTCTAAACACGGGAAACACGTGGCACTTCACAGGCATTACTATAGACACCCCCCAGGCACCATATTTAAAGGAATATTTCACTTTTTTTTTTCACTTTAATCGTCATTAAAATCAGTGCTCCCGCCAAAACGGTAGTTTTTAAAACTTTTTTTTGCAGTGACCCATGTCCCCTGAGGCAGGAGGCAGGTCGCCAAACCCTTTTTAGCACACTATCTTGCATATTAGCCGTTAAAATTAGCATTTTCCAATTCGAACGTTCGAGTCCCATAGACTTCAATGGGGTTCTAACGTTCGTACCGAACGCGGGGGTCGTTCGCAAGTTCTGGTGCGAACCGAACCGGGGGGTGTTCGGCTCATCCCTAATGAGGAGCAAGGAGAGGTCTGCTTTGTTCTTTTGTGTGGGTCTTTTATGTATGCTTGCCAACAGACTGCATGGCAGATCGACATATGTCTGGTCAAGCATGTGGTGCCCAAGCGGCTGCTGTTTTGGCCACGCGAGATACGCTTCAGACATATGTTTCAAATAGCAATGGTGCGAACTGCTTCACACATCAGACAGCAGAGCCCTGCACATGCGGAGCTCTGTGGTGTGATGCAGTCGGTTGGCTGCCCTTAAGCTGGCCCCTGGAGGGCATCCTGCCTCAATGGAGATGTGCCGCCTCCTCCTCCTCTCTCCTATCAGGCACCCATTAGAGTAACCTTATCATCCCCTCCCTCCTTGTCACTGGAGCAAACCTGGAAGTATGCTGCAGCTGGGGGAACATGACTGCCAGTTTGCTGTCCTTCTTGGGCACCCCCTCTCTCTGGGCTCACGTAGCTGCCTTCCTCAAGCTGGGTACCATCATCAGAGCCCTCAAAACGCTGTGCATCATCCTGCAGCATGTACCCAACACTGTGGTCAAACAGTTTGGGGGACTCCTCAGGACATGGTGGGGCTAGGGAGAGGCCGCTTTGGCAGCTGCTTTGGCAGACAAAGTACCCTGAGCCTGGGTGAGAGAGGATGAGGACGGCTTGGTCATCCACACTACCAACTCATCTGCATGTTGTGGCTCAACACGGGCAGCTCCCGAAAAAAAAGGACAAGCGCGCCGCGTGGCCACATGCTGAGAATGCACCGTGTCCATGACCAGCACTGTTTGCAGTAGACACAGAGCCTGCTTGCCCTCTTTTAGTGGCCTGTGAGCATCTGCCTCTCCTTGGTGGCCTTCCAGACATACTGTACAATTCGATTAGCAAACCAACGCATGACGTTTACTAAAAACAGTACACCAGGAATGGTCAACAGTAAGGTATAGGCATGGCAGCTCAATGAGTCACCTGCTTGGCTGAAAGTGTCTTTGAACATGCACTCAGGCAATGGCCTAGTCAGGTGTAGACTTGGATAGAGATTATATATATATATATATATATATATATATATATATATATATATATATATATATATATATATATACACACACACACACGCACACACACATATACATACATATACACACACACATTATATATATATATTGTAGGGGATCAGAGGAGTGAAGAGCTGGCTCAGAGGCAGTCCATTAAAATAAAAGTGGCTTTTATTCAGCAAAACAGCAAAAAAACATAAGACCAGACAGACTTGTCTTATCATACGGATGTGCACACAGGTACAGCTCAAAGTTCATCAGCACACAGGCTTAGAGGTAACAGTTCATGGCTCCAAACAGAGCTACAGTCTTTTTGTGGTTTAAGCTCACCCAGCAGGTACACCATCCAGCAATGTACATTTCCACACAGCGTGCTGCTGTGTCTCTCTCTCCTACTTAACAGCGCCACACTGACACTTTCAGCACACCTGATAATAAGCAGGTCTGAAGGGGAGGAACCTGCCTTCTTCGATTAACCTTTTTACCCCTGTCCCAGGCTGACTCTCTACATATCCCCCCCCCCCCTCTGTTCCAGGCCAGGGGTCTGGACACCACGACTCCAGTGGCAGTAGATCAGGGAAAGGACATCTGCATTCTGATGTACCTTTCCAGGTCTATGTACCACTACAAACCTGAAGTCCTGTAGAGCAAGGAACCACCGGGTGATTCTGGAGTTTTTATCTTTATTTTGGGCCATCCACTTAAGGGGTGCATGATCTGAAACTAACTTGAAGGGTCGGCCCAACAAGTAGTAGCGGAATGTCTCCAAAGCTCATTTTATTGCGAGACACTCCCTTTCCACAATGGAATAATTACTCTCAGCTGGTGTGAGCTGATCTGTCTGTACCAGGAACTCTTTTTGGAAGTCGGGAGCTACCAACACTGGTTCCTGGCACAAAGCTTGCTTCAACCGGCAGAACGCTGCTTCTGCACTCCACTGAACAACAGTTCCCTTGGTGAGATCAGTCAGAGGCTATACTGGCAAAGTTGGGGACAAACCTCCTATAATAGCCCACAATGCCAAGGAAAGAACGCACTTGTTTCTTTGTGAGTGGACAGGGCCATTTCTGAATAGCCTCCACCTTGTTTAGTTGGGGCTTAATCACACCCCTGCCTACAACATACCCCAGGTAGTAGACTCCTCAATGACCCCAAGGTCCAACATGCTCTTAAGCTCGGCCGAGACAATATTCCGGCGAGCTTCGGGTATGCGGTAGGGTTTGAGGTTTACTCAAACGCCAGGGTCTGTAATGACATTATGTTCAATTACCGAGGTTAGGCCCGGTAGGTTTGAAAAAATGTCTCAATTCCTCTGCAAAAACTCCCAGGACTCCTGTTTTTGAGAAGGGGAGAGAGCCTCTGCAATCCCTACCTTCTTAATCTGAGCATCAGGGTCTTCCGAGACTTTCAGACTGACTGTCAAAACCTGTCTATCTTTCCATGGTTGACGTGGTAAATCTGGTAGGGTTTACGTTTGGTGGGCTGATGGACTTTATAGTTGACCTTGCCCACTCTCTCAACTATCTCAAAGGGCCCTTGCCACTTGGCGAGAAACTTATTCTCAAAGGTAGGTACTAACACCAGCACCCGATCCCCAGGTTTAAACTCTCTAATCTTGGTAGATCAGTTGTATACACGACTCTGGGCGTTTTGCGCAGCCTGCAAATGTTCCCATACTATGGGCATAACTTTTGTTATTCGGTCCTACATTTGAGACACGTGTTCTACCACACTCTGATACGGGGAAGCTTCTTGTTCCCATGTCTCTTTCATTATATCCAGTAGTCCACGGGGGTGTCTCCCATAAACCAGCTCAAAGGGGGAGAACCCCGTGGAAGCCTGGGGTACCTCTCTTATGGCAAACAACAAGGGAAGCAACAAGCAATCCCAAAATCCCGACCATCCTCCTCTCCACTAACCCATCAGTTTGTGGGCGATACACTGAAGTCCGCAAGTGTTTAATCTTAAACAGGTTACAGAGTTCCTTCATTACTTTTGACATGAACGGGGTACCTTGGTCTGTAAAGATCTCAGATGGGAGCCCTGTTCTCATGAACCTCTGAAACACCTCCCGTGCGATGACCTTAGATGAGCAATTTCTTAAAGGGACCGCTTCCGGATACCTAGTGGCATAGTCGAGGACAACTAAAATGTATTGGTGTCCCCTAGCTGACTTAGGTAAGGAGCCCACCAAGTCCATGGCTATGCGATCAAAGGGAACCTCGATAATTGGAAGTGGTACCAGTGGACTGCGAAAATGGGGTATTGGAGCGGTTCTTTGACAGGTAGGGCAGGACTCACAGTAGTCCTTAATTTCTCTATATACACCGGGCCAAACAAAAAGCTGTAAAAGCCATTCCTGAGTTTTAGCCACTCCAAGGTGACCCCTAAGTACATGACTATGAGCCAAATGCAACAACTTAGATCGAAAAGGTTTGGGTATAACCAGTTGTTTCAACACTTCTTGATTGACCTTAGTTACTCGGTACAACAAGTCATGATTCACAGCAAAATGGAGGAACTTCACATACGCCCCAGGGTGCTGTGGATCACCGTTTAAGACTGTGGCCTGTTCCCTGGCGGGGATCAAAGTGGGGTCCCTCATCTGAGCACTAAGGAAAACTTCCAGGGAGCCCCCAAGATCTGACATGTCTGGCTCAGAGGAGGTACTTTCCACTTCCAATCCCGCAAACACCTCCAGGGGACCGGGCTCACTTTCTGCAGGTTCAGCAACCTGGTACTGATCCTTAGTAACAACCTCCTGCAACACAGTATTATTCACCACCTCTGTGGGTTCTTGCTTTTTGGGGGAAACTCCCGAACCTTTGAGCTTTTGCTCATACAAGTCCCAAAACATGGGGCAGTCTCGCACGATGACTAGTAAATCATGAGGTAGTCCCGGGACCACCACCACTTTTATTTTAGCTGTTCCTGCTGGTGTACACAGGGTCACACAGGCCACTGGATAGTTTTTAACATCACCATGCACACAGATGACCCCAACCTGTTCCCTTGGTACCAGCTTTCTTGGCAACCCGTCCGATCGGAGCAGGGTAACAACACTCCCAGAGTCAAGGAGTGCTACCATCTCCTGTCCATTGACCCGCACCACACAATCATGCAGATTTAGGTTGGTTGCAGCACATAATGCATGGATATACATGGAGCGACGGCGACACCCATGTCGCACTCCATTGGTTCTTCCCGACTTGGGCACTGGGCCTCCAGATGACCCAGTTGATGGCAGGACCAACAGCGAACCTCACGGGGTTCCCCCTGTCAGTTTCCTGGAAGCTTAGGTCCTAGGGTTCTCTTGGTAGTTGTATTATCCCTCCGAGCAGCCACTATGCGATCACCGGGAGGCACACTGGTGCTGGAACGCACTTTTTTGAAATGGGCCAGCTCTCTTATGACAGAGGGACTCTCCTGGAACTTTTCCGCACAACTGTAGTGCTCAACAGCTGTAGCCATCTCATCCAGTGACTGAGGCTTGGACTGAGCCACCCATCGCTGGAGCTCCTTGGGTAGTCCATGCAGGAAATGACTGGGTGTCTTTTCCTCAGGTTTCAGCCAATCTTGGAACAAGTGCATCAGGTGGTAGAGCTGCGCACGGACAGGCTTAGCCTTGTCAAAGCGCCAGCCATGGACTCGGTTCGCCCTTAAAGCGACAGTCACTGCCAGCCTTGCTAGGATTTCTGCTTTCAGGAGCTTATAATCGCATGCTGATTCAGGGGCCAAGTCACAGTACGCTTGTTGGGGGACTGCGGTCAGGAAAGGAGCCAGTACATCTGCCCAGTCTTTATCAGGCAGACCCTCCCTTGCTGCAACCCGCTCAAACATAGCTAGGTATGCTTCCACGTTGTCTAAGGCCATCATCTTTTGTAGGGTCTGCTGCACTACCTTTCAGGGGGTCACTCTTTACTGTGGGGTCACCTTTCGTCATTTCAGCCTGCTGGGTCACCATCTTTTGTAATCCCGCTATCTGTTCACTCAGTAAGCGAATTGTTTCCTGTTGTACAGCGACTGTCCGCATCAGGATCTGCTCCTGCTGAGCCTGGGCCTCCTGATGGCGGGCCTGCACTTGTGTATTAGCCAGTACCAGCTGCTTAACCACATCCTCCATGGCTTGTTCAGAAGATTTCACTGTCTGTGCAGCTTTATCCCAGGACATTAGACTGGACCCCTCAAACTGCCCGATGCACGATCCACCAATTGTAGGGGATCAGAGGGGTGAAGAGCTGGCTCAGAGGCAGTCCAGTAAAATAAAAGTGGCTTTTATTTGGCAAAACGGCAAAAAAACATAAGACCAGACAAACTTGTCTTATCATACGGATGTGCACACAGGTACAGCTAAAAGTTCATCAGCACACAGGCTTAGAGGTAACAGTTCATGGCTCCAAACAGAGCTACAGTCTTTTTGTGGTTTAAGCTCACCCAGCAGGTACATCATCCAGCAATGGACATTTCTGCACAGCTTGCTGCCGTGTCTTTCTCTCCTACTCAACAGCTCCACACTGATACTTTCAGCACACCTGGTAATAAGCAGGTCTGAAGGGGAAGTACCTGCCTTCTTCAATTAACCCCCTCCTAACCCTGCCCCAGGCTGACCCTCTACAATATATATATATATATATATATATATATATATATATATATATATATATATATATCACTGACCCCTGAAGGAGCTGCTGGTTTTATTGGGCTTACTGTTACCTTCTCGACTGCTTCTCCGTCTAGGGGTTCCCATGGTAGATGACCCAAAGATGACCCATCTTCTTTTGGGTTATTTATTTGAAACAGAAACAAAGTCTTTAGATAAGGGTAGAGGGTTAGAATTAAGTTCAGGTACTTTAGACTGCAAAAATGGAAAGTCTCTTATAGGAAAAATCCAGAGAATAGCAACCGTTTCACAACTGGATTTTACAAATTACAACCCCCGGATAGACCTCTTCTCACTAGGCCTAGCAGCCGGTGGGGTATCAAGCAAAGTCTCTGCCACAGACTTGAGCGTAGAATATTTGAGAGAAAGTCTCTGCCACAGACTTGAGTGTTACTGGGGGACATAGACAAATTTGAAGAGCTATCATATGGTACCAGTATCTCTCAGCCGATCCAGCGATACCATATGAGTGTAGATCCATGTAGTGTCCTTCAACTGAGCCTCCAGGCTCCTTCTGAGAAGCCAGCCTTGCACACGGCTTTCTCCTGAAGAGTCCTCCCCTGGGGTTTCTCCAGTTGCTGGGCCTCTCTCTTAGATGAGAAGGCACCGGACCACCTTTGGATCAATAGGCCCCGAAATCCATTCAGGCCTGTCCCTGAAGTTGCGTTGCCTCGGGCCAGCCTCGGGACTCGGGATGCATGATTCCACACCGCAGGCCAGGAGGGCCATGGGGCTGGTTAGGAGGACCAGAACCAGACAGACAGAAAATAAAATCCCCCCGGACCTTGTGATGTCAGTACCTTAAATACCACCTCCCAGAATGCATAGCAGGAGAACACTCTCACTGGGCTGGTTACAAAAGAACAGTGGCATTCAATACACCCAGCTAGACTGCGTTCTCACTCTTGTCCTTCAGACACAAAGTCCCCCCTTACCAGGGATGTAGTCTCACACAGGGCAGACAGCTTTTCAGACACAGGTCTGTCTTGATGCAGCAGCAGTAACAAGCTGCACACACTCCACCTTCCTCCACTCTCTGCTCTCACCAGCTCCTTGTTATATGGGCTGTGTGCACCTGGGCACACAACCTGCCGGCTATCCATAAGACCTGGACACAGGGTTGGAGATCCCGTTCCACCCAAGACTCTGAAGGATCTCCAAACTACAGAACCCCTTCCAGAAATACCAAGATCCAGAGAAAACTGCCAGAGCAGTTTACGCTCTGTAGCTCTGCAATCCGCTGATATGCAGACTGTGTGTGTATATATTATATATATATGTAGAACTTACCCCCGAAGGAGCCGCTGAATTTTTCTGGGCTTATATTCCAGCTTGTACTCATTGTCCTTGTCTAGGGGTTCCCAGGGTTGATAACCCAGTGACTGTAGAGACCGACACTTGAATTCCTTGTTAGGATTTTTATTTTGCATAAAACGGTTGAACGAACTCAGTCTCTAAGTTGGGAATAGAGGGTATCAGGGTAGAGTTTAGCTCAGGTGCTTGGAACTGCTGACTTCAATACAAGTCTCTTTCTATGTACACAATCCAGGGAACAGCTGCTCGCAAATGGACTCTTTAACTGTTGGATAAATCCTTAAGTTTTGGGTTTAACAGCCAACAGGTAATTCTATCTTTTCAAAGTCTCTCACACAGACTTGGTTGGAAACTTGGAAATTTAGTTACAATTGGAAGGGTAGAAGTAGGAACTTTTCTTACTGTACCAAAATCTTTCAGCTGGTCCGGCGATACCGTAAGAATTGTGGATTCAATCAATGTCCATGGCAGCTCAGCTTCCAGGCTCCTACCGAGCAGCCAGCCTTGTGCGTGGCTCTCTTACTGAAGAGTCCTCCCCTGGTCGCGTGTAGAGTTGCTGGGCCTCTCCAAAACCCGAGATGGCACCAGAACACCTTAGCCCTTGTACACACGGTCGGAGAATCTGTCGGAATGAGTCTTATCGGACCGTGTCGTCAGATAATCCGACTGTGTGTGGTATGCATCGGACTGATTCCGTCCGAATCTCCGTCCGACCCAATTTTCCAACATGTTGGAAATATTTCCCGACCAACTGGGCCGGACGGACCTAATCCGATCATGTGTAGAGCATTTTCATCGGACCAAGTGCAATGCATGCTCAGATCAAATTCCTACATCAAAGCTATTGGCTACTAGCCTGAATCTAGTCCCATCATAACGAAATTACGTCATCACGTACTGAAAGATCGGATTTTTCGCCAACTTGGCCCGACCGTGTGTATGCAACAGTTTCGGACACAATCCGTCGGACTAAATCCGACGGGCAAAATCCGACGGATTTGGTTGCCAAAATCTCCGACCGTGTGTACAGGGGCTTAGAATCCTCCTTCCAGTTACTGCACCTCGAACTAGCCAGTTCTGAGGCTCGGAAACAGATGGATCCGTACCCCAGGCCATGAGGGCCCCTGGGGGCTGGTCAGGAGGACCAGGACCATGGAGTCAGCAACTTCTGGACCGGAACCCAGAACCACGTGACTTCGGCACCTTAAGTACCCCTTCCCGGATTATGCAGTGAGACATACGCGCCCGCTAATTGGTTCCGAGATAGAGATTGGTATCCAATGCGTCCAACCAGACTGCATTCTATAGTCTCCCACAGGTGTACAACCCCACCTATGACCAGGCAGAACTTCTATACAGCCCAGCCAGACTGATGCCAAAGTACAATTTAGCACAATAAGCACATTTAGTCCCAAAACTCATTACAGTTTTGAGCAAAAACTAAATTTAAACTAAATTTAAACATATAGTGCGTACTCGTTAGGAGTACCAGCGCTACACACTCCCCTCAGTCATTGAGACTATGTCCTCAACATAAGACGGCACAGGAACACCTTAGAATCCTCCTTCCAGTTACTGTGCCTTGAACTAGCCAGTTCTGAGGCTCGGAAACGGATGGATCCGTACCCCAGGCCATGAGGGCCCCTGGGGGCTGGTCAGGAGGACCAAGACCACGGAGTCAGCAACAACTTCTGGATCGGAACCCCGAACCACGTGACTTTGGCACCTTAACTGTCGACGTGCAGGCAGCCTTATATAGGTTGGAGCGTGTACTTAACTCCCTGAGCCATAATTGGCAACAGGCACCCTGCCTTTGGCCAATTATGGCTCTGTTTGCTTACGGCACTGTGATTGGCCAAAGCATGCGGGTCATAGTGCATGGTTGGCCAATCATCAGCCAGCAATGCACTGCGATGGCACACTACTCAATTTTTTTTGCGATAGACCCCAGGTCATTGGATTTGATTGACAGCAGCGGGAGCCAATGGCTGCGCTGCTATCAATCTATCCAATCAAGAGGCAAGAATCCTGGGCAGAGGAACAGCGTGTCTCTGCCATGGGAAATTCCAGAGCTCAGGAAAGTAAAACAGGGGTGGGCTGGGGGCCGGTCACTGCCAGGTGTTTTTTCACCTTAATGAATAGGATGCATTAAGGTGAAAAAACACAAGGGTTTACAACCCCTTTAAGAGCAATCGCAAAAAATTCTGTTGTGTCTATTTTCAGTGGATTTAGAAAAGTAGTTTAGAAAAGTAATTTCATTGCCTGAATTGGTCTTTTCTGTTCTATACATTAGCCCAGGTAGGTATAAACTCTATCAAGCTCACATGGATCCAGGCTTTGTACAACCCTCTGACTGCAGGAATCAGTTCTATTATCCCCTTGAGTCAATATACGTAATGACACCTACCACGGGTGTCCATTGTCCCTGTATCTTTATATATTGGCTATGGAACACCTGGCGGTAGCCATCCGTACATATCCAGACAATCAGAGGCTTTCCATCAGACTGTCTCATCATAAAATGGAACTACATGCAGACGACCTGTTGCTTTGTTTCTAATCCCCAAATCACTTTCCCCATGTATCCACTCGGTTTTCTAAATTGGGGGCGTTATGCAATTTCAAAGTTAATTATTTTAAGTCGGAAGTGTTAAACACCTGCCTAGCGGAGGGGGAGGCCAGAGCTCTGCAGCAAAATTATATATTTCACTGGCAGGATCAGGCCCTTACTTGCTTGGGGATTCAGATATCTAGGGGACTTATTTGCTTAAATTCGCTAAATTACCTATCTTTGTTAGAAAGTATTGTAGCTCATTTGAAAAAACCTTGGCTCATCTGTGTCATTGGTTTAGCTGGAATGGCATCATTTAATATGGCATTTCTACCACATTTTTTTTTCAAATAGTTCCCTTGGACTTACTTTTCTTATTTACAGTTGACACTACTACAATATATTTGGGGTAGTAAGTCCCTCATTTGAGATATGATATATTAGTTTGGTGCAAAGCCTTGGGAAGTGTTGGGCTTTCTTATTTGGAATTATATTATAAATCATCTCTTTTGATGCACATGATCGATAGGTGCCAGAATGTTGTTCATAAGCATTGGATGACTATTGAGGAGGTAATCCTGATGAAGAAGGTATACCTTCGAAACATGTCAGCAAGCAGCGATTCGCACGTCCTCTTTTCTTCAGGACCTGGAGACTGCTATCAGTGGACAGACTGTCACAAGTCAAAGACTGTTATAAGCGTGATTTTCTTTCTACCTTTGTGAGTAGTTTTTTTTTTTTTTTTTAAATAAATGTATCAAAGGATAATGTACAAGGCTGGTGCGCTCTCTTTTTTCTGTTTTCCCATAAATCTTTCCTACCCTGCTGTATTCTCTTCAGTGGATATGACCCAAAGACAGCCCAAAGTCATCCGCTCATCCTTTTAGTCTTCCGCCGTTACTTACACCCGAGGGTACTTGTCAAGTAATTGCCAGACCATTGTTCCTATAAAAAAAGAGGTTTAACCTTAACCGATTCCCAGTTCAAGCTGATGTACGTCGGCAGAATGGCACGGGCAGGCATATTGGCGTACAGGTACGTCCATTTTTATATGCTGCCCTGTCAGCATGCTCTCGTGCCGGTCGGGACCCCGTGAGTCCGGTCGCGGGTCCCCCAGACTCGATTGCCGTGGGGATACCCGCGATCGACTCACGGGGCGGCTGAACGGGGAGATGCCGTTGTATACAGCATCTCCCCATTCTGCCTAGCAACAAGTGACGCTGATCTCTGCTCCATGTGATTGGAGCAGAGATCAGTGTTCATTGACACAAAGCCCAGCCCCCCACAGTTAGTAACACGCCCCTAGGAACACTTAACCCCTACACTGCCACCCCCTGGTTAACCCCTTCCCTGCCAGTGTCATTTACACAGGAACCACTGCATTTGTATAGCACTGATTGCTGTATAAATGACCATGGTCCCAAAAATGTGTAAAAAATGTCTGATGTGTCCGCCATAATGTCGCAGTCACAATAAAAATCGCTGATCACTGCCATTATTAGTAAAAAATATATATGAATAAAAATGCCATAAAACTATCCCCTATTTTGTAAATGCTATAACTTTTGCGTAAACCTATCAATAATCGCTTATTGCGATTTTTTTTACCAAAAAAATGTAGAAGAATACGTATCGGCCTAAACTGAGAGAAAAAAATGTTTTTTTTATATATTTTTGGGGGATATTTATTATAACAAAAAGTAAAAAATAATGTGTTTTTTTCAAAATTGTCGCTCTATTTTTGTTAATAGCGCAAACAATAAAAACCGCAGGGGTGATCAAATACCACCAAAAGAAAGCTCTATTTGTGGGAAAAAAAAGGACATCAATTTGTTTGGGAGCCACGTGCAATTGTCAGTTAAAGCGACGCAGTGCCGAATCGCAAAAAGTGGTCTGGTCTTAAGCCAGCAAAATGGTCTGGTCTGAAAGTGGTTAAACTATGTAGAGGGTTTTTTACTGTAAGAGCAGCAAGGATGTGGAATTCCCTTCCACAGGCAGTGGTCTCAGCGGGGGGCATTGATAGTTTCAAGAAATGATTAGATAAGCACCTGAACGACCGCAACATACAGGGATATTCAATGTAATACTGACATATAATCACACACATAGGTTGGACTTGATGGACTTTTGTCTTTTTTCAGCCTCACCTACTATGTAACTAAAGTCTGAGACAAATTCTTCTAAACTGTCTATGTATATTGGGCCCCTAACTCCCATTATGATAAATCCCACTTTCCTGCCAGGCATAAGCTCTAACGAACAGGGTTCTCTGGTCCCTCCTACAGTTGTATTGCAATGCCACTGTCTGCCTTCATGTTGTAAAGTGCTACACAAACTGGTGGCACTATATCAATCTTGCATAATAGCACAGAATCCTGTCTTCTTTATATGGAACATCCTATCCCTTTTGACTATTTGCTTGACTTTATAGGCAGGACATCTCAAACTGCTAACAACTAATGCACCGTCTCCTGTCCTTGCAGGTGGACTTTGGCAAAGATATTTCCAATTGTGTGATTTTTTTTGAGCTGATTGGGGTCTCTGGCATGACCTTTTACACCTTTTTGAACAACTATGTCATTGGTCTCATGGCCCAACACATGTCATCTCTTTATTGTGTCACATCCTGATGTGTAGACAGGGTTGCTCCTAAAATTTACCTGCCAGGCGTAGTTACCTTGGCTCATTGTTAGGGATCAATTGATTTCACCCTAAGTCTAGAATTGCTGCACTCCTCTCTTCTGCCACTAGGTGGCCGGGTACCTGGTGGCATTAGATAAGACAAGGGCAAAACAAGGACAGATTAAGAGTATACGGGTATCTCAGCAAATGGGCAGGGTTTTTTTTTTTTAGTCCCTTGGCCTGCTGGGAGAACCTATGTTTGGTTGGAGTCAGGTAATCAGGGTTTTGGGCCACTTGGACGGTTGTCTGGGTGGACATGTGTTGTACTGCCCGGGTTGCTAGGCCAGAACTCTGGCCTATCCCGGGCACATCTGGCTGCTAGGCTGTCTGAGAGCTTATCCAGAAGCAAGAGAGCAGCACAGGGTTGGGATTGCGACTAGCAGTCCAACCAGAAGTGACGGTTCTGCTGGCCGGAGAACCCGTCGGGGTCCAAGGTAGAGGGGAAGCTGTTGCCACTAAGGGGCTAACCACCTTGTTACCAGGGACCACAGTGAGTAGCTGAAGCAAGTACCAGAGCAGCATTCTCACCAACTGGGGGCGGTGAAGAATCAGGAAACTTCAGCAGGTGTCAAGCCACGGACCCAGCCAGCAGAGGTGATGCTTGCAGAGCAGGCTTGTGTGTCAAGCCAGGGACCGAGCAGGCCAGTTGAGTGAAGCTTGATAAGTACCTGGAGTGCCAAGCTAGGGACTCAGCAGAGAAGCAGGGGTGACGCTTGAGGGAGATACTACAGTGAAGATTGGAAGAGCTCAAGGGATTCAGTGGCAGTGAATCATCTAGTCTATTGATAGAGAGACTGAGAGCTCAGTGGGTTGAAAAACTACAAGAAGTGATTGTAGTGGAAGTGACGGAACTGTTACACCTTGTGTTAGAACCTGTTAACCACTTTCAGACCGGACCATTTTGCTGGTAAATGACCAGAGGTCTTTTTACACTTTGGCACTGCGCTGCTTTAACTGGTAATTGCGCGGTCATGCAATGTTGTACCCAAACAAAATTTGCGTCCTTTTCTTCCCACAAATAGAGCTTTCTTTTGATGGTATTTGATTGCCTCTGCGATTTTTATTTTTTGCGATATAAACGTAAAAAGACCGCAAATTTTGAAAAAAAATGATATTTTCTACTTTTTGTTATTAGAAAAATCCAATAAACTCAATTTTAGTCATACATTTAGGCCAAAATGTATTCAGCCACATGTCTTTGGTAAAAAAAAAGTCAATAATTGTATATTTATTGGTTTGCGCAAAAGTTGTCACATCTACAAACTAAGGTACGTTTTCTGGAATTTACGCAGCTTTTAGTTTACGACTGCCTATCTCATTTCTTGAGGTGCTAAAATGGCAGGGCAGTACAAAACCCCCCCAAATGACCCCATTTTGGAAAGTAGACCCCCTAAGGAAATTGATAAGAGGCATGTTGAGCCCATTGAATATTTTATTTTTTTGCCTCAAGCGATTGAATAATGACAAAAAAAAAATTATTATTTTTTTTTTACACAAAGTTGTCACTAAATGATATATTGCTCACACATGCTATGGGCGTATGTGAAATGACACCCCAAAATAAATTCTGCTGCTTCTCCTGAGTACGGGGATACCACATATGTGGGACTTTTTGGGAGCCTAGCCGCGTACGGGGCCCCGAAAACCAAGCACCGCCTTCAGGCTTTCTAAGGGCGTCAATTTTTGAGTTCACTTCTCACTACCTATTACAGTTTTGAAGGCCATAAAATGCCAAGATGGCACAAAACCCCCACAAATGACCCCATTTTAGAAAGTAGACACCCCAAGCTATTTGCTGAGAGGCATGTTGAGTCCATGGAATATTTTATATTTTGCCACAAGTTGCGGGAAAATTACAAACTTTTTTTTTTTTTTCACAAAGTTGTCACTAAATGATATATTGCTCACACATGCCATGGGCATATGTGAAATGACACCCCAAAATAAATTCTGCTGCTTCTCCTGAGTACGGGGATACCACATATGTGGGACTTTTTGGGAGCCTAGCCGCGTACGGGGCCCCGAAAACCAAGCACCGCCTTCAGGTTTTCTAAGGGCGTAAATTTTTGAGTTCACTTCTCACTACCTATTACAGTTTTGAAGGCCATAAAATGCCAAGATGGCACAAAACCCCCACAAATGACCCCATTTTAGAAAGTAGACACCCCAAGCTATTTGCTGAGAGGCATGTTGAGTTCATGGAATATTTTATATTTTGCCACAAGTTGCGGGAAAATTACAAACTTTTTTTTTTTTTTTTTTTTTTTTAACAAAGTTGTCACTAAATGATATATTGCTCATGCATGCCATGGGCATATGTGAAATGACACCCCAAAATAAATTCTGCTGCTTCTCCTGAGTACGGGGATACCACATATGTGGGACTTTTTGGGAGCCTAGCCGCGTACGGGGCCCGGAAAACCAAGCACCGCCTTCAGGCTTTCTAAGGGCGTAAATTTTTGAGTTCACTTCTCACTACCTATTACAGTTTTGAAGGCCATAAAATGCCAAGATGGCACAAAACCCCCACAAATGACCCCATTTTAGAAAGTAGACACCCCAAGCTATTTGCTGAGAGGCATGTTGAGTCCATGGAATATTTTATATTTTGCCACAAGTTGCGGGAAAATTACAAACTTTTTTTTTTTTTTTTTTTTTCACAAAGTTGTCACTAAATGATATATTGCTCACGCATGCCATGGGCATATGTGAAATGACACCCCAAAATAAATTCTGCTGCTTCTCCTGAGTACGGGGATACCACATATGTGGGACTTTTTGGGAGCCTAGCCGCGTACGGGGCCCCGAAAACCAAGCACCGCCTTCAGGCTTTCTAAGGGCGTTACAGTTTTGAAGGCCATAAAATGCCAAGATGGCACAAACCCCCCCAAATGACCCCATTTTGGAAAGTAGACACCCCTAAATTTAGGGGTACACTAGTGAGACTAGGTAATAAATGGCGGGTGCCCTGAAACTATAAAAAAATAACTAACCAACCAGCGTCACCTGTAACAGTTATATGGTGATCACTGGTGAAAGGGTTAACTAGGGGGCAATCAGGGGGCTTTATGCGGTAGTATATGGGGGTCCCTGGCGCTATAAAAAGCTGCGGCGAACCTAAATACCTACCTGCCTAACTAGCGTCACCTGTGACACTAATACAGCGATCAGAAAAACGATCGCTTATTAGGCTGGGTTCACACTGGAGCGATGCGGGAACGCCACGAATGCGCGGCGGGTTCCCGCATCGCATGCCTCCCGGCGGCAGTTCACACTGCCCTATGCGAACTGCTGGGAGTGTCAGTGAAATGTTACTGACACCCCCAGATCAGTTCGCATATCGCAGTGCGATCTGCAAACTCGGATCGCATGGTGTGAACACCCATGCGATCCGATTCTGCTGCGGGCCAAAAAAAGGGTCCCGTGCGAATTTGCGGCGGGTGCGGCGGGTGTGGCGGGTGCGGCGAATGGCTGAACTCGAATCGCACAGAGATCGGATGTGATTTGCACTGCAGTGCGGTGCGAATCACATCCGTTCTCAAACCGCTGCAATGTGAACCCAGCCTTAGTGACACTGGCGACGGGGGGTGATCACGGGGTTAAACCTTTATTGGGGGGGTTGGGGGGGTACCTTAGAACTAAAGGGGGCTAACCCTAACTGCCCTAACAGTTATTAGTCACAAATGACACCCGCCGGGTGATCAGGGGGTTAAACCTTTATTAGGTAATAAATGGCGGGTGCCCTGAAACTATAAAAAAATAACTAACCAACCAGCGTCACCTGTAACAGTTATATGGTGATCACAGGTGAAAGGGTTAACTAGGGGGCAATCAGGGGGCTTTATGCGGTAGTATATGGGGGTCCCTAGCGCTATAAAAAGCTGCGACGAACCTAAATACCTACCTGCCTAACTAGCGTCACCTGTGACACTAATACGGCGATCAGAAAAATGATCGCTTATTAGGCTGGGTTCACACTGGAGCGATGCGGAAACGCCGCGAATCCGCGGCGGGTTCCCGCATCGCATGCCTCCCGGCGGCAGTTCACACTGCCCTATGCGAACTGCTGGGAGTGTCAGTGAAATGTTACTGACACCCCCAGATCAGTTCGCATATCGCAGTGCGATCTGCAAACTCGGATCGCATGGGCATTCTGCTGCGGGCCAAAAAAAGGGTCCCGTGCGAATTTGCGGCAGGTGCGGCGGGTGCGGCGAATGGCTGAACTCGAATCGCACAGAGATCGGATGTGATTTGCACTGCAGTGCGGTGCGAATCACATTCGTTCTCATAAACCGCTGCAATGTGAACCCAGCCTTAGTGACACTGGCGACGGGGGGTGATCACGGGGTTAAACCTTTATTGGGGGGGTTAGGGGGGTACATTAGAACTAAAGGGGGCTAACTCTAACTGCCCTAACAGTTATTACAGTCACAAATGACACCAATGCAAAAAAAAAAAAAAATAAAAAAAAAAATGACATTGGTGTCACTGTGACTGGGGGGCAGGGGTAATTGGGGGGGTGATCGGGGGGTAAAGGGGGGGTGTGAGTGTGCCTGGCATGTTCTACTGTGTGTGTAGAGTGTTGGTGCAACTCACCGATCCGCTCTCCTCCGTGTCGGAACGAAAAATACCGACACGGAGGAGAGAATACATCACTTCCTCTCCTGTGTTTACATTACAGGAGAGGAAGTGATGTCACGGGGGATTTCCATTCGTCGAGAGCGATCGCGAGGGGGTGGCCATGAATGAATGGCCGCCCCCTCATCCCGGATCGCTCTCGAAGGAATGCCGACCGCCGCAGGCTCCGGGGGGGGGGCCCGATCGGGCCCCCCACCCGCGGGCAGGCAGGGACTTATATATACGCCCATATGCCTGCCCGTGCCATTCTGCCGACGTATATCGTCGTGCGGCGGTCGGCAAGTGGTTAAAGACTGTTGCCATAGGAGACAGCATTCCTACACATGCAGATGTGGCATCTTGCTAGATGCCTTTCCCTGCATGACTGTCCTCCTGTAGAAGTTTCGGAGTCTGACAATTAACATTGCAACTGTTTAAGGGTGTCCTGGCCCTAACCCTCTCTTCCAAAGTTCTGTTTAAGAGAAATAAAATCTTTTTGCCTTACAACCCACTCTATATGGAAGGATGACAGCAGCTCTTGGCTTCTAAAGGTTCTCATTAGACTGGAGGAAGCCTGGGAGCTTGCTACAGCTGTATGGATTGTTGCACATGGAAATCTACTCCACAAGGCCATATTATGTAGTGGACTGGGTGAAGGATCTTAACCGCTTCAGCCCTGGAAGATTTTACCCCCTTCCTGACCAGAGCACTTTTTGCGATTCGGCACTGAGTCGCTTTAACTGACAATTGCGTGGTCGTGCAACGTTGCACCCAAACAAAATTGACGTCCTTTTTCCAAAATAGAGCTTTCTTTTGGTGGCATTTGATCATCTGTGTTTTTATTTTTGCGCTATAAACAAAAAAGAGCGACAATTTTGAAAAAAACTCAATTTTTTTACTTTTTGCTATAATAAATATTCCCCAAAAATATATATAAAAAAACAATTTTTTTGATCAGTAAAGGTGGTGATCTGCGCTTTTTATCAGGACTGCGACATTATGGTGGACACTTTTGCAACTATTTTGAGACCATTTATACAGCGATCAGTGCTATAAAAATACACTGATTGCTGTGTAAATGACACTGGCAGGGAAGGGGTTAACCTCTAGGGCCGATGAAGGGGTTAAGTGTGTCCTAGGGAGTGATTCTAATGCCACGTACACACGATCAAACAATCCGGTGGAAAAGTCCGGCAAACTCAAGTCCGCCGGACAATCCGCCCGTGTGTAGCCTCCGGCAGACTTTTTTTTACCCAAAAGTCCGGCGGACTTAGAAAGTATTTTTGCACTCCAATCTGTCCGCCGGACTCGCATTTCGGCGGACAATCCGGCCGTGCGCGTGCCAGTCCGCCGTACTTTTGAAATTTCCCGCCCGGAGAAAAGTCTGCTCATTTTGAGCACGTCTCCAGGTAGCAAGGGCCAGCAAAGGAGGCATTGCTGGCCCCCGTCAGCTGGTATGGACTTAAAGGGGAATCCCTACGCCGAAAAATCGGCGTGGGGGTCCCCCCCTAGGTCCACATCAGACCCATATCCGAGCTCGCTACCCGGCCAGCCAGGAAAGGGGGTGGGGACGAGCGTGCGCCCCCCTCCTGAGCCGTGCCAGGCCGCGTGCCCTCAACATGGGGGGTGCCTTGGGGAAGGGGGGCCGTGCGGCCCCCCACCCCAAGGCACCTTGTCCCCATGTTGATGAGGACAATGGCCTCTTCCCGACAACCCTGGCCGTTGGTTGTCGGTCTGTGGGTGGGGGGCTTATCGGAATCCAGGAGCCCCCTTTAATAAGGGGGCCCCGGATACCGGCCCCCCACCCTATGTGAATGAGTATGGGGTACAATGTACTCCTACCCATTCACCTGTAAAAAAAAGTAAAAAAAAAAAAAACCAACACACAAGGGTTAAAATAGTTTATTGCACAGCTCCGGTGGGTCTTCTGTCTTCGGGGGTCTTCTTGCCGGACTCCTCCGCTATCTTCTGCTAGCTCTTTTACTAGCGGAGGAGCTCGGCTTTCTTCTTCACCGCCACTCTCTTCTTCCGACTTCAGGGGTCTTGTCCCCCTCTTCGGGGGTCTTGTCCCCCTCTTCCGTTCTTCTTGCCGGGCTACCACGCCTTCTTCTAGCTCTTTTATAGGCGGTGGCCCGGTCTTCTGTCGCCATTTTCTGTTCTCATTTTCTTCTCGTCAGATGTTGCCTCATCGCTCTCTCCGCTCACAATGACGGGGACACGGCGCGAAGTGATTTATATAGGGACATCGCCGGATGATGTCCCCGCCCATTATGATGTCACAGTCCCAGAGGATGCTGGGACTGTGACATCATAATAGGCGGGGACATCATCCGGTGATGTCCCTATATAAGTCGCCGCGTGCCACGTCCCCGTCATTGTGAGTGGAGAGAGCGACGAGGCAACATCTGAAGAGAAGAAGAGAAGAACAGAAGACGGCGACAGAAGACCCGGCCACCGCCTGTAATTATAGCAGTGAATTTCATTGCTATAAGCAAGCATTTTACTGAATTAAATCGATTCATTCAGTTTGTTTTATTGTGATTAACTGTGATTGGCCACAGCTAATCACATGGTACAGATGGGCTGTGATTGGCCTTGTCTGTACCATGTGATCACTGTGACTAATCACAGCTAACACAATTGTAACAATGAATGGCATGAAAGAAACCTATCATGTGATCTGCTGTGATTGGTCCCATCCATCACTTGGTACCGGCAGCGGTACACTGATCAGTCTTCAACTGGACACAGCCATTCACAGATCGTGCATGCAGCACGGCCGCACGGGTAGGCGCAGGGCTTGTTCCAGGAGGACGACATATGATGTCCATCCAGAACGACAAAAGTCCCGCTTGACCATCAAATAGCTATAGGCCAGGCAGAAACTGGTTAAGAAGGGGCTCTTTCCTTTCTTTTTATTGGAAGCTCACATGGTCATACGGTGTCATTGCAGATCTGTTGTTTTGTAAACTAGCCAGGGACACCTTTTGGGGATGATTTGCTAAAACTGAAGGGGGCAAAATCTGGTGCAGCTCTGCATAGAAACCAATCTGCTTCCAGGTTTTTGTTAAAGCCTAAGGCCCCTTTCACACTGGGGTGATGTGTGCGTCAGAAGTAAAGAATGTCGGCGGTAAATTGATTTCAATGGGCAGGAGCGGTGAAGGAGTGGTGTATACACTGCTCCTCCACCACTCCAAAGGTGCTGCTAGCTTTCAGGACGCTTTGCAGGCGCTCTTTTTATCGTTTTAGCGCCTGCAAAGTGCCCCAGTGTGAAAGGGGTCTAATTGAACAAGCTGAAGCTTCCATGCACAGCTGCACCAAATTTTGCACTCTCCAGTTTTAGCAAATAATCCCCAAAAGGTGTCCCTGGCTAGTTTTCTCTAGTGGACTCAGATAACTTTAAATCACATTTATAGTCTGGTTTTAAATTGTGTCTGGATAGAGCTAATTATGGTTCTGGTTGGCTGGCTGCTTGCCAGGTGCCTAGTTATTGCTCTAATGGATTTTCCCACCACTCCTTTTTCAATTTTTTCCTCTTTTCTTATTTTCTCTCTTGTCCCTTCACTTCCTACTGGTTTTGTTTTTTTCCTCTTGCTGACCTACCTTATCTGAAAACTGTACAGTACATGAGTCATGTTCTAGACAAGTAGACCACATTTTTGTGTTATCTTTTATGAGGAATTTACTGTACTTTTTATGGAATTTACATTCTTTTATGTTTCATTGATGTTTTATTGATCTTTATTGAATGACATCCACTATTGTTGTTTGGGCTTATGATGATACTATTCATGCCAACCTACTGTATACCTGACTGTGTACGGTTTGATTTTTCCATATCTTTACTCTCTTGTCATCAAATTTTTTTTGAAAATAAAAACATCTGAAACGTAAAATTTTTATTTTTATTTTTTTCTTAACGTAAAAAAAAAAAAATAAAATAAAAATATTTTTTCAACAATGTAACACAAAAATGTGGCTCCACCGGACTGGGTTTTTTTTCTGTGTGGCCATATATTTGCGTATCTCCTTTTGTGCTGGGAGCACACTGCACAGTATGCTCCAAGCACAGAGACCAGGGTCTCACCACAAACCTCCGGGCCCCAGCCTAACGATCGGGACCCGGAGCGTCCGATTCCAGGTCACCTAAACGCTGTGATAGCCTCTGATTGGCTATCACAGTGATCAGTCACTGTGAAGCCTGCCCCCATGTTTTACTTCTTTGTGAATGAATGAGAGAGATACATTTTATCTTTCTCTGTCCTTGCAGAGAAAGGAAAAAAAGTGTGTGTAGAATCAATTATTAAATTAATAATAATAATAATAATTTTATTCGTCGGACCAGCATACAGACGAACGGTTTTCCCGATAGGAATTGATTCCGTCAAAGATTTAAAACGTGTTCTATTTCTAGGTCCGTCAGAATTTTTGAAGAAAAAAGTCAGATGAAGCCCACACACAATTGGAATATCCAATGAAATGATTCCGTCAGACCTTTTCTGCAGGAAAGTCTGGTCGTGTATACACGGAATAAGTTTTACTTAACTGAGCAGAAAAAAATCTCCTGTCAACAAAATGCCAGAACTGTGTAAATGTCAGAAGTGGGTGGAATAAAATGCAAATCCTTTGGCAGGTAAAACAGCTCCAATATACAGTATGAATATAAACTGTGTATTTAGCTCAGCTTTTTTCAACCAGGGTGCTTTGAGGTTTCTTCAGGGGTGCCTTGCTCTGTGTGCTCATGTGGAAAAGTCAGTCTACTGGGTGTGGTTTCATAATTATCAATCAGCTGTGCACCTATTGGACATTAATGAGGAAAACTGCTGGGTCTGCATCCCTATAGACGTGTTTTATTTTGAGTATCTCACCAAAAAATAAAATTTTTGTTTCAGGGGATGCCTAAAATCTGTCTTGTATCTTAGTGTAGACTTCTGGGAAGATCAGTGAGCCAATCACACAAGCAGGAAATTATGTTTCTGGGGGACATTCTGTGTACAGAGCAACTCCAGGTAGCCACATTTGCACTGCGTTTTCAGAAAATTACAAGGGTTACAGATTGAACAGGTGCCACGTACCTGATGGTGGAGCCCGATATGCAGGGAGAGGCCTCTTACAACTCTGTCATGAGAACCCCTGATAGGACAGACAGGAGTCTCAGGAGTACAGCATGTCACACGTGCCTGACAGGAATCTATGAAAAGCCTGGGGATTAGGATTATGATATGCTATGACCCCTGGACTGAGCCGCCGAACCCGGGAAGAGGATAATAAAAGTCTGTGTAATGCTGAAACATCATATACCTTAGTGTCTAAGTATAACCGTACATAACTAAAAACAATCATAAAACATAAACAGGTGAGCCCCTGTAGGGCCATAACTCCCTCCCCCCCCAACCCCACCCGTCCCCCTTGAACTGAGCAGGGTCTCCATCCCAAAACCCGGATCGGCACACCGGCCGCAAAGGGGGGACCCATGCAAGCAGTGAGCTTAGCCCCTCCAGAAAGTATCTGGGGGTTCAGGCAAGTGGACCAGTTCTCGGCTCGGTGGCTTCTGCTGAGACATTAAGTGAGCCAAGGGGGGCACGAGTCAATCAGGGGAAAGGAGTGTAGCACTAACCCCCGAAGGAGCTGCTGAATTTTTCTGGGCTTACAGATTACCTCCTCCAGGTCATACTCGTTGTCCTTGTCTAGGGGTTCCCAGGATTGATAACCCAGTAACTGTAGAAACCGACACTTGAATTTCTTATTAGGATTTTTATTTTGCATAAAACAGTTGAACAGTTGAACAGTTGAATCAGGGTAAAGTTTAGCTCAGGTGCTTGGAACTGCTGGCTTCGTCTCTCTATGTACACAATCCAGGGAACAGCCGCTCGCAACTAGATTCTTTAACTGTTGGATAAATCCTTAAGTTTTGGGTTTAGCAACCAACAGGTAATTCTAGCTTTTCAAAGTCTCTCACACAGACTTGGTTGGAAACTTAGTTACAACTGGAAGGGTAGAAGTAGGAACTTTTATTACTGTACCAGAATCTTTTAGCCGGACCGGCGATACTGTAAGAAATGTGGATTCAATTAATGTCCATGGCAGCTCAGCTTCCAGGCTCTTAACGAGCAGCCAGCCTGGAGCGTGGCTCTCTTACTGAAGAGTCCTCCCCTGGTCGCGTGTAGAGTTGCTGGGCCTCTCCAAACCCGATACGGCACCGGAACACCTTAGAATCCTCCTTTCAGTTACTGTGCCTCAAACTAGCTCTGAGGCTCAGAAACGGATGGATCCGCACCCCAGGCCATGAGGGCCCCCGGGGGCTGGTCAGGAGGACCAGGGCTACAGAGTCAGCAACAACTTCTGGACCAGAACCCAGAACCACGTGACGCCCTTAAGTACCCTTTCCCGGATTACGCATTGAGACAAACGCGCCCACTGATTGGCTCTGAGATAAAGATTGGTACCCAATGCGTCCAACCAGACTGCGTTCTATAGCCTCCCACAGGTGTGAAACCCCACCTATGACCAGGCAGAACTTCCATACAGCCCAGACAAACTGATGCCAAAGTACAATTTAACACAATTAACCCCAAAACTCACTACAGTTTTGGGCAAAAACTAAATTTAAACAGATAGGCGATCCAAGGCGTGAAATGCAGCTTGGTGGTATTCACCACATCAAGGCTTAGTAAGGAAGAGAAAGTGACAGTTCAACTCTCCTGACATTTCAGGGGGACTTTCTTTTGTTGCTGCAAAATATGTAACTCAACACAACAGGTGCAACATTGCCCCCCTGGACACCCTTCCCTAGGATCCCCTCAGGTTTGCCACTGTGTTCCCCTCGGTTCCATTGAAATGTTCAGGAGTGAGAAACACAAAGCAGATTAAAGGGGAGGCCCAAGGGTTTAGGAGCAGATCGTTGACCCTGCCAGGGCTCATGGGGATGAGTCTCAGTGGGCTTAGAAGAGGTCTCCAGCTGGGCAGCAGGCCTAATCAGGTGGTAGAGTTAGTAAGGCCCCAGAGTCTGGATGCAACTGGAATCAAAAAGGCATCAAAGCGGCACATAACACATTGATGTAGAACTCATGGATCCACGGGTCGGTGAACATGTGGCAGGGACTCCAGCCAAACAGAGGCTTCTTGTGGAGTGTCAAAGAACCGTGTTGATTTCCCATCTTGAACTCTCAGGTGCACTGGAAGCAATTTGCTGTAGCGGATACTTTGAGCTCTCAGTGCCACCTTTACCTGGCTGAAAGATCTCCGGAGCTTCTGTGTCTCCACAGGAGTAGTCAGGGAATATCAGTAGTTTGTTATTCTGGTAGCAGAGGTCCCTAAGGGCGTGGCAGGCATGGAGGATTTCATCTCTATCCCAGAAATTCAGTACTGAAAGTATGAAGGTCCTCAGCGGGTTTCCTGGTGGCCCTGGTTTAGGTGGGACGCAGTGCACTCTCTCCACTGCGTAGTGGGGGAGGACAGGCATGCGTCGGGTAGGAGGGAATGCAGCATGTCTTCCACAAAGGTACTCAAGGGCTGCAGAGTATTCCATCACTTCATCCTCCATGGTACGACCCTCTGCTCTATCACTCTAGACCACAGTTTGTCCATATCCTGTCGCAGAAGGCCTACATCCAGCTGGACAGCCTCAATTTTAGCCCGTTAACATGGACTGATATGTGGTTATGGCCACCATTACCTCCGCCAGTCAGGGTGGCCAGGGTTCAGCCAACTCCATAGGGGCCGTTTGGGAGGCCTTGTGGGAGCCGCTTCTTTCCCCTGCCAGCAGATGCGCCTGATGATCTGCGCCTCATCCAGGTATTGCAGGGATGATAATTAGGATATTGCGCCCTCAGGATCCGAGTAATAGCCAGAAGCCCAGCGGAGCTCTAGCAGAAAGCAGCCGCTCACATGGCTATTAAATGTAAAAGTTTTAAATGTAAAAGAAAATGTGAATGTGTGAAAGTGGATTGGTTGGAAAAGATGGGAGGATTTCCTATGCCCAGAGATGGAGTGTAATGAATTAAGGAGCAATCCCATTCAGATTCAGTTGCTAAACTGGCTATCCATGTCCATTTAGTTGTAGGTGAAGAAAACTCAATTTGAGGACAAGAATGACAAGTACAGCTAGAGGTCAACTGTTATGCCAAAAATCATTTAGGAACTCATTGTAAATTTGTATACACAAAGTAATTGTTTGTGTCTAGTCGAAAGCGCGCTATTGAAGTAATACGAATTCTGGGTTCATTAGGTTCTAGGAATGTCTCTTATGGCATACTGCAAATATAAAAGAGTCATTATGCTTTCTAATTGTTTTGGACCCTCCATTAAGGCTAACTTTTACTAAATAAAGTACATTATTTTTCTGAATTAAAAGCCCAACAATAATCAGGGCAATTAGCTGGAAGGAAACTCCATAATTACATTAGGACACATATTAAGAGGTAAGAAGGGTGCGCCTCTCTCGTGCATTACTTTAAGCATCATAGAATATAATAATACTCACAAAAGTCATGTAGTTGTGAGCATGTACTAGCCCCTGAAGAATTCATGAACCTTGCTCTTGTTTATGTCGTGGAGCATCATATATGTCCTCTTATTGAACATCCAGGTTCAAGAATTTTTCAGAGGCTGGGGTTTTAGCAATTTGTGTGACTGCTTGACTTTTGTAAATATTATTTTATTATTTGATCAAAAAATGATGTTTAAAGTAATGCACAAGGCTGCATGACTCTTTTTGTCATTCTGTCATTTAGCTCCAAGGTTTTCCCCAATCTGAAGGGGGCAGCAAAGCTGGAAGCCTATCTTGTCACTGTACTGAAGCATGGAGCTAGCAAGTCCTTCTGTTCTGTGACTGTCTTATATACTTTATATCAGTTCGCAACACTTTAGTGCTGATGTGTTTTTTGGTTTGTTCGACATATTAAGTGGTGCACATATTTAGGTCTTCTTATTTTGTCAAGGTACCCTGGCCAATGGAGTTGAAGGGAAAAAAAAAAAGAAAATAAGTGTACATCCAGATAAACTCATAGCCAGAACAAGTAATCACCACAAAGGGGAAGCTGCTTCCTGAAGAATGGTGAACCTCAACCAACAAGGCAGAAGAGAACCAGTCTTGCATTGTAATATATCAAAAGGTGATCCCCAAGGCTTATATAAAAGGGTAGGCAGGGTGAAGAAAACATTGTAACACAAATTGCAAAAGGACACCAGGACTAGGAGGATGAGGAGGAGACCTTCCAACTCATACCCAAAGGTGGGTTCGGTGTGTAGTAGTCACAGTATAGCTTGCCTGATCATTTCATAAAATATTATTCTAGAAGTATGAAACTGAGCCCTGTAAAGGGCAAAATTTATCGTGTAGGAGCTAGAAATAAGAATGCACGTAATAGCACTTGGAGCAATAAGTCTAATAGAGGATAGGAAGAGTATCTATTATCCAGCAAGTAGGTCCTATGAAGGCCTCGGGATGCACACTATCCTACTATGGGGAACTTTGCAGCCAGAAAAAAATAGTGTCATGTCTAATGTCTTTAAAGAGAAGTACACCATAGATGCATAATTGGATTTGTAAAAAATGGAACGTATGCACCTCTGTGCACACATGGATGCACGAGCAACAGTGCACATGTGGGTGCATGAGCGCATCCATAGATCCTGGTGCCCAGAGATGTATTTAAACCAAATTGCTTGATGGTCTTCAGCTTCATCATTATAACTTGTGTTCCCGAAAGCCTGCTTGATTCAGTTACTGACCTGTCTATTCTTTTGATTCTCTGTGTTACTGAACCTGGCCAGAACTTTTGACTAAAATTCTGCTGATTTTGTACCTCACTGCCATCACGTGGCCAACCCCTGCCTGTCTCTGACCTGAATTCTGATCATAATCTGCCTGGCTGTTACCGAACTTGGGTTGTAACCTGACCCCTTGCTTCTGCTCATCCAACCTCAGCCTCTCCAAGTTCAAGTTTGCTGAACCAACTTCCTCGCACCTATGCCCTTCTGCTACCCTTGTAGGTCCTGTCTCTGCCACTATGGGTGCTTGGATGAGAATTGTACAATTGTCATCTCGGGCTCCACCAACAGGTAAGCATCACGTCATGTTTTTTTTCTATTTACCCTGACATACACTTAAAACAGTTGTAAAACCTTTTTTTTTTCTTAAAATGAAAAAGATGTTATACTTACCTGTGTATGGTATTGCACAAAGCCACCTCTTACCTCCTTCATCTAGGCCCCCCCCCCCCCCCCACTGTCGCTGCCCGCTCCTTCCCTTCTCCAAGTGCCCCTACAGCAAGCCACTTGCTATGGGGGCACTTGTGTGGGTCTGCTACTGATTCAAGCTGCGTGCATCCTCACAGCTACCAGCTACCCCCCAATTCCCTTCTCACATGGCTCCCGATGCCATCAAAGCCTCCAATGAATACAGGAAGAGAGGAGAAGAGCTGTGGCAGTCAGGACAGTGCTGGATTAAGAGAAGACTCAGATAAGTATTTAAGGTGGGGTGGGGGCTGCTGTTGAAAGTTTTTTTTTTTACCTTAATGCAGAAAATGCATTAGGGTAAAAAAAAAGCTTTTGCCTTTAGAACTACTCTAAGACCCCTTTCAAACTGAGGCAGTTTTCAGTCGTTTTAGGACTAGAAATAGCGTGAAAACCGCCTCCCATTCAGTGCAATGAGTGCTTTCACACTCGGGTGGTGCGCTTGCGGGATGTTAGAAAAAGTCCTGCAAGCAGCAGGGCGCGGCTTGGGAGCACTATAAATAGCGCTCCCAAAATGCCCCTGCCCATTGAAATGAATGGGCAGCGCTTCCACAGCATCTTAAAATTTATTTGAAAGCGCAGAAAAACAGGTCTTTTTTCCTTTTTTATAAGGTCACGTTGTCACGTGATCTTAAAAAACCGCCCGCTAGCACTGCAAAAATGACGCTTTAGCGCGGTTTTAGTGGCCCTGCGGTGTAAAGGGGTCTAAAGCATAATTCTAGGTATGCCATATTTACAAAATTACATCCAGCTTGGAACAATGTAACCATGAATATATCATGAAAATAAATGAAAAGCTCTTGCGAGCTGCCCAATACACCAACAAACTATTTAGTGTATATGCTGTGAAAAAATGTGTATATATAGAATATATAGTATGTAATAATTAATGAAAGACCAGCTGCTAACACTGATCACATCCCCATATACATGTGCAAATCAATGAATATATAGAAAGTGCAGCGCTAAATCATAAATAAAAAAGAGCATCTGACAAAGCAATCAATAAAACCATTAACACATGCAAAGTGCATAATGAGCAAAAAAGTCCAGAACAAAGCAAAAACAAGAAACTGTCCCTCGAGTGAATTTTTTTTATTGATGAACAACTTGATATTAATTGTAAAAAAAATATATGTATAGCATCCAAGCCACCAGCAGATCACCTTACTTGTGCTCCCCCTGATGGTTATAGGCTTACCTCTGGGAGTGCGACCCCCCAACTAAGCAGGGTCACCCCAGGACTCAATGAGATATCCAACACAGCTGGCTCCTCAACTTCTCCTGTAGCCTCCTCAGAATATATGCAGAGAGAAAGACTCCAATAGTGCTTGATTTGTTACAAAAACTTGCAAATGTTTATTTAAAATGTACAGGGTACTACTCACATGGTGTAGGTGCTTCCAGTGCACCACAATGTAGAAAACTTTAGGCTTAACTGTGTAACACAGAGCCACACATCCAAAAATCTCATTCAGCTCCTAAGACTCTGTGGAGCCCAATTGCCTTCAATGTCCTAGCCCCTCCCCTACACGTGTCGACACAGGGTCATGTGTCTTCCTCAGGGGAATCTCTATTGCACGGAATGGATTTTATCTATTTATATTGAACCAGACTTTTATTGTAGCTCAAACCAGCGCCATTTTCTTGTGGTTTAAATTGATATATAACCCACATATGAATCGACACAGCAACAATTCCCATGAATTGCCACAGATTGCCAATCCAGCAGATAAATGCTAAATAGGACAGTGATGGCAATGGATGTGTGCCCCCAAGCCACATAATGTTACAAATACAATATAAACACAATATTATACAATATTAAAGTGCATACATCGCTTGCCTAATATGAATTAAAATATATAAACAACCAAAATCCCCTAATGGTAACCTCCCATAACGTATTTAGACGGTAAATATTAATATATATAAAATCTACCAATCAGCCCACCCAACCACAGATCAGAAGCTAAATATATGAAAAAAAACAGAGGGGTAACCCCGTATCCAATTCACATTGGGAAAAAATACAGTGATGGTGCAACCCCCTAGGGAATGCACCATCACTTTCGGACAGCACAATCACTATAGGACACTATATATCACTGAGAAAGCATTCCAGGTCAAAATCCATATTCAAAATCCATATTCATTAAAGCTCCTAATTGGTGTACCCACCATGATTGTCGTTGACTTAATTCCCTTACAAAATTGCTCCCCCTCCAATATCGCTTAGGTGGATCTAATCCCCAAAACTGTAGCCCATTGGAGTCTTGATTATGGTGATTCCTAAAGTGTACAGATAAATGATGCTTATTAAACCCCTTACTAATGTTTTTGCCATGTTCTTTAATCCTATTCTTCAAATGTCTTTGTTCTACCAAAATAATAATAATAGTCACAAGGGCATTTGATAATATATACCACCCATTTTGTATCGTATGAAATTAAGTCTTTAGTTGTATATGACTGACCATTTTTAGGATTAATAAACGTTTTTCTATTTCTTTGGTTAATTGGAAACCTCACACAGCCATAACAAGGACCACAGCTATGGAAGCTCTTAATGTCCCAAAACAAAAGGGCAACATGTGGCCCGCGGAGCCCTCTGATGTGGCCAGCGACCTCCTGCTCTGGGATACAATAGAAATAATACTGTTATTAAAGGTCAGTTTATTATTAAAATCACAGTGTGTATATATAGGCATTTCTGTTCTGCTGTGGTTACTGGGCTGCTTTCAAACTGATTCACAGGTGCAGAGCAGTTTACCTGCAGGTTACCTGCACTGAGCCACAGACTTCTATTACCTGCGAGTTTGGTGAGCTTTCTGAAAGTGCACCAAACCTGCAGAATATAATAGAAGTCTATTGCAAACTGCAGGAAAGCCAAAAGGTACACTGCGTTGCACACGTGGTGTGGGTAAACCGCAGTGCATCAGTGTGAAAGCAGCCTTGGACCCCTTTCACACGGTCAGTCCAACCAATTGGACCCTCCATTCACCTCTAAGTAGCGGCAGACATAAACCGACTTGTGTTCTACCTCCAATACGATCCGCCAAAAAGTATTGTGGGCCTCGTCTGTGTCCGCTCTGCAAATACAGAGTGGACACGGACATGCCATCCACCCGCTACGCTCATTGTGGCCCGAGACCGGTTACCAAGTTGCTTAAGTGGCCCTCGCTCTTCAAAGGGTTGGGCACCCCTGGATTGCTGGTTTTAGGAGGTTAAACCACATTATGCACAATCCTATCCTCCTTCAGATTAGATGCCTTTTTTTTTTATATACAAATTTGCTGGTGGCTTGGATGCTATAGATATATTTTTTCACAATTAAGATCAAGTTGTTCATCAATCAAATATTCACTTGAGGGACAGTTTCTTGTTTTTGTTATGAACTTTTTTGCTCATTATGCACTTTGCATGTGTTAATGGTTTTATTGCTTGCTTTGTCAGATGCACGTTTTTATTTATGATTTAGTGTTGCACTTTCTATATATTTATGAATATACCATACCTATGAGATCCCTCTAGAAACTGGAAATTACTGTAGTAGGTACCACTACTACAATGATCTCCACTAGCTTCCATGTTTCATGCTAAGCGGCTGCCCTGCTGCATTATGAACACAGATGGCAACTGCTCGGGCAAGGGAGCCATTTTGAGAATGTTTAGCATTTTCTCAATAAATACAAAGCAGTCACTGATTGGACTAGGTGGAAAGTGTGACATCAGCTCCCTGTCTCTCCACCTTGTCAAATCAGAGAATGCTTTGAATTCATTGAGAAAATGCAAACCATTCTCTAAATGACACCCGTGCCAACCTCCTATGTTCACAATGCAATGCAGCAGGGCAGCCACTCGCCATGGGACCTGGAATCTAGTGGAGATGATAGGAGTAACGGAGTCTACTACAGTGATTTCCAGTTTCTAGAGAGATCCCTCAAGTATGGCATACGCATCTTTACATTGGTCCAAGCTGGTCTAATGTAATTACATAAAAATAATACAAGGGATTTTTCTTGAAAGCATTTTAGATTCTCATTCCTAGCAGCTCTTTCACCCTATCTGTTCTTAATCTGTACATTTTGTCTCATACGCCTGTAGAAAGTATTATGGGCCCTTACATAATATTCAGCACTACATTTGACCTTTTATTCTCCTCTGTCATTGGAAATTTCCCCATTCTTTCATCACCCCCAGATAAATTAAACTCGAAAACAATGTAAAGTATGATATGCAGTGTTGTTCACAGGTAAGTTTATCTGATCTTTCAACATTTCTTTAAACTGTCAACATTTCAGCATTTTTTCATTATGAGTTTAACTTGATGTTAACCTCCCTGGCGGTATGATTAATTCTGGTTTTAGGTGCTGAAAGCGGTACAATTATTTTGCATGGAAATTTGGCGTTTTATATTGTAGTCCTGTAATTCTTAGGAATAACTCTCTTAAATCTGTTCAAACCAAAGTCTAGCAGACATCCCGGGTATGATAAAGTTTATAATATAATAAGTAATAATAAAAATTATTCAATAATGTAATCAAATCCAAAAACACTGAAATTTGCAGAATTGTCGCTGTCATTAAATTTAGTGTTTGATGACGGATCTCCCCACAAATCGCTATCGCTCAATTCTGCAAGTGATTCTAATTTATTATCGCTGTTTTCTAGTTGGTCTAAAATCACTTTTGACATAAAGGGACACTTATTGGTTGCTATGGACAATCTCCAAATTCCAGGCAGAATAAACAGTATTTATAATATAAAAGTGCATGCAGGGCACTGCACAGACCACTAGGGACAAAGGGGTGTGTAATTTTTTTACACAGTACTGTGTTCTGTAAGATTACAGTACTGTGTGTGTTTTGTGTGTTTTTACTTTTTAGAGTTTGGCGCCGATCTCCGCTCCCGTGCGTCGTAACGTCGCAGGGAACGGAACTCGGGTGCATTCGGGCACTGTGTGAATAGAGAACAGCTCGCTCACACAGCGCGGAGGACATCACTGGATCCAGGGGACAAGGTAAGTAACTTCTCCCTGTGTCCTCCCTGTATACAGGGATGCGATCCTGAGTCTGGCTCGGGGTTACCGCTTATGGTACTGAAATCCCAACCCGAGCCAGACTCGGGATCACCGCCAGGGAGGTTGAAGCCATGATGCCATTTAACCACTTCAATATCGGGCACTTTCACCCCCTTCCTGCCAAGGCCAATTTTCAGGTTTCAGCGCTTTCGCATTTTGAATGACAATTGTGCGGTTATGAAACACTGCACCCAAACTACATTTTTATCATTTTTCCCCACAAATATAGTGTTCTTGGTATTTGATTGCCACTGTGTTTTTTGATTTTTTTTGTGCTACAAATAAAAAAAGACTGAAAAAATTGAAAAAAAAAAGTTTTTCTTAATTTCTGTTATAAAACTTTGTAAATAATGAGCTCTGATGGGCACTGATGAGGCGGCACTGATGATGAAGCACTTATATGCAGCACTGAGGGGGGGCACTGATGGGAAATTATTGGCACCGATTGGCATCCCTGGTGGGCTCTAGTGGACATCCGTGATGGATCTACACTGATAATCAATGCTCTGATTATCAGCGCAGAACCCCCTTGTCAGAAAAGCCACCAATCAGCTCTTCTCTACCCGTGCATTGTCAGCGCAAATAGATGAAAAGCTGATAAATGGCACTTCCTGGTTACCATGTGATCAGCTGTGATTGGACACAGCTGATCACAAGGTAAAGACCATACGTCATAGGTTTTTTACCTAGATCTGAGATGCGGTATGTTAGAGCGAAACACACTGCACAACCGATCGCCACATGCGCTAGTGGCTTATCCTGCTGGATGTCATATGACGCCCAGTCAGGATAATGCAACCAATTTTTTCAGCTGTCATTCTGCTATATGGTGGATGGGAAGTGGTTAAATATATCTCCAAATAAAACATTAAAGTGGTTGAAAAAGGCAGAAGATTTTTTAACTTAATGCATTCTATGCATAAAGATAATCCGCACAACCAATTGTTGCTCTTAAAATATCCTTAGATTTATTCAGAAACCACAGTGTACAAACGCAGATAAGATCAGTTGACGCATTTCAGCTTACAAGGCCCTAGTTATGATTCAGAACTGAGCACACATGGTAGGGAGGAGCCAGGAGCGCTGGCTTGGGACCTGAGAAGAGGAGGATCAGGGCTGCTCTGTGCAAAACCAACTGCACAGAGCAGGTAAGTATACAGTGCATCCGGAAAGTATTCACAGCCCTTCACTTTTTCCACAGTTTGTTCTGTTAGTCTTATTCCAAAATGGATTAAAATAGTTTGTTTGAAATCTTTGCAAATTGTTCAAAAATTACAATGAAAAAAATCACATGTATTCACATGTATGTGGTTCTTAAACCATTTTGTAGAAGAGTGGATTATCCTGCTGAAAAAGGTCACTGCCATTAGACCCCTTTTACACTGTGCCGCCCATAGCATCAGTGGTAAAATGCGCTATTTTTAGCGGTGTTTTACCGTGGGATTTACATTGCATTTTGGCCGCTAGCAGGTGGTTTTAACCCCCGCTAGCAGCTGAGAAAGGGTTAAAACTGCCTACAATGCACCACAATAGCATTGTTTTGCTGGCAGTATAGCCATGCTGCCCCTTTGATTTTAATGGGGAGCAGCGGTGGAGAAGTGGTAAACACACCGCTCCTTCGCCGCTCCAAAGCAACTGCTGGCAGGACTTTTCCTGGTGCCCTGCCAGCGCACCGCTCCAGTGTGTAAGCCCTCGGGCTTTCACACTGGAGACAATGGAGCAGCTGTTTGAGGGCGGATTGCAGGTGCTATTTTTAATGCTATAGTGCCTGCAAAATGCCCTCAGTGTGAAAGGGGTCTTAGGGAATATGATCTCCATGAAGGGGTGGTTTCTAGCAGAACATTGCCCAAAGTATCACACTGCTTCCGCTGGCTTGCCTTCCTTCCATACTGCATACTGGTACCATTTCTTCCCCAGGTAAGCGACGCACATGGACACGGCCATCCACATAATGTAAAAGAAAACGTGATTCACCAGACCACGGGGTGAGCAAGGGGCACACTGACCAGTCTGCAGCTATGCAGCCTCATACACAACAATGTGCTTTTAATACACAAACTTCAGGGAGGACATGTTTAATTGCTGCCTAATATATTCCACCGACTTTCAGATGGCATTGTATAATCGATGTCAGAGGTCATAAAATTACAGATGATTAGTGTATTTTACATATGCTGCTAATGCCATAAATCTGGCACCAAGATGTGTCAAGATTCGGCTTTGACCTTATAAGCTGTATAGAAGGAAATAATCCTTAATAAAGCTTCATGCACATGACCACAGGAAGACGTACTCCATGCATTGAGCCATAATGGAGCCACAGCTGCAGCATTCAGCCTTCCATTATAATGAATAACTGTATGCTGGTACAAGAGTATATATGCTGGCACTTCCGTAAACTCCATAGACTGACTTGTTCCAAGACAGTAATTCAAAATATTAAAGTAATACGAAAGGTGTTATACTTACCTCCTCTGTGCAACTCGCCTTGCACAGAGTGGCTCCGAACCTGCTCTTCTGGGGTCCCTTGGCGGCACTCTGGCGGCACTCTCAGGTTCTCCCCACATTCGATAACCCCCTGGGAGAAGCGCTCCCCATAGATGGTCCATAGACACTGAATGCAGGACTTGACCCTGCCCCCCGGTGGCTGTGTTATTGGATTTGATTGACAGCAACGGGAGCCAATGGCTGCGCTGCTATCAATCTATCCAATCAACAGCCGAGAACCCCCTAGCTGAGAGACGGTGTGTCCCTGTGAGACAAGTTCAAGGGTTCAGGTAAGTAAAACAGGGGGGGGGGGGCAAGGGGCCTGTTGTCACTGCCAGGTGTTTTTTCATCTTCATGCATCCTATAAAAAACACAAACCTTTACAACCCCTTTAAAGCAAAAGAGTTAATTTGAGAGACAGATTTCACAAATCAAGCTCTGTAACAATAGCCTACATATTTATCTCATAGAAAGTTTATTTTAAAGGACAACTTCATATAGTGAAGTTGTCCTTCAAGTAAACCAACTCACCCCCCAAATGCAGCTCATAGCAGGTCACAGTTAAACACTTCATACCTTCGTCTCTGCTCCTGTCTGATGCCACACAACATTTGCATCCAATACATATTCTGCATAGTGAGCACATGTACTGCCCTATCCATTCCTTTAAATGGTGCCTACTCATGGTGGTCCCCAGCCATCCAGCAAAGTACACACCATCCATAGAAATGATTGGGGTCCATCATATGTATGGCCTTTCTACGTGTATGCAACTGTAATGGACCTCATAGATGGTTCCTCCCATTTGTCATGTTCCCCCTTTGTTCCCCCCTATTGTGTATCTTCTTTATTGTATATACAGAGCTATGTGTTTGATGCTATAGTTGGTAATGTTCCTCTTGTTTCTCAAGAAAACATTTAATAAAAAATGATTGACGCAAAAATGATTGGGACCACAATGCATTAGGCAGACGACCAGGTTACAATGTCTTGGATGCAAAGGCTGTGCAATTCACACAGTAAGAACTCTAACAGCAGTGATGATGGTAACTATGCAAATTACACTCAAGTGGGTGGGAGGTTTACCTAAAGGGCTAGTTCAATAAAAGGTAAATTGTCCAACTCTGGAAAAAGTAAAAGTCCTCTCTTTCAGTGGGGCTGCGCCTGCACTGCAAGGGTTACCTGTGCGTTTATGTCTAGGCAACGGTAAAGGCCCTTTTACTTACCTGATCCTCCACTCCCCCAGAAAACAGCGATCCCCTATGCTCTGGCAGTGGACTGTTCCTCAGCATTCTCATGCAGGGCAATGATATGAGAGGTATCTGACCTCTGGAGTGCAGAGGAGAAAAGGCTGCAAGCAGTGTGGAGGTGCCTGGTCCCCCTAAACAAAACTGAGCAGTTAAACCTTGCAGTGTGGATGCCACCCCGCTGCAAGAGAGGGCCTTTACCTGTAGTTCAACTTTAAAAGAGAAGTATAAGATTCACAAAAAAATAAAAAATTCGCACCTAGGTGGATGCAGCATTGGTCCGATGTTGCAGCTGTCCCCCCACTGGCTCTAAGACCAAGAACTGAGCGATCGAACACCACTGATTGCTCAGCTCTCAAACTTCACCCTGCAGAGACCTGGTGGCTGTCAGTCACTAGCTCTCTGCTCTGCCCCTCCAGCACTCACTGGAGCGCTGGGCTGTGGAGGGGGCGGGTGTGTGAGCAGCTGGCTCAGGCTTTGAGAGATTTGCTGAGTGACTTAGCCAGCTTCCAGTCCAGGCATCTGGGTGGATCCCATAGGGTTGGGATCTATTCAGATCCCAGACCGGCTCTGTGATGTCAGCCGACAGCCGGATTTAGCCTGTTAGTTGAAAACGGGTCAAAGGAGTGCAGAAAGAGCTGCACTCTTGTGATCTATAGGAGAGGTACAGTCTAAAAATCTTTGGCTATACTTTTTAAAGGTAACCTTGAAATTATACAGTGTTGCAAACAACTGAATGAAGCTGAGGATGGGAGTAAAGAAAATACTGTGATTTAAACCTGCAAGATAATTATTCCTGTAGTAATAGATTTTTCTTATATGCTTTGCAGATATAGTGAAACAAACAAGGACCATTTGACATTTTATACACTTGAATTATTTGCATTAGAGTATCTTTAAAGTGTACATCTGCACTTCTGCACAATTTGACAAATTCAAGCAGGGAAGTCTAATAAGCTGGTTTGGAAATATCATTTATCATTACCTATCATTTCCTTCATGCCTGCACATGTAATTGTAGAATAAAAAAGCTAAAATGTTTCAGTTTTATATGCCAAGAGCAGTTCACAAGTTCTAATAAATAATCCTTTATTATACTTTCTTTTTCATTGACAATGCCGACTATAGTTTTAATGGTGCTAATTATTACACTCAAATGAATACCCATATACCCATATATGTTGCATTCAGTATCAGATTTCACACTTAAAGTGGATGTAAACCATTTTTTTTATGCCATAATGTAGAGTATACGATTTCCTATCATTTGAGCCCAGTCTTGCCGCAAAGAGTTAATCCACCTCTTTTATTGTTCAGTGAGACCAATCTTGACAAACAGAGAAAAGTGTTGTCAAATCCTCCCTCTTGCTGTGAGTGACAGGTGATTTACATATCTCATGCACTAGCCTAAGAGACATGCATTATTTTTAATTCCCTCCCGCTCCTTTCTTCTGCTGCTCTGCAAGGATTGGCTGTTCCACAACTCAGCATGATTTGGCATGCTGAATTCATGTGGGGACTTTTCTGGGTTTTGACTGGATGTTAGTGATCATAGGAGAAGTTCAGTGTAAGAAATACACAGGAGAAAATGCATGTTGATAGGGGGAGTGTAGAGGTGGGCGGGGAGTCTACTGACATCACGACTCCACCCACTAAGCCCTGCAAAACAGACCCACCCACAAAATCTGCAGTTTTTCGGGTCTCAATGCAGACAGAGGGGAGACATTTGACAGATAAGTATACATGCAGGAGGCGTGTATATCCTTCTAGATAACCAATATTGCAGTCGTTTAGAAAGGATGGGAGTGGGTTTACAGCCACTTTAATTCCATTTTTTTTTAATCTGATTAAAATTGGGAAAAGTTAAAGTATGTCTAAAGTCATACATATTAAAAAAAAATGCACCTAGAGGCAGAATTGGGTTTCCAGACCCTGTCAAATACCAAAATGTTATTTATTTGATCAGATTCCTGCACTGTGTACTCAAAAAGGTAGAAAACCATGGATCAGATTAGAACTACCATTTCCAATTTCAGGTTTGCCATGGGCAGATACCCCCCCCCCTCTTTCTCACAGCTGATAACATCCCACCAATTCCTAGGCCCTACAATCAACATAGTCAAGACCCACTTCAGGTTGACTACCATATCGCCAGCCCCCAGCCCTATGATCCCTGTTGTGAGATCTTCATCATTACCCCACTGATTTGTTTAAGAGGGGCCCAATTTAGATTGATACACTTTTCCCACCAGGACAGGTCACTGACCACGCTAACCTCAAATTTCAACTTGAATTTCATAAGATGAATGCAGTTGGTTTCATAATTCAAATCCATACATGTCACATCTTAAGGAATTTGCCCTTACACCCTTTTCAAAAAACTGTTCCAGGACCAAACCCCTATACAACATTTGTTGTCCCTGTTGTATTCTGTGTTTATTACAGGAGAACACCCCCAGGGTCCTAAGTTCCTTTTGAAGTGGGAAAAGGACCTGCACACTACATTCTCCCAAATCCAAAAAGACTGGATTCTGTTCTTTGTTTACAAGGCCTCGTTGGCTATTGCATACAAGGAGAACGGATACAAGTTACTTACTGTACATGTTGGTATAAAACTCCACAGCTACTTCATCAAATATATCTTCAGCTAACCTCTCTCTGTTGACTGTAGCAGTCCCAGAAAATATGTAGGAGCACCAAGGGCATGCTCCTACATATTTTCTGGGACTACCACAGTCTACAGGACTTTTGTCGGCTAGAGGTGAAATACTAAGGCAGCACACATCAGGGAGAAAATGTGCCTCCTATAAAGGGAAATGGTTAAAACCCACATTATTTCATTTTTTCCCATTCATGCCACATTTGAAGATTTCCCTTCACTTCCTGTAGACACAATAGAAAGTGAGAGGATATCTCTCCAAGATGGAGGAAACATTATGTTAGACAGCTGTCACCAAAAGGTGTCTCATTTGGAAGATTAACAGTCTATTCTTGTTCTGCCGACATCACAACATTTTCCATTACTTATAAGTCCAAGTTACCAGGATAAAAAGAAGGTGACACAGTCAGCGCAAAAAAAACTGTCAGGGACTCTAACTCTTCAACACTGTGCTCCAGACCAAAAAAGCATTAGATTTAGATATACTGTAAATTAAAATTTAAGTCAAGTTTCTATTTCTGAATGTGACTCCTCTGGGGAGACTTCCTATCCCTGTGCAAACTCGCTATTTTTTTGTCTATGTTGCTAATGGAGAGATTTTCAATCACTATTTGTCTGACTCCTAAATAGAAGTGAGGGGGAATCTCATCAGTGGGGACACATATGACACTAAAAACCCGAGAGAGGCTTTAAAGCCCAACTCCAATAATTAGAAAAATCTTAAAAATGAAAATGCTTGTTACGTCTAGGGAGGCTGAATAGACTGCAATCGTTACCTTACCCCCAGAACTCAGAACTCTACTCCTTTCCCTCCTGGACCCCAGCCTGTGAATGATCTCTAAGGGTCATCACTATTAACCTTGTGTAGCACTACCCCAAAATTGGTTGCAGATGACTGGCTTCCTCACTCCTACACAGCCAGGCATGTAGCATTTTCAGCTTTCAGAGCTTTGTTTTTAGGGCTAATAACTTGAATGGTAATAGGAATTACGGGATGCACAACTTGATAGCAACAAAAACCAGGGACAACTTCCTCCCTATCTACAACTTCAGATTTGGTTTTTCCCTCCTGGACACTGACAGTCTCTAAGTGAACAGATGCAACAGCTACTTAGACTAGGAACTCTCAAGGCCAGACAAACATGTTATACTTACCTCCACTGTGCAGCTCATTTTGCACAGAGTGGCCCCGAACCTGCTCTTCTGGGGTCCCTCAGCGGCTGTCTCTGCTTCCTCCCGCAGGTGCTTCTCACGTTCATGCGAGGTCCCTCGCATGGTGAGAAGCATCTGCGGGCGCGCTCCCGTGATAGTCGGTGGCTATAGCCTCTCGCTGTATAACATGGCCCCGCCCCCGGCGCTCCGCGTCAGTGATTGACAACAGCGCGAGCCAATGGCTACACTGCTTTACATCAATCCACTCCAGCCAATCAGCGGCCAGGCTGAGTGGTGAAGAGGAAGTCGAGGACGAGCGCAGGACTTTGGAGGGGTGAGGTAAGTAAAACGGGGGGACTGGGGGTGCAGGCACTGTCAGATGTTTTTTCACCTTAATGCATAGAATGCATTAAGGTGAAAAAACATTTACCTTTACAACCCCTTTAAGTATGGATGAGTCATACTGGCTGTGGCTGTAGGGTGGAAGATGGAGATGGAGTGCTGAGGGGACTGTTGGTGTCCCTTGCGGCGATCCCCCTAGTCTTAGGGGGTTTCTCTGCCTTGGGTTGGAGCTTGGGCTGGCCTGGGAGAATCCTGACAACAGAAGCAGTTTGGAAGGAGTCTTTCCTGAGAGGCAGAGGAAGCGAGGAGGACAATATTACAGCACGGCTAGGGACTTACAAGTAGGTCTACAAGTAGGTCTCTCTGGAAGATAATGGTGTGCTTAAATCTTTCTTAACCTTGCCCTGGGAGATCTCTGGAGCAATCGGGTAGACTGGTGAACAAGCAGCCAGGTGGGCTGTTTTCCTGCAGCTGGTAGAGCTGGAACCAGTGTCTACAAGAGAGTTGGAGGTACTCCAGGATGCAGTTTACAACACTTTGTGTTACTTCCAAGTGCACTTTCAGTGCAATTTCAAATGCACTTTGCACCTGTAGTTTACAGTTGTAGTGCAAAGTGGATTTGCCTTTTCATAAATAATCTCCAATGTATCATATGTTACTTTGTATACAGAAGTCTCCCACTGTTTTGCTATACCCATAATTTGCTGTGGTGTGCTTTGCACCGCTTGCTTATTTTCCAATAGTGTCCAAGGCTAACTCACCCCCCTTCCCCACTAAGGAAAAAGTGATCTATTGCCTTGAATCAAACCCAATAGTTTGGGCCATACACCTAGCCCATCCACCATTCTCCTGTTCAAAGAGACTTACTGGCCAAGGTCGATGGGTGGGTATGGCTTTCTTCTACAGGTAGGTGGGGCTTACACTTCAACCAGAGTCGTCAAAGCCTTCATAGCACTTTTCACTCAGTGATAAAGAAATTCGGAGAGATGAATTATTGTAAATGAAGATCTCATATTTCCAAGAACAATGCTTTGCTTGTATGACACTTTGTCAGCCAATTTATCTTTCAGTACCTTGTAGGGAATCAAAGTCATGTTTGTAATTCTAATGTCAAAACTTCATTCCAGACCGCATGAGTGATGATTGTTGCGATCTATTAAAAAAGATTTTGTACATTGTACTTTTTCCCTGTCTGTACATACACTATAGAAAAATAGCAAAATCAATACATTTTGTATTAAGAGTGCACAGGTGCAAAAGTATGCTTTTTGTTGTTGTTTCTCTGCATATTGGACAGAGCAACCTCATAGGTAGGGATAGCACGACCTGCCCTGGGTTTGCTGTAAGCAGCATTCAGTGAACTTCAAAAGAGTTCGTATGCTGAATTCTATCCCCATTAAAGTCAGGAGCCAAATCTGTTAAATTAAAAATGCCTATTTTCGGGGAGAACAGACAAAGGGTTACATTTTTTTTTTATTCCATTGGGCCTGAACAATGATTTTCTTTTAATGTTTCACATTTTTATTATACATTGCATAACAAATAGACAATATCAACCACAAGCTTCAAGAAGATATGTGTAATATTAGATTTGCATAGTCAAGAAGTTATTGACATATTACCATATTGTTAAAGGGGTGGTAAACCCTTGCCATTTTTATAGAATGCATTAAGGTGAAAAACCTCCTTTGCTGCAGCAGAGCCCTCGAGCCCCCCTTATACTTATATGAGCCCCGTAATTGCCATAACAGGAACACGCACCCCAGCTCCAGCCATGTTCTGATTGGATAGATTGATAACAGCGCAGCCATTGGCTCCCGCTGCTGTCAATCAAATTCAATGACGCGGACGCCGGAGGTGGAGCCGAGTCCTGCTGTCTATGTCTACGGACACAGCAGCAGGACACGGGAGTGTGCCCGAATGGGTGTCCATGAAGAAGAGCGTTTCTCTGACGGGGCACTCGAGCAGAGGAGGAGCCAGGAGCGCCGCTTAGGGACCCCAGAAGAGGAGGATCGGCCACTCTGTGCAAAACCAACTGCACAGCGGAGGTAAGTATGACATGTTTATTTTTATTTTTTTTAAACGAACCTTTACAACCTCTTTAAGTTATCCGTTGTAATATAGTATCCAGGAAACATGAAAGATAATCTCTTAACATTAAACCAGTTCACATTGTACATAGGTCAGTGTTTTTTTTTTTTTTTTTTTTTTAAAGCACTGACCTTCACAAAGGAAAATGGATTTGAATTTCTGGCAAATGACATTTCACTCTTCTTTTTAAAAATTAAAAATGGCACACAGATCCACCCTGCCCCCTCCCCCTTCCAAAAGTCCCCTAAAATATTGGGAGAGCTTGGGTGGGGTCTGTAAGCTGTTTTTTTTTTTTTTTAGGAGCTTCCAATGAATGTGATTTGCCAGCAATGTAAACTGTATCATTGTAAATCCTGGTAGGTTGCACATCCTACAGCAAAAATGAAAAACATGTCTCCCCAAAACTCATACTCATACATAGAGTTTGGTATGGATTTTAAGGGAGTACCTTGTACAAAAAACAAGCAAAAAATGCGTAAGGCTTTCCAGGAAACCCATACCAAACCCTTCTGTCTGGTATAAATTTGACGGGGATCCTCATGCGGAAAACAAAAATGGTCCCCCTAAAAATCCATAACAGACCCTTAGTTCAAATATGCAGTAATGGAGGGAAATGGGCATGTGGCACCCCCCCTTGCCATTTACTAAGGACTCTTGACCCAATCCTTTAAGCACCCCCCACCACACACTTTTTGCACACTTTGTCAACCCCTAAAATTTGCTCTGCTTCTAAGATTAGCTCTGCTGCTTGCTCTGGGACTCCAAAGCAAGCAAATCCCTGTCCTAATGAATGGGGATAAAAGATGGGGGAAGAACCCAGTCATGTGACATGTGTCTGGCCTCATCTGTATTCATGGGGTGACCTCTTCAGAATTAGCCAAGAAAGATCCTCCTCCCATTCTCCTGATGAAAGGAAAAAAAAATTGTATGATATCATTTTGGTCTAAGAAAGAAAACTGGAAGCAACTGAAAAAAATGTAAAAATAAAAAAAAAGTTTAAAACTAGTAAAGAGAATATACAGTAAATCTATTAACTAATGCCAGCCGCAATTAAAGACTCAAATTATTTAGTGCTGATTGAGAGAGATTCATTTTAATTTTATTGGAGATTGAAATGATCAATTTTAGTTATTTTTTTTTTTTTACTAATACAGTATTTTTATTAAATGTGCACTAGTATAATAGTCAGCAGCCTTGGCCTGATGCCAGGAATGTATACTGCAATGTCAATGTATAATTTACAGTAGTTTTCTTAGCACATAATTTACAAAACATTTTATGTCACACCACCCCAATTCATCTGTCATCTGTTCCTGTCATCTATGAAAGGTAACATGGTTCAAATTCCTTTTCCTGGGGTTTACCCAAGCTTTAGACAAAACAATTATACAACTTAAATATGTCAGATCTGTTTTACAACTTATTTTGAAATGTTACCCCTATGGTGGGTCTTACCATTCTAAAAATGTAACGTGGTAAATTTCCATTTACTTTGTGTGACCTTACATAAACTAGTTCAAGAGGATCAAAATGAGGTTTGTGTTGTGAAATAGAGTATCATTTCAATATTATAATGAGTTTATAAAAAAACAAAAATCGTATAGATAGTGATGGGTCAGTGGACCAGTGAAATACAGAAAATCCCAAAAACATAATATTTAATGAAGTAAAAAAATAAGCTAAATTGGATACTTTTTTGTGGATTTGTAGGGACATATAAGAAAGAGATTTGCTCTTAGAATGACAGGTTGGTCATCTGCATCCTAGAAAGTTGCTGCTATGGGCCAAGGGTCTCCAAGCTTTCTAAATAAAGGGCCAGTTTACTGTCCTTTAGGTTGTAGGGGTGGTGGGGCAGGCTGTGGCTTGTAGGAGTAGAAAATGCCCTTGCATCAGTGGGAGTAAACAATGGCCAATTATTGGTTTTAGTGGCTACGCTTACCTAGTGCTTAGTCTTTTCTTATATGTAATGGCGGCACTTTAATCGTTTATATAATCATGCAATATATGTTTATTATTAACATTGTATTTTATTTTTCCACACTCTTCTCCTTAGTGTCTTGTATCACGTTTGTATAATATTCCCACACCCTTATTGCATGTTGCACATCTAGCACACTCACTTCTACACTCTTACCAAATGGGGACTCAATACCCCATCTATTGTATTCCAATTTAATCTATCCCATTGTATTTCTATCTAATTTATCCTACTCTTATTAATCAAAATGTAACCAAATTATAAACTAATCTAACCAATAGTTAAATCATATAATAAAACCAATAGGTCCAATCAATAGGAATCAAATATTTGTTTTAGTATGGGCCAGTCTGTAGTCGTAAAACTGTACTAGATACTCATAGAATATCTTAAACTAAGGTTTCTCAATACCCAATGGCAGGTGCCTTGCCCCCGTCCTCCCTTCCAGGACCAAGTGTGTGGCCCTTTGCAAGTCTAATGGACTGTGGGTCCGCCTGGAGAGCACAGAGGGAATATGCGTGGTCATTGGGATCTGTGAATTCAAATGCTTTTAACAATCTGTTTTGTGAGATGCATCCTCACCTTATCATCTACGTCAGGGATATGGAATTAGCGGACCTCCAGCTGTTGCAAAACTGCAAGTCCCATCATGCCTTTGCCTATGGGTGTCATGCTTGTATCTGTCAGAGTCTTGCTATGCCCCATGGGACTTGTAGTTCTGCAACAGCTGGAGGTCCGCTAATTGCATATCTCTGATCTACGTAAGGGCAATACACCTCCATGTACGTATATGGGGAGACATTTTTTGTACAATTTGAAATGTTACAATGATGTTCCGTATACTGATTAAAGTCTTAAATTAAATTATACTTTTTTTGATACATTTCCCTAGAATCTAAACCCCCCTGAAGAAGACCAGATTAGATTGCAATGGGTATTAATGTGGATAATAATGTAATTAATGTTGTAAAAGCAATTGTAAAACTATGTTCTCCTGGGGGCATTTTTGCCATGAGTGATGTTATATGCTGCTGTTTGTTAACCTGAACCAGAGTCTACATATTTTTTTAATAAATGTATTGTACATTTGAATCTACCTTCCATTTCTGATCTACTCTATATTTTTATATTAATATTTAAATATTTTGCTGCTAAAAAAAACCCCTCTGGGGAAACGTTCCATTTTTTGAAGTACGGTATGTAGATGTTAGTTCACCTTTTCATTTTTTCTGAAAAGGTGAAGTACCCCTTTAAAATTGAGGAGCTGCAAATTGTGGGGCCCCTCTGGAGTTGATTTACTAAAACTGGCTAGGCAAAATCTAGTGCAGCTGTGCATAGTGGCCAATCAGCTTCTAATTACAGCTTGCTCAATTAAGCTTTGACAAAAAAACCTGGAAGCTGATTAATTTCTGCGCAGAGTTGTACCAGATTTTGTACTCTCCAGTTTTAGTAAATCAACCCCATGTCAGCTCCCTCGGCGTGGACCAAGTGAGATGCTGGCACCTCGTTCTAAGGTAAGTAATTCATAATGAGCTAGTATGCGGTGTATACTAGCACATTATGCCTTTTCCTTTACAGGTGTAAAGAAAGAAAAAAAAAGGCAACGGGTTTACTCCCGCTTTAACTAATGCCAGCCGCAATAAAGATTCAAATTATTTAATGTTGATTGAGAAAGATTCAGTTTAATTTTATTGGAGATTGAAATGATCAATTTTAGTTTTTTGTTTTTTTTACTAATACAGTATTTTTATTACATGTGCACTAGTATAATAGTCAGCAGCCTTGGCCTGATGCCAGGAATATATACTGCACAGTGTCGATGTATAATTTACAGTAGTTTTCTTAGCACATAATTTACATAACATTTTATGTCACGCCACCCCAATTCATTTGTCACCTGTTCTCATCATCCATTAAGGTAACGTGGTTCAAATTCCTTTTCCTGGGGTTTACCCAAGCTTTAGACAAAACAGGAGAGTGCAAAATCTAGTGCAGTTGTGCATAGTGGTCAATCAGCTTCAACTTCAGCTTGTTCAATTAAGCTTTGACAAAAAAAACCTGGAAGCCGATTCGTTTCTATGCAGAGTCGTACCAGATTTTACACTCTGCAGCTTTAGTAAATCAACCCCTCTGTATCTATGTCATTTTGTGTGTGTATTGACAAGCAATTTACTGTCTGAGAGAAAAGTAAGATTGGAACATCAATCAGGTAATGTGCTGATTAAAATAGTTTGATACGATTGGACCATATACTCAAAATTGATTGAAAACAAATACCATATTAAGAATCGGTCAACCCATTCTGATCCTATGCAACTTTCTTCTATGAAACAAACTGTAATCTGCAAAAAAAAAAAAAAAAAAACACTTAATTTAAAAGGTATCTATATAACGATATTCTGTACATGTGTACTAGTAAACTTTATTTTTGGTACACTACACCAGTGGTCATCAACCCTGTCCTCAGGACCCACTAGCAGGCCAGGTTTGCAAGATAACTAAAATACATGACAGGTGATATAATTTGCTGCTCAGTGATTGCAGTATTCTAGTCTGCATCTCCCCAAGCTAATACATAAAACCTGGCCTGTTAGTGGGCCCTGAGGACAGGGTTGATGACCACTGCACTACACAAATCAAGCAATACGCATTTTCAACTTAAATCATTTTTTGTTTTTAACAAAAGATATTTCTATATTCAAATACATATTTTATGGTACGCACATCGGTAATAATCACCTCCCCCTACCCCCAAAATGTATAGAACAATAGAAAAGTCATTTAAAGTAGCACTAAATCCCCTTTCACACTGGAGGCGTTTTTTATGCGCTTTAGCGCTAAAAGTAGCACCTGTAAAGCGCCTGAAAAAAGCCTCAGCTACAATCCCAGTGTGAAAGCCCGAGTGCTTTCACACTGGGGCGCTGCGCTGGCAGGATGGCAAAAAAAGTCCTTCAAGCAGCTTCATTGCAGCGCTGTATCGCTAAAGCCCCCCTGCCCATTGAAATCAATGGGCAGCGCCGCCGAACAGTGGGCGGGCGATTTTAACCTTTTTTCGGCCGCTATCGGCCGAAAAGTGCTGCAAAAACAGAAAGCGCCGCTAAAAATAGTGGTGCTTTACCGCCAATGTCCGACGCTGGCAGTGTGAAAGTGTCCTAAAGGCAAAATAAAATAAAAAAAAGACATATATGATCCCGTCCTTCACTAGCATTAATGTTTTTCTAAATCCTGCTTCTATTTTGAAGCCTCTATGATTATGTCAGATTTTTGCATCTCAAAGCGGTACATTTGTTTTGCATAGAAATTTGGCGTTTTATATTGTAGGCCTGTAATTCTTAGCAATAACACACTTAAATCTGTCCAAACAAGAGTCTAGTAGATATCCTGGGCATGATAACGTTTGAAACACAAAATCATAAATTACAATATAATAAATAATTATAAAAAATAATAATATAATAATAAAATGAATTTCCCCACGATTCACTATCACTCAATTCTGCAAGTGTTCTAATTTACTGTCGCTGTTTTCTAGCTGGTCTAAAACCAGTTTTAACGTAAAGGGACACTTTTTAGTTGCTATGGACAATCTCAAGTTTCCAGGCAGAACGAACAGTCTATATCATATAAAACTGCATGCAGGGCATTGGACAAAGCACTAGGGACAAAAGGGATGTGAAATTATTTCATACAGTAATGTAATCTGTAAGATCACACTATACTATATGTGTTATAAATTTTCAATTTTTTGAATTTGCCGCTGGGCTCCGCCCCCGTGAGTCGCCACACTCGCAGGAAATGGAGCCCGGCACACAGGAGGACGCAGCCTGCAGACACAGTGGGGGAACATTGCAGGATCCTGGGGACAAGGTAAGTACACTGCACCAGGATCCTGCAATGCAATCTGGACGCAGCGATCACAGATGTTCCCAGGTGAGCGCCACAGGGAGCATGTGGGAGCAAGATTCTGGGAGGACGTCCATGGACGCCCTCCCAGAATAAGTCAACCGCGCTGTAGCCGTCTTTTGGCTATGGCCTGGTCACAAGTGGTTCAGCAAGTTTTAAAATAAGTTTTTTAAAATAAAAGAAAAGAAAGTTAACCTCCCTGGCGGTTTTCCCGTGTGTGGCTCGGGGTTACCGCTAATGGTACTGAAATTTAACCCTAAGCCACAATCGGGAAAACCGCCAGGGAGGTTAACTTTCTTTTATTTTATTTTAAAAAACTTTTATATTAAAACTTCCTGAACCACATGCTGACTGGGCCATAGCCGAAAGACGGCTACAGCATGGTCACTTATTCTGGGAGGGCATTCGTGGACGTCCTACCAGAATCTTGCTCCTGGGGCACGCACCCGGGAACATCCGTGACCACGTGATCGCTCTGTCAAATGACTTGTAAACAAACCGGCGTCAAGTCATGACGCCGGTTCCTCCCTCCCCTCTCTGTACCGATCGATATAGTGAGAGGGAGAGAGATGGCAGCGGCACCGTGGGCTGGATGTGAAGAGCCCACAGCACTGCTCAGTGTCAATAGTCTGCAATACTCTGCCCATACTGTGCAATAATCTGCCAATACTCTGCAGTCTGCAACACTGTGCAATACTCTGCCAATACTCTGCAACACTGCAATAATCTGCCAATACTCTTCCAATACTTGCAAATACTCTGCAATAAATTTTAAAGGAAACAAAGAATTTTTTATTTTTTTACCGAATATTCAGTCTTTTTAGTGCAAAAAATAAAAAACCCAGCGGTGATTAAATACCACCAAAAGAAAGCTCTATTTGTGTGAAAAAAGGACAACAATTTTATTTGGGTACAGTGTTGCATGACTGAGTAATTGTCATTCAAAGTGTGAGATCACTGAATGCTGAAAATTGGTCTGGTTAGGAAGGGGGTTTAAATGCCCTGTGGTCAAGTGGTTAAAGTGTTACTAAACACAAAACTTTTTTTTTTTCATTTTGAATAATGTAAGCTTTAACTTGCCTCCCATGTAACACATATGGACAACGGCAAAAGGGTAGACTTTAACATCCACCCACATCACATATGCATCACTGGGTGGCCAATGTTTCTGTGCTAAGAGTGCGCTTCAAGCACAGAGACAGCTTTTGGTCCCCACTAATGATCGCTAGCCAGTGGGACTGGATCCCAATCATATGAATACTGTGAAAGCCAATCAGTGGTCACATGATTGCCGATACTTTATTCCCCCATTTGTATATTCCAAATGCTCACCAAGATCCCATCAACGTCTGCACTTTCACAAATGGTGAATGTAGCTGAGAATGATACAGGTGGGCTGTTCATACCTGTGCATTTTAGGGGTGTTTTAGGTGCCGTGCTTTAAAAAATGCTGTATCTTTGATGTGCTTTCATCAAAATGCATGTAGACAAGTTGAAATGTGTTAATTCTAGTAAGTTAGCGGCCGGTCCAGGCTGGGGAATAGGTTAATTGTTGTAATCTCAGTTCCTGAGCTTTTAGGTCCTAACGCCACCATGTGCTATAAAAATGCAGAAAGCTGAGGTCCAGGGGCTTCCTAGTTGAACTGATTGGTTCTGTTGCGCTGGTGGTATTGGGGCTGCTGCATCTGGGTGCTGAGGACACAAGGACTTTCAGAGACATCCAAGCCATGGACAATGCCATAATGGGCTCTCACCTCACAGGAGGTATGCCTGGGCAGCCACACTACTATAGTTAGGGTTAGGGGAAGGATGTTGTTTATATTGTACTGTTTTGCCACACTTGTTTAGTAAGGTTACATTAACCATTCTAAACCTGATCTAAAGTTATTCAAAGGGGTGCATGTTGGTTTTGGCATATCCGAGCGCTTGACGTAAAGAACCAGGGTCTGTAAAGAGGGTTGATGTTGCTATGGATAACTAAATGAAGAAACAAGCTACAAACAACCAGTCATCAGGCATGGTATCCAGTAAGGTGGCAGGTCCTCGGGGGGGCAAGGGGGTTGATGTTGTGGCTCCCTCCCTAGCAGTCAGCATCCAAGAGCAACCAGATCCTGTCAGGGAAGTCAGACGGGCTATTTAAACAGGGCTCCTACAGAGGTTCATTGCTGTTTGGGCTGCAGCTTCTGTGTTGTATCCTGTTTCCTGTGTGACCTCTGAATCTGATCCAGCTTGTTGTTACCTGTGATTTCCTGCTGCCTGTTCTGATCCCGTCTTCCCTTTGACTCTGATCCTGCCTGCTGATTTTGTCTGCTGATATTCCGGTACTACTTGGCTTGTGACCTGACCTCTCTTATGCCTACCGTCTATGCCTGATCTACCTGATTATTACCGACCTGGCCTGTCTGACCCTGCATCTCGCTCATCCAGCCTGCTTCAGCTCCCAGCCCTGCAAGCCTGCATCTGGTACTGCTCTGTGGTTCATCCCAGTCTGCCACCAGTCAAACATCATGTGAGCTCAGCCACTACCTGCCTGCTGATCACCGCTACTACAGGGACTACAGGGTCTATTGAACTGTTTACAGGCACTCATACCCCACCGTGCTCCTGTGGCTGCTGTAGAGGGAGAGTTCCAACTCCGGGGTGGCAACACCATCAGGACAAATACGATCGTAATGTTTATGAATGTGATTACAATTCACGGACACCTGTTTATACCCAAAATCGTTTCCTCCCATTACAGGGAAGGGGACCGAGAATGACTTATGAGGATACATATGGGTATGTCAACAGGGAGGAGGATTCATATATCTGCTCTCCGTACCAATATAACCAAAATCAACCTGGACCTTCCTACCAGTCGGGTTTTCCCGGGTCGACACAAGAATATCTAGGAAGCCCCAAAAGAAGAGAGGTACCAGAGGCGGGTGGGGGATCCAAAGCAAAAAGAAAAAGGACCTAACCTGCCCTGGTATCTTCAATTTAAGTACAGTTACTTTGACCAGTGAGGAAAAATTTGTGTTAGACAAGGGACTGAAATACATTCCTCCAAAGACACTTAATACATTTTCCACTTTTATCGATATTCAAAAATTCATTAGAAAATTGAATATCCAAAGACATTTTTTGACTCTCCCTTCCAATATGGCCTCGACTGTAGATGATGGATATATATACACACGGGTCTTTCAAACCCGTCTTTGTTTAATCCTCCGGGGACCATGGCTCCAGCCATTAGTGTGTTCCGTAATTTGGTTTTTGAAAGATCTAGATGAGTTACCTTCTAAGAAGACTTATGTAGATCCACGTTTTAAGAAAGGACTAAAATCACTATGTGAACAAAAAAACTCGATTATACGCCCCCACTGATTAAGGCGGAGCAATAGTCATATTGGATAAAGAGAAATATATATCTAAAATGGATGAGATTTTAGCGGATACAGACACCTATACTCCCATTTATTTCGACCCTACCACTAATTGTAGGCATTCCTTGTTGGGTCTTGTTAATGAGGGCTATGCCCTAGGGCAGTGATGGCGAACCTTGGCACCCCAGATGTTTTGGAACTACATTTCCCATGATGCTCCACTACAATGCAAGGTACCAGAGCATCATGGGAAATGTAGTTCCAAAACATCTGGAGTGCCAAGGTTCGCCATCACTGCCCTAGGGATTTTGGACAAGAAGGAACATAGTTATTTCGTTCCCCTTGCACCCCGGATCCCAACTATATATTACCTCCCAAAGGTTCACAAAAACCATGTAGACCCACCTGGACGACCTATAGTTAGTGGGATCGATTCTGTTACATCCCGTATCGGAAAATATGTGGATTCCCGTCTCCAACCGTTGGTTTGTTGGGTACCCTCCTATTTGAAGGATACGGGGGATACTACTAGATTACTACAGTCTTTTGAATACACTGAGGGCACGTTACTGGTCACAGCGGACGTGTCCGCATTATATACGTGCATTCCGCATGAGCTGGGCTTCAATTCCATTGAATATTATTTATCTAAAATCACTTCTCTTCCCTTATTACAATGCAATTTTATTATGGAACTTCTTACGTTTTCCACTCAGCACAATTATTTTTGGTTTCAAGAAACATACAGGCATAGACATGGGGGCTAAATTAGCCCCCAGCCTGGCCAATTTATTTATGGCTAAGTGGGAGGAGGATGTTGTCTATGCCCTTGAGAGACCAGAATTGGTTCTTTGGACTAGGTACATAGACGACATGCTCCTCCTTTGGAAGGGTGACCATGCATCTCTTGATGGTTTTATGTCCCTTCTTAACACATATAATAGATGCATACATCTTAGTTATGAGGCCAGTCTCACTTCTATTCATTTCCTGGATTTAGAGATCTGAGTTGTTGACAAACAACTGGAATTTAAAACATACTTCCAACCTACCGACCAGAATGGTTACATTCCGGTCGATAGTTGTCATCACTCACAGTGGTTTCACACCCAGTCAGCAGTTTTGAAAAATAGGTTTTTGGAAAAGGGTTATCATTCCACCCTTCTGCACACTGAGATTGAGCGGATTTCTGGGCTTGATAGAGATTTATTACTACAGCCTGTACCCAAGAAAAGACGGGAAGATAAATTTGAATGGTCTTTTTTCACATCCTATTCAGTTCAATCTAGACAAATCAGGAGCATCATCCGAAAACATTGGGGTGTGTTACAGAGTGACAGACTTTTGAGTTCCACTATCCCTACTAACGCTGGTGTCATTATTAGGGGGGCTCATTCCATACAAGGGCACCTAATGTCATAGATCCACCTAAACGTACCCCCTTCTTCCAAGAATGTAAGGGATATTATCAATGTCGTAGGTGCAATGTCTGCCTACACAATATTTGTGGCAGATGTAGGAGTGATACTTTTACATCTACAGTCACACAGCGGACTTACCACATGGAGCAATTTACCACCTGTGCTACTAAGTTTGTCGTCTATATGCTGACTTGTCCCTGTAACAAGTAGTATATAGGACGTACGATCGGAACATTTTCCATCCGGGCTAATGAACATTTGACTAATATTAAAAATGGCAAAACCAACCATAGTGTCCCCCGACATTATCTTGAACATCATGATCAAGATCCGATGGGAACATAGTTTGTCATTATTAACAAGTTTGTCCCCCATTGGAGGGGTGAATCCTGTTTATGGGGGGTTTCTCGTCTTGAAACCCAGTGGATTTATCCACTCAAAACATATTCACCTTTTGGTTTAAACGTGGAATGGGACATCAATTCATTTATTAATAAAGCGTAAAATATTTTTTTGATTTAGGTTGATTTAAAGTATTACTGAATATAAGCGATTGACCATAATAGGTTAATTTTAATTGCAGTTGAGGGTTTTGTAAAATGTTTTTCATGCATTTATTTTCGGATGTTTGCATGTAATAATTGTAGTGTTGAAGCATGTTTGATATCCGAACGGTTACATACATTGCTGACACTTTGGGAAGTGCAGGAAGTGTCGTACGACATCATGTGATTACTGTGTCGGGACACTTCCGCTCGTTTTGAATGTATATAAAGAAGGTTGCTGCGTGGCCACACCCTCTGACAAGTGATGACTAAAACGCGTCAGCGTGTAGTCACACAGCTTACCTGATTGTACAATCGTTGGACAGTCTACCCTTCCCGGGAACACCGCGGACGGCTGTGTAAGGTTAGACCATACCGATCGGATTTTGAGTTTGAATTTTATGCACTATTCAAGATGTTTACTTTGTGAGTGCGCAATTTTACGAGTGTTTTTAACATAAATAAAGCTTTTGATACGTACGGAATTACGCTATGTAGTTTCTCCATTCCTTTATATGTGCAAAATACCTTCTGGGAAAGTGACTATTATACAGCCGACGGGACATATCCGATGCCTTGCTATTTGTGAGAGCTAATGATACGATCGGTCTTCCGGTGATATGAGATGTGCTTTTAAACCAGGGTTTTCTGGTAAGTGCATAACCTATAGGGATTTGCACAGGGGGTGTGGTGGTGGACTACTGTTAATCTGAACGATCTGCTAGCAACTTTTGACACTTTTTGACTTACAGCACTTTATATTGGCAGGATTGGTGCTGAATATGAACTATTATTCAATATACTAATGGACTATATTTTGTGTTTTTGGGATATGTGATACTATTTACGTTTTCGGTTTAAAATTGATTGTATATATTATAAGGTTTCTTACTGGGCGCAGTTTGATCGTTTGTATCACATTTTAAATTTAAACTTACAGTTGGATGTTTAAGTTTTAAAAACAATAAAGCGCTGCTAGGGTCTTAGCCCCTGTACACACGGTCGGAGATTTCCACAACCAAATCCGTCGGATGTTGCCTGTCAGATTTTGTCCGTCGGATCTTGTCCGAAACTGTTGCATACACACGGTCGGGCCAAGTTGGCGAAAAATCCGATCTTTCAGAACGTGATGACGTAATTTCGTTACGATGGGACTACGTTCAGGCTAGTAGCCAATAGCTTTGATGTAGGAATTTGATCTGAGCATGCGTGGCACTTGGTCCGATGAAAATGCTCTACACATGATCGGATTAGGTCCGTCCGGCCCAGTTGGTCGGGAAATATTTCCAACATGTTGGAAAATTGGGTCGGACGGAGATTCGGACGGAATCAGTCCGATGCATACCACACACAGTCGGATTATCCAACGACACGGTCCGATAAGACGCAATCCGACAGATTATCCAACCGTGTGTACAAGGGCTAAGTGCGGTTCACCATTCGGTGACTGTCTTGGGCTCTATTTTTTGAGTTTTTTTGAGATTAATATAGCAGCAGCTACAATTTATGTTTTACCGTGAGCGCTGAGGGAGTAGGATTTTTAGTTTTCTAATATCTTGCTCTTATTTCTCCTGATAGAAGACACAATTTTAGATGCCTGGAGGTGATGACAATTGAAGCTGTCCCCAAGAGAGGTTTTCTCTCCTTTGTAGGAGAGAAGTCTTATGGATTTACAATCTTGAATCCTTATCACCAAATGGCCTCAACGAGGACCTGGAATTACAAAATGTCGTGTAACGTTAGAGTTCTTTATGCTGGTGTCCAAGTCATAAACATAAAAATTTATATTTCAGTTACAAATTATATAACATATTGCAGTATCTATGAAATTTTACTGCCAACCATGAGAGTATTCAGCTCTATGGTCTGTTAATGATTTTAATTATTACAAGTATAATAAAATATTGTACGCACCTTTCCTTGATACACATTTTTTTGTTAATATGCAGAGTTGTAGCCTGTTCCTATATACCGTATTTATTGGCGTATAACACTCACTTTTCCCCCTTAAAATCGCGGGTGCGTGTTATATGCCGATCCCCGCTGATCTCCGCTGAGTGTAGTCGGCTAGGCTCAGCTCCTCTCGGCTCCACTCACAGTCACACCCAGTCCTGCGGTTCATGTTAAAGGCCTCCTTAATAAGCGTGGAGGGGGTATCCTTTCTCTTCAAATTTTTTCACCATCAAAGTCCCCTGTGCAATATAATTGTCCGACTTGGAACAATTTCTTTATAACCTATTAAACTGTCCCCCAGGGAAATTCTGCTTCCAAGCAGGATAGTGACAGCTTGTCAGGTAAGTACTTACCGAGGCCGAGAGCGGTTCACCCTTGGGACTAGGTGCACCCCACCCCCTGGAGGTAATACAGTCGGTGGGTGGCAGGCAGGATAAGGCTTGTGTAAAACTGCTTGAGGAGATGGCAGCTGAGCTGAGACTGATTAATCAGGACATCCAGAAGTGGCTGAGGGTCAAACACTGGAGATACAAGGCAAATCCTGGTCACAGGCAGAGGGTCAAACACTGGAGAAATCAGGCAAATCTGGGTCACAGGCAGAGGGTCAAACACTGGAGAAATCAGGCAAATCCAGGTCACAGGCAGAGGGTCAAACACTGGAGGCAAGGCAGAGTCCATTAAGCAGGCTGAAGGTCAGGTCCAGCAGAAGAGCAGAGTAATCAGGAATGGTCTGGGTCACAGCAAGTAATCAAATGCAGGGAACAGGAAGCAGACTCAAACGGGAAGCTGAAGACAAACCAGCAACCAGAGCATGCACACAGGAATATGGCTGATGCGGCTGGATAGAACATTTCTCTGACCCAGCTATAGTGGAGGTAAGAATTCCCGCAGGTGGGTTGGTTTAGTTTGGTTTCTACTGATAATGGTGCCTCCCTCATGTGACAGAACCAGGTCCAAAAAAAATATTTCCCCGGATTGATCACATGAGTGAAGGACAGCCCTAGGGAATTTGCATTGCAATGGGCAACAAAGGAGGAAAACACATCCGGGCTACCCCCCCAAATCAGGAGGATGTCATTGGTGTACCGGCCATAGAACACTATGTGTTCTGCAAAGGGGTTATTGGCCCAGATGTGCTTCTCCTCCCAGTAGCCCATAATGAGGTTGGCATATCCCGGGGCAAATAGAATTGGATGTATGAGGGAGGCTGACATACAATGGGCTGCAGAAAATAAACAAAATATATATTGACAGCCCACTGGTGAAACTATTGGTGAAACTATTGGTACTGGCTACAACAGGTTTCCCTGGAGGATTGACTAGGGACTTATGCACCTTAGAGAGGTGATAAAAGTATGGAGTTCTGCACTCAAGAGGAAGCAAAAACCCATGCACTATGCAGCCTCCACCAAAGTCCTAAGGTCTGTGGAAAAACCTGGTAAAGGGTCAGAGGCTAATTTCATGTAGGTATTGGTATCAGCCAAAAGGCAGCAAGCCTCCTGGAGACAGCCAGCTTCTGAGTCAGCGTGGTAACATTGTAACCATGTTTTACAGATTATGTACCGTTTTTTAATTACACTGTGAATAAATTGCCAATTAATACATTGGACATATACTGTGGATCATCACAGCTAGCTTCATCAATATTAGGGATGAGCTTCGTCCGTTCGGCGAAGTCCGAACATTTTGGTCCGTTCGCGCCAAATTCGTGTGGCGCTCATGGCCCACAATGCACTGCGATGGCGCAGTGCATTGCTGGCTCATGATTGGCCAAGCATGCACTGTGACCCCGCATGCTTGGCCAATCGCAGCGCCAGCAGCGAGGAGAGCCATGATTGGCCACAGGCAGGATGCATAGCTCAGGCTGTGTAGTGCACGCCCCACACTATATAAGGCCGCCAGCGCGGCGGCCTTGTGTAGTGTGTTGGCGTCTGAAGCAGTGGGTGTTCTGTGTACCTTCAACACAGTACACACCGATCGTTTTCATTTTCGATCTTGCTGTTGTGTAGTGGTTGTTGTCTGCGTGCCCTGACCGCAGTATACACCGCTATATTCACCTCACCTATATAGCTAGTGATCTATCTTTTATAATAGAGCTTGCAGTCAGTAGTGTTAGGAGCTAGTGCGTGCTGTCTGCGTGCTCTGTACCCAGTACATACCGCTATATCCACCTACATAGCTCTTCTCTTTTTGAGACCACTTGCGAGGAGGAGGAGGAGGAGGAGGAGGAGGAACGAGGCAGGATGCCCTCCGGGGGCCAGCTTAGGGGCAGAACACCGACTGAATCACACCGCAGAGCTCCGCCTGTGCAGGGCGCTGCCTCTGCGCGTTATTCTAAAAGTTCTTTGGTGTGGGCCTTTTTTGAGACGAGTGCATCAGATCGCACCGCTGCTATTTGCAACATATGTCTCAAGCGTATCTCGCGTGACCAAAACATCAGTCGCTTGGGCACCACATGCTTGACCAGACATATGTTGACCTGCCATGCAGCTCGTTGGCAAGCGTACCTCAAAGACCCACACCAAAGAACAAAGCAAACCTCTCCTTGCTCCTCATCAGCTGGCATCTCCAACCCACTAGACCTTCAGTCCTCTCTGAAACCTGCTCTGAGAGGAATGAAGGTGTAGAATTAGGTGTGTCACAGCCAAGTGCTTCCGGGCACTCTGCTAGCGGTACACCCACGTCCGATTATAGCAGGCAAATGTCCCTGCCCCAGCTGCTGGACCGGCGAAAGAAGTTCACTCCCAGCCATCCACATGCCCAGCGGTTGAATGTTAGCTTGGCTAAATTGCTAGCACTTCAACTGCTGCCTTTTCAGTTGGTAGACTCGGCCCCCTTCCGTGAGTTTGTACAATGTGCGGTTCCTCAGTGGCAGGTCCCCAAACGCCACTTTTTCTCACGGAAGGCGATTCCGGCTCTCTACCGGCATGTGGAAGGCAATGTCCTTGCCTCGCTGGACAGGGCGGTCAGCGGTAAGGTGCATATTACCGCTGACTCATGGTCCAGCAGGCATGGACAGGGACGTTACCTGTCTTTCACGGCCCATTGGGTCACTCTTCTGGCAGCTGGGAAGGATGCAGGACAAGGTGCAGTAGTGTTGGAGGTTGTTCCACCACCACGCCTCCAAAATGCTACTATTGGTTGTGACACACCTCTCTCCTCCACCCCCTCCTCTTCTTCTTCCTCCATGGCCTCTTCCAGTGCTCTGTCCTCAGAACCAGCAGTGCTTCGTAGGCGTTCCAGGGGCTATGCAAGTACGCAGGCAAAACGATGCCCTGCCGTGCTTGCGCTGGTTTGTTTGGGGGACAGGAGCCACACTGGGGCGGATGTTTTGTCAGCTCTGCAGGGGCAGGCCGAGAGGTGGTTGACGCCACGCCAGCTTAAGCCAGGAATGGTGGTTTGTGACAATGGCACCAACCTCCTCTCCGCCCTCCGACAGGGACAACTGACCCATGTGCCCTGTGTAGCTCACGTCCTTAACCTGGTGGTGCAGCGGTTCTTGGGCAGGTACCCCGGCTTACAGGATGTCCTGAAGCAGACCAGGAAAGTCTGTGTGCATTTCCGCCAATCATTTAATGCCTGTGCTTGGCTGGCTGAGCTCCAAAAGGAGTTGAACCTGCCCAAGAACCGCCTTATATGTGACATGCCCACCAGGTGGAACTCAACGTTGGCCATGCTGCAGCGGCTGCACACGCAGCAGAGGGCCATCAATGAGTACCTGTGCGACTACGGCACCAGGACAGGGTCAGGGGAGCTCGGTTTTTTCTCACCACGCCAGTGGGGCATGATCAGGGATGCATGCACTGTCCTGTCACCGTTTGAGGAGGCCACAAGGATGGTGAGCAGTGACAGTGCATGCATCAGTGACACTGTACCTCTTGTCCACCTCTTGGAGCATACGCTGCATGGAATAATGGACAGGGCACTTGAGGCAGAACAGAGGCAGGAAGAGGAGGACTTCCTTGCCTCTCAAGGCCCCCTTTATCCAGACAGTGTTCCTGCTGTGCCACCCATCACACAGGAAGAGGATGAGGAGGAGGAAGAGGAGGAGGAGGATGATTGTGTCAGCATGGAGGTGGAGGCTGGCACTCAGCATCAGCAGCAGCAGCAGCAGTCTTGTAGGGATGATTTACAGTCCCAAGAAACACGTGGACTTGTACGTGGCTGGGAGGAGGTAGCTGCGGATCATGTTGTCCTTAGTGACCCAGAGGACTCCGGACCGAATGCCTCAGCTAACCTACGCTGCATGGCCTCCCTGATCCTGCAAAGCCTGCTGAAGGATCCTCGTATTCTTCGGATCAAGGAGAGGGACCATTACTGGCTGGCCACTCTCCTTGATCCACGGTACAAGGGTAAGGTTGCCGACCTTATCTTGCCATCGCAGAGGGAGCAGAGAATGAGACATCTCCGGGAGGCCTTGCAGAAAGGTCTGTGCAACGCGTTCCCAGAGACTGGGAGGTTACAAACTCCTGGTCCTGGACAACGTGTTGCTGAGGCATCGGTCAGAAGGAGCGGTGGAGAAGGTGGCCGTCTGACTGATGCTTTCAGACAATTTTTTAGTCCGCAGCCCCAAGGTATGATCGGTTCCAGCACCTATCGCCAGCGTCTGATTTACATGGTGCAGGAATACCTAGGGGCAAGGTCAGACTTGGACACCTTTCCCACCGAAAATCCTCTGGCTTACTGGGTCTTGAGGATGGATCACTGGCCAGAGCTTGCACAGTATGCAATTGAGCTACTGGCCTGTCCTGCATCCAGCGTTCTTTCGGAACGCACCTTCAGTGCTGCTGGTGGCTTTGTTACCGATCACAGGGTGCGCCTGTCCACCGAATCAGTTGATCGACTGACCTTCATCAAGATGAATCAGTCTTGGATCACCCACAGCTACCAAGCACCTGAAGCTGATGTAACAGAATAATTTTTTTTGAAATATCACATCCCTTCAAGACTGCCTATGCTGATGCTGAGTGACTGTCCTGTTATGTTGATTGTCTATCCTCTTCCTCCTCCGCTGATATGTTGGAAGAACATTTCTGGTTCTGGTTGATGCCATCAGCCCAATTTTTCTGCCCCTGTTTAACAGGGGCGTTTAAGTACAATTTTTGATGCAATGCTTTGCAGCAGGGCTAATTCCTGCAATCAAACAAGAGTATATGGGAGAGGTTGCAGTGTGGTGGCACCAGCACCAGTGCCTAAGGCCCAATTTTTCTGCCCCTGTTTAACAGGGACATGTAATTACAATTCTTGATATAATATTTCACAGGAGGGCCCCTTCCTGTGCCCACCCAGAGTAACGGTGAGGACTTATAGTGTTGTGGCACCAGCACCACAACCACCAAAGGTCAATTTTTCTACCACTGTTCAACAATGTCATGTAATTACAATTCTTGCTATAATCGTTCACAGCAGGGCGCTCCAGCGCCCACCAAGAGTCACTTTGAGGGCTTACAATGTTGTGGCAAAACCAACACCTTGTTCCGCCATTTCTGCAGAGCATATAGGGCAGGCCCCTACTTTCAAACATCCAATTTACAAACATCTCCTACTTGCAAACGGAAGGAGACAACAGCAAGTGAGATGAAAAAAGATGGACGACAAAACAAATTATACAGGGGTGATAACCCTTCCCTATGTTTTCCAAAAAGCTTAAAAATAGTTTTTTTGACTGGAGCTACACTTTAAAAATGTACCAGTTGAAAATTACAAACAGATTCAACTTAACACAACAAACCTACACAGTCCCTGTCTTGTTTGCACCGCCTGTATACTGCTGTTCTGAGTATATAGGGCCTGGGGGCCACACGCATTTCCTTTTTTTAATATGGGTACAGGGTTCCCCTTAATATTACAAGACCCAAATAGGCTGGTAATGGGCAGGGAGGGCTACCCATGCCATTTTTCTCAATGATTTTCAACCATATTGCAGGAACCAGATATAACATTAAAACCGCAAGCAGTTTTAAATGGTGTTATTTCCGTTTAATGTCATTTTGTGCAGGGACTGTTCTAAACACGGGAAACACGTGGCACTTCACAGGCATACTACAGACACCCCCCAGGCACCATATTTAAAGGAATATTTCACTTTTTTTTTCACTTTCATTAAAATCAGTGCTCCCGCCAAAACGGCCATTTTTAAAAACATTTTAGGCATTGACCCATGTCCCCTGGGGCAGGAGCCAGGTCCCCAAACCCTTTTTAGGACAGTATCTTGCATATTAGCCGTTAAAATTAGCACTTTTAATTTCGAACGTTCGAGTCCCATAGACTTCAATGGGGTTCTAAAGTTCGTTCGAATTTGGGGTCCGTTCGAAAGCTCTGGTGCGAACTGAACCGGGGGGTGTTCGGCTCATCCCTAATCATTATCTACTTCAGCCCCTGCGTGCTACAAGCCTTGTTTTTCACAAGCTCAGCACATCTCTCCTAATGCAGCATTCAAGTTAGTTTGATTTTTCACATGACAGCAGTCTCTGCCTGTTCTTGGAAATTAATGAGTGTGCTCGGCGTGAACAGTACTCCCCCCACCCCCCATGTGCAGGGCAGAGTAGGCCCCACCCACATGCATGTTATAGCGTGTGCAATGGAAACGCACACAGCAGAATCACTAGATGCATTGGGTCCCCTGTTACTGTGCCCACGCCTCTGCAAATAGCATCACACACTTCTGACAAACCTGGCTGGGCAGGAAATGTTAATTCCAGAAATCTGTATATACACCTCAAAGGCTCAAGGTGCATAGAGACCAGGAATGACACAGCAATTGGTTAAGTAATAGCAACAAGTATATTGCAATGAGGTAAACAAAATAAGAATTACACACTAATAAATAAATAGTAGGAGAAATATGCTGCAATGGTTAAACAGGAGGAGTAATAAGCTGTAGAAACAATTGGTATAAAGCACAACTCCACCTAAACCCTTTACTAGGTGACCGTAACTAGGGGGAGCATTACCACAATAACAGGTCAGCAGTCAGTAATATACCACTCTATTTCTTCTGCTGTCCAGCTCAACTGTTATGATGGAACCCTCAGGGTAGTGTTCCTTTAATATTGATGCAATTAAAGATGCCTATGTACAGTGTTCGAATAGAAATGCTAGGAAGTGTTCACAAAGACACAGTGTCCCAGTAAAATAACCAAGGAAAGGTTTGCACAGGTAGGCAATTGCCATCTCACCAACGACCAGGCCGATTCAGTGCCTTGTAGATAGCCACTCCCAGATAGACGTTCTGGCTGCAGGACTGCTTGGGATGGTGACCTGGTGTGAAGCACGGAGCGTTGGTCTCTGGACTATAGGGTTGAACCTGATCAGATGTCTGATGAACAACAGGCAGCGGTAGACCCCTTCTCGGTTGGGAAAGGATGATGTACCCCACATGGTGGGCTGTGACCTCACTCTCCTTGCACAAAGAGAGCTTTCTCACATGAGGCCCAGGAAAAAGAGAGCATGGGGTGGGTCTCCAGTTTCCTTTATAGCTCTTCCCAGAAATCTCCCCGAAGGTAGCAAAGCTCCCTGGGATATTTGGTCCGGGTGTATGGTCATGTATAGGGACAGTCACCTAAAGGGAACTACCAATCCCACAATCCCCTCTTTTTGGCTCACACATACAGTAGGTGCCCGCGATATTGTGTCAATCTTGCTACTTTTATCAGCGAGATTGACACCCTGCGTGCCCCGTCGTAGGAGCCAGTGCCGATCCGGCTCGCATCGGGAAAGGAAAAATGTTTATTTTCCTTTCCCAATGAGCGACAAGCATTGCTGACATTGAGGCCGGGTTCACACTGGTGCGGCGATCCGACTTGGATTCCCGCCAATACCAGGCACTGTATTTGGTATGAATCTTGAGAGAGAACTCCACGCCAAATTTTAAATAAAAAGCCGGCATCGGTTCCCCTCCAGAGGCATACCAGGCCCTTAGGTTTGGTATGGAATTTAAGGGGAACCCCCCTACGCATGGGGGTCCCCCCAAAATCCATACCAGACCCCTATCTGAGCACAGTCAGGAAAGGGGGTGGGGACAAGCGAGCGCCCCCCCGAGCCGTACCAGGCTGCATGCCCTCAACATGGGGGGGTGGGTGCCCTGCGCCCCCCCCCCCGCCCCAAAGCACCTTGTCCCCATGTTGATGAGGACAAGGGCCTCTTCCCGACAACCCTGGCCGTTGGTTGCCGGGGGTCTGCGGGCGGGAGGCTTATCGGAATACGGGAGCCCCCTTTAATAAGGGGGCCCCCAGACCCCGCCCCCCCACCCTATGTGAATGAGTATGGGATACATCGTACCCCTACCCATTCACCTGAGGGAAAAAGTGTCAATAAAAAAAAACACACTACACAGGTTTTTAAAGTAGTTTATTAGGCAGCTCCGACTTGGGGGGTCTTCTTCCCGGGCTCCTCCGCTATCTTCTGCTCTTTTGCCGCTCTTTTGCTAGCGGAGGAGCCCAGATTTCTCCTTCGTAGTCATCGCCATCCCCGGGTCTTCTTCCGACTCCTTCGCACTCTCTGGTTCTTCTCCATGCTCTCCGGCCTCTTCTCCCGCTCTTCAGCATCTTCTCTAATTAACAACTTTTAAAACCTGTGTAGTGTGTTTTTTTTTATTGACACTTTTTCCCTCAGGTGAATGGGTTGTGGTACGATGTACCCCATACTCATTCACATATGGTGGGGGGCCGGGATCTGGAGGTCACCTTATTAAAGGGGGCTCCCGGATTCCGATAAGCCCCCCACCCACAGACCCCAACAACCCACGGCCAGGGTTGTCGGGAAGAGGCCCCTTGTCCTCATCAACATGGGGACAAGGTGCTTCGGGGTGGGGGGGGGGGGGCTCAGGGCAATCTAGCACAACAACTTCTGGTGGTGGAAAATGTGCCCCCCTCTTGAAAGGTATCACCTGAGTGGTGGGATCGTCTTCTGGGGGGGGGGAGAATCCATAACCATTCAAGGTCTAATTCCTCCTCATCACTCTCCTATTCAGGTGGCATGGGTTGGCTGGCTTTTCTGGCCCTAGGCCTTAGCGTAGGTGACTGATAAGTCTCTTGACAAGAAGATGGAGGTACTTGGACAGCCTCAGGTATAGGTAGCAGATGGTTTCGGTCTTAGGTTTTCAGAGGCCCCATCTTACCCTCAGGCCAGATCTGGCACACAGGAAGACCCAATATACCTTTACAGACAATGTAAGGTTGGGAGCGCCATCGATCAGCCAGTTTATTCTTCCCAGGCACTCCTAGGTTGCTCAACAACACTCAATCTCTGGGTTGTAGGTCCTGAACTCTCACCGTGAGATCAAAGTTTTTCTCGTTCCACTGTTCTCTGGTGGTGGATGCTTCCTTGGCTTTCTCAGATGCCATTTTCAAATTCTTCTGACGCCTGTCGACATACCCCCGATAAGAGGCCTAAAAGGTATGATCTAACGATGTTCCAAAAGCCAGGTTCACAGGTAAATGAGTTTCTCTTCCAAACATTAGTTTGTAGGGGGAGTACCCAGTAGAATCATTTGAGGTGTGTCAGGGCTGGGCTCAGCCCTTCCTTCTTAAAGCTGGCCACTCAGCTGTTGGCTAATTGCCAGCTCCTTTCTCTCAACAGTGACTCACCTGTTGATGATATCCTGGTCATCAGTCCTGCCTACTTAAGCCGTCCAGCCCAGATGATCTTTCCCTTCGCCTTGGTCACATCTCCAGAGACGCTTTCCTGTCTTCCTGTTAAAGACTTGCTTGGCTGACATTCCTTCTGGCTCCAAATCCTGCTTGCTGTTCTACTATGCTCATCTCTGGCTCCCTGACATTTTGGCTTGTCTAACTATCCGTTCCCGGTTCCTGAAGTCTGGCTAGGTTTTGACTACGTTTACTCTGTTTACCTTTTTATTATTATTAAACAAGTGTGATTTAACTGTACTTCTGTCTCAGTCTGATTCATGGTTTCTGACAAGGTGCTATTATAAGCATGTACTACTGAAGATTTCCCAACATATTCAGCAGGGTACAGTTGAAACGTTCAGGTTGCGGATCACCTTGAGGGCGGTAAGGAATAGTTCTGGATTTCTTTATGCTCAAAAGTTGACATAATCTTCTGATTAGTTTGTTCTCAGTTCCGACCTTGGTCTGAGTGTAGGCGCTGAGGCAGCCCATAATGAATTGAAAAACTTCTCCACTAGGGTTTTTACGACAGTATTGGCTTGCTGGTCCCGAGTGGGAAAAGCTTGGGCATAGCAGGTGAAATGATCTGTCACAACCAGGACATTACTCTGTCCACTCAAGTCAGGTTCCAGACACAAGAAATCAATGCACACCAACGCCATTGGTCCCCGACTCTGGAGGTGGCCCATTGGGGCTGCTCTGCCTGGTAAAGTCTTTCTCTATATGCATCTGATGCAAGAGCGACAGTAGCTTTTCACCTCAGCTCTCATGGATGGCTAATGGAATTGATCCCTGATGAACGTGAAAGTTTCGTTCTGGGCCTAAATGACCATGATCATCACGAAGGGCAGTCAACACTTTTAGTCGGTGCTTCTCAGGGAGGAACAGTTGTCCTCTGGCCTTTCAGACGGGCCTCTCCGGTATATGTTTCCATCCTCCAATCGCATTCATTCCCATTCTCTATAGACCACTTTGGCTGCCTCAATGGAACTATTCAACAGCATCTGAGGGTCTCGAACGGATAGTGACTTCCTCATAAGATTTCCCAACGGGTCTTCCAGTTGATCCCCCCTCATATCTTCTTTTGCAACTGGGGCAATTCTTGGCTGCACACTTGTGTCAAATCACAGTAATATTTGAGCACGCCAGCAGGAGTGACTCCCACAGATTCAGCTCCTATTGCCCCTCTGTGCTTATGCTCGATTCCTTGACATACAGCTAATACTTGTTCCAGGGGCAAATGGACCCAACTCTTCTGACCAACATTTGTGGTATGAGGTCTTCGGGAAAGGACACCAGCGTCCCGATTTCCCACTCCTGGCTGGTAGTTCAGGCTGAGCTGAAATTCAGACAGAGTGGCCAACCACCGATGTCCAGTGGTATCTAGCTTGGCAGTGGTAAGTAGGTAAGTCAAAGGGTTACTATCTGTTTTCACCACAAAGGTGGCCCCATACAGGTAATCAAGTAACTTATCCACCACAGCCCACTTGAGGGCAAAGAACTCCAATTTATGTACAGGATAGTTATTTTCAGGGGGAGTGTGTCAGTACTAGGATCCCTTTAGGATCCAGCACAACTCACCTGACACAGCCTTTGCCTGGGAAACAAGAGTGATTGGCCAGCTCATCTTTAAATCACCTGTATCAGCATTCAATCAGTGCTCCTGTTAGAGTTTACCTTTGTGTTTGATCCAGCTGATATCTGCTCTGTGTATTTTGTGTATGACCCGGCTCGTTTGACCCTGCTTGCTCGCTTCTGATTCCGTACCGTTTGGACTCTGATCTACCTCTGTATGACCCAGCTTGCCTAGACTACGCTTTGCCTGATTCTACTGTAGTACCTTCATCTGCAGCGGTGAACTACAAGCACCAGCTAACATCTAGCCTCATCTGCAGTGGTGAACTACAAGGTCCAGCAAACGTCTACCTTCATCTACAGCGGTGAACTACAAGTCCCAGCTGACCTGCTCTGCTTAGACCGGGCTCATGGTATGTGCTCTTGTTCTTTGAACTCTTTGCATAATCAGCACACCTGAACTGTTACCCGTTATCTGCTCCTAGCCTGACAGAGTGAGGCTGCGGCTCACATAAGCTACCGGGCGGAGTCTTCCCTCCAACTCTTGGTACAGCACTCCTCCAAGGCCATCTCTGCTGGCATCCACGTGCAACTCATAAGGCTTGGATGGGTCTTTGTAGACCAGCACTGAGGCCTCCACAAGATTCCCTTTCAGGCGTTCAAAAGCCTTTTTTACATTTCACCCTCAATTGTTCCTGAATGGATTCACCTGGCCTCCTGGGACCTCCCTTTTGGGCTTTCTCAAGATCCCCTTCCGTCTGTTTCTGTAAAGGTAGAAATTCTTTGTGAATCTCCTATAATAATAATAGGAGCAGAATCCCAAAAATGACCTCAATTCCGTGACGGTGTTTGGGCGGGGCCAAGAAGTAACGGCCTTCAGCTTCTAAGCATCAGTAGTTATCCCCTCGGCTGAGACTACATGCCCAAGATACAGTACATAACCAAGGTCTGGTAGAATTGGCATTTTTCTAACGACAGCTTCAGCCCCTCTGTGTTTAACCATTGGAAAACTTTTTCCAAATGAGCTTCATGCTCCTCCAACATCCTACCAAACAATGATATCATCAAGGTACACCAGTACTTCTACCAAATTCAAACCCCCCACGGTGTTCTCCATCAGTCTCTGGAAAGTGGTGGGAGCTCCAGCTAATCCTTATGGCATTGAAAAATCTTAGGGTCCTTTCACACGGGGCGGATCAGTTCTGATCCGCCCCGTGGATATCCGTTTGCTCAGCGGGGATCACTCCGCCGATCCCCGCTGAGCAGGAAGATGACACGTCCCTCTCTGCACACTGCGCAGGGACGGACCTGTCACAGCGCCGCTCTCCCCTATGGGAGATCGGATGACGACGGACCGCAGTGCCCGTCGTCACCCGATCCGATCCGCAGACGGATGGAAAAATAGCTTTTTCCTCCGTTACACTTTTTCGGATCGGAGCGGGTCGGATGTCAGCGGACATGTCACCGCTGACATCCGACGCTCCATAGAGCTCTATGGAGCACCCGTTCAGGTCCGCCTGAAAAACTGACAGGCGGGCCTGAACGAGACGTCAGTGTGAAAGAGGCCTTAGAGGGCTGATGAAGGCCGTCATTTCTCGGTCATCCGGATGCATGGATATCTGGTAGTATCCACTCTTCAGGTCCAGCACACTGAATCACTTGGCCACTGATAGGCATTGTAGGGCCTCTTCTATGTGGGGGGTTGTGTACTGGTCTGGGATAGTCCTTGGGCTCAAGGTTCAGTAATCAATACACATCCGGAGTGACCCATTCTTCTTTTTCACTACCACAATCGGGGGAAGTATAAGGACTCCTAGATTCCTTGGTGACCCCTGACTTCTTTAGCTCAGCCAGCTGCTCTCCAAGATCCTCTAGGTCACACAAAGGTATCCACCTGACCATTTTGTGAAAAGGCTTATTTTCTGTTAGCCGTATTCGATGTTGGGCACTTTGGGCACAACCGACATCAAAGTCATTTTTGGAGATCATATACTCCCTTCGGGCTAATTGGGCTTTAGTCTTCTCCTCCCATCCTGAGGGTAGATTTGGGCAGTGGACAGTGGTCTCTCTTCCATTTCCCTTCTGAACTAGATCATTCCCTGTCACTGGGGTGGCAGCACTCACTTTCCCAATCACTATCTGAGGCTTCATGCTAATCGGGTGACCGGTAAAGATCTGCACACTGATAGGGATTCGCCCCCCGCTTCTCAAAAAGGGTCTAGTGGGTATGACTTCCGGTACCAATTCTATTCCAACATTCTCCTCTGCTGAATCAGCTTCCATCACAACATAAGGGCCCGGCTGGTCCCACGATAGCTTGGGGGCTTTCAAGCAGGCTCTCTCGCCTGGCTGCAAGACCTTTTCGTGGGCATCCAGCCGCTACAGTCTTCCTACTCCTTCTACGGGTGCCTTCTTCTCCTGCAACACTCGCTGAAAAGCCTATCGCAGCTGAGGGTGGATTTTTCCCACTAGAATGCCCTCCAAGGCCAGGGGAGTGAGCAGTCTCCTCACAAGATTGGTGTTGGTGCCAATCAATGAAGAATTGTGACCTGCCTCAGGAGGTCGGTGGCAGACAACAGCCAGCATGACGAAAGTCTCTGGTTTCCCAGCCGGCAGATTTCCAGTGGGTGACTCTATCATTTGTGCCCTAATCAATCTCTTTGGAAGTGGCGGAGTTGGTCTAACTATTCGCTTAGTAGGGTGTGCATTGATTTCCTACCTCCGACTTTCCTTCCTTGAGGGTTTCATTTCTGTTGTTTTCCTTGGCAAGGAAAAAGAGGAGGGGCAAAAGAGAGATTGTGTCTCTTTTCCTTCTTAGGTCTTTCCTTGCGTGAAGAAGGGGGTCCAGCAGATGACTTGCGTCCCTTTTTCTTCCTAGGTCTTTCCTTGACCTTGGAACTCAGTCTTCCCTCTCAACTAGCTCCTTCATTGAGGTCCCCTGAAGTTTCCCACCGGTTTTGAGAAGAGTAACTTCTATAAGTCCTTCAGAATGTCCACGAGTAATTGGGAGCTAATGCTGGCCTTGGGACTCTCGGCCTGAAAGTGTCCAGCCTCCCCACATCCGTAACATCTCCTTTCTCTCCCTTGGGAAAATTTTGACTCCCCTTGGCGAGTCCCTTGTTCTTGGACCTTTGCTCGAGTCTCCATCACCTGCATCAAGACATGATAAATCTGGGTTTGAGCTTGAGCCATTTGTTCAGTTGGTCCCAGTTCATTTACTGGCTTATTAGTGTCAGGAATGGATAGCCCCACCCATTCAAACTCAGTTCCACTGTCTTCATCCGAGAAATTAATTTCCGCATGAACAGCACAGGCCACCACTTTCTCCCTATTTCCTATAATACTTGTCCTTTGGCTTTTCTCTTTTAATAGAGCCTCTTCTTTTAATACTTCTCTTATCAATTCCGGGTATGTAGGCACTACTTTGGTTCTCCTTAGTAGCAAATTTAATACAGTCGAGTGATTTGGCCTAGCCCCTTGCAGAACCCGGTCTAGACGATCTTGATCAGCATCTTTGGGATCAATACCCCTCTTGAGAATAATTTGATGCAGCATTCTGTCTACTCGAGATATGTACTCAGACAGGCTCTCCCCTTTTTTGCTGGTGGGTGTCATTGAACTTGTACATCAAGTCTCTTCCAAATACAGAATACAAGGCATCTATGTAGTTCATGATAACACAAGTCTTCTTCCCCATCTTCAGATTGTGAATCACATTGTCATTTCACAGCCCCCGAAACACTCCATTCTTCCATGGCCTGCAGAGCCTGGCTCATCCAGGTTTCAAACTCATCTTCCCCTACAGGAGTCAGTAACTGCCCTGAGAAAAACCTAAGTGTCTGGTAACTCTGGTTGGCATTTCCAGAGCTGTTCTTCACCAAACTATCAACCAGCTGGCTCATGTCCATGTAGAATGAGAGAGGAGGGACATTGGCCCCTTGGGAGTCAGCTTCCACCGATATTGGGCTCTTGCCAGAGGCTGCTGCTCAGCAGACACTCCCCCCGCTTTGTGTGGGATCACTCTAGCAATCACTCCTTCGGAGAGATGTACCTCTTCCTTCCTTCCTTCCTTCCTTCCTTCCTTCCTTCCTTCCTTCCTTCCTTCCTTCTTGCCATTCCAATAGTAACCAGACTTGATCGAATTCGTATTCAGCCACTTTCTAATCTCGCTCTCAGCGTGTTCACTTCTGGAGACCTCGAGAACAGTGCTTCTCTCGATTTGAGCTCCTTGATCCCTGCCCCAGGCTGCCGCAGCTACCAAAGCGGCCTCCCACGTGGATTGTGGCTCTTGTATAGGTTGACAAGGCTGGCCTGTTCAACCACCTATTATCCCAATGAGAGATGAAGCTAAACAATGATGGTAATAGGGCCCTTTAAGCAGCAATGACAGAATGTTCCCGTTGCCGATCTGATGGTCTTCGCCGGCAGTCGGAGCTCATTACTATATCCAATAAGTTGTAGTAACACAGTGATATTATTTCTTGTAATGGATGCAATTAAAGATGCCCATGTACAGTAAGTACAGAATATAAATGCAGTGAAGTGTTCCCAAAGTAAAGCTGTCTGTACACAGTGTCCCAGTAAAACAACCAAGGTAAGGTTTGCAAAGGTAGGCAATTGCATCTTACCAAAGACCAGGCCGATTCAGTGCCTTCTAAACAGCAACCCCCGGATACACGTCCTGGTTGCAGGCCCACTTGGGAAGGTGACCTGGTGCAAAGCACGGAGCGTTGGTCACTGGACTATATGGTTGAAGCTGATAAGATGTCCGATGAACAACAGGCAGCGGTGGACCCCTTCTCGGTCCGGTAGAGATGATGTACCCCGCGTGGTGGACTGCGACCTCACTCTCCTTACACAGAGAGACCTTTCTCATATGAGGCTTGGAAAAGAGGAGAGCGGCAACGGTGATATGGCGCACAAGCCGGCTCCCGTGCGCATGCGCTGGAGTGACGTCATCGCGGCTTCGTCGAATGACAGCGGCGGATCGGCGAGACCCACTGAGAAGATGGATGCGTCGGACTACAGGGGACAGCGGTGACATCGCTGGCTCCTGTGTCAGGTAAGTGACACATAATGGACTACTATGCGATGCATAGTAGTCCATTATGCTTTACCTTTGCAGGGAATGAAAGAGGAAGTAAACTCATCAGGGTTTACTTCCTCTTTCGGTATGCGCCGTAGACAGCAGTTCCTGTCTTTCGGTAAATATCTCCTAAACCATGTAGGTTTAGGAGATATTTCTTGGACCTACGGGTAAGCCTTAATCTAGGCTTACCTGTAGGTCAAAGTGTGTTGTAAGGGTTTACAACCACTTTAAGCAGGCTTACACTACTATGCAACGGCCTCCATCCTTTAATTCCATTTTACCTCTTACCTGCCTTTCTTAAGCCACTCTCCGTTTGTTCTTTACCTAATTCTCTTTTCTCTCCCTCACTGCTAAGCCTTCTAGTCCTCTAGGCTTCTTGACCTTCCCATCATGGCGGCCTAGATCGGCTCAGCGGCACAACCGGAGGTGACGCAAGCATCTACTCCTTTCGCTAGATTTAAAGATGGTGTCGGGTGCCGCGGATTGCTACAGCACATGCTCGGTGCTTGTGTCACTTGCGCCGATACAGCAGTCTATTTAGAAACGACTCTTATGCTGTACAGCTCGCACTCTGCATTTTTCTTCATCTGCTACTGCTGCCACCGCCTTTGATCTAGCCTTCTGACCTGGTAAGACTTTACTTTTTCAGTTGCTCTTTTGCATATGTGCCTGCACTGTACTGAGCTTCACGGGGTTAACCCTTCCCTTCCCAGATACACTCTGTCTGTTGCTCATGGAGGCCATTGCCCCAGCAGACCATCCACAGCCAGTAAGGTAAGAGGCATCATGTTTTGGTAAGTAGTGAAGAGGAGTAAAAGAGAGCCATAACACTAATATCACTTTATCCTGATAGCCCTAGCAGGTAGTCAAAATCATCTCACTCCAAACGTAGAGAACGATACCCCTCAAGGCATTCACACTATAGAAGAAGCCGGTCAAGAACCTCCTCCTACCATCACAGTAAATCGTCATCCTCCCACCAAACACAGCAGGACCAACGTACCCAACCCGAGCTAATGCCTGCTGGATATGCAGAGTGCAAGTCCTTCCTAACAAGTTAGCTTGCCAGACATGCGCTGAAGAAGCAACTGGGGAAAAGGAATCGGATGCATTCGAAGTATCGAATATAATCAAAGAATGTGTAAAAGAATAAATTCTGCAGGTGTCAGCCACAGAACCAGTTAGACCAGTTCAAAGCACATCAGCAACAATCTCCTGCGTACCGCAAGAATCAGACGACTCATCAGCTGAAGAAGATTCTCCAGTGTTGGTCGGTTTCGATTTTGCTTTAATAGACCCCTTTTCAAGGTCAGTAAAAGAGGCAATTGGTTGGGAGAAACCAAAGGAAATGCCCCACAAGCTCAGAAAATACTTCCCTAACTTAAAAAGGGACCCAGAGACCTTCCCTTTTATCGATGAACTCGAGGAGTTAAATAAAGGTGAGTGGAAAAACCCTGACAAAAAGTTCAGCCTAAACAATAGGATAGCAAAGCTATATCCTTTAAAAGAACCAGCCATAAACCCTCTCATCGTGGAACCTATAGTAGATGCTTCACTAATGCGTCTGGCTAGACATGTGACATTGCCAATAGAGGACGTGGTGACTTTCAGAGATGTCTTGGACCGAAAAAATTAACATTGACCTCAAGAAAGCCTATTCAGCAGCAGGAGGAGCATGCAGACCAGCTATCACCCTAGTGGCAGTTGGCAGAGCAATTAACAGCTGGACCTCCAACATTGAAAAACTACTGTCAGAAGCAGCTGACCAGGAAAGAATCGTATCTGCTCTACAGGAACTAAGCCTAGCAGGAGACAGTAGCCAAAGCATCTTCAATTATGTCCAGAAGAGCCTTATGGTTAAAACCGTGGGTTGCAGATACAGCTTCCAAATCTAATTGGTGCAAGATCCCCTACGCAGGAACCAACCTGTTTGGCCCCAAGTTAGACCTGTCTATCTTGAAGGTCACAGGTGGGAAATCGGGCCTTATTCCCTCTGACCGAAGACCGAAGCAGCAAAAATGTTCTCCCCTTCAGATGCAATCTTCCTGAATGCTACCGAGAAGTGAGATCATACAAACCAGGCAAAAAGTTCAAACTAAACTGGCGCAATACCCAAACGTCTTTCCCAAGGACACAAAAACCCAAAGCTCCTAATACAGGGGATCAGCAGAAGTCTTTTCTTATGGCACGCCCGCCCAGCCCGTGTTAGTGGGAGCCAGGCTCAGGCTATTTACACAGGTGTGGGCAGAACATATAAAGGATCCATGGACAATAGCCACAATCTGCGAGGGCCACAAATGGAGTTTCAAATACAGAAACCCCATAGATCTCTTCCTAAACACCTGACTTCCATCACCTCTTCAAAAGCTAAAACTCCTGATCAAATACGTACTAGAGTTACTACAAAAACAGGCGGTTGTATAAGTTCCTCAGCACCAGAAAGGCAAAGGCTTTTACTCCCCCTTCTTTCTCGTGAAGAAAAAAACAGGGAACCTGCGAACGCTTCTAGACCTGAAGAACCTCAACAGGACAATCCTAGTAGAATCTTTCAAAATGGAGAATCTCCAGTCTATACTACTGACAATAAAGACAAAAGACTGGATGTTATCAATAGATTTATCCGACGCCTATCTCCACATTTCTATACACTCAGGTTTTCAAAAATACCTTTGGTTTGCAATAGGACAACGACATTTTCAATTCCAGAGTCTCCCGTTTGGGATATCTACGGCTCCCAGAAAGTTCACAAAAATCCTGCTTCCAATGGTAGCATATCTGAGAGAGAAGGGACTAAGGGTCCACCACTATCTCGATGATATTCTACTCTTGGCCAACAGTTACTCCTCCAACATCGAGGAATACTAATCTCCATATTACATCAATTCGGTGGATAATAAATTGGAACAAAAGCAGTCTGGAGCCAACCCAATCAATGATCTTTTTGGGAGCAGAACTCAACACCAATGCCAACATGGTGGGTCTTCCTCAGGAAAAAATAGGACCATTGGTCCAGAAAATAAGAAGAAGATTAATGGAAGCAACACACTTATCTGCCAGTACGTGCCTCAGCATATTAGGATCCATGTCTGCCACCTTCCAGATGGTCCAGTGGTCCCAGTGGCATATGAGGACATTCCAGATCTTGTTCCTGAAACAATGGAATGGAACATCAATGAATCAACGAATCTTCATCAACCAATCAGTAAAACAATCTGCACGGTGGTGAGCGCGAGTCAGCAACCTAAAACATCATTGACACATTGTGCCCCCTCAGCCCGGAAATAATCATGTCCAAGGTTGGGGAGCACATTACCAGGATCAGGCAGCAAGGCCGTTGGTTTTTTCACCTCCAGGGCATTGTATCGAACATTCTGGAGCTCAGGGCCGCCTTTCAGGTCCTTCTAGTGTTCAGGCCATCCCTCACAGGGAAGAGTGTATTAGTACGCATGGACAATACGGTGGCAGTGAATTACATCCAGAGGCAGGGGCACCCGGTGCAGCGCCCTCATGCAGGAAGTGCATCCTATCCTTGACTGGGCCCAAATCCATTTGGAAGACCCAAAAGTGGTGTACGTCCCAGCAGTGCAGAACCAACTTGTGGACGATCTAAGCCGAATGTTCATCTCAAACAAAGAATGGTCACTAAGTCGCCAAGCCTTTTGCCTTCTAACTCACAAGTGGGCATCCCCGATATCGACTTGGCAGCAGCCCCAATGAACAACAAGTGTGCCAAGTTCTTGACGAGGGTCGCCTATCCAATAGCACTAGGGTTCAACTGTCTCTATCCCCAGTGGAGGTTCCGTCTATGTTACATATTTCCTCCAATCCCCTTTATAGCCAGGTTCCTGGCCAGACTGAGGAACAGTGTCACAAATTCTTGAATTTTTACAACTAGGCCTGGTGAGAGGTCTAAGTTCAAGCACCTTAAAGGTCCAAATATCTGCCTTATCAGCCATGATGGGAATCAAATGGGCCTTCAATCCCCTCATAATTAAATTTCAAAAAGCATGTTTGAAAATAAGAACACCCAGGAAGCTGACCTTTCCAACATGGGACTTATCAATAGTTCTAGAAGCTAGAACTATTCTTGGAGTCAATATCCGTATGAGACTTAACCCTCAAATTAACCTTTTTAGTGGCAATAACCCTAAGAAAGGTCAGGCAGCTTCTTCCAGGACAATAGCCTCTTGGCTAATAAAGGTCATTAAGAGGGCATATGTAATCCAGCTTCTTTCAGTACCTAACGACCTAAAGGCTCATTCGACCAGGGCAGTGGCGACATCTTGGGCAGCATATTGTATAGTGTCTCCGGGAAACGATTTGCAAAGCAGCAACTTGGTCTTCTAGAACCACGTTCATGTCTCATTACAGAATAGGTCCGGCTTGGTTTGAATTTGGGAGATCAATCATTAAAGCTAATTCTTCCATATCCTGTAAATACGAATAAATCTTCTTGCAAAGCACCCACCCATGTAGTGAGTTATTTCCCAATGTGTGTGCTGCCATAATGCGTCTGGAAAACAGAAAATTGTATACTCACCTTTCTGTAATTTTCCTTTCCAGATGGCACAGATACCCACCCGTCTAAAGTGATAGATACTGAGAATGCAGTGGGGGGCTCCTCTTCAAAACTTATAGCTAACCAGTCCTATCAGGTTGTGGGGGCGGATCCACAACCCAGAGTGTGTGCTGCCATGGAATCCATCAGGAAAGGAAAATTGAGTATACAATTTTCCTGTTTTGAGTTCAGGAGAGGGAGGTGGAGGAAAGTTGAACCTTCCCCAAACCATAGCAGCTGCTAAACTCTAAAAGTATATGTGTGCATGGACACACAGGTTTGAATGGAGTTGGGTTTAGGAGCTTTGGCAAAAAAAATGCCAAAAGCTCCCAAACTCAAGTTTAGAAGCTGTAGTGTACATGGGCCCTCATACATTCACATCTTAGCATTTTGAATTGCGGGCAGATTTGTCACGATTCTGCCTTTGATTTCAAAAGCGTGAATGACAAATCGCAGATAGCACATTTGAAATGCCATTCATTTGAAAGGCACCTAAGATCATGGTGCCGTTCTTCCACGATTGTTGCACGATAAATCATACTGCAATCGCAACCCGCATCGTGTGAAGTATGTTGCCCAGAAGTACCTCCTGAACTTTTTTGGGATAATAAGCTTCATCCAATGTGGGTTGCCACGATTGCAGCGTGATTTATCGTGCGACAATGGTGGCAGAACTGCAGCCCAATTTTAGGTGGCGTTCAAATGAATGGCATCAGGAATGTGCTTTCTGCGATTTGCCATTCTTACCTCCGTGCTTTGAAATCATGGGCAGAATTGCAGCAAATCTGCCAGTGATTCAACACGCCAAGATGGCAATGCAGCCGAAAATGGTTACAGGGTTACAATGTTCTTATATCAAAGCAGCCCACCAAGCCACCAGGAATCTGATGATGACAACGGGTAAACAAGCAGATCTTTCGTCTATTCTGTAACATGAATTCACTATGTCCTGTGAGTAGGCATTGCTATGTCACACATTTCACAGAGCCTGCCTTCTGAACTTCAGAGGTGCTGAGAGGAGGAGTTTCAGGAGGCGCAGTCTGCACAGTAATCATGGCTTGCAGGCAGAAAGGTACCATGGGATATGTAATCCTTAGAAATGGAAAGTAAAGAGCAGAGGAGCAAAGCATGCAGGGAATCCAAGAAGTTGTGGAAAGAACATGAAGAGATTTTTCAAGTAAGCATATATTGAATTCATAGCTCCCAACTGTCCCCGATTTTGAGGGGCTGTCCCTGATTTGGAGCAATGTCCCTCTGTCCCTCTTCCCCCCTCATTTGTCCCTCATTTTAGTCTGATCAATATAGTTGTATATAAAATGCACTTTGTATCTTTCAAAAAGTGATTCCCAGTGCTAAACATTTCATCCAAATTGAAAATTTCTGCATTTGGAAATTTTTAAAGCCAATATAAAGGAATAGTAGTGGTAAAAAAAAAAGCTCTTGTGGATTTTATTAACCTTTTTTTTAGTTAATTCTCCTTTAAGAGGGTATGGCAGGGGGTGTGTCCTATGCCTACGTTTGCTAGTAGGTGTCCCTCAACACCATCTCAAAATGTTGGGAGGTATGCGAATTGTCAAAAATAACTGTTTGTTTTGTTATTACAATGCTGATGTTATTAAATTAAAGTGTATGCTGTGACCATAGATGTCCATTAACAATCATTCTTGTTGGTTTATAGACACCTTTCTCAATATAGAGCATTTCAAATTCCGAATACACAACAAATAATAGTGTATATTCCAACAAGAACAAAGAAGTAAGATCATTATTAATCATGGAGGAGGCACCGGTGCTATCACTAGCATGCAAAATAAAAAAAAACAATAAAAACCTGGCTTAGACTCAACTCCATAAAAATGTTTGCATATACTGTGTAAACATCAAAAGAGATGTGATTGGGAACACTCCAGTGACAACCTGTAATACTCAAACATATTGCTTACTTTATTTATAATCATAAACACATTAAAATATATAAAACATACATATAATGGCAAATAGTTAAAAGCAACTGGACAAAGCCATCGCCCCATAGAGAATTGGGTTTAATATAATAAAACTGGGAACCCAAACATCCGTGGTAATATCCCACATTTTTTATATATATTACTTAATAAGTCCGGCAACGGATCCTATCCCACACTCTGCGGAGTGCTTCCATCAGTAATACCACTTCCTCCAGTCTGATCATCAGAGAGATATATTATTGTAGCTGCATTAAATACAAATCTAGTCGAAAATGGCTTGTAGAATCTTGAATGATTTATTTTACAGAATATAGCCTTTTTAACCCCTTTTAAAAAAAGGGGTTAGATAACGAGGTAGGGCTGGCTCATGGATACTCCCCCCTCCCCTCTAGCAACAACTTAAAAGACAATTATATAATTAACATGTTAACACAGCACTTAAGACAGCCTAGGTGACCGGAGGTCAATGAGATCAGCTCTTTCAATGATCATTTATTGTTCAGAATGAACAAACAAGAATAGTCTTTGGACAAATCCAAGAAAACCTTCTCACAATAGCAGAGTTAATTAATACAAACAACAATGGGCGAAAGACTCTTAGCCTGATTTACAATAAACACATTATAGCAGACAACAGATAGGTGGCTGGAGTTGATGACATCAGCATCTTCTATGAGCCCCAACATTATGAATCAGTCACTATTTATAATATACAGAGTCCCCAGAGTCTGTGTGTCTTGGGGGACATGGACCTGAATCTAAAGTAACACCACCTCAAGGGTCCCCAGGCATACAGCTCACAAAGAGCACCATTCCCCCAAATGCCAGGGCCCATAATCGGTAGAGAAGAGGCTAGCATTCAGTCCCCTCCAAAAGCCCCTGTCCCGGGTGAGTCTGTCACAAGTCCCAGCATCCTTTGGACAAAACAATTTTTATTGACCCTTTGATGTAGGATATATGGATATACAGTGGTGTGAAAAAGTGTTTGCCATTTCCTGTTCCTTTGCATGTTTGTCACACTTAAGTGTTTCGGAACATCAAACCAATTTAAACAATAGTCAAAGACAACACAAGTAAACACAAAATGCAATTTGTAAATGAAGGTGTTTATTATTAAAGGTGAAAAAAAATCCAAACCATCATGGCCCTGTGTGAAAAAGTGATTGCCCCCCTTGTTAAAACATACTATAACTGTGGTTGTCCACACCTGAGTTCAATTTCTCTAGCCACACCCAGGCCTGATTATTGCCACACCTGTTCACAATCAAGGCATCACTTAAATAGGAGCTGCTTGACACAGTAAGGTCCACCAGAAGATCCATAAAAGCTACACATCATGCCGAGACCCAAAGAAATTCAGGAACAATTGAGAAAGAAAGTAATTGAGATCTATCAGTCTGGAAAGGGTTATAAAGCCATTTCCAAAGCTTTGGGAATCCAGCGAACCACAGTGAGAGCCATTATCCACAAATGGCGAAGACATGGAACAGTGGTGAACCTTCCCAGGAGTGGCCGGCCGCCCAAAATTACCCCAAGAGCGCAGCGACGACTCATCCAAGAGGTCACAAAAGACCCCACAACAACGTCCAAGGAACTGCAGGCCTCACTTGCCTCAGTTAAGGTCAGCATTCATGCCTCCACCATCAGGAAAAGACTGGGCAAAAATGGCCTGCATGGCAGAGTTCCAAGGAGAAAACCACTGCTGAGCAAAAAGAACATCAAAGCTCATCTCAATTTCTCCACAACACATCTTGATGATCCCCAAGACTTTTGGGACAACATTCTGTGGACCGATGAGACAAAAGTGGAACTCTTTGGAAGGTGTGTGTCCAAGTATATCTGGCGTAGAAGGAACACTGCATTTCATAAAAAGAACATTATACCAACAGTAAAATATGGTGGTGGTAGTGTGATGGTCTGGGGCTGTTTTGCTGCTTCAGGACCTGGAAGACTTGCCGTGATAAAAGGAACTATGAATTCTGCTGTCTACCAAGAGATCCTGAAGGAGAATGTCCGACCATCTGTTCGTGTACTCAAGCTGAAACGAACTTGGGTTCTGCAGCAGGACAATGATCCTAAACACACCAGCAAGTCCACCACCGAATGGCTGAAGAAAAACAAAATGAAGACTTTGGAGTGGCCTAGCCAAAGTCCTGACCTGAATCCTATTGAAATGTTGTGGTATGACCTTAAAAAGGCCGTTCATGCTCGAAAACCCTCTAATGTAACTGAATTAGGACAATTCTGCAAAGATGAGTGGGCCAAAATTCCTCCAGGACGCTGTAAAAGCCTCATTGCACGTTATCGCAAACGCTTGGTAGCAGTTGTTGCTGCTAAGGGTGGCCCAACCAGTTATTAGGTTTAGGGGGCAATCACTTTTTCACACAGGGCCATGATGGTTTGGATTTTTTTTCACCTTTAATAATAAACACCTTCATTTACAAATTGCATTTTGTGTTTACTTGTGTTGTCCTTGACTATTGTTTAAATTGGTTTGATGTTCCGAAACACTTAAGTGTGACAAACATGCAAAGGAACAGGAAATGAGGAAGGGGCAAACACTTTTTCACACCACTGTATATTCACCAACATCCAGTAGGCATTGTCCAAAGGAAGAGTAATGAAAAGTCTTGTCAATAAACCAGACAACCTCGGACTGATTTCGTGTTTGTGTAAGGATGCAAATGACATAAGTGCTTTATATAGTTGCTGTTCAATATACACTCACCAGCCACTTTATTAGGTTCACCTGTTCAATTTCTTGGGAACACAAATTGATAATCAGCCAATCACATTGCATCAACTCAATGCATGTAGGCATCTAGCTGTGGTGAGGACAACTTTTTGACGTTCAAACAGAGTATCAGAATGGGGAATAAAGGGGATTTAAGTGACTTTGAACGTGGCATGGTTGTTGGTGCCAGATAGGCTGGTCTGAGTATTTCAAAAACTGCTGATCGACTGGGATTTTCACACACAACCATCTCTAAGGTTTACAGAGAATGGTCCAAAAAAAGAGAAAAATCCAGTGAGTGGCAGTTGTGTGGATGAAAATGCCTTGTTGATGTCAGAGGTCAGAGAAGAATGGGCCGACTGGTTTGTGATGACAGAAATGCAACAATAATGCAAGCTCTGTCAGATTGGATGGAGAGCATCTGTGAACAGTCTTGCCACAGATTCACAATTGGATTTAGGTCTGGACTTTGACTGGGCCATTCTATCACATGAATACACTTTGATCTACACCATTACTTTGTAGCTCTGGCTGTATGTTTAGGGTCGTTGTCCTACTGGAATTGAACCTCCACCCAGTGGCGTAACTAGAACATTCAGGGCCCCGATGCAGGAAACCATGGCGCCCCCCCCCCCCCCCCACCTCTGGATAGGGCTCTTTTCTCCGAGCCCGATGGTGGAACACCAGGGCCCAGTCCCAAGTGGGTGGCTGCATATAAAGGAACCGATTTAAAAAACATCAATTACAGCCACTGTGCCCATCAAACGCCACCACTGTACCATCTAATGCCACCACTGTACCATCAAATGTCACTACTGTGCCCATCAAACTCTGCCGCTGTGCCCATCAAATGCCACCGCTGTGCCTATTAAATGCTGCTACGGTGCACATCAAATGCTGTTGCTGTGCCCATCAAATGCTGCCAATGTAAATCCCCACCGCCCGCTCACTGTCTGTGTCGCCACTTACCCTGTCTTGGTGGGGCAGCGGGTAACAGCCATGAGTGGGGTCCTCCATGCAGCTACTGCCATCCTCATCTCCCGTCCTCTCCTCCTGATGGGCGTCCAATAGCTGTGTCTATCGTTTCAGCCAATCGAGTGATGGGTAAAAGACCCGCACACCTGATTGGTGGAGAGGCGGTTCAGTGTTAGGAAAGTGAATATTAATTCACTTTTCTAACACACCCGGGTAGACTGTGAGCGTCAAGCATGGCGCTCGCAGTTCACTTATTTTGAAGCCTATTATAGCCCATGGCTCTAATCAGGTGCTGCAAAAACACCCCCCGCCGCTGTAATTCAGGCACCCGGCGCCCCAAAAGGGACCAGACACCTAAATATGGGGGTTGCAGCGGTGGCCATGGATAGATCTATGCTATGCATGAATCTATCCATTGGTCATAGAGGGGGTGGAACCTGTGCACCCTTTTGGATGCACCGCCACTGATAAACACATGCGCACACACACATGCATACATACACATACATATATGAACACACACACACATACATACATGCTCTCACACACACACATACAAGCATGCTCACACAAGCATGCTCACACACACACACACACACACACATACATACAAGCATGCTCACACACTCACACACACACATACATTAATGCTCACACACACACACAAGCATGCTCACACACACACACATACATTAATGCTCACATACATGCATGCTCACACACATACAAGCATGCTCACGCACACACATACAAGCATGCTCACGCACACACATACAAGCATGCTCACACACACACATACAAGCATGCTCACGCACACACATACAAGCATGCTCACGCACATACACACAAGCATGCTCACACACAAGCATACGCACATACAAGCATGCTCACACACATGCATACAAGCATGCACACACGCACACACATACAAGCATGCTCACACACACGCACATACAAGCATACTCACAAACACACACATACAAGCATGCTCACGCACACACAAGCATGCTCACACACGCACACACAAGCATGCTCACACACGCACACACAAGCATGCTCACACGCACACACAAGCATACGCACACACACAAGCATACGCACATACAAACATGCTAACATACAAGCATGTTCACACACACATACAAGCATGCTCGTACACATGCACATACAAGCATGCTCACACACACGCACATACAAGCATGCTCACACACACACACACATACAAGCATGCTCACACACACACACACACATACAAGCATGCTCACACACACACACACACATACAAGCATGCTCACACACACGCACATACAAGCATGCTCACATGCACATACAAGCATGCTCACACGCACACACAAGCATGCTCACATACACATACAAGCATGCTCACACACATGCCTATACAAGCATGCTCACACACACATACAAGCATGCTCACACACATGCACATACAAGCATGCTCACACACATGAACATACAAGCATGCTCACATGCACATACAAGCATGCTCACACGCACACACACGCATGCTCACACGCACACACAAGCATGCTCACATACAAGCATGCTCACACACATGCACATACAAGCATGCTCACACACATGCACATACAAGCATGCTCACACACACGCACATACAAGCATGTTCACTCATACAAGCATGCTCACACACACACATACAAACACAAATACAGTAGATAGTCTTAATAAAAAAAAAACAGCAGACATTTACCTTTGCTCTTCCTGCCGGGTACTGCAGTCTAGGGGGAGACAAAGAGCACACACTGCTTTCACTAAGCCTAATGTGAGGAGCTCCCACACAGTTTCAGTTCGGCTGATGATCGGGGAGCTCCTCTCAGCCTTCTATCGAAGAGTACAGGGGGCCCTCGGGCCCCCTGCAGCAAGGGGCCCGGTCGCCATGGCGATCTTGGCGACCCCTATAATTCCGCCACTGCCTCCGCCCCAGTCTCAAGTCTTTTGCAGACTCTAACAAGTTTTCTTCTAAGTCTGCCCTGTCCCTACTGAAGAAAATCATCCCCACAACATGATATTGCCACCACCAAGTTTAACAGTGGGGACAGTGTGTTCAGGGTGATGTGCAGTGTTAGTTTTCCACCACACATAGCGTTTTGCTCTTAGGCCAAAAAGTAAAATGTTGATCTCATCTGACCAGAGCACCTTCTTCCACATGTTTGCTGTCTCTCTGTTTCGCTTGCGTCTATCTAGCAAGGTTACTTTGTGGTATAAGCAAGGAAACTGAGACCTGTGCAGTGTGTAAATGTGCTTTTACTATACAAAAATGCTGTACATACAAATCTATTACAATATTAGTTATACAAATCAAGACTGACAGATATCTAAGATATATAAGATGCCTAGCAAATAAGCAGAAATGATGGTCTGTAACAGTAGAAATACACTTAAAGTGGTTTGGTACCTAAAAATGAAAGTTCATGTTATTAAAATCAACAGATAGCATACTTACCTAAACGAACCCTGAAAAAAAAAAATATTATTTACTTACCTTTTATTTCTGATGTTTCAGCTGACTTCCGGGTTGTCCTCCCGTGGGAGTAGGCGTGGCTATCGTCCTCGCAATGGTCCCTGGGAAATTTCCCAAGAATCCATGGGGGACAATGAAAGTTTTTCTTTCTTTGTCACTGCTCTCACTGAGCATGTGCAAGATGGAGCGGAGCATGCTGGGAGCCAGATGTCATCATATACCAGGAAGTAAATGCCTGTGGGCTTCAGACGCCCACAGTTAAAATGGAAAACGCCAGAGCAGGTTTTTATAAGTCATCCTGAGGAAAAGATTTGTCGCGCCGGGGGTCAAATAAACGCCGGACGTGGATGCCAATCGAAGGTAGCACTCGCCCACCAGTAAGACAGGTAAGAAAAAAATAAAAAAAGAGCGGAATCCCGCTTTAACTCCAGTCACTGTATGCGTGATCTCCGTTGATAACTAGGACTCAGGCTTCTGCTTCAAGAGATCAGGTACCTTCTTCTTGGCTGATTACAGATGAGAGTCTCTTGGTGTTAAAGCACGGTGAGTGACTTTCGGCTTATACCTGACAATCCTTTTTATATGTCCCAATTTGTTGATCATGGTTACAAACTCAATTACCTTAACAACCAACTAACCTACATCTCGGTAGTTTCAATTTGAAAGTTTGAAAGGCACTCTCTTACCTGTTTACTGTAGCTATAGAGACAATAACCTATTCAAACTTTCAATTGAATACAACAATGGTATCTATGTTCCCATTGTATCCAACAGAATTTGTTTGAGAAGTTCTGTGTCTGTGAAACCAAAATACTATGGCAGTCTTTTAGAAAAATCATATTTTATATCAAATGCAACACAGTCTCCCACATGGCTTCTCACAAACTTCAAACAGCACTTCTTATGGCTTTCTTTCAACAACAGCTTTCTTCTCTCCACTCTTCCATAAAGGCCAGATTTGAGGAGTGCACGAATAATAGTTGTCCTGTGGATAGATTCTCCCACCTGAGCTGTGGATCTCTGCAGCTCCTCCAGAGTTACCATGGGCATCTTGGCTGTTTCTCTGATGAATGCTCTCCTTGCCCAGCCTATCAGTTTAGGTGGACGGCCATGTCTTGGTAGGTTTGCAGTTGTGCCATACTCTCTCCATTTTCGAAAGATGGATTGAACAGTGCTCTGTGAGATGTTCAAAGCTTGGGATATTTTTTAATAACCTAACCCTGCTTTAGCCCCCGTTCACACCTATGTGAATTAGATGCGGCTTACACCACATCCAATTCGCAGGACATTTTAAAATACATTCATTTGAATGCATCTGGTTCACATATGTGCGTTGTATTCGCACTACGCATTGCACAAAAAACATGTGCGTTTTCTGGGCATTGCGGTGTGATTTACAAGCCCATTATCTTCTATGGTAACGCATCTGATTCACAGATGCATTCCGTTCTGAACACAAATTCTCTCCTTCTCCTCACTACACCTCCCCCCCCCCCTCCTCTCCCTGCTCACTGATCCGCAGTTAAAACGCAGAGGAACCTCTGAACAACTGATTTTTATCTTTGCAGTGAAATCGGAGCTTCAATTCGCAACGCACATGTGTGAATCCGGGCTCAAACTTCTCCACAACTTTATCCCTGACCTGTCTGATGTGTTCCTTGGCCTTCATGATGCTGTGTGTTCACTAAAGGTTTTCTAACAAACATCTGAAGGCTTCACAGAACAGCTGTATTTATATTGAGATTAAATTGCACACAGGTGGACTCTATTTACTAGTTAGGTGACTTCTGAAGGCAATTGGATCCACTAGATTTTAGTTATGGGTATCAGAGTAAAGGGGGCTGAATACAAATGTACACCACACTTTTCAGATATTTATTTGTAAAAACAAATTGAAAATCTTTTATCATTTTCCTTTCACTTCCAATTATGTGCCATTTTGGGTTGTCTATCACATAAAATCCCATTAAAATACATTTTGGTTTTATGGTTGTAACATGACAAAATGTGGAAAATTTCAAGGGGTGTGAATACTTTTGCAAGGCATTGTACTTTATAATTCTGATCCAGTCTGATCCAGTCTGGTCTGGTCTGCACCCCACAGGAGCTTGTCCAAAGAGAAGAAGCCAGACCAGATTCATCAATGACGTCATGGCATGCATGCAAGACAATGTCACGACGCACTTGTGCAATGATGTCACAGCACACGCATGCAATGATGCCATGGTGGTTGTGCACATGCAAACATGCTGTCACCATTGCATCATAGCAATAGAAAAAAAATTGTTGAAAAGTCCAGCCCGCAGACTAACTCAATCTGTTGGCACCTTACTTTATGAAAATCCCCACACATTTTCTTCTTTGGAACATGTGACACATATTTACTATGCCCTGTGGGTAGACACTACTGTGTCTCACATTTCACAGAGCCCACCTTCTGAACTTCAGAGGTGCTGAGAGGAGGGGATACAGGAGGCGGAGTCAGTACAGGCATCATTGCTTGCAGAATATGTATAAAGTAAATCAAGGACACAAACATTAAAAACGAATGGTAGATTGCAAAAGATAGTAGGACAAACCCCCAAAAATTATTCAAATATATTAATAGTAAAAAGGTAAGATCTGAGCATGTAAGACATTTACAAAATAATACAATCAAATCAGCTATGAGGAAAGATTAGAGGAACTGAATTTTTTCTCTCTTGAGAAGAGGAGATTGGGGGGTATGATCAACATGTACAAATAAATAAGTGGTCCATATAGTGAACTTGGTGTTGAGTTATTCACTTTACAGTCAACATAGAGGGCAAGGGGGGCACTCTTTACGTCTAGAGGAAAAAAGATTTCATACAGGTTATTCACAGTAAGAGCTGTGAAAATGTGGAATAGACTCCCTCCGGAGGTGGTTCTGCCCAGCTCAGTAGATTGCGTTAAAAAAGGCCTGGATTCTTTCCTAAATATACACAATATAACTGGGTACTAACAGTTATAGGTAAAGTTGATCCGGGGAAAATCCGATTGCTTCTCGGGAGATCAGGAAGGAATTTTTTCCCCTGCTGTAGAAAATCTGAGCATGAGTTTCTGGGGTTTTTCGCCTTCCTTTGGGTCAACTGTGGGTGAAGGTTCGTGCATATGGTATTGTATGTTTTTTTTTTCTTGAGCTAGATGGACTTGTGTCTTTTTTCAACCTAACTATGTAGTTCTTGGAAATGTAAAGTAAACAGTAAACACTGAAAGCATGCAGAGAATTTAGGAAGTTGTGGAAAGAGATGGCCAGCAGACAGGCAGAACTCACTCACAACATGAAAGGAGATTTCTCAAGTAAGATTATATTGGATTGTCAAAAATAAATATTATTTGTACTGATATTACAATGCTGATGTTATAAAATGAAAGTGTATTCTGTGGCCATAGACATCCATTCATATTTCAAACAATTATTCTTGTTTGTCTCTATAAATAGCATTTGGATTACTAAATACACAAGTAATAGTGTATATTTCAATAAGAACATAAATGCAAACAACAACATGACACCTGTCAACTACCTAAAAGGTCAATTTGTGTTTGAGACCTCAAATTTATCACATGCCTCTAGTGGAAAGTCAAGTTTGTTTCCAGCTAAATACTCTCCTATGTCATTTATTATCTTACTGCTTACTTTAGGACCATTTTTAGGTCTTCCTGGGCCCGGGGCTTATATGTTGTCAGTGGACCCCTCCCTACTGATGTAAGCAATTCTCTTGGACAGTTCTATAGCATACCTTTTAGCATACCTTAGAAGAAAGTTTGATGGTCTGTCTTGTATCATCAAACAACCGTTTGGCCATTATATTACCAATATCTAAAACTATTGTCATAAATAAATAAATAATAAATAAATAAACTGACAAGAAGAACCTTTTGCTCTTAGAAAGCAAACACTAAGCTACTCACACCCAGGGCAAACAAAATATATAGTGACAGGTCACAATGGGCTTAGGTAGTTTCCCAGGTTCCTATAGATCACAATTCTCACAGGTAATTCAGCATTCTTCATGAACAAAAAGAAAGACTCCCAGACAGGTCACAGCTCCATCAATAGGAATTCCAATGTTTCGCACGAGCAAGGGGAGATAAAACCATACAACCAGCTTTATTAAACAGATTAATCACTTGAGCCCTGGAAGGATTTACCCCCTTTCTGACCAAAGGATTTTTTGCGATTCGGCACTGCGTCGCTTTAGCTGACAATTGCACGGTTGTGTGATGTTGCACCCAATCAAGAGCTTTCTTTTGGTGGTATTTGATCACCTCTGCATTTTTTATTTTTTGCGCTATAAACCAAAAAAGACCGACAATTTTTCCTGGATGTGTACTGTAGGGTGGATGAGCTCACTACAACATGACTGAGATCACTGCTCCTGATGACAGAGAGCAGTAGATCCCTGTCATGTTGCTAGGCAGAACAGGGAAATGCCTTGTTTACATAGGCATCACCCCCCCCCCCCCGTTCTGCCTCTCCTCACTGCAATAGCGGGCTGCCGGCAAACATTGAGTTTATGGGACTTGCAGGCACGCTCCCGCAGTGCAAATCCAAAGAGACGTACGGGTACGCCCTTTTGTCTGCCTATGCCATTCTGCTAACGTAAATCTGAGTGTGGCGGTCAGCAAGTGGTTAAAATCCACTTACGTGGAATATGTTTTGCAGTGCATGTGTAGCACCCTTTACATAGGTGGGTGCTAGGGGTTAGGATTTTTTTGTGAGTATAGGCAAATTATGGCAGGCCAAGCTGAAAGCTAGGTCTGTTTGATTTGGTTTTTGTGGGCTGGGAGAGGCTCAGAGTAGAAACTATGACTCACATGCAGCATCGCCTCACTGTCACCTCCCTCTTTCTTCTAGAGGATTCTAAAAAAAGAGGGGAAGAGAGGTGGAGCTGTCTGGGGTGTCTCAGGGAGCCCTGACCAATCCCCAACTAGGATTGGCAGGGGGCAGGTCTCCTTGAAATACCCAGGGTCAGCCCAGCTGGGGAAGAGTTGTCAGGTGGAAGAACTAAGCATGGAATACTAGGCTGTCAGGGCCTTTGAGGGAGCTCCCCAGTCTGGGGGGGGTGTAACCTTGGACCTTGGCTCGGGTGCAGGACGGAGCCGCCCAAGAAAGCATGGAGGCTCTCAACAGGAGGCACAGCAGGAGCAGGAGAGGACAGCAGGAGCTAGCACTGCTGGAAAAATCTTCAGGAGGGAACCACCAGTCGAAGCCAGGAGGGTTGGTGAGTGACATCGTGCAATAGTGCAATCGGGAGGACTGGAGAGGCATGCCAGAGAGGACTGAGAGTAAACATTTAGAGCTGGGTGTGGAGCAAGTAGGGAGGATTGTCATGTCATGGGCAGTGAGGTCGGGCAGCTTCAGCTGGAGGACTGGCGAGGCCTGAATTGGACTGACTGGGAGAAGTAGTCCACCTGTAGGACAGCTAGCACTATTGAGACTTTTCATATTTTCTGCTACACTATAGGGCCCTGTAGTCCCTTCCTGCAAAGGGTAAGTTACTTGAGCCTGGCTGAGTCAGGGTCAGGCCTAACCATGTGCTAGCTGCTCCTGGAGTGAAGAGTTGTGCAAGAGAGAGAGATCAATATTCTGCAAATATGAGTTGTACTGGAGGAGTCTGGAGAAGTGTACAAAGAGTGTACATGGTTGTCCCTAGCAACTTTGCTATTATTCTACTGGGCATCCCATTTTTACATACCCCATCTAAGTTAAATTCCCTCAATAAAAGAACAAAACAAAGCCAAGGGACTGTCCATTGTCTTGGAGTGTCTGAGAAGTAAATGCCGGCAGGGTGACAGGTGGGCCACATCACTTACCGCTACATTTGGGGGCTCGTCCGGGATCACCTGTTCATGGGTAACCTTCCGTCATTGGGTTGTGCGGTCCCAAGATGTCTGTGTCCTGCCATGGAAAGCAAGACCAAAGGAGTCTTAAAGTGCAGCGCTAAATAGAACATACAGTGGTGTGAAAAAGTGTTTGCCCCCTTCCTCATTTCCTGTTCCTTTGCATGTTTGTCACACTTAAGTGTTTCGGAACATCAAACCAATTTAAAAAATAGTCAAGGACAACACAAGTAAACACAAAATGCAATTTGTAAATGAAGGTGTTTATTATTAAAGGTGAAAAAAAATCCAAACCATCATGGCCCTGTGTGAAAAAGTGATTGCCCTCCTTGTTAAAACATACTATAACTGTGGTTGTCCACACCTGAGTTCAATTTCTCTAGCCACACCCAGGCCTGATTATTGCCACACCTGTTCACAATCAAGGCATCACTTAAATAGGAGCTGCTTGACACAGTAAGGTCCACCAAAAGATCCTTAAAAGCTACACATCATGCCGAGACCCAAAGAAATTCAGGAACAATTGAGAAAGAAAGTAATTGAGATCTATCAGTCTGGAAAGGGTTATAAAGCCATTTCCAAAGCTTTGGGAATCCAGCGAACCACAGTGAGAGCCATTATCCACAAATGGCGAAGACATGGAACAGTGGTGAACCTTCCCAGGAGTGGCCGGCCGCCCAAAATTACCCCAAGAGCGCAGCGACGACTCATCCAAGAGGTCACAAAAGACCCCACAACAACGTCCAAGGAACTGCAGGCCTCACTTGCCTCAGTTAAGGTCAGCGTTCATGCCTCCACCATCAGGAAAAGACTGGGCAAAAATGGCCTGCATGGCAGAGTTCCAAGGAGAAAACCACTGCTGAGCAAAAAGAACATCAAAGCTCGTCTCAATTTCTCCACAACACATCTTGATGATCCCCAAGACTTTTGGGACAACATTCTGTGGACCGATGAGACAAAAGTGGAACTCTTTGGAAGGTGTGTGTCCAAGTATATCTGGCGTAGAAGGAACACTGCATTTCATAAAAAGAACATTATACCAACAGTAAAATATGGTGGTGGTAGTGTGATGGTCTGGGGCTGTTTTGCTGCTTCCGGACCTGGAAGACTTGCCGTGATAAAAGGAACTATGAATTCTGCTGTCTACCAAGAGATCCTGAAGGAGAATGTCCGACCATCTGGTCGTGTACTCAAGCTGAAACGAACTTGGGTTCTGCAGCAGGACAATGATCCTAAACACACCAGCAAGTCCACCACCGAATGGCTGAAGAAAAACAAAATGAAGACTTTGGAGTGGCCTAGCCAAAGTCCTGACCTGAATCCTATTGAGATGTTGTGGTATGACCTTAAAAAGGCCGTTCATGCTTGAAAACCCTCTAATGTAACTGAATTAGGACAATTCTGCAAAGATGAGTGGGCCAAAATTCCTCCAGGACGCTGTAAAAGCCTCATTGCACGTTATCGCAAACGCCTGGTTGCAGTTGTTGCTGCTAAGGGTGGCCCAACCAGTTATTAGGTTTAGGGGGCAATCACTTTTTCACACAGGGCCATGATGGTTTGGATTTTTTTTCACCTTTAATAATAAACACCTTCATTTACAAATTGCATTTTGTGTTTACTTGTGTTGTCCTTGACTATTGTTTAAATTGGTTTGATGTTCCGAAACACTTAAGTGTGACAAACATGCAAAGGAACAGGAAATGAGGAAGGGGGCAAACACTTTTTCACACCACTGTATGACTAAATTAGGTGTACAATTAATTTGAATACAATGTACAGAGATAATTGTCCATAAGTGAAATACGGGGACCACACAGGTCCTATAATGAAAAACCAAAATAAAGTCCAGTGATATGAATAACAGTCCAATAAATCAAAGAGGTGTATCAAAATATAAGTGTCACATAGATAATGAAAATTGATAGAAAGTTCACCAACAAAGTCGCCAATCGCTTACCGGAAGGATTGAACTTAGATAGGTATGCACCTAATGAGTCAATCAGGCTTTTGTGAGGTACCTGGGATAATTTAGGCTCACAGTATAAACGCAATCTCCAGGGGGTGTTCAGAACGGTGGATGTCAGCAGGTAGCATAATAAAGGGTAGGCAGCCCAACCATTAGATATAAAAAGAAGGAAGGCACATAGCATAATTCCGTATGGAATGGGTAAAAATGTAATAAGCAAAATAAGAGAATTGCACTCACTTTTTCCAAGATAAACAGTGCTTGTAAGACAGTAACAGTGGAATCAGCTTGGCATTCTGGCACGTTTCGCCTCATTAGGCATCATCTGATCATCACCATCCTATGAAAAATTGGCTGAGCAGCCAGCCCAGAGAAGGAAGGGCTAAGCCAGCCCTGACAGCACCCCCTCCTCATTGACCCCTCTCCCTCGGAGGGCCACTAGGCTTGAGGGGAAACCGTCTATGGAACTTGCGGAGGAGGACAGGGGCATGTACGTTCGAAGATGAAACCCAGGAGCGTTCCTCCGGACCGTACCCCTTCCAATGCACCAGGTACTGTATGCGTCCACGGAACCTACGGGAGTCAACAATGGATTGTACCTCATACTCCTCATGGTTCTCAACCTGAATAGGGTGAGGGCGTGGCATTGAGGTGGTAAATGGGTTACAGACTGTCAGAGGATCAACAGACTTCAACGTTGGTGCTTCCCTGTGCGTCTGCGTGGTAGACCAGCGCAGAGGCGCACACGGGTGCACGATACGGCGGGTTTGCACATCACCTGATCACTCTGGCAGGCCTATAAAAGGCAACCATTTGCTCTGTGTCTTTGCTGGTTTGTCTCCTCAGCTCACCTGTGTTCCTCTGCTTCCTGTTCCTGTTTGCCACTTCCTGTTGGGACCCGGATTGCCTGAAGACTACTCTGATTCTCTCCTGACCTGATCCCTGGCTTGTTTAACGGACTTCCTGCTCTTAGCCTTGCTGGCTCCCTGACTGATTACATGTGTTTGACCCTCGGCCTGCCTCTGGAATACCCTCTGTCTTCCGCATTTAGCCTTGCTAGCTCCCGGACTGATTACATGTGTTTGACCCTCAGCCTGCCTCTGGATTATCCTCTACATTCAGCCTTGCTGGCTCCCGGACTGATTACTTGTGTTTGACCCTCGGCCTGTTCCTGCACAAGCCCTCTTCCAGACCTTCACACAAGTCAGGTGTTAGAACCCCTGCCGGGCGTTCTCTTCAAGTACATCCCAAGGCCATCTGCACGGGCATCTCTTCCCTCAGAAGACTTCCTGCATACCAGTCACCTGCTGGCAACCCGTGCCCCTTTATGCCCTGTACCCGCTGTTCCACCCTCAGGGTTACTGTGCACCCAGTTGCAAGGGAAGCTTCTCTCAGCACTTTGGCCCCTGGTGAGTACCTGACACAGACCAACGGTTTCAATAAGGAGACATGAAACACATTTGAGATGCACATACTAGGAGGAAGATCCAACACGTAAGCCACTGGGTTAATCCTGCAAAGGATATGGAAAGGCCCAATAAACCGAGGTGCAAACTTCAGTGAGGGAACACGAAGCCGGAGGTTGTGAGATGACAGCCAGACCCTGTCCCCAACCTGGTAGGAAAGTGCAAGCAGGCGTCTGCGGTCAGCATGGAATCTGTACCTATCATTAGAATGACGCAAAGCCTCCTGGACTTGTACCCAAGTGGAACGAAGACCACGGAGATGCTCCTCTAACGCAGGAATACTCTGCGGAACAAACAAGTCAGGTAACATGGAAGGTTGGAAACCATAATTCGCTATAAATGGAGACAATCGGGAGGCAGAATTCAAGGCACTGTTGTGAGCAAACTCTGCCCATGGTAATAGGTCTGACCAGTTGTTATGGTGGTCAGAAATATAGTAACGTAGGAATTGCTCCAAGGACTGATTGGGTCGCTCTGTGGCCCCATTAGACTGTGGGTGATATGCAGAAGAGAACGCAAGCTGGATTCCCAACTGTGCACAAAAGGCTCGCCAGAACCAGGAGACAAACTGACCTCCCCTGTCCGAGACAATCACCTTGGGTAGTCCATGTAAGCAAAAGATCTCCCGAGCAAAAATGTAAGCCAGGTCCTTAGAGGTAGGCAACTTCTTAAGTGAAATACAATGAAACATCTTTGAGAACCGTTCAACCACCATAAGGATAACAGTGTTGCCTTGGGAGTTGGGCAACTCCACAATGAAATCCATTGACAGGTGAGTCCAGGGCCACTTTCCATTGGGTATGGGTTGTAGGAGGCCCACTGAAAGGTGTCGTGGAGTCTTACTCTGAGCACACATGAGACAGCCAGCTACGAAGGCAGTGACATCAGCTGTAGACTAGGCCACCAGAATTGTTGGGAAATGGCCCAAATGAGTTGATTCTTCCCAGGATGGCCAGCTGCCTTGGGAGAATGGTAAGTCTGGAGCACAGCAGTATGGAGACTCTCTGGGACAAAGCAGCGGTTGCAAGGTTTCTCAAAAGGAGCATGGACCTGAGCAGCAAGAATTTTGTCACCCAAAGGAGAAGTAAGACTGGTGCGAATCATAGCCAAGATACGATCAGGAGGAATCATAGGAACCGGAACCGACTCTGACTTGGAAGTGGAGGAAAATTGTCGTGACAAGGCATCAGCCCTTACATTCTTAGTACCTGGTAAGAATGAGACAATGTAATTAAAGCTCAACAAGAAAAGAGCCTATCTTGACCTTCTGGGAGAGAGTCGCTTAGCTTCAGAAAAGAATGTAAGATTCTTATGGTCAGTAAGAATAAGAACAGGCACAGTGGTACCTTCAAGGAAATGTCTCCATTCTTTCAGGGCTAAAATGATCGCCAACAGCTCTCTGTCACCAATCTCATAATTGCACTCTGCAAGTCACAATTTCTTGGAAAAGTAGCCACACGAATGCATATCGCTCTCAGAGTTAGGATGTTGAGACAGAAGGGCGCCAACTCCAGTCTCAGAAGCATCAACTTCTAGGATAAAAGGCAACGTCTCAAAGTATATCTCAACCTGATTGAGTAACTCTCTGCATTGAACTGGATCAGCCCCAAATTACTGGGGAAGCGGAGCGGAACCAGACATACCTCTTATAGAGGTAATACTCAAAGCGGATGCCTGCACAGAGACTGGCGCAGCGGCAGGGATGGCCTGCGACTCAGGTTGCACTGGAGCAGCCACCGTGGAGGATTCCAGGTGAGCCGTGCGACTCAGGAGCGCTTGTAACGCCATGGAAAACTGATCCATGCGGTGATCTTGCTCATTCAATCTGGAAAAAATATTACCAACAAGTGGATTGACTGTATCTTCTGAATTCATGGCCTTCGCCTACTGTCAGAAGCCATGAATCAGACCAAGACAGAAGTACAATTAAATCACACTTATTTATTAAATAAAAATAAAAAGGTAAATAGAAAAAGCGTAGTCAAAGCATAGCCAGAGTCCACTAACCAGAGAGAGTAGTCAGCCAGGCCAGAGTTCAATAACCAGATCGGGTAATCAGCCAGGCCAGAAGTCAGGGATCCAAGTAGAGCAACAGCAAGCAGGATAAGGAGCCAGAAGGGATGTCAACAAGCCAGTCTTTAAACAGAACCACAGGAGATGGTTTCTTGTGGTGTGACCAAGGTGAAGGCAGAGGTGAAGTGAGCTGGACAGCTTTAAGTAGGCAGGTCAGACGAGCATGATCAGGAACAGCTGGTAACTGTGGAGAGAGATGAGAGGGCCAATTAGCCGACAGCTGAGCAGCCAGCCCTGAGAACGAATGGCTAAGCCAGCCCTGACATTTGGTTCCTCTTTCCTCCTCATTTGTCCCTCATTTTGGTCTGATCTATATAAAATGCACTACTTATCTATCTAAAAGTGTTTTACAGAGCTAAACCTTTCATCCAATTTCTAAATCACTGCATATAGAAATTCCAAAAGTCAAAATAAAGGAATGGTAGTAGTAAAAAAAAAAAAAAGCACTTGTGGGTTCAATCAATATTTTTTTTGTACAATTCTCCTTTATGGGGGGGGGGGGGGTGTCCTATGCCTACATACTCTTGCTAATAGGTGTCCCTCATTCCTATCTCAGAAAGTTGGGAGGTGTGCCTTTCCTGCTTGATGGAAGACAGATGATTGATAGCTCTGCCCCTTCCACTCATAGATCCTGTGTCATTCATAAACGCTATAGTATGGCTTCTATGAGTGGCGGATCTGGCAGGAAAGGGCAGGCGTACTCTCTTGATAAGAGCTTCTGACAGCCCTTCAACTGTATTAACCCCTGCCACACAAGAAGATTATGGTGGCTGAGGCAGTGGAGGTAGAAAAGATAAAAATTTCTCCTGAAAACTAAGAATCAGTGCAAGGCACACATCATGTTAACAGAAAGCTATGCCCCTTGTGCTGATTCTTCTGTTTTTAATTTAGGCTAAAGTTAAAGTAGTAGTAAGCTTTCAACAATAACAAAAGAAATTTCCTCCTGCAAAGTAATATCATAATGTACTAGTATGCATTGCATACTAGCACATTATGAAAGACTTACCTTACAACGAACGCCTGCAATGGCACGCTGTCACCTCTGACAGGGCTTCTATGTTTACCCAGTCTTCCTACCGGGTTTGCGGGCTCTGGCCATTTGAATGGCCGAGCCAAGATGATTTCGCTTCTGCGCATGTATGTGGGAGTTTGTGGCACAGAGCTCTGAAGGGATGGCATGGCGTTCCTTCAGAGTGCATACGCCAGTGACGTTACCGGCTGCAGAAATGGTGCAAGTTTAGGAAATATTTGCTGTATCTACAGGTAAGCTTTATTATAAGTGTTTTCTACGTTTTTTATCATAAGTATAAGTTGAGGATACAGGGGGAGTTTTTTTTTTTAACAAAGAAAGACTCCCAAATACTCACATGCTTACAAGCAATGTTGATGCAGGGATCTTTCCTGCAGAACTATTGCATTCTGATGGCGGGGCTCCCCTCCCCCCAGCCATTGGCTGCAGCAGCTGATCGAATGCCGGGTTCCCAGCTGGACTGTTCTAATGACCAGCTTTTCTTGAACAGACAGGGGTGCACACAGAGTGAAATTCAGCCAGTTCCTGCTTTAGGCTTTAAATTGTCTAAAATTTGGTGGGGAAAAAACCCCCAAAAACTGAGGTTTTAGTTGTAATATTTTAATATTTGCAAATATGTATATATATATATATATATATATATATATATATATATATATATATATACACACACACACACACACACGCGCTGCACTGCCTCGTCAACACCCCTCTGTAAATTGTGGTCCTATCTCAAATTTTAGATTTTGTATTCTGTGAATGAATCAGAGAGGCGGGGTAATGAGGGGCATTCTTTATGTAGCACACTGCTGAGCCCAGCATTCTTTATGTAGGACACTCCTGAGCTCGGCATTCTTTATGTAGCACACTCCTAAGCCCTGCATTCTTTATATAGTGCACTCCTAAGCCCGGCATTCTTTATGTAGCACACTCCTGAACTCTGCTTTTCTCTATCTTATCTACATAAAATTTGGTAGTCATATCTCAAAAAAATTCTAACAAATATCTTTTTTGTTTATCTTTATTTATGGACGAAATGTGAAAATAATGTATATATCATACAGTCATTCCATAAACACATACCACATACACTGCATATATAATTTGAGGAAAATTTGTTATAAAATAACTTACCACTAGCCAATAAAAAAAAAATATGTCCCCGGATTTCATTTTAAAAATCTGGTCACCTTACTCTAGCAGTTCTGGTCTGGTCTTGAGTAAGGGCAGATCATTCATGTAGTATTTACTTCCTGGTATCCCTCTGCCCTTAACTTCCCGCTGAAGACTCCTAGGATGTGTGACATCATTTTCATACCTCCCAACTGCCCCGGATTCGCCGGGACCATCCCGGAAATTTGATCTAAGTCCCGCCGAATCACAGCAATGTCCTGGAGAGGAGCCAAGTGCTGGAACAAGTTCAGTCACTTGGTTCCATTGAAATTCCTGGCAGAGGAGCGCGCACACTGGTGTTGCTTTTTTTTCCCACACTTCTCTGTGACTCCACCTTCCCCTACTGGCACTCTGTGGCCCAGGGGCAGACTGACAGATGCTGCCCTGAGCAAACATGGAGACATGAAGTCAGGTGACAGCTGGTGTGGGGAGTGGGACAGTACCTGGCTCCAGGAGGCGGCGGGGACAAAGAGCAGCGAGAACGGCCAAGAACGATTAGCCTGGAGGGAGCAGAGCTCCGAAGACCTGCCAGGACCCATGGACAGGCTGACCGGAGGACGGGCGGACAGGCTGACCAGAGGACAGACGGCCAGGAGGTGCAAGCAGCCAGGGACAGCACCAAACAGATCCTCTGGATGGAGCAGCTCTGTGACCTCCTGTGACCACCCAGCTTTTAGAACGGCTCTGCTACACTGCATGGAAGGTACTGTACTTTTTGTTACACACAGCAACTACAGACTGGGACACAGGAGGGATTGCAAACAGGACTGGGGTCTCTCACTTCCCTCTGCCCTTCCTCTCCCCCCTCTACTTCCCCTCTTCCCCCTCTTATCCCCCCTTTCCCATTCCCCCCTCACCTTCACGCACACCGCAACCCTGCTTTCAGTACATAGCACACCCCGTAACCCTGCACTCAGTACGTAGCGCACCCCACAACTCTGTGCTCAGTACATAGTACACCCCACAACCCTGCGCTCAGTACATAGTGCACCCCGCAACCCTGAACTCAGAATGTAGCACACCCTGCAACCCTGCACTCAGTACGTAGTGCATGTAAATTACACCCTCCTGACCCCTGTACACTACATTACACCCTTCTGACCCTTGTACTCTATACATGAAATCCTCCTGACCCCTGCATTCTGTGCATTACACCTTCCTGACCCCTGCGTTCTGTGCATTATATACTCCCGACCCTGCATTCTGTGCATCACATGCTACTGCCCCCTGCGCTCTGTACATTACACCCTCCTGACCCCTGGTACTCTGTACATTACACACTCCTGTCCCCTGTGCTCTGTACATTACACACTCCTAACCCCTGCATTTTGTACATTATACACTCCTGACCAATGTACTCTGTACATTACACACGCCTGACCCCTGTGCTCTATACATTACACACTCCTGACCCCTGCATTCTGTACATTACACACTCCTGACCCCTGTACTCTGTACATTACACATAAAATTCGTATGAATTTCCGTAAATTTGTACATTCGGGAGGATCCGAAATACCAATTGGGATTGGGAGAGAGATCAGTGACGTGTCACATGTAGCCACGCCCCCCCCCCACAGTTAGAAACACGCCCCTAGGACACACTTAACCCTTACCCTGCCCCCTAGTGGTTAACCCCTTCACTGCCAGTGTCATTTACGCAGGAATCAGTACATATAGTGTATAGCACTGATTGCTGTATAAATGACAATGGTCCCAGAAATGTGTCAAAAATGTCCGATGTGTCTGCCATAATGTTGCAGTCACAATAAAAATTGCAGATCACCGCCATTACTAGTAAAAAAATATATATTAATAAAAATGCCATAAAACTATCCCCCATTTTATAAACACTATAACTTTTGCGCAAACCAATCAATAAACGCTTATTGAATTTTTTTTGTTACCAAAAATATGTAGAAGAACATGTATCAGCCTAAACTGAGGGAAAAAAAATGTTTATACATTTTTGGGGGATATTTATTATAGCAAAATGTAAAATTGTGAAATGTCAAAATTGTCGCTCTGTTTTTTGTTTATAGCGCAAAAAAATAAAAACCACAGGAGTGATCAAATACCACCAAAAGAAAGCTCTATTTGTGGGAAAAAAGGACATCAATTCTGTTTGAGAGCCACGTCGCACGACAGAGCAAATGTCAGTTAAAGTGACGCAGTGCCGATTGCAAAAAGTGCTCTGGTCAGGGGGTAAAATCTTCTGGACCTGAAGTGGTTAAAGGAATATTTCACTTTTATTTTTTCACTTTAAGCATCATTAAAATCGGGGGACCTGGCCTGGACGCGGCTGAAGATGGCAGCTTAGTCTCCACACTCCGCTGCTCAATGGTCTCTCACTCAGCACAAGGAGAGCCCACCCGCCGAAAACGTGGGCAAAATGGATCGGGACTCATCAGCCACCCGCTCCCGCTCACCGCGAAACCCCGACACGCAGCTCACTGGCAATATACCAGAGCTATTCAGGCCCCGCATGAGAGAGCCTCCTGCTGCATCCCAAGCCTCCAGGGAGGTGAGTCACAGCCCCACGAGGCGGCAGTGAACACAGACAAACGAGCCACAGCCTGCAGCTATGAGTAGCTTAAACATAGAAGATCTTAGAGCAGTAGCTGCAGACATTAAAAACACCTTGTCTGCAACGATAGCAGAGCTAAGACTTGACTTACAAGCTGTGGCAGGTCACCTAGAAGAAGCGGAAGAAGCAACAGACCGCCATGAGGCAGCAGTAAATGCAGCACAGCGATCCATAAACTCTCACGCTACACAGCTACAAGAACTACAAAGACACATAGAAGATTTAGACAACAGGGGCCGACGTCATAACATCAGAATCAAGGGAGTCCCTGAATCGATCGATGCAGAACACCTTGCCCAAGCGAAGACAAATGTCTTTAACTACCTCTTAGGCCGCCTGCCAGACACAACAGTTGATATGGAGAGACTGCATAACGCACTTCACCCGAGGGGCAGAGATAAAGACCCCCCAAGAGACGTCATAGGGTGTCTTACTAATTTCAGAATCAAAGAGGAAATTATGAGGCAAGCAAGACTCAGAGCACACATTCTCTACCGGGGCACAGAAATCAAATTATACCATGATTTGTCACAAATCATGTTGCAAAAGCATAGAACACTATGCCCTCTGCTAGACGTTCTGCGTGAAAGGAATATCCCATACAGATGGAAATTCCCTTTTTGTCTACAAGCGGGAGCCAGTGGACGGATATCCCTCCTACATCTTTCTGCGAAAACTTGGGTATTCCACCAATCGAAATCCCAGACTGGAAACGCGCAGCGCAGCATCTCACCAAGAGGATCCGATGGAAGTTTACCACCGAGACATCTCCTCCAACACCAGAAGACACAGACTCTCTCCTCGCATCTCACCCCCACCAGATAACCAAAGCTCCCCCACCCCAAAGCACCTTGTCCCCATGTTGATCAGGACAAGGGCCTCTTCCCGACAACCCTGGCCGTTGGTTGTCGGGGTCTGTGGGCGGGGGGCTTATCGGAATCCGGGAGCCCCCTTTAATAAGGGGGCCCCCGGATACCGGCCCCCCACCCTGTGTGAATGAGTATGGGGTACAATGTACCCCTACCCATTCACCTGTGAAAAAAAAGTACAAAAAAAACACAACACAGGGTAAAAATAGTTTATTGCACAGCTCCGGGGGTCTTCCGTCTTCGGGGGTCTTCTTGCCGGACTCCTCTATCTTCTGCTAGCTCTTTGGCTAGAGGAGGAGCCCGCCTTTCTTCCTCGCCGTCGGCCTCTTCTTCCGACTTCGGTGGTCTTGTCTCCCTCTTCGGGGGTCTTGCCCCCCTCTTCGGTTCTTCTGCCGGGCCACCGCGCCTTCTTATAGCTCTTTTACAGGCGGTAGCCCGGGCTTCTGTCGCTGCTGTCGTCGCCGCCTTCCGTTCTTCTGTTCTTTTCTTCTTCTCTTCAGATGTTGACTCGTCGTCCCTCCGCTCACAATGACGGGGACAAGGCGTGCAGCGACTTATATAGGGACATCACCGGATGATGTCCCCGCCTATTATGATGCCACAGTCCCAGCATCCTCTGGGACTGTGACACCATAATGGGCGGGGACATCATCCGGTGATGTCCCTATATAAGTCGCCACGCATCGCGTCGGAGCCATTGTGAGCGAAGGATGCCACGAGTCAACATCTGAAGAGAAGAACAGAAGAACAGAAGGCCAGAAGGCGGCGGCGAGGACAGCGGCGACAGAAGACCAGGCCACCGCCTGTAAAAGAGCTATAAGAAGGCGCGGTGGCCCGGCAGAAGAACCGAAGAGGGGGGCAAGACCCCCGAATTTGGAAGAAGAGGCCAACGGCAAGGAAGAAAGCCGGGCTCCTCCGCTAGTAAAAGAGCTAGCAGAAGATAGCGGAGGAGTCCGGCGAGAAGACCCCCGAAGACGGAAGATCCCCGGAGCTGTGCAATAAACTATTTTTACCCTGTGTTGTGTTTTTTTTTTGTACTTTTTTTCACAGGTGAATGGGTAGGGGTACATTGTACCCCATGCTCATTCACATAGGGTGGGGGGCCGGTATCCGGGGGCCCCCTTATTAAAGGGGGCTCCCGGATTCCGATAAGCCCCCGCCCGCAGACCCCGACAACCGACGGCCAGGGAAGAGGCCCTTGTCCTCATCAACATGGGGACAAGGTGCTTTGGGGTGGGGGGGGCCGCACGGCCCCCCCTTCCCCAAGGCACCCCCCATGTTGAGGGCACGCGGCCTGGTACGGCTCAGGGGGGGGGGGGCGCTCGCTCGTCCCCCCCTTTCGTGGCCGGCCGGGTAGCGTGCTCGGACAAGGGTCTGATGTGGACCTGGGGGGAACCCCCACGCCAATTTTTTCAGCGTTGGGGATCCCCTTTAAGTCCATACCAGGTGGCAGGGCCAGCGACGTCTCCTTCGCGGGCCCCGCCTACACTGGAGACCCGCTTGAAATGAGCAGACTTTCCTCCGCGTGTGTGGGCGAGTCTGTTCATTTCACAAGTAGGGCGGATAGTACGGCGGACTTAGTTCGCCGTATTAGTCCGCTGAAAAAGTGCCGTGTGTGGGCAAGTAGCCCGTTCGGAAAGTCGGACGGACAGTCTGGCGGGAAGTCCGCCAGACAAAGTCCGTCGGATAGTCCGCTACGTGTGTACGCGGCATTAGAAATAACAGACTCAAAAAATAGAGGACTCGATATGCATTCATCAAAGGCTCAATTTGGGGAAAACCCATTACGATCGCCAACATATACAGCCCCAACTCAAAGAAAGTGAGTTTCTTTCGTGAAATTACAATGGCTCTCATCTCCTTTCAAACAGGAATACTTATACTCGGAGGGGACTTTAATGTAGCCCTAAACCCTCTCAAAGATACATCCTCTGGAACTTCCCCCCCTTCCTTTTAAAGCTCTTAAACAAATTAAATCCCAATTGCAAGACCTTCTCCTACACGATTCCTGGCACACCTGCACCCTAGAAAGAGACTATACATAATACTCAACACCCCATGACCGACACTCTAGAATAGATCATATCCTTATCACACAAAGAGACTTCCCATTCCTGACGGAATCAACCATTGAACCCATGTTCCTGTCCGACCATAACCCTATCACAGCCACTCTAACACTCCCAGACCACATCCAACATACCAAAATTTGGAGACTAGACGCATCATTACTCACAGACCCCTCTCACATAGCCCAAATTGCGGAGAACATTAAGGAATTCTTCAAGATCAAAGATACCCCTGACACATCTCATTTGACCCAATGGGAAACTCATAAATGTCTGGTGAGGGGAACACTCAAACTTGCAGCGATACGAAAACGCACCCAACAGGAAACCATCAACACCCTACTGCAACAAATACAAAAACTAGAACAGACACACAAACTCATTAAAGCGCACACCACCTTAAAAGACCTGGAACAAGCCAGAACCTGACTCAGAGAAGAACTAGGGAAAAAGATTAGGAAAAAATACATCCTATCCCAGAAGCTATTTTATGAACATAGTAATAAAAGTGGAAAACTCTTAGCCAAAGCCCTCCAATCTAAAATAGCAAAATACCACAATACGGAAAATCAGATCTACCCCAACAACAGTTCTATCCAAAAGCGACGAGATCGCAAACCATTTAGCCCAATACTATATGGAACTATACAATCTCCCTCCAGAACAAAAAACGCATATGGACAACAAACCACGCAAAGACATCATCGAAGACTTTCTCACATGATACGGCCCCAGCCCTATATCCCAAGAACAAGGGAAACTGCTTGACGGTCCTATAACAGTCAAAGAATTCAATACAGCCATCAAACAAATGAGACCAGGCAAAACCTTGGGCCAGACAGATTCTGCATGACATACTAACATACTGACATACCTACTAACTGCACCCTTTTTAAGAGCTTTCAATTTACTATCCCAGCCCATCATACCATCAAACACCCTACTCGAAGCACATATTTGTATTTTTCCCAAGCCTGGCAAAGATAATGAATTAGCCTCAAATTATCACACCATCTTGTTGTTAAACACCGACTTAAAAAATTTTGCAAAAATTTTGGCCATTCATATCCTCCCCATCCTCACTAAATCTATATCTATAAATCAGGTAGGGTTTGTCCTAGGCAGGGAAGCCAGGGACAATACACTTAAAGCCATCAACATTCATCACTGGCTAAAGACCTCAAACACCCCTGGCTTCTTCCTTTCTTTAGACGCAGAAAAGGCCTTTGACAGGCTAGCCTGGGACTAGCTTGAAGCAGTATTGCGGAAACTTGGTCTCGGCGAACACATAATAAGCTCTATAACAAGATTCTTCAAACATTCTAAACAAAGGGCCAGTTTACTGTCCTTCAGACTTTAGGGGGACCGGACTGTGGTCATTGGGGATAGAAACTTTCCAGTGGGAGTAAACATTGCAGGGAGGAACAGTACCCCATGGTTGGTGTCAATTTGAGGAACAGTGCCCCCATCGTTGGTGTCAGTGGGAAAAATAGTTCCCCATGAATGGTGTCGGTGGGATGAATATTGCCCAATCATTGGCGTCAGTGGGAAGAATAGTGCCCCATCATTGGTGTCAGAGGGAGGAATACTGCCCCATTGTTGGTATCAGTGGGAGGAAAAGTGACCCAGGGGCCGGAAAAAGGCAAGCAAAGGGTCACATCCGGCAGTTGGGCCGCAGTTTGGAGACCACTGCTCTATAATGTCCTTGTACACAAACCCCACAGTGAAAGTACAGGCGAACGGGCTCCTGTCAAAAAAGGAACACGACAGGGGTGCCCTTTATCCCCTATCCTATTTATTCTCAGACTTGAACCCTTCCAATGTAAAATACGTGACAACGCAGATATCCGCAGAATCACCATAGCCAATAAAAAATACAAGATCGAGGCATCCGCGGACGACATTCTCCTATTCCTGTCTGACCCCCTCATAACTCTCCCAAACCTTCTCAAGGACTTTAGCCTATTCCAATACATAGCACATTTTAAAATAAACTTCTCCAAATCACATGCCCTGAACATAACCTTAACAAAAAGACAAGTCTCACAATGCAAACAAAACTTCCCATTTATCTGGAAATCAGATGCACTAACATATCTTGGGATCCAATTGCCCACGAAATTATCTGATCTCTTTCAAAAAAATTACCTCCCGCTCCTCAAAACCATTAAAGAAGACCTGAAAAATTGAATAAATCACACTTCACATAGTTTGGGAGAACGGCCATAGTCAAAATGAATATCCTACCACGCATACTTTACCTTCTCCAAACAATCCCCATCAAACTGCCCAACTCATTCTTACAATCCATCAGAAAAATAAACAGAACATATATCTGGAATCAAAAACACCCCAGAATCAGTTACAAACAACTAATAAACCCCAAAACCAAAGGGGAATAGGACTACCCGTCATACAACGCTACTATTGGTCTTGTCATACACAACTAATTATAATAGACTGGCACACGCACCAACAGACAAAAGACTGGGTTACCATAGAGAACTCTTTCTCCCCTCATCCAATCAGTGGGACCCCATGGATTAGGAAAAATCTCTTACCAGAAACCCTCACGAGACATCCAACTATAGGCCCCACACTGGAATGCTTTGCACAAGCTAATCACAAATTAAAACTCTCCAAAGTCCCAGGCCCACTTTGGCCAAATCTGCTCAACCAACAGTTCCCCCCGGGGATGAAGCATCTTCCTCTATCTAAAAGACAACCTGAAACAGGCTTACGCCTACATCATATACTGAAAGATGGCAGGCTGCTATCCCAAGACCACATAAACACGACATAGGCCATACCGGACCTAAGTTTGATGGAACAATGGCAACTCAGCCACTACGTAAAGAGTATTCAAAATAAAACAGACCTATCTGAGGCCCTAACCGATTTTGAAAAGGTATGTCCAAGTCACACTACACAGGGACATGTCATCTCCAAGCTCCAAAACATGCTATGGGATAACACCCAGATCAGCAAGGGAATAGCTTGTAAGGCCTGGGAAAGAGATCTAAACATAAAAATGACAGACAGAGTATGGGAGGAAATATACCGGAATGCACACAAAAGCTCTATAAACGTCTCTACTCAAGAAACAAATTACAAAGTCATCTCACAATGTACCGCACCCCTTCCATCTTACAAAGATTTGACGCATCACACCCGAACACACCCGAACAAATGCTGGAGGCGTCAAAACACACCAGGTGACCTCCTACACATCTGGTGGTCCTGTCCGATCATCCAAGCTTTTTGGAAACAAGTCCATAAACTAACTGAAAAAAAATTACCACAGATGTGCTGGAATACTCACCTGCACAACTCCTCTTACATCTCCAAAAATCAAACAATACATCTTATCACAAATCAATAGCAATGATGCCAATCAAGGCAGCGAAAATGTGCATACCCCCTATATGGGGCTCACCCAGAGCCCCATCCATGTCTGACTGGTTTAAAAGAATAAACAAAATCACAGAAATTGAGGAACTAATCGCAATTTCCAGAAACCACCCACACAAATTCTCTACACTTTGGGCATGCTGGAACCACTTTAAGAAAACTGAGGAATACGTTTGAGAAAAACGCTCTTAAAGCACCTTTCCCCCAACATGCAACATGCGATGAAGTAAGCAACACATTAACCTCACCAGGGAAAAACCTGTCGCACTCCCCATACGGAATATTACACAAAAAGTAACAGTCCTGCCACCACAGAAGTAACACATACAGCACGTTATCAGACCATCTGATCTCCTTCTCAATACCCGGACCCCACAACTCCCTACCTCCCACTGACCATCCCCACTCTCCCATCCTCTATTAATTACTTAGACCGGAACAAAGCTGTATGCAGGCCACACACATACTTCCAAGAGCAAACAAATGCGTTACATAAAAGTGTCATACAGCAAACATAGTAGGGGGGGAAAAAGAAGAGGCAGTGACACCAATGAAACTTTGCAACCTGTCACAAATCATCCAACTGAACCATAACTCCACCCGCTACACAAAACACCTAACTAATAAATATTTAAAAAATCCCAAACACAATATACTAACGCTCCTAATGCAAACGCCAAGGATTGTATTAACATTTTGTAGAATGCGACCTAGCTGTATGACTAAAATTGTATTGTATCACTCCTATTTGTTATGGATGTAACTGTACCCTTCCCTTTCTTTTTCAATAAAAAGAAGTTTGAAAAAAAAAATAAAAAATTAAAATCACTGCTCCGGAAAAAACGTCAGTTTTTAAAACTTTTTTTGCATTAATACATGTACCCTGGGGCAGGACCCAGGACCCCAAACCATTTTTAGGACAATAACTTGCATATTAGCCTTTAAAATTCACACTTTTGATTTGTCACGTTCAAGTCCCATAGACTTTAACGGGTTTCGAAAGTTCGTGCAAACTATTGGTCAGTTTGCAAATTCTGGTGCGAACCGAACCGGAGGGTGTTCGGCTCATCCCTAATGATGATATATAATATATATATCTTCTCCACTCAGGGTAACGATGAGCTCAGGCGTGTCATGTTTCAAAAAAAATAATTAAATAGATGCAGAAATCGGGAATAGTCACAGTGCCTGTGATTGGCTCTGCGCGCTGTCAGCTTCATAGTGGCTCTGGCACATCGACTTCTGAATATGCCCCAGTAACATGCCCAGCCACATGCCCCAGCTCATCCTAACAATGAGCGAGGTGCTCAGGAATTTGTTCAGCTAAATAAGATAGATATATTCACAGCAAAAAAAAAATAACAGGCTCGAGCTTGGGGGCCACAGATGGATATACTTGGGGGCCACGGATGGATATATATGTAAATTCCAAGTGGGGGCCACATCAAACTGGAACGCGGGCCACAAATGCCCCACGGGCCGGACTTTGGACATGCCTGCCCAAGTTACTTGCATCAAGCATAAGCCCCATCCTTTGGTCAGATCATAATGCAGTCTATACCACTATAACCTTCACTATCCCAAAAGCTCATGACCCAACATGGTACCTCCCTGACATAATACTCAAAAACCCGTCCCATTGCCCAATAATCAAACAAGCCTTAAAAGATTATTTGACACATAATACCAGTCTGGACATTTCCCCACTAACTTTTTGGGAAGCACACAAACCTGTGCTCTGTGGAGTAATTCCACGACAATCTGCATTGATTAAAAGCGAACGTAAAATTCTCGCTCGCAAATTAGAATCTAAATTTAACAATGCTTTTGCATCCTTCCAAGCTAACCCCACTCCAATTGCAAAAAAACATTTATAAAAGGCCCACCTTGAATAAAATGTATTCCTTAAAGTGGATTTAAACCCACTGTCATCAAATTTAAATCATTAACACAGTTAAAATCAATAATGCTATAGATGCATCCTTATATTCTAAAAGTCACCCCCTCCCCTGCCAGGTGCCCTGCAATATTCCCGAATCTGTGGGTGTTTTTTTTTTCAGGTGCTCGGTGGGCGGAGTCGTGGCGTCCGAGGACTCCTCCGCCCACCACTGCACTCCCACGGCCAGCCAGCATTGTTAGGACGAGCCTCGTGCCTGGTGAGACTGGCGTGCATGCGCAGGAGTGACAAAGCACGTTCTGTGAAGAAGCAGAGCTTGCTCATGTCACTCCTGCGCATGTGCAGAACAGGAAGCAAGAGTAGGATTATTGAGACACAGAGAGGCAGAAAGGCACAGAAGCAGAGAGGCATATAGGCAGAACCATTGTAAATTGTTGTACTGAGAGATAATAGTGAGGCTCTTTTTCACGTTTTATTTTATTTTATTTTGTTATCTTCATTGTTCACAATTGCCGTTATTCTGTCTATAAATCACCAATCGCCTGTACTTCTTTTTGACAACGCCAATATCATGTCTGCACAGTCCCTGATCCAACTCCAATATCATGCCCACACAGTCCCTGATCCAACTCCAATATCATGCCCGCACAGTCCCTGATCCAACTCCAATATCATGCCCACACAGTCCCTGATCCAACTCCAATATCATGCCCGCACAGTCCCTGATCCAACTCCAATATCATGCCCGCACAATCCCTGATCCAACTCCAATATCATGCCCGCACAATCCCTGATCCAACTCCAATATCATGCCTGCACAATCCCTGATCCAACTCCAATATCATGCCCGCACAATCCCTGATCCAACTCCATTATCATGCCCGCACAATCCCTGATCCAACTCCATTATCATGCCCGCACAATCCCTGATCCAACTCCATTATCATGCCCGCACAATCCCTGATCCAACTCCAATATCATGCCCGCACAATCCCTGATCCAACTCCAATATCATGCCCACACAGTCCCTGATCCAACTCCAATATCATGCCCGCACAATCCCTGATCCAACTCCAATATCATGCCCTCACAGTCCCTGATCCAACCCCAATATCTCTAACATCCAGTGAAAAGACAGGAAAGTAATCACATGACTTCAGCATGCCAAATCATGCTGAGGTGTGGGATAGCCAATCCTTACAGAGCTGCTGAGAAAAGGAGTGGGGGTGGGAATTAAAAAATAATGCATGTCCTAGGCTAGTGCACGAGATATGTAAATCACCTATCAATCACAGCAAGGAGGAAGAACGGACAAAGTTTTCTCAGTTTGTCCTTTTTATTACACTGAAAAAAGATGAGGATTGCTCAGAGCTTGGGTAACTCGTTGTGGCAAGACTGGGCTACAGATGATCTGAAATCCCATACTCTAGATTGTGCCAGACAAAAATATAAATACATTTCGGGTTTACATCCACTTTAAGGAATCTGCTGACAAATCCCTGAGCAGATCAAGACACGCTTTCTATATGAAATCTAACAAACCAAACACTTTTCTGGCACGTGCACTAAAGTCCATAGTGCATGTGCACTAAAGTCCATAGACAAACAAATCAAACCTATACGACTCAAATTATAAAAATAATATTTACACTAGCAATGCTCTTAAAATTGTCCACAAATTCCGTACCCACTTAGCCTTGTTATACTCAACATCAAATGAATTTAACCATACTGAAGCTGATTTTCTCGATTAAACCTTCCTGTATTAACACATGCCAAAGAAGCCTACTTGAAGAACCCATCACAACAGAGGATGTTTCTAAAACAAAGAGCTAAAATTGAACAAAAGGCCTGGCCCTGATGGCTACTCAGCCTTATATTACCGAACATTCTTGGAGACCCTCTCTCCTGTCCTAGCAGATGCATTTAATACAATACTATATGGATATTCCTTCAGACAAGAATTGTTAATGTCTATTATCTGTATGATCCCCAAGCCTCACTCCAATAATATATCTTGCACAAATTATCGCCCCATTTCCCTTCTGAATCAAGATATAAAAATTCTAGCAAAATTCTAGCAAAAATTTTAGCAACTCGCCTTAACAAAATCATCGCCAACCTGACACATCATGATCAAGTAGGTTTTATGCCTACACGGCAAGCATGTGACATTGTGTGCCGGACTATTCTTTTTGACACATATAGCCAAAACCCGCAGCATTCCTTCTTGCTTCCTCTCTGTTGATATCAGAAAGGCCTTGGATTCTGTGTCTTGACCTTATTTACAACACACCCTCCAGAAATGTGGTTTTGGCCCCTACTTCACTAATTGGATAGCAGCACTCTACGATAAACCTCAAGCCTACATAAAGTACGCGGGTTATAAATCCGACTCTTTCAACATAGAAAAGGGAGCAAGTCAAGGCTGCCCACTTTCCCCCTTATTATTTGCTCTTTTAACAGAACCACTAGCTCAGTTTATTAGATTGGATCCGACCATAACCGGAATAGAACTAGGTGGCTTTTATCATCCCCTCAAGTTTCAGGCCCTAACCTCTTCCCCAACCCTGAACAAGTTTGCCAATATCTGCGGACTAACAATTAATCCTAAAAAATGTTTAGCTCATAACATATTCCTCTCTAACACAGAACTAAATTCAGCAAAAATTGCACTCCCCTTTATGTGGGCTGATAAATCAATTAGGTATTCACATTACTGCCTCTATCTCAGACCTATTTTCAGCTAATTACCCATCAACACTGAAACTTATAAATATATAAAACATAAAAATAAATGCTATAAAAAAGGCTATCCTGCCCAAACTATTATATTTGTTTAGAGTCCTATCGATCCCAGTCCCCATCCACTACACACGACTTATACAGAAAAGAGCAACAACATTCATATGGGGCTCCTCCAATCCTTACTACAGAGCAGCACACATTGCTAGCTTATCTAAATATCATGCCACACAGGAATCTCCTTTGTGGGAAACGATAGAAGCAAGTGAATGTGATCCTTTATCGGTTTCTAACTTATTATGGCTCCATCCCAAAGACCACCCTGGCTTACGCAATCCTATAACCAAAAACTTTCTATCCCTTTGGGACAGGTTTAAATGTAACCATCACTTACAATCTCCACACAACTCTCTTGTCTCCTTCCTTAAAAATCCTGCTTTCTACCCTGCATGGATTTACCCCTTGTCTTTCAAAGTATGGTCATCTTTGGATGTACTGAGATTGCACAAATTCCTTACCTCTTCATCCTTCATCCCCTTCCCATCTCTCTGACTCTAGGACTACCTCAATCAGAAATGTTCTGGTACCTCCAAATTAAAAAAAAATTCACACCCAATATAAATACTGGTATACTCCTGAACAACTTCACTAGTTTTGAATCCATATGCAAGAATGAGCCGCATGCTAAAGGCCTACGGTAATTTCTTCCCTCTAACTTTTAGTTAAATCCGACACAGATAAACCAACCTACACTCAGAAATGAAGAGGATCTGGGATACGCCCTGGATATTATAGACTGGTCAAAAATCTGGTTGATAACTAAATCATCCTCCCTTAACATTATAGCGGTTGAAACTAACTATAAAGGAATAACCTGTTGGTACCTTGTACCATCTAGAATAGTTAAATACATACCTACCTACTCTGCTCTATGTTTCCGCGGTTGTGCAATACACACATGCATATATGGTAGTCCTGCCCATTAGCCCAAACCTTCTGGAAATAAATTTTTACATTCACAACCAAAATGTTTGCAATACCCGTGCAACCTGACCCTACCACCACACCACCATCCCCACAACTCTTGCCCAGTGGTTGTGGGGGTCTGCGGGCGGGGGGCTTATCGAAATCTGGAAGCCCCCTTTTACAAGGGGACCCCCAGATCCCACCCCCGTGTGAAATGGTAACAGGGTACAAATGTACCCCACCATTTCACAAAAAAGGTGTCAAAATGTTAAAAATGACAAGACACAGCTTGGGGACAAGTCCTTTATTAAAAAATAAAAATGTCCCACGATGTCCATTCATCTTCTTCACGCCACGACGGACCATAAAATAAAAATAAAATCCGCCACGATCCTCCTCTATGGGAGGCTCCTGCCGTGTGATACTTCTTCGCTGATGACAGTTCTTATATAACTGAGGGCGGGGTCACCCGGGTACGTCATAGGGTGGCAGATTTTTTTGTTTCTTTTTGGTCTGTCAGCGGAGTGATATAAGAAGATGAATGGACATCGTGGGACTTGTCGTTTTTAACATTTTGGCACTTTTTTGGGTCATCTTGTTAAAGGGGGCTTCCAGATTCCTATAAGCCCCCCACCCGCAAACCCTCACAACTACCTGGCAAAGGTTGTGGGGATGAGGCCCTTGTCCCCATCAACATGGGGACAAGGTCATTTGGGGGGCTACACCAAAGCACTCTCCCCATGTTGAGGACATGTGGCCTGGTATGGTTCAGGAGGGGAGGGCGCTCTCTCGTTCCCCCTCTTTTCCTGAGGCCTATCAGGTTGCGTGCTCGAATAAGGGTCTGGTATGGATTTTGAGGGGGACTCTTACGCCATTTAAAAAAAAAATTGGCACAGGGTTCCCCTTAATTTCCATATCAGACTCGAAGGGCCTGGTATGGATTTTAGGAGGATCCCCACGCAATTTTTTTAAAAATTTTGGTTCGGGGTTCCCCTTAATACTCATACCAGACCCAAAGGTGCCTGGTAATGGACTGGGCGGGGGATATTGCCGAGACCCAACAATTCATTACAGCCGCGATCAGTTGTAAATGACAATTTTTCCTTTAGAAATGTAATTTTGCTGTGGTACTGTTCTAAACACTTTACAGGCATACTATAAACACCCCCCAGGCACAATATTTAAAGGAATATTTCATTTTTATTGTTTCACTTTAAGCATTTAAAAAAAATCACTGCTCCTGAAAAAACGTCCATTTTTAACCACTCAAGTCCTGGACCATTTTGCTGGCCAAAAACCAGAGCGCTTTTTGTAAATCGGCACTGCGTCGCTTTAACTGACAATTGCGTGGTCATGTGGTGTGGCTCCCAAGCAAAATTGATGTCCATTTTTCCCCACAAATACAGCTTTCTTTTGGTGGTATTTGATCCCCTCTACGATTTTTATTTTTTGCACTATAAACAAAAAAAGAGCGACAATTTTGAATTTTTTTACTTTTTGCTATAATAAATATCCCCCAAAAATATATAATTTTTTTTTTCCTCAGTTTAGGCAGATACGTATTCTTTGACATATTTTAGCAATAAGCATTTATTGATTGGTTTGCGCAAAAGTTATAGTGTCTACAAAATAGGGGATAGATTTATGGCATTTTTATAAAGAATTTTTCTTTTTTACTAGTAATGGCGGTGATCAGTGATTTTTAGTGGGACCGCGACATTATGGCGGACACATCGGACAATTGTGACACATTTTTGGGACCATTGCCATTAATACAGCGATCAATGCTATAAAATTGCATTGATTACTGTAAAAATGGCACTGTCACTGGCAGTGAAGGGGTTAAACACTAGGGGGTGGGGGAGGGGTTAAGTGTGTCCTGGGGAGTGATTCTAACTGTGGGGGGATGGGCTAGCAGGGACATGACACTGATCGCTGCTCCCGTTGACGGGGAGAACGGGGAGATGCTGTGTTTGCATTGGCATTTCCGCGTTCTTCAGCTCGTGACATGATCGCGGGCACCCGGCGGACATCGAGTCTGCGGGTCCTGCGGGCATGGTCACGGAGCTTGCGGCAGACGCACGTGTGTACGGTGGGAAATTCAAAGTAACGTATGGGTACGTTACTTTCTCCAGCCGTGCCATTCTGCCGGCGTATAAGTACAGGAGCCGGTCGGCAAGCGGTTGAAAAGATTTTTTGATACATGTCCCCTGGGGCAGTACCCAGGTCCCCAAACACTTTTTATGAAAATAACCTGCATATGAGCCTTTAAAAAGAGCATTTTTCATGTTAGTGTCTCATAGACTTTAACGGTGTTCCAGTGGCTTTCGAATTTACCCTGAACACTACATATTATTCAGTGTTTGCAGAACATCTGAACAACCAAAGTTCGGCCCGAACTTATGCTTGGGATGAACCATTCACCCATCCCTAGTCACCACTAGGGATGAGCTCGATGTTCAGGTCGAACATAAGTTTGACTTGAACATCGGGTGTTTGCCTGTTCGCCGAAGAATGAACATTATGGGGCATTCGCTGGAAATTTGAACGCCCACGGAACGGCCCATAATGCACTGTGAGATGGCAGTGCATTGCTGTATGATGATTGGCTAAAGCATGCTCCTGACCTGCACGCTTTGGCCAATCTCAGCGCCCTCTGCTAAGAGAGCCATAATTGGCCAAAGACAATCATGGCTCAGGGGGACTAAGTCCATGCCCCACACTATATAAGGCTGCCTACACTGCGGCCCTGTGTAGTGTTAGATATATATACACACACACACACACACACACACACAGTCTAGTGTATATATATATATATATATATATATATATATATATATATATATATATATATTCTGCATCCAGTGTAGCCTATATCTACAGTGCATTCCACGGTTTACTGTTTCTACTACACTTCTGGTGGTGTACACAATACGCAAAACAGTGCAGCCGTAGTGCTGTTGCTACTACTACTTTTCTGGTGGTGTACACAGTACACAATACAGTGCAATCGTAGTGGAGTTGCTACTACTTTTCTGGTGGTGTATATAGTACACAATACTGTGCAGCCATAGTGCAGTTGCTACTACCTTTCTGGTGGTGTACACAGTACACAATACTGTGCAACTGTAGTGCAGCTGCTACTACTTTTCTGGTGATGTACATAGTACACAACACAGTGCAGCCATAGTGCAGTTGCTACTACTTCTCTGGTGCAGTACATAATACAGTGCAACCCTAATGAAGTTGCTACTTCTATTCTAGTGTTGTACACGATACACAATATAGTGCAGCCATATTACAGTTGCTACTACCTTTCTGGTCGTGTACACAATACAGTGCAGCCATAATGCAGTTGCTACTACCTTTCTGGTGGTGTGCACAATACACAATACTGTGCAGCCGTAGTGCAGTGCTACTACTTTTCTAGTGGTGTACACAGTACACAATACAGTGCAGCAGTAGTGCAGTTGCTACTACTTTTCTGGTGGTGTACACAGTACACAATACAGTGCAGACTTAGTGTAGTTGCTACTACTTTTCTGGTGCAGTACACGGTACACAATACAGTGTAGTGTGGTGTTGCAAAACAAAATATACATCATGTCCAGAAGGCCACCAATGAGAGGCAGACACTCACAGGCCACTAAAAAGAGGGAAAGCAACCTCTGTGTCTACAGTCAACAGTGGTGATCGTGGACATGGTGCGTCCTCTGCAGGTGGCCATGGGATACGTTTGTCCTTTTTTTCTGCTGCTGGCCCTGTTATTAAAACTGAACATGCAGAAGAGTTGGTGGAGTGGATAACAAAGCTGTCCTCATCCTCCTCAACCTCTGTCACCCAGGCTCAGATTAGTTTGCCTTCCAATGCAGCTGCCAAAGCGGCCTATTCCACTGGCTCCTTGTCCACAGTCACTCCTTCCGTAGCCCCACCATCATCCATGGAGGAGTCCCCCAAACTATTCGACCACAGTGTCGAATACATGCTGCTGGAGAATGTGCAGCGATTGTAAGGCTCTGATGTTGGTTCCCAGATTGAGGAAGTGAGTAACTTAAGCCTAGAGAGAGGGGGTGCCCAAGAAGGACAAGAAACTGGCAGTCATGTTCCCCCAGCTGCAGCATACTGCCAAATTTGCTCCAGTGACAAGGATGGAGGGGATGATGAGGTCACTGACTCTACTTGGGTGCCTGATAGAAGAGAGGAGGAGGAGGAGGAGGAGGAGGCGGCACAACTCCAACAATGCAGGATGTCCTCTAGGGGGCAGCTTAAGGGCAGCCACCGCAGAGCTCCACAGGTGCAAGGTGCTGCTGACTTCCGGGCTGCTTTTGAAAAGTTCCTTGGTGTGGGCCTTTTTTGACACGTGTGCAGCAGATCACACTGTCCCTGCTTGCAACCTATATCTGAAGCACATCAAGCATGGCCAAAACAGCAGCCGCTTGGGCACCACATCCTTGACCAGACATATGACGACCTCCCATGCAGTCTGTTGGCAACAGCACTTGAAAGACCCACATCTAAGAAAAAGGTGGACTTCTCCTTGTCCTCTCAAAAACTTGCACTGAGAAGAATGAAGGTATAGCAATAGGTGCCCCAAGTACTTGCAACCAATCTGCTATCAGTACACCTCCATCTGATTTTAGCAGGCAAACTTCCCAACCCCAGTTGCTAAACTGTAAAAAGAAATTCGGTCCCAACCATCCACATGCTCAACGTCTGAATGCTAGCTTGGCCAAATTGCGAGCACTGCAACTGCTGCCTTTTCAGCTGGTAGACACTGCACCCTTTCGTGAATTTGTGGAATGTGCTGTACCTCAGTGGCAGGTTCCAAAACACCATTTCTTTTCACGGAAGGCTCTCTACTGGCATGTGGAAGGCAATGTTTTGGCCTCGTTGGACAGGACAGTCAGCAGTAAGGTGCATATTACTGCTGACTCACGGTCTAGCAGGCATGTGCAGGGACATTACCTTTCCTTCAAGGCGCACTGGGTAACTCTGCTGGCAGCTGGGAAGAATGCAGGACAGGGTTCAGTATTGTTGGAGCTTGTTCCACCGCCATGCCTCCAAAATGCTAGTGGTGATTCTGCCACAGCTCTCTCCTCCACCCCCTCCTCTTCTTCTTCCTCTATGGCCTCTTCTGCAGATTTGTCCTCTGAACCAGTGATGTTCCATAAGCATCCAAGGGCCTACGCAAGCACTTAGGCAAAAACATGCCATGCGGTGCTTGAGTTGGTCTGCTTAGGGGACAGGAGCCACACTGGGGCAGAGATTCTGTCAGCTCTGCAGGGGCAGGCTCAGAGGTGGTTGACGCCATGCCAGCTTCAGCCAGGAATGGTTGTATGTGACAATGGCACCAACCTTCTCTTCGCCCCCTGACAGGGACACTTGACCCATGTCCCATGTTTGGTACAAATCCTTAATTTGGTGGTGCAGCGGTTCTTGAGGTACCCAGGCTTACAGGATCTTCTGAGGAAGGCCAGAAAAGTCTGTGGTCATTTCCGACAGTCATACAATGCCAGTACTTGGCTGGCTGACATTCAAATGGAATGCAACCTGCCCACCAACCGCCTTGTGACATGCCCACCAGGTGGAACTCAACGTTGCCAATGCTGGATCGGCTGCACATGCAGCAGAGGGCCATCAATGAGAACCTGTGTGAGTATGGCACTGGGTCAGGGGAGCTTGGCTTCTTTTTGCTACGCCAGTGGCTACTGATCAAGGATGCATGCACTGTCCTGTCACCATTTGAGGAGGTCATGAGGATGGTGAGCAGCAACAAAGTATCTGTCCCTCTTGTCTTCCTGTTGGAGCACACACTTTGTGGAATAATGGATAGGGCACTTGAGGCAGAATAGTGGGAGGAAGAGGAGGACTTCCTTACCTCTCCAGGTAGTATTCCTGCGGGCCCGCCAAACACACAGCAAGAAGAGGAGGAAGAGAAGGATTGTGTCAGCATGGACGTGGAGGATAACACTCAGCAGCAGTCTTCAAGGGATGATTTTCAGTCCCCAGAAACCCAAGGAGTTGTACGTGGCTGGGAGGAAGTTGTTACGGATCATGTGACCCAGAGGACTCAGAATCGAATGCCTCTGCAAACTTACGCTGCATGGCCCCCCTGATTCTGCAAAGCCTGTGAAAGAACCCTAGGATTTGTGGTATCAAGGAGAGAGATCATTACTGGCTGGCAACCCTTCTTGATCCATGTTACAAGGGTAAGGTTGCAGAACTCATCCTGCCTTCGCAGAGGGAGCAAAGGATGAAAAATCTTCAGGAGGCCTCGAAGAAACATTTGTTCAATGCATTTCCAGACCCTGGGAGGTTACAATTTCCTGGTACTGAACATGTTGCTGAGGCTTTGTTCTATCAGAGGAAGAGTGGTGGAGAAGGTGGCCAGCTGACTGATGCCTTTAGACAATTTTTCAGTCCTCAGCACCAACCATCGCCAGCGTCTGCATTACATCGCACAGGAATATCTAAGGGCAAGAGCAGACTTGGAGGCCTTTCCAACAGACCATCCACTGGGTTACTGGGTCTTGAGGATGGACCACTGGCCAGAACGTGCTCAATATCCAATTGAGCTACTGGCCTGTCCTGCATCCAGCATTCTTTCTGAATGCACATTCAGTGCTGCTGGAGGGTTTGTAGCGGGTCATAAAGTGTGCCTGTCCACAGACTCCATTGATAGGCTCACATTCATAAAAATGAATCAGTCTTGGATCAGCAGCTGCTATCAAGCACCTGATGCTTATGTAACTGATTGATTTTTCTATGGATGTGGGATCCCTTGAAAATTGCCTATGCTGAGTGACTATCCATTCCTCCTCAATCTTGAAGATGCTAGCTATCAACAATATTTTTGTTTTAGGGCACCACCACCAACACGAAAGGCCCATTTTTTCTGCCCCTGTTTAACAGGGGCATGTAATTACAATTTTTGATCTTATATTTCACAGCAGGGTCTGTTCCTGTGCCCAAACTGTGTGTCAGGGCTGGCTTAGCCCTTCCTCCTCTGGTCTGGCCGCTCAGCTGTCGGCTAATTGCCAGCTCTCTTCTCTTTCCACAGTTACCAGCTGTTCCAGATGATGCTCGTCTTACCTGCCTTTTTAAAGCCTTCCTGCTCACTCTTTCATTTGCCTTCGCGTTGGTCACATCACAAGGAACCATCTCCTGCTGTTTGTTTCAAGACTGGCTTGCTGACATCCCTCCTGGTTTCTTATCCTGCTTGCAGTTGCTCTCATTGGATCCCTGACTTCTGGCCTGGCTGATTACCCGATCTGGTTTATGAAATTTGGACTGGCTGACTACCCGATCTGGCTACTGGACTCTGGCTATGCTTGACTACGCTTTTTTCTCGTGGCTCCAGCCCGGCGGCGTCTGACGTCACTACCGGTCTGCGGGCACGTCTTGAGGGAGGATTTCCTTGCTGCGCGTATATCTCGTATTGCGCATGCCATGCCATTTTTCTCCTCCTTCAACAGTGGGACGGAGACAAACGGGTTGTGCTCCTTGTCACAAATGCGGTTTTTGCAGATATCTATATGCATCAGGATCCATACTGTTGCCGGGCTGGAGCCACGAGTTAAAACGTCAGACCCGTCAGTGCCGCTCAGGCAATTGACGGGCACACACCTCGAGGACGTTCGCTAGCGGAGAAGCATTTGAATCAATTGACTTTAACCACTTGCTTACTGGGCACTTAAACCCCCCTCAGTCCCAGACCAATTTTCAGCTTTCAGCGCTGATGCACTTTGAGTGACAATTACGCGGTCATACAACACTGTACCCAAATGAAATTTTTATCATTTTTTTCCCACAAATAGAGCTTTCTTTTGGTGGTATTTAGTTACAGCTCGGAGTTTTATTTTTTGCTAAACAAACAAAAAAAGATGCAAAAAAAATAAAAATAAAAATCATGTTTTAATAGTTTGTTATAAAATTTTGCAAACGGGTCATTTTTCTCCTTCATTGAAGTGCGCTGATTAGGCGGCACTGATAGGCTGCATTGGTGGGCACTGATGGGCTGCATTGGTGGGCACTGATGGGCTGCATTGGTGGGCACTGATAGGCTGCACTGGTGGGCACTGATAGGCATAGTTAAGGCGGCACTAATAGGCACAGATAAGGCGGCACCGATGGGCACAGATAAGGCGGCACTGATGGGCAAAGATGGGCACAGATAAGATGGCACGGATGGGTGGCACGGATAAGTGGCACGGATGGGTGGCACGGATGGGCACTGATAGGTACCACAGATAGATGGGACTAATGGGCACTGATAGGTGGCACTGATAGGTGGCTCTGATAGGTGGCACTGCTGGGCACTGATGGGCGGCACTGCTGGGCACTGATGGGCGGCACTGCTGGGCACTGATGGGCGGCACTGGGGTGCAGCACCTTTGAGGCAGATTTTGGGTGGCACTGTGGGTGGCACTGCTGGGTGGCACTGTGGGTGGCACTGTGGGCACTGCTGGGTGGCACTGTGGGCACTGCTGGGTGGCACTGTGGGCACTATGGGCACTGCTGGGTGGCACTGACAGGGGGGCACTTACTTTATTTCAGGATGGCACTGCGGGTGGCAGGTGGGCACTGGCAGGGGGCAGGTGTCCGTTTAAATTGCTGGCCGTGATCGGGACTGATGTCCCGAACACGGCCGCCGGCGATCGGCTTTTTTTTTTTCTCCTCGCGCTGTCAGCGCGAGGAGGAATACTAGCCGATTACCGGCTCCGTTTTATCACATGATCAGCTGTCATTGGCTGACAGCTGATCACGTGATAAGGGGTCGGGATCGACCCCTTACACGGATCGGTGATCAGGCGAGTCTCACAGACTCGCCGATCACAGAGCGCGCCGCGCGCGCCCCTCAGGGGTCCCCTCAGGGGTCCGCGCTATTGCCGTCATTTTGCAATAGCGCGGATCCCAAGTGGTTAAACATTACTACAACAAACAGGTATGAATTGGAAATTTTTATCGGACACAGAGTATGGTCCTCTGTGCCCCGGTATAGAACTTTTACCCTTAGTACAAACTTAATAAGGACACCTATTGACGTTGGGATCTGTCCTTCTTTTTTCTTTTTCCCTGTTTGCGTTTTAGATCTGTATAGACTAATGCCCTTTGCTGTAAAGCATAATATTGACAATTGATATCTGACAATACACGGATTACTTCACTATCTGGCATTGAAAACTGGTTCAAATTCAGCTTTCTCCTGGACTTTTCCAGGTATGTTTACAAGCTAATTATCATGTGTTACTTCACTGGTAATTTTAATACAATTTAGATATAGAAATACTCTTTTTCTCGTGCCTCTGCAGACTCTAGGGAGATACCAGGGATCCCCAATGGTGTCCTCATCACACTCCATTTGTTTGGTGTGAGTTCCTTCACTTACCAATAATAATTACCTACAGTAGTGACTAATGATAAACAAACTCATAACTCTCAAGGGGTAAGATGTTTCAATTTTATTTTAATTTTAATTTTAATAACCTAATTTGTAATCTCCTAATTGGAGAACTCTGTTATCACACAATTGTGTCTATGGATTTGGATTTTATCCATATAATAGAATGTCTTTAGTTTTTTCTCTTTTTTTTCTCACAAATATCTTATCTTTCTGTTTACTAATAATTATGCCCTAGTTCTAGACGTATTTAATCACTTCTCTGGTCTAACTATAGATCAGAGTGGAATTATTTATTACAACTATCTAAGTTTATATTTGGAGTCTGTGAGGGACACATTGTGTGCCCCCTAGGACTCCTTATATTTACACAACTGCTTATATAATTATTCCTTGTATATTTTCAGTTTTTTCTGTATATCGCTGTTTGCTGCAATGTCCTGAGGAAGCTCAGAAGAGCGAAACATGTAGGAAAGAAACAATGCAGGCTCAATAGTATACAAATGTGGTAATCTGTGGAATCCTGTAGTATCTGCACCAGTGTTTGTATATCTATATTCATTACACTATATGTATATGGAGAAAATAGTTTTCCTTATTTAAACATGTATTTTGTACATTTAATAAAACTTTATTGATTTTAATTATTGTGTTTATATATAGGGTACCGTTACAAAAATCCCGGGGGTTGGTTACCCTCCAGTCCCTTGTTAGCCCTTTTTTCCCTTTCTAAAGAAATTTTTCAATTGGGATGTGGTACCTTTGTTATTCATTCATGTCATTGACCAATAGCCTTCTCTATATATATCTTTTGTCTATAATTTTAACAAGGGTGTTATTCGCCTAGTCACCGCTTTTATAGATAAGGCTATAGTAGGTCTCTATTTCCTATATAGGTGATTTCTAGCAACAAATTTTTGTTTCTTGCAAATTTCATAGAAATTAGTGTTTATTTTACAAATTGTTTTTTTTTTTTTTTCTTCTTCTTTCCCCCTCCCTTTTTGAGTGTCATGGCTAAATATTGTGGCAGTGAGTTCGACGGCCTTATGGATACTTTCCATCATTCCCAAGGCTTGGCAACAGGGGGACTAACCATGGATCGGTTCCAACGGATGTTGGAGAAAAAATCACGTATCTATTGGAACAAACAATACTTTTTGAAATATATTGATGATGAGATGTCCCCCTGGGGTCTAAGAATACAAATTTTTCCTACCATTTTATAAAATAGATCCTACTTTCAAAAGTCAGTGGGAAGCGAACCTTCAGCAATGTTCTACTAGAATGATTACAAAAATCCCGGGGGTTGGTTACCCTCCAGTCCCTTGTTAGCCCTTTTTTCCCTTTCTAAAGAAACCTATGCGAATTAGATGTGTGTTTCTCCGCATCTAATTCGCATAGTAGGAGAATGTGACTGGCTCCCTATGGAACCGGATCAAATATCTCCGGGGCTGCTGCGGAAAAAACACGTGCGTCTTTGGCTCCATTTCAGTCACAGAATCGGCCCTGATTCGTCCCTGAAACGGGGAACGGGGACGCACAGCGCTCCTGTGCGTTTCTCAGCGGGTTATAGTGTGAACCCGGGCTAAAAAAAAAGTTTTTCCCAGTGCTAAACCTTTCATCCAATTTCTAAATTACTGCATTTGTAAATAAAAAAAAAAAAAAAAAAAAAAAAACAGGAAAAAATAAGGAATAATAGGGATAAATAATAAAAAACAAGCAAACAAAAAAAAAAAGCCGTAGGTTTAACTAGTCTTTTATATATATAAAAACATTTTTTGTTAATGTATGTGTCAGGTAGGTCAGTGTAATGGTCAGGTAGGTCACATGTTACAAGGGCAGGGCAAAGGAGGTGGAGTCGCGGGGGGCAAAATGAGGTTTCACCCACGCCTAGGGTATCGAACATGTTGTGCACCAGCCCTGTCCTTAACATTATTCAAGTGCGATCGTTTGACAAGTCTATTTGAAAATATAATATTGTCTTTATAAAGGAGCAGTTTGCTCCGCAGCCATTAAATAGACCTTTAGAAGAGATGAAATAGCTGTACTGTCACTCTGCTGTTCATAAGCAGCTATGAGCTAACTCACTCACTCTATAAACAAGATGTTGAGCTGAGATACTACTATGAAGGCAGATACCTGTCCTTGTGACTCCACCTTTATGTCGGGAGAGGTGTGTGTGGTTGTGAAGGGTGCACAAGCTTCACACCCCTAAAATTCTGCTATATAGAATGCAGAAACCTATTGAGATTTCATTGCGAGCTGCAGGACTTTGTCAGCACTCACAGATGTCATTACCAACCCTCTACTTGACATTGCTGTAAGCACATCAAGCAAGCTTCTCAAGATGACCAAGAACACCTTCATGCGATGGAAACTACCAATCATTTGTTTTGTTTGGGAAATCGCTATGATCATCCTCTTCGGAGTTTTTGTACGTTACGATATCACAGCCGACCCTAAATGGAAAGAGTACAAAATTTTAAATAATATTACCAGTGACATTGAGAATGACTTTTACTACAGATATCCGAGTAAGTACAGCTCACAATCCGTTGTATATACAGTATGTTCACATATGGAAACAGCATTCAGATGATAATATTTTACTAAAGCAATGCAAAGTACACTGACTGTGTATAATATGCAGCCAATCAGATGTTATTTAACTGTTGTCAGATCAGTTGCAGATACATTTAGATTAAAGTGGAAGTAAACTTCCATCTCTGACTTGTACCTATATAGGTACGTCTTATATATGCTTATCTATAGGTACTGTAAATATCTCTTAAACGTGCACCTATAGGAGATATTTACTATATATGCAACCTATGACATCATCGGCGCATGCGCTCTGAAGGAACGGCCACCCAGCAGGTGTATTGTTTGTGCCCCTCTCCCCCCCCCCCAAAAAAAACCCCGCCAGCGCGTTACATGGATGAGACAAGCCATTTACCACTGACAGGGGTGCTTACAATGATCAGCTTTAAAGTGTTACTAAACCCAGGATCCTGCATTCACTATATTTGGTCTCCCACAGTACACAGAACATGGAAATGCAATTATGTTAGTAAATATAAACTGTTAAATACCTTTTTTCTCATCAGAAGTATATAGCAGTCTTGTGACTTCTATCAGTGTCTAATTAAAGCTTATAGGAGTTTTCAGTCTCCTATAACTGTCCTATGAGACTGCAGGACCCCTGACCTCTGCTGATCACATCCACACTCCCAAAAAAAAACAAAAAAATTAAATAAAAATAAAAACACACCTCTCTTGCAATACACACAACTGAGCATGTGCAGAGTGCATCCAAGGCTCTGTTCTATCAGGAGAAGGACTGGGGACAGTAAAAGAAGGGGAGAAAGCAGAGAAAACAAGAGCAAGCCACCTTTTTACACAATGTAGACGATTAACCCCTTAGGCTCCACGGTGAGTATAACAAGCAGTGGTGGTCTGTAATGCAGGGCGTAAGGGTTTTTATTTATGGAGAACCTTTATTCCAAAAGGGAAAAATAACTGTTTGCTGTAACTGATTGTAAAGCATCAGCTGGAATTTGGCTTCAATTTGGTAATGTAATTCTGCTATTGCATCTAACAATCCCCCCCCCCCCCCCATATTGACCACTCTGCTGTGCCCCCTGTGCTCCTTCATCCAAAGTGGAGGCACTCTAATACAGGAGGTGTGTTACTGGCCAGGTCTCACGGTGAAAACAGAGGGGGGGGGGGGGAGGCCCAAAAAAGAAAACGAATGCAGCCACCACACCTAATGTTTGGTAAGCTGCAATATATGACATTTTGGGTTTAACCCAGGAAACTGCAAAATACAGACTCATTTTTGTTTAATCCATTGAAATGTACACATGCAGGGGCATACAACGTTTGCCAGTTTATGAATAATAATGATGATAATTATTCTTGTCATCAATCATTAATGCAGCGCATAAAGTTGTGATTACATTATTATGTGATAACTGATTGTTAGAAAACAAAATCTTACAGAGAAAAAAAATTAAATAATAATATAAAAAAATAACTGTGTGTGTGTGTATATATATATATATATATATATATATATATATATATATATATATATATGTATGTATGTGTATATATATATATATGTATGTGTGTATATATATATATATATATATATATATATATATATATATATATATATATATATATATATATATATATACACACACAGTTTCTAGCATTTGCAAAATAAATATCTAAAAGTTTCAAATGTTAACTATAACCAAACATAGCTTAAATCATGTAATGGAGATATCTTCTTACACGCAGAAAACAGTTGTCTGGAGCTTAATGAACCCACAATATATAGTAATAAACTTCAATTACATGGCTGACATTACTCTTTTTACTGGCATACCGGTAAAAACTGTAAGTCAGCTAAGAAAAAATTAAATAAAATACCAGGGTCATAGATGATATAGGTATTGTTGTTGGGAAGTGGTTAAGCAGGATCTTCTTGCCTGCCTTTGGAAGCATGATCCTGTGTAAATACATCAGTCATTTATTACACCCATGTGCAAGGACCCTAGAACATGCAGTAGATCACTCATTAAGTATTCTAAGGCTGGCCATTATGCAATTTTTTTTTTTTTTTTTGTACAACTTTCCTTTACATTTACCAAAACCATATAATATGAGGTCAAACCTAAACACTTTCAAATTGTATACAATCAGGCCGGCCCTTGTGCTACATAATTGAAGGTAAATCTAAAGAAAACTGCATAAGAAAATTGTATGGTGTATGGCCAGCTTAAGATGTTTTAGCAAAGTCCTTCAATGTCCAGATAGCTCTTACAATAAAGCAATAAATGAATTGTATTTATTTTACCTGTGTTCTGTAACTACGCCAAGAGTTCCCAACTCTTCAAGGCACCATGCACACTGGATGTTAAAATAACATTATAAAAACGGCAGTAGCTTTGCAGTCTTTCCATTTTTTTTATTTTTTTTTATGTTTTTGTGTTTTTGCAATAGCGTTTATTAGAATTTTTCCGCTTTAGCATTTTCTACTTTTTTTTTTTCTTTCAATGGATCAAAAATGATAAATGCTGGCGAGCCACGTTTTTGAGTGTTTATGAGCATTTTCCGTTTTTATTGTGGTTAGAAAAACGACTCCCGAATGCGATTTTATGGCGTTCAGAAAACAGCCCATACAATCCACTGCTGATAAACATCCACGTGTGCCTGGGCATGTAGTGGATGACATTTGGGATCAAATGTCACACGCTTTGTACATTTTAGTTTTTGCCTCAGGACCTTACAGTACTGAGGATTAATTGTGTAGGGAAGCCTGAACACCAGTCTGGCCAGGCCATGATTGATGTTCTGCCTGGTCATGTGAGCGGTGAGGTGCACATGACTGGCCAGAACCAGGTCTGGTTGGATGTTTGGGTATGGCCCTCTAGGAGCCAAACAGCGGGAGTGCCGGACCCACTGAGGAGTCTGGGAGAGGGTATTTAAGGGGATGTGGGTCATGTGTTCCGGAGTTGTTCGAGAGACCCGTGTGGTCTGTTCTGGTTCCAGGACCGGGGTAGCCCCATGAGGGGTCCCAGTCACGGAGTGTTTAACATCCTGCAGCATGTTCCTGTCAGTGGCCCCTGATAGACCTACCTGGTCTGGGGTTTGGAACTGGCTGGTCCGAGGCGCAGTAACTGAGGGAGGATTCAAAGTGTCCGGGTGTGCTCTCGGCTTCGAGGAACACGGCAGCTTGTGGAAGTGACCGGGGGGGGAGGACTCTTCGGAGGAGGCCAGCAAGTGGCATCCTGAGAAGTGCCTGGTTACTGAGTTGGGAAGGACATTGATGAGTCCACACTTTTCCAGTACCTCAAAGGAAGCGGGAAACGTTCCAGGTACGGTTGGAAAACGGTTCCTGTTTATCTTCAGTTGATTGTTCAAGTTTTGAGTCTGACTGCCATGATCTCTGGCTAGAGGTCTGTTCAGCTTTGAAGTGCCCAGCTGTGAGTGGCTACTCTCTGGGTGGAAGTAGAGACTTTGTTAAACCTGCAGTTCAAGGTACCTGAGTTCTTAACCCGTGCCCTCTGTTCTCTAAGAGACTGTGTTTTGTGAAAATAAAACCTTTTGAAAGGACTTTATCTGTGTCAGTGTACAAGTTGTTGGATATCAACCCTGGGAACCCCTAGACGTGGAAGAGCAGGCCGAGAGAAGGTAACCGGTAAGCCCATTAAGTCAAGACCGCCCTGCAACATGTTATGGCCGCTACAGACACATAGGATAACATAGAGGGGAGTTTATGGGCCGTTAGGCCCCTTTCACACAGGGCTGTCCGTTTTTTAGTACTCCGCTTGCTCCGTTAATCCCTGCTGAGCCAGCAGATGACAAGTCCGTCTGTGCAGGGGCGGACCTGTCAGAGAGTTACCCTATGGGGGGATCGGATGATTATGGACCGCCTGTCCGTTTTCATTCGATCTGACCCGCAGACGGATGGAAAAATAGGATTTTCCTCCATCACGCTTTTTCAGATCGGAGAGGGTCGGATGTCAGTGGACATGTCACAGCTGACATCCGACGCTCCATAGAGGTCTATGGAACGTCCATTCAGGACCGCCTAAAACTAAGACTCCTAAAAACGGCCATTTATGTTGGTGCCCAAATTGCTGATTCTCGGGTTTTGTTTACTCTGGAGTGGCAGCAGAATTTATACAGTGAGGCAAAAAAAGTATTTGATCCCGTGCTGATTTTGTATGTTTGCCCTCTGACAAAGAAATGATCAGTCTAATTTTGATGGTCGGCTTATTTTAACAGTGAGAGACCAACCACAAAAATATCCAGAAAAATACGTTCCAAAAAAGTTATGCATTTTAATGAGTGAAATAAGTATTTGATTATCAATCAGTAAGATTTTTGACTCCCAGGTGTCTTCTATACAGGTAACGAGCTGAGCTTAGGAGCACTCTCTTAAGGCTGGCCATACATTATACAATTTTCTCATACAACTTTCCCTTTTAGATTTACCAAAACCATATAATATGAGGTCAAACCTAAACACTTTCAATTTGTATGCAATCAGGCAGACTCTTGAACTAGTACATATGTAAAACAAAGATACACTCACACTTTCCCCATCTACTGTGTATCACCACTGCGCTGAGCACAAACTTTTAAGCTTTATAAAAACAAAATCTATACAATAATATCTAAACGATAGAATAAGCAGCGCTGAATATAATATAAATCCACACCAGTGAATTTAAAAATATTAAATACTATAGATCCACTCCAGTGAGCATGAATTTAGTAATGCTTATTCTATTGTTTAGACAAGGATTATTGTATACATCTTGTACTACATAGTTGAAGGTAAATCTAAAGAAAATTTGAATAAGAAAATTGCATGATGTATGGCCAGTTTAAGCCTCGTACACACGGTCTGTTTTTTGTTAAAAGCGTGTGTGCAGGATTTTGTCTAGCATACTAACTATCCGCAAATTGTCATTTGACAAACACGAACGTAGTGACGTACTATGAGAGTATAAAGAGCAAGTTCATTTCTCAAGCCCCACCCTTTGGGCCCCTTCTGATAATTTCATATTTGTAGTTTGAGCGTTGATTCGCAATTTTCAGATCGTACAAAACAAATGCCTTTTAAAATACGTTTCGTATAACTCCATGCAAAGCAACTTCATTATTATCCCATTAAAGAAGATGAGAATTTTGACATTTCATCAATTGCCACGTCACGAATGTTAATTCTAGATTACGATCGGTAGTTTACAAGACTGAACTCTTCCCAGGCGTTCCTTGATTCTGATCATACGTGTTCGTACTTTTGACTTTTGTGTGACGATTTCTGTACTGACCATCCAAAAATCAGACGTTAAGTTCACAACCGACAGAACTTTTATAGCCTGAACATCCAGCTTTTGTCTGACGAAAAAGTCAAATCGTCTGTCAAATGCACCGTGCTAACGATCCGAAAATCCGCAGACAGCTCGTCTTCAGACTTTTCCCTTATGATTATCGTACAGTGTGTGCGAAGCCTTAGACCCCCTTTCACACTGAAGGCGTTTTTCAGGCATTTTAGCGTTAGAAATATTGCCTGAAAACCGCCTCCCATGCCTCCTCAGTGTGAAAGCCCGAGTGCCTTCACATTGGGGCAGTGCGCTTGCGGGGCGTTACAAAAAGTCCTGCAAGCAGCATCTTTGGGTTGGTTTGGGAGCGCTGTATACAGCGTTCCTAAACCGCCCCTGCCCATTTCAATGAATAGGCAGCGCTTCCGAATCACCTGAAAAGCGATTAGAAAGAAAAACGCCGCTAAAACTAACGCCGATTTATCAGTGTGAAAGGGGTCTTAAAGGGAGTTCTCCTAATCTCAGCTTGTTGCCTGTGTAAAAGACACCTGTCCACAGAAGCAATCAATCAGATTCCATTCTCTCCACCATGGCCAAGACCAAAGAGCTGTCCAAGGATGTCGGGGACAAGATTGTAGATCTACACAAGACCATCGCCAAGCAGCTTGGTGAGAGGGAAACAGTTGGTGTGATTTATTTGCAAATGGAAGAAACGCAAAATAACTGTCAATCTCCCTCGGTCTGGGGCTCCATGCAGGATCTCACCTCGCGGAGTTTCAATGATCATGAGAATGGTGAGGAATACACGGAAGACTCTGGTCAATGATCTCAAGGCAGCTGGGACCATAGTCACCAAGAAAACAATTGGTAACACACTACACCATGAAGGACTGAAATCCTGCAGCACCCGCGAGGGCCTCCTGCTCAAGAAAATAAAAAGGGGAATTGAATGAGGCTATTGGCTGGTTATGGTTTAAAAGATATGTGGACATGTTCAGTAACATATAAATGTAAATACATTACAATGGTACATGTCATATATAAGGTCAATGTCCTATGAAAAACTATGCATGGATGGCATGGGCAGCATACATATAACAGCACATGATAATGCAGAAGTAGTAATACTGTAAAAATGCATGTATAAACACATCAATTTGGCAGCACATGGCAATATTGAATGAATTGAGTGTAGATTGTGTTGGTAGAAATGAAAGGTGGAAGTTCTAGATAATTGCTGTTAAAGCACATAGTTACATCCTGAAGGCCCGATGCGTTTAGTGTAAAAACACTTAAGCCGCGTACACACGGTCGGACTGTCTGGCCAACTTAGTCCGTCGAAACACATTTCAGCGGACAGTCCGCTCGTGTGTGGGCTTCAGCGGACTTTTTCAGCGTGCAGTCTGGCGGACTAAGTATTTCGGAATTTCCGTAATATTGTCCGTCAGACTTTGGTTTCAGCGGACAATCCGCTCGTGAGTAGGCTAGTTTGACGGACTAAGTATGGCGCATGCTCAGAAAGGATTTACATGGCGAAAGGTTGCATTGCAGTGTATTGGACTTCCTATTTCTAGTCCCGTCGTACGTGCTGTACACATCATCACGCAAGCTTTCGACGGACTGTTTTGCATCCGTGTGTGGTCAAGTCCGTTCATTCGAAAGTAGGATGGACTGTCCGTCGGATTGTCTGACGGACTAAGTTGGCCAGACAGTCCGCTCGTGTGTACGCGGCTTTACTCCTAGTATCTACAAAAAGAAAATAATTTGGTTGAGCCTAATATTGGATGAGCACAACAGGAGAGAACATGCCCATTTTCATCTGTGGATCTGGCCAGAAAGGCTGTTGTGTTTTTTTTTTTTTTTTCTCAAAAGAACAAGCTTTACTACAAAGGTATTAGTGTTGAGAAAAAACTTTTAAATAGAAAATGACTATGCTGAGCTATCTCCTAATATTCATTCCAACAAATACTTTTAAAGTGCCAACTATGCAATAATAAGAAAAACTCATTATAAACTGACAAAAATTATAATATATTCCAAAACTGTATATAGAATTTTCTGATTGCTGTGATGATGATAAATTCTGTGTTAAGTGTCACATTCCACAGACAAAATAAAAATAATAAACAAACTTATAAAAATTATTTATATATCTATATACATACACACATATATATAGTGCCACAAATGTGAATCATCAAGTGTTATAGTGCATATAACAGTGACATTCTAATCAAGCAGGTGCAGGCTGACCATTGGGCCACTCGGGCACTGCCCGAGGGCCCTGAGCCACTAGGGGGCCCCATCAGGGTTGCCAGCCTCAGTAAAACTAGGGACAGTATGTAAAAATCTGTTTTTTTTTTTTTTACATCTGTCTCTGAAATGTCCCTTACCGACATCCTTTTGGTCTAAAAATCCTGAGATTATAGCTGCCCCACCTCTCCAGTACCTTCTCAGCCAATAGAAACATGTATGTGTATACTGTGTGTGTGTATACTGTGTGGCCCCATAATCTCAGATTGCCTGGGGGCCCAATAATCTCCTATTGCCCGGGGGCCCCATGAGTTGTCAGTCCGCCCCTGCCCTGAGGTGATTCACATTCAGGTTTGACCGAACGTAATTGCGAGGTCACATGCTCTAAGGTGAGTGACCATTGCCTGAGGGTGGGGAGCACCTGATTGTGGACATGTTGTTTTCACTTTTTTATGAAGTCACCATTATACCTTTTTAATAAGGACTATATACCAAATATGTTGGACTGATCTGCATTTCATTAGAATGTCACTGTTATATGCACTATTACACTTTATGATTCACGTTTGTGGCACCATATATATAATTTTTATAAGTTTGTTATTTTGTCTGTGGAATGTGACACTTAACATAGAATTTATCATCACAGCAATCATAAAATTCTATATACAGTTCTGGAATATATTATATTTTTTGTCAGTTTATCTTGAGTTATTATTATTATTATTATTATCCCTTTCATGACTAAGCCTATTTTTGGCATTTGGTGTTTACAAGGTAAAATCCATATTTTTTGCTCGAAAATTACTTGGAACCCCCAAACATTATATATATATATATATATATTTTTTAGCAGAGACTCTAGAGAATAAAACGGCGATTGTTGCAATATTTTACGTCACATGGTATTTGCGCAGCGGTGTTTTAAACGCAACTTTTTGGGAAAAGGGACACTTTCATGAATTAAAAAAAAACAAAACAGTAAAATTAGCCCCATTTTTTTTACACAATGTGAAAGATAATGTTACGCCGAGTAAATACATACCAAACATGTCACACTTTATAATTGCACGCACTCGTGGAATGATGACAAACTACGGTACCTAAAAATCTCAATAGGCGACATTTTTAAAAAAATTTACAGTTACCAGGTTAGAGTTACAGAGGAGGTCTAGTGCTAGAATTATTGCTCTTGCTCTGACGATCGCGGCGATACCTCACATGTGTGATTTGAACACCGTTTAAATATGCGGGCGTGACCACCGTATGTGTTTTAAAATTGCGGGCGCTTTAAAATTATTTTGTTTTATTTTTTTATCTTAAAATTAATAAATTGTTTTAAAAAATAAAATAAAATTTTGATCACTTTTATTGCTGTCACAAGGAATGTAAACATCCCTTGTGACAGTAATAGGTGGTGACAGGTACTCTTTATGGCGGGATCGGGGGTCTAAATGACCCCCGATCCCTCCTTTACACTTCAACGTATTCAGATCACCGAAAACGGCGATTCTGAATACTGTATTTTTTTTTTAAAACCGCCGCCATTGGCAGCCGAGTAAACGGGAAGTGACATCATGACATCGCTTCCGTGTTTACTATTAGGAGACTGGAATGAAGCCGCTTACGGCTTCATTCCAGTTCCTCCCTAGCTGCTGGAAGCGATGGATGTGAGACCGGTGCTCCCGAATGAACGAGAGCTCCGGTAAGAGCGGCGGGAGGCGGTGGGAGGGGGGAGGCCCCATCCCGCTCCTCCGGCATAACAGCCGAGCGGCTTTTAGCTGCATCGGTTGTTATGGCTGGATAGCCAATCGCCCGCTGTGAAAAATGCAGGCGGGCATCATCCCGGTATAACCCCCGGAAGCCCAGTACGCACATCTGCGTACGCTCGGCGGGAAGGGGTTATTATTATTGCATAGTTTGCACTTTAAAAGTATTTATTGGAACTAATATTAGGAGATGGCGCAGCATAGTCATTTTCTATCTATATTGTTTTCACACGACTTTTCGGGACGTGATCAGTGCTAGCAGCTGTCGATCATTATCACTCGTCCATTATATTTTGTTTTCTATATATTTTGTCACTTTTAAAACAGGTAGCTCTCAAGATCCCCACAGTTTGAGAAAAAAAAACATTTACCACTGACAGCTGCTTACAAAGATCAGCTTTTAATTATTCACGTTAAACCTTTATCTCAAAAGAAAAAAAAATATTACTGTAACATCTAACTGTAGTGTGAGCTGGAGTTTGGTTTAATTTGTTAGTGTATCAAAATCTGTTAGTCCATCTAACACTAACACAACCCCCCCCCCCCATATTAACAATGCTCCTGTCTGCTGTGCTCATTCATCCAGAGTGGGGGCACTCGAGTACAAGAGGTGTGTTACTGGCCAGATCATCAGGTGAAATCACCAGAGGGAAAAAAGGCAAAGAAAACTAATGCAGCCACCACATCTAATGATTGGTAGGCTGTAGTTGTACATTTTTGGTTTTCTGTGTATTACTGCTTTAAGAGAAACATAGATGTAGAGCGATATAGACTATACACTATATTGCCAAAAGTACAGTAAAACCTTGGTTTGAGAGTAACTTGGTTTAAGAGCGTTTTGTAAGACAAGCAACTTTTTTTTATACGTTTTGACTTGATATAGCGATGTCTTCATATACAAGTAGCGTCATGTCACAACTCAGTATAAAAGAGAAGAGAGGCGCCTCTAAGTGTAGCAATATGGTTACATTTAATGAAGGTACAACATTTAGCAACTTGCATGGTTTATGATTAAATAACAGGTACATCTGAGTATGCCGGCATCCGGGGTAAAGCCGTCCACATAGACCATCCTCCGCACCACCATTGATGTCATCTCTTCCATGCTGCGCTCCAAGCCTCGCTTTCAGAACGCTCTACTGCAGAGTAGACTTCCCGGTCAAGATTGCAGACGGACAACGGTGAGAGCCGGAGGATGGTCTATGTGGACATCTTTACCCCGGATGTCTGCATACTTAGATGTGCCTCTTTTATTCATCAACCATGTGAGTTGCTAAATGTTGTACCTTCATTAAATGTAACCATATTGCTACACTTAGAGGCGCCTCTCTTCTCTTTAATACTCTGTAGCTCCTGCTGGATTTTACTTCTAATCCCCTTGTGGAGGCTTCCATTTGTGGTTATGGTTACTCAACCAATCACATTGTGGATTATCTAAACTGAAGGATTTATAAATAAATGGTTGTGGAACGAATCATCTGAATTTCCATTATTTCTTATGGGGAAATTCGCTTTGATATACGAGTGCTTCGGATTACTAGTATGTTTCAGAAACGAAAACGGCCTGCCTTTACACACACACGCTCTTTAATGGCAACGTCTTAGTCTGTAGGGTTCAATATTGAGTTGGCCCACCCTTTGCAGCTATTGTGGTGTTCCGGGCGCAATTTTTATTTTTTATTTATTTATTTTTAAAGTCAGTAGCTACAAACACTGTAGCTGCTGACTTTTAATAAGGACACTTACCTGTCCAGCGAGCCCGCAATGTCGGCCGATCCGTCCATCGGATCGGCTGCTGCTGCCTCCATCTTAACAAAGGGAAACAGGCAGTGGAGCCTTGCGTCTTGACTGCCCGTTTCTACTACGCATGCGCGAGTCACGCTGCGCTTTGTGAATGGCCCCATTGTTTTCTGGGACAAACACATGTCCTAGAAGGCAACGGAGCCACTTGCCAAAGAGGAGGAAGCACCACGGAATAGGAAGAGGCAGATTAGGAAGACTGCCTAGCAACAGTGGCTTCAGGTAAGTTAAACATTTATTATTATTATTATTATTAATATTATTATTAATATATATATATTTTTTTTAAAGAACATAACTGCAATTTTTTTATTTTAGGGTGGCCCTCCACTTTTAAACTCTTCTGAGAAGGCTGTCCACAAGGTTTAGGAGTGTGTCTATGGAAGCATTTGACCATTCTTCTAGGAGTGCATTTGTGAGGTCAGGAACATATGTGGATGAGAAAAAGTCAGATCGTGTGTATGCTTAACAAGTTCACGGCCAACGCCCTCTGAACAGAAATCCACTGGAAAGTTTGTTTTAAGTCTGATCGTGTGTGTATGAGGCTTAACTAAAGCTCTACTGACACCAACCTCTGACCTACTGACATTGTTCACTGTTCTACTGACACTGTACATTGCCCTACCGAGATATCTCTCCCTCTCTCTCTATATATATATATATATATATATCTATATATATCTATATCTATATCTATATATAGATATATCTTTATACACTATATTACCAAAAGTATTGGGACGCTTGCCTTTACACACGTGAACTTTAATGGCCTTTCAGTCTTAGTCCATAGGGTTCAATATTGAGTTGGCCCACTCTTTGCAGCTATAACAGCTTCAATTCTTCTGGGAAGGCTGTCCACAAGGTTTAGGAGTGTGTCTATGGGAATGTTTGCCCATTCTTCCAGAAGTGCATTTGTGAGGTTCAGGCACTGATGTTGGATGAGAAGGTCTGGCTCGCAGTCTCCAGTCTAATTCATCCCAAAAGTGTTCTATCGGGTTGAGGTCAGGACTCTGTGCAGGCCAGTCAAGTTCCTCCACCCCGAACTCAAACCCAAACCCAAAAGGGTGAGCCAAAGCAATGGTGAATGGTATGGACCAAGACTGGGGTGCCATCAAAGTTTGTGTGTGTGTATAAAGGCAGATGTCCCAATACGTTTGACAATATAGTGTGTATATAGATATACTGTGTGTGTGTGTGTGTATATATGTATGTATGTGTATGTGTGTGTGTGTGTATATATGTATGTATGTGTATGTGTGTGTGTGTGTATGAGAGAGAGAGATATAGTGATATACATATATGCACAATAGATAGGAAGGTTGGAATCCTCTTAGAATGGAGGTTAGCATAAAAGGTTTGAGAGAGATGAACCCAACTCTAATGCATAATACCTTCCAGCTAAAGTTTTCTGCTTATGTTAGATAATTCCATAGTACTTTCCGCCGTTCTTGTATTAGTTTAATGGCAGCGCTCATCATTTTTATTTTTTTTCTACTGGCGCTAAAAAGAAAGAGAAAATTGTATCCTTGCTGGCCAGACAAATGTCAAAAATAATGCTGCAAGTGGAGGGATTTTCTTCCATGACAAACACGATGCACTTTCACACTCAGCAGCTGATGTAGACACGTCGCCCTTTGTCTCTTGTAAAATAGCAGACGTTCTCCGAGTTCTCAGCGGCCTCCAGTCAGAGCGGCCTCCTTCATTAGTGAGCGCGCATGCAGAAATACACAGATTACCATCAGGTGACAGCACATTCTCAGCCATTGACAGCAATGCAAATTCCCATCTTTTAATGTTTGCGTTCTCTCTATAAAGGGTAAAGCTATCAATTCCTGAACTAGAGGTGGAGGAAGTCAGCTGGGGAGAATGTAAAAAGAAACATCTCCGGCACTTTGTATGGGAAAAGGACATTTAATAACTGCAGAAGCCATCATTTTGGCTATATACAACGGCCTAGAATGTTTCTCTAATGAAATCCGACTGCCTGGACAGAACATTCTCCACTCCTTTCTTCACACTAGTTGCATGTGAATTACCCAGTAAATGCATTTTAAAGTGCATCTAAACCTAAAAATAAAAATGTATTATATTGCAGCTTACCAATTCTTAAAGGGCAACTCCACCTTTTTGTAGAAAAAGATATAGCAAATCAAAAATATATTATTATTATAATACAGGGCAGTGATGGGTGGCCGGTGGTTGGTCAGGTCTCCCGAAGCTCCCCGCCCCAGAGGATAGGTTGATCGGTCCCCCCACTTACTCCATCTAGGTCGCGGGCTTCCTCCGGGCGGCGGCCTCACCCTGTGTCTTCTCCTCCTTCCTCGGCTTCATGGCGGCACAGTTTTCCCTGCGTCTCCTCCCTGTTCGGCAGCCAATAAGATCGCTTCTCCTCGCGGTCAGTCAGGTCTCAGGACCCGCATCCTGAGCTGGGATGTGAATCAGGAAGACAATAGCGAATATTATTATTATTTGCTATTGTCACACAACTGGGTGGGCTCGGGGCGCACTGCTCTGCTCCACGAGCCCACTCTTTTTTTTTTTTGAAGCCCATTAAAGCCTCGCGCTCTAATCACTTGACTGAGGAGGGGGTGGGGGGATTGAAACCCCATTGGAATCAATGCGTCCGGTGCCCTGCATGTATATTGGGGTCCGGGTGCAAGGATTAGAGGGGTGGAGCCTGTATAGAGATAGGCCAATGAGAAGAGAGTTGCAGTAGTCAAGGTGGGAGATAACCAGACGTGAATTATTTGTTTTGTTAAGAAGGGGTAAATTGTGGAAATGTTATGGTGTATATACTATTGCTACATAAACCATGCTGTATTTTAATGTTATTAAGAATTAGTTTTCCTTTTTCAATGGTCAGTGCTTTACTGTCATTCTCTGTACAAATTAATGCATAAGGTAACCTGGGGGTGTTCTGTACATTTGATCACCACCCAGCCACCACCTACACTGCCCTTTTTTCGACACGGTCCAAATAAAAGCTAGAATACCCCCAATCTGCTACTTTTAGAGCTCATTGAACCCTATGGGAGCACTCTTGAGGCACACACCTACACAGCCTGCTTTGCTGTAAGCTGTAGAAAGTATGTACATAGTAACATATCCTAAATTCTATGGGGATGTTTTTCAATGTCAGGCCCAGGTTTAGGGGGGGTGCTGGGGTGGGCTATGCTCTTCCAGATTTTAGCCCCCCTCCCCTCCCATCTTTAAGAGTGTATCCACTGATCCATGAGGCACTCTGATGAGAACAATTGATGTAAGGGGGGCACTGATGGGAAAAATGTATGTAACGGGTACTCTGACAGGGACAGTTGATGTAAGGAGCACTTTAATGGTAACAGTTGACGATGTAAGGGGGTTACTGATGGGAACAATTTATGTAAGGGGGACTCTGACGAGGACAGTTGATGTCAATGGCCCTCTGATAGGGACAATTGATGTAAGAATGACTCTGATGGGGTCAGTTGATGCAAGGAGCACTCTGATGGGAACAATTGATGTAAGGGGGACTCTGATGGGAACAATTGATGTAAGGGGGACTCTGATGGGAACAACTGATGTAAGGGGGTTGATTGTGAGGCTGACATCTAGTGGCCAACAGAGACTTTACTTGTATCAAAAGCTATAAATAGATGATCACTATTGGCCCCTTCCATCCCGGAAGAAGCTTGCGCTGATTGGGCGAAACATGCCGGTCTCGACACCAGGTGAGTGACTCTTTGATGTCACAGATGATGCAGCCTAACTTTGACATATTACCATCACATTGTGATTATACTGATGTGCTTTGTATTGCACTATGGAGACCAGTGACTCTGCTGTTCGGGAATTGTTTACTGAGCAGAGTTCTTAATTGGCATTAGGTCACATTTCACATCCTATACGGGACTCATTATTTTACAGTTCTTTCTGTATAGGAATACTCTGATACACGGGCACAACACATATTTCTGTTGTATTGGAGAGATTGGTCCACAAGATATCCCCATTGGTGGTCAATTAGTTAACCCCTGGTTGTGTATGTGACAATTGTATGCATGTGCCGTGTGCTTAGCAGCTGTTTTCACTCCAACGTTGTCTTTTTAATTAAGGTTGGGTAATGGTGGTGGATTTTTTACCTTGTCCTTGATTTTCATACTTTGTAATAAAAACCTATGTTAAAGCTGCATGGTCCTCTTGTGACTTGCTTTTTTGTGGACTTTACCCCACAATTTTTTTCTATAGGGACAGGCTTAGGGCAGTATAGGCTCAAGATAAAGCTGTATAGGGTCAAGGTAGGGCAATACAGGGGCAGGCTAAAGCTGTATAGGGTCAGGGTAGGGCAATACAGGGGCAGGCTAAAGCTGTATAGGGTCAGGGTAGGGCAATACAGGGGCAGGCTAAAGCTGTATAGGGTCATGGTAGGGCAATACAGGGGCAGGCTAAAGCTGTATAGGGTCAGGGTAGGGCAGAACAGGGGCAGGCTAAAGCTGTATAGGGTCAGGGTAGGGCAGTACAGGGGCAGGCTAAAGCTGTATAGGGTCAGGGTAGGGCAGTACAGGGGCAGGCTAAAGCTTTATAGGGTCAGGGTAGGGCAGTACAGGGGCAGGCTAAAGCTGTATAGGGTCAGGCTAGGGCTGTGTCGGGCAGACTAGGGGCTCTATAGGAGCAAGCTAGAGCTGTATCGGGCAGACTAGGGGCTCTATAGGAGCAAGCTAGAGCTGTATAGGGGCAGGTTAGGAAAATGTAAGTCACCAGCTGCAGCAGCTTGGGCAGTGTGAATGGTATTGAGCGGATACCGCTGCCAGAACTAACTCCATGCAGTGTTGCCCGAACATCAGCTGCTGACTGTGGAGACAATAACCTCTCTGCTCTGTAGTGTGTCTTATACAACAAAGCTGGGGCGTGAATGGATCAGAAAGGAGGCAGCTTTCTTTTCAAACATGCAGGGGGTTGATGGTGCTGGGCTCATGTCTTCTGCTGCACTTTAGCTGCCATTTTCAAAAGAATTAGTGCTGCTGGCCACTGTGCTGCAGCCTCCACCAAGCCACCTGTCATGTTTTCACAAAACGCATAGCTCACATTCCCAGCCAGTAGAAGCGGTCTTGAGCAGAATCGTGCTGCCAGAACTAACTTACCCCCATGTGTCTCATGGGCTCCTAACAAACATCAGCTGCTTGGGGAGGAGGTAGTGGAAGGGATTGATCCCCATGTTCTCTGTGGGTACCCCATCTGGCAGCACACACCTGAGCTGTTCACTTGTGTGTCCCTGATGTGACGTGTGCAGCCATGCAGGCACCCCTCCAGCACTATCAATGAAAACATGACACATAAATTCAGTGGCGCAACTTTGTTAGTGTCTGTGATTGGCCTTGATTTCTGGGACGCAGCATGGGACAAGGTCCTGTCGGGAGAGGTTTTAAAAATCCGTGAGTGTCCCGGACAGATCGGGACAGTTGGCAACTATGGTTTAGCTGCATGAAAACAGAACAAGTGTGAATTTACCGTAACTGAAAAAAAATATTTGACCAAAATTCTAATAAAAAGTTGCCTGGTGGAAAATTGTCAGCTGACCAGTGACTACATCCAATCAGATACAGTTCCTGTCTGGGTACCTCTGCCTGTTTTCAGAATACAATAGCCCAATAGGGGGACTCGTCCAGCTACGCTGTATGAGGGAATCTTTTAGATTGATTGTTTTTGTTAAGCCCACAGGTGTACAGCCAGCCTAAGAATGGGTGCATTTATCACAAAATGCCACTATAATGTCATACTCATCGTTGGACTGTGCAGCGCAAAAGATTCTTGTTTTGCCTTTTTAGACATAATTTCCTTAACTTTGATATCTGTCAAAACAGTAATGCTAAACCTTACTTGGTGAAATGTATCCACAGTGCAAGTCTGCAGTACAAGCTTTGATCCTGATGACATAATGTTATCATTGCTCTGACATCTAGTATAATACTGCAGACTGCTATTGTTGTCAATCCTATTACCCAGCAAGTTTAACCACTTGCTTACTGGCCACTTAAAATTTTCAGCTTTCATTGCTGTCGCACTTTGAATGACAATTGCATGGTCATACAACACTGTATCCAAATGAAGCTTTCTTTTGGTGGTATTTGATCACCTGTGCGATTTTACATTTTTTTAACAAAAAAAAAAAAGACTGAATAAAAAATAAAAATTTTGTTATAAAATTTTAAAACGGGTCATTTTTGTCCGTCATTGATGTGCGCTGATGAGGCGGCAGTGACGGGCACCAATAGGTGGCAGTGATGGACACTGATGGGTGGTAGTGATGGGCACTGATCAGTTATACTGATAGGCAGCCCTTCTAGGTGGCACTGATTGGCGCCACTGGTGGGCATTGATAGGTGGCACTTGTGGGCACTTTTAGGTGGCAATTATGAGGCAACTATGAGTCTCAGTGACTCGGTGATCACAGTGCGCTCAGCACGTGCCCTGTATGACGGCCTCCCGGGAATTCAAGTGGTTAAACACCCAGGCCACCAAAGTAGATGAATGGAAACATTCATGCTCAGTTTGGGGTATTAATGGCCCATTTCAGGGTTGAAACTTCTTTCCATTCTCCTCTCACCCATCCTATTAGGCAATCCCTATATATAGCTATACCCCCCCGAAGGAGCTGCTTTTGTTTGTTCAGTCCGTTACTCTGCCTCTCAACCCTAATAATAACAACCTCAGCTCCCTCTGGCACACCTGGCAATAGTGTAAGTGCAAGGACCAATGAGAAACACACACGTTATAAAACATAGAAATTGTGTTTACTGCAATATTTCTGTGGAAGAATAACAGACAGTAACAGTATATATGCAAGTAATCAACTAGAGAGCAATAACTGATATTTAAAGTGGTTGTAATTTCTCCCCCACAACTTTATCCCATCTGAATCGGCATAAAAAACCCTAATGAACACTGCTTGTAGATATCTCCTTACCTGCATAGTATTGTTGTAATCTTTTTTGTTCTTTGGAATGATGTCACTGAGCATGCCCATATCTCCCATGATTTACGGCACACTCTGTATGCTTGTCTATCTATGGCACAACAGTGAAATCCCACGAGACTGCATAATCACTCAGAGCTTACTCCTACACCCCATGTGACCATGTGACATCACATGGTGTGGAAAAATAGGCATCGGACAGCATTACTGCAGTCTTGTCAGCTGAAGCTGATAAGACTGACATAGGCAAACACTAGATAATCGGCACAAGTAAATACTATGAAATAAAACAAGTCAGCTATCAGCAGGGAAGCAGGGTTGCCATAGAAACTTTGGATTGAGAAGAAGGCTTAGTTAACCATAGAGGAAGTGCTCAATGTAAGGGCAGAAATACACTCCACTGTGGTCTCAGAAAACAATACTTAAGATGGCGCTGCCTAACCCCTGGAAACAAGTGTTTTCAAAGTTTCTTTAAACAATAAGTAATTTGTGATTTGGACTGGATTACAGTGACTATAGTTTGATAATTACTTATTATAATCGACTAAATGAAAAGAAGCATCAAAGTACTTCCTCTTTAAGAGCAATATAGCTTTCAATCCTATATTCAAGCTGCTTTCAGGGAAATCCAAACCTGAGAATGTCCCCAAGAGCAGAGACACACTTAAATGGTAAATAAAGCACAATATGACACTTTAAATTGGATTGGTGACCTTTACTCAGGTTGGCTCTGAGTCCAGGCAGCAGGGGAGGGCTGGCAACCTTAGGCCTGGAGGGGCAAGTCCATTCAAGTGGCCCATAGAACCGGTGGTGGCAAAGTGATGGAACGGGAAAACGGTCTCTAAGGATTTTCATGATCAAAAAGGTGGAGGCGGGGTGGGAGGACAATGTGGCCCTCCAGGGCCTGTGGGGGACTTGTACTACCATGGCCTCCAGGAACTAAACTACAAGCAAGTCCCTGTATGAATCCCTCAGAGCTGAGGACCTGTTCCCCCCCCCCCCCCCCCCGCAACTAGACAAACTACAAGTCCCAGCATTAACCCCTGAGATCTAAGGATGTAAGTATGTGTCCCCTTAGATCCCACAGGTTCATGCGCTCTGAGAGGTTTATGCTGGGACCTTTTAGTCCTTCACTTTTGGGGTGTTACATCCCAAAAATTAAAGGACTACAAGTCCCAGCATGAACCCTGGCTGAGATTTAAGGATGTGATCTCCTCCTCTGCTGCCGTCTCGTGTTCCCATGACACACATTTGTTCTAATTCATTCACTTCTCCCAACCTCACCTCAGGCAGCTTGACCATAGGATCTAATAGGCTTCAAAATAGGGTGGACTCGGAGCGCAGAGCATTGTGCTCAGAGCCCACCCAGGCGTGTTAGAAAAGCAAATAAATATTCGCTTTTCTGACACTGAACCGCCTCTCTGCCAATCAGGAAGAGTGGGTCTGATCTCCGTCACCTGATTAGCTGAAATTGGATTTCTAGCAGGAGGAAAAGCATGAACTAAGCATAGAGAACACAGGAGCTGCTGCCTGTCCCACAGCTCTCTGCCATCACTCGCTGCCTGACTCACCACCAAGAGGGGGTAAGTTCCAGTCAGACAACGGGCGACGTGGGGTGCTGGTTAAATGACAGGGGGGGGGGGTGCGTTCCGGTTCCTGAACTCTGGCTGTTTTGTGCTCTGGCCTGTTTTGACTACGTTTGTTGTTTTTACTTTTTATTATTAAACAAGTGTGATTTAACTGTACATCTGTCTCGGTCTGAGTTCATGGTTCCTGATAGACTTGGTTATTGTATGGGATAATTCCTTGATGGACTGTGGTACCTTTTTGTATCCTCTGCAAATAAAAATCATCTTAAAGCGGGAGTCCACCGGGACTCCGCGTTTTTTTTTTTTTTTTTAAAAGCCAGCAGCTACAAATACTGCAGCTGCTGACTTTTAAATAGTGACACTTACCTGTCCAGCGCGCCCGCGATGTCGGCACCCGAAGCCGATCGCTCGCTCGGCTGCCGGGTCCCGCCGCCATCTTGGGTATGGGAATCAGAAAATGGAGCCTTTCGGCTTCATTTCCCGGTTCCCTACTGCGCATGCGCGAGCCGCGCGGCGCAATGCAGACGGTCCCCGCTGCCTCTGGGAGCTGTGTGTTTCCCAGCAGGCAGCGGGGCACTTGCTGAAGGGGGCGGGCGCTTGCGGAACGTACGCCCCGTTCCGCAGAGAGCTAGCCCGGAAGTGGGTGCAGTTACCTGGATTATCCAGGTAACTGCACCCCCCTCCCCCCTGAAAGGTGCCGATTGTGGCACCGGAGGGGGGGGGGGGATTCCGATGAGCGGAGGTCCATTTTAGGGTGGACCTCCGCTTTAATTTGGAATTCAGCTTTGATAGTCACAAGGATACCATCAATTTTCTAGACCTTACTTTAACAGGCTGTGCAGCTCAGGGCTTAGTTACAACCTGTACCTATCGTAAGGCATGTGTGGCCAACTCCTTGCTTTTGGCTACTAGTTGTCATCCTGCAAACACCTAATGATCCATTCCTATGGGGAGGTCACCAGGGCCAGACACAACTGCTCCACTGCTGCTCGTAAGAAGGGTACTAGTAACAGTAAGAGCTCTAAAGACAGGAAAACAAGTTCAGTCACTTTTGTCACCACCTTCTCCTTGGAGTTTAACAAAATCTAAAATATTATACATAAATATCCATACTTTCCATGGATGGAGATTTGGCACCAATACTTATGGTGGTTTGCAGGTTTTCCAGCCGCCTTGCCAAAACACTAGGAGGATTTTTTGTCCACAAGCTTGTTTGAGTCACAGCAACATAAAAAAAACTAGGTTGAATACTGTGGCATCAACACCCTGTGATCAGAGCAGAGATCAGTGACGTGTCATACACAGCCACGCCCCTAGGACACACTTAACCCCTACACTGCCTCCTAGTGGTTAACTCCATTCACTGCCAGTGTCATTTACACAGGAATCAGTGCATTTGTATAGCACTGATTGCTGTATAAATGACAATGTTTCTAAAAATGTCTCAAAAATGTCCGTTGTGTCCACCATAATGTTGCAGTCATGATAAAAATCGCTGATTGCTGCCATTTAAAAAAATAATAATAATTATTAATAAAAAATGCCATAAAATTATCCCCTATAACTTTTGCGCAAACCAATCAATAATCGCTTATTGGGATTATTTTTTTTTATTTTTTTTACCAAAAATATGTAGAAGAATACGTATCGGCCTAAACTGAGAAAACAAATAGTTTTTTTTTGTTGTCGCTTTTTTTGTTTAATGCGCAAAAAATAAAAAAGGGATAATCAAAGAAAGCTCTATTTGTTGGGAAAAAAAGGATGTCAATTTTGTTTGGGTGCAATATCACACAACCGCGCAATTGTCAGTTAAACCGACGCAGTGCCGAATCTCAAAAAGTGCTCTGGTCAGGAAGGGGGTAAATTCTTCTGGGGCTGAATTGGTTAAGGATGCATGCACTGTACTGTCAACATTTGAGGATACCACAAGGATGGTGAGCAGTGACAGTGCATGCATCGGTGACACAATCCCTGTTGTATTCCTGCTGGAGTAGACTCCGTGTGGCATTATGGAGGCAAAGCAGCAGGAGGACTTCCTTTCCTCTCAAGGCCCACTTTATCCAGACACCATCATTTCTATGTCACAAAACACACAGGAGAAGTGAGGGGAGGAGGATGAGGATTCTGGCACTATCATAGGCTTCGAAGAAGAAGACCTGCGTCAATCTGTAAGCGATGGCTTTCCATCCCCAGGAACCTTGGGAGTAGAATGTGGCTGGGAGGTGGAAGTGTCAGGAACCATGAAACAGACAGAGACAGAAGTATAATCAAATCACACTTGTTTATTAATAAAAATAAAAAGGTAAATGGGAAAAAGCGTAGTTAAGAATAGCCAGAGACCAGTAGCCAGATCGGGTAGTCAGCCAGTCCAAAGTTCATAAACCAGATCGGGTAATCAGCCAGTCCTGACATCGGGGATCCAAGGAGAGCAACTGCAAGCATGATAGAAGCCAAGAGGGATGTCAGCAAGCAGTCTTGAAACAGCAGGAGATGGTTCCTTGTGATGTGACCAAACGTGAAGGCAATGGAGAAATGAGCTGGAAGGCTTTAAATAGGCAGGTCAGACGAGCATCATTGGGAACAGCTGGTAACTTTGGAGAGAGAAGAGAGCTGGCAATTAGCCCAGAGGAGGAAGGGCTAAGCCAGCCCTGACAGGAAGTTCCAGATGCTGTCATCCTGCGTGGCCCTGAGGAGTCTGCTTCTCAAGCCTCTGCAAATTTGAGGTGCATGGGCAACCTCATGCTTCAAAGCCTGCAAAAGAAGCCAAGAATACGTGGCATAAAAGAGAAGGACGATTACTGGTTGGCAACCCTCCTTGACCACCGTTATAAGGGGAAGGTCTCAGAACTCATCCCATCCCCACAGAGAGTGCAGAAGATAAAATCTCTTGAGAACACGTTAAAGAGGATTTTATTGAACATTTTTCCTGACTCCAGTAGTTTACAGTGTTGTGGAAAACGTAGTTTTGAGTCTTCTGTTGGTCAAGAGAGGAGTGTTGGAGAAGGCGTTCGCCTAAGTGAGGCATTTTGGAATTTTTTCTAGACATGATACAGATCTGACACTTTACAGGTCACATTTTGTACTATGCATGTTTACATTATTCAGTATGGGATGGTGACACATTTTTGACGTGCAAATGAAAGAGCATACCGTAAGTATCAGACTATTTGTACAATACCAAAAGACAATAATAAAAAGCGTTAAGTCAGCTTGTTCCCGCAAATCGCCGTAGCTCTATGACAGTCCATTTAACAGCTACAGCGGGTCCGCGCACGGCGCGGTGGGGAAGCGATCGCTCCACAGAGAGCCAGAATGAGAATCTCTCAATGTAAACAAACAGATCCCCATTCTGTCAGGGGAGTTCAGAGTGATCGTCTGTTCCTAGTGATTAGGAACAGCGATCTCTCTGTACTCCCAGTTAGTTCCCCCCCCCACAGTTAAAAACACCTCCCAGGGAACACATTTAACCCCCTTGATCACCCCCTATTGTTAACCCCTTCCCTGTCAGTGACATTTATACAGTAATCGGTGCATTTTTATAGTGCTGATCGCTGTATAAATGCCAATGGTCCCAAAAAAGTGTTAAAAGTGTCCGATCTGTCCGCCACAATGGCGCAATCCCGCTAAAAATCGCTGATCACCACCATTGCTAGTAAAAATAATAATAATAAAAATGTCATAAATCTAGTCCCTATTTTGTAGATGCGATTAACTTTTGTGCAAACCAATCAATATACGCTTATTGCGATTTTCCACAAAAATATGTAGAAAAATACACGTTGGCCTAAACTGATGAAGAAATTTAGTTTTTTTACATTTTTTGGGGGGATATTTATTATAGCAAAAAGAAAAAAAAATATTAATAATTTAATATTAATATACATTTTTTTTTTCAAAATTGTCTGTCTTTTTTTTTTTTTTTATTCATAGCGCAAAAAATAAAAACCTGCAGAGGTGATCAAATACCACCAAAAGAAAGCTCTATTTGTGGGGGAAAAAAAGGACAACATATTTGTTTGGGTACAGTGTTGCATGATGGCGCTATTGTCAGTTAAACTGACGCAGTGCCGTACGGCAAAAAATGGCCTGGTCATTAAGGGAGCAAATCTTCCTGTCCTTAAGTGGTTAAAAATTTTAAATATGAATTATGGTAAACCTTCACTGGGTTTCTCAATGGTTCATTTATGTTCATAATGTGGAATGTCAGTACAAGTGTAAATGACAAATGATTGTCAGGTGTTAAATGTCACAAGTAAACTATAGATGCAAAAATCATATAGAAGATAAACAGAAAAGAGCATGACAGACCTGATGAACCAGTTTCATCCTTTGGATGCATGGATTAAAACATATTTCAAAGTATTTTGAGCACCGCTCCCTTCTATTTGATACACAAATGTGCAGAATTTATTAGTTTTATATAAATAGTTAATTTGAAGGTGTCTCATTCATATAATTCAGGTGTTACATAAACATAACTAAGGCGGCAAATAGATGATGTGATTATCTTTCCTGTGTTCTGTCGAGAAGTGCCCGGTATGTACTGCGCATGCGATGTACGGAACAGCACAACAGCTGATTTGGCGATCAGCTGGGCTGACGTAACCAAGGCGCATGCGCACATCGTAGGAGGTATCTCGATGGGAGATACCATTTCACAGGCACAATTTTAACCTATACAAACAGCGGAGGAGATCGTAGTTCTCAGATTGTGCATCGCTGCTGCTGGAGGGTGGCTAGTGGCTGTGTTGAAGAGCTGGTTTTGTCTTTGTTGCAACCCGACCTATCACACAGGCAAAACCGTTCAACACAGCAAACCTGGACCATCAGCACACTGTAAAGCTGCCCCGCAACAGCGAGACACAATGTGAGAACTATGGACTCCCCCTGCTGTTTGTATAGGTTTCAATTAAGGCCGTGAAATGGTATCTCCCATCGAGAGATGCCTTCTACGATGTGCGCTTGTGCCCTGGTCACGTCACTCATGGGCAAATCAGATGACGTGCGGCTCCGTCCTGTGCATGCGCGTGGACTATTTAATGGGGGGCACTTCTTGACAGAATTAATGCAACCACCAATTTTAGGAAAGAAGATTGCTCGATTCCCCAATCAACACAGTCAGTGTTGATGGGGGAATGCATCCCGTGCAGGGAACCATCCCTGCCGGGAGAACACAATAATTATCGCTAGTGGCTATAGCCGCTGGCAATGACTGCATGCTAAAAATCCGACCGTACATTTTTATTTTCTCATGCTGTGGGGCTGTGCCCAGACTGCATAAGTTGACTGCTAATTTTTGGTTTTTGAAGAGCAGAGATATACTTACCTAATCCACTGATCCCCCAAGCACAAGACCATTTCCTGCCACTCCTGCACCCCCCCCCCCCATCCATGCTAGTGGTCTTGTGAATGGTCTGTTCCTGACATCATCATGCCCATAGACCAGCTCAGGACGTGCAGATACCAGGAACAGTCCATCGCTGGACATGGGGGAATGCAGTTTTCCAGAGGATCGAAAGACCGTATAGCTTTTCCTTGCGCCTCTAGACAAAACGAGCAGTTAACCCATGCAAGCCCCACTGCATGGGAGAATAAAACATTTTCATGGAGTTATGCTTTAAGCTAAGCATGTATCCTAATGATGGGAAGAGTCGAGTTTAGAGAAAGGAAGGAACTGCTCATGATACAACATCATCTTTTGAAACTTGTTGGAAGCGGTGTTATGGCATGAGCATATATGGTTGCAAATGGAACTGATCACAAGTGTTTTTCTTGTTGCTATAAGTACTGAAGGAAGCAGCTGAATTAATTCTGAAATAGGGATATAAGACCTGCTCAGATGTATGCAAATTCTGAAAAACTGATAGGATGGCACTTCACAATACAGACAGACATTGACCAAAAACTTATAGGAGTTGCTGGGCAGGCTCTAACTGGAAGGTAGGATGTTGGTTGTTGAATAAGGTGATAGGGCCTGCATTATTGGGTACTATGGGGGACAGGGTGTGGCAGTGGTGGGCTAATGGAAGGGAGGAGTCAGTTTAGGGCTAGTGCAAATCCTGGCAGCTATAAGAAGACATTTGCTGTTGCAAAAAGCTGCTGTCTCCCCCCCGAACTTTGAAGATGGAGGATGTTGAGAACCTGCTAGTGCAATTGCATGCTGCAGCACTGGTGAATGGCCCTCAGTGGCTGAATGCTCCAATAACCAGCATGCTGCAGGGATCAGGGAAGGTCCCAGCATCACCTGCCCCAGCTCGCATACTTGCAAGAAGGTCTCAGCCCAGAGATGACCCCTAGGGTGAGCCGCCGCTCTGGGAGCCTCATCAGAGACCCTTCGGCCCCTAAAAGCAAAAAGACAGACTCCTCTTACCTTGTGTCTATTCCTTGTGGGCGAGCTTACCGACTCAGAGGTGGGGGAAGACGTGACAGCGGATGTGGCATCACCAGGGCTCACCATGGATCTAGAGACACGGCTGTGCGGATGGAATCCCGAGACAGCCTGGTGAGTATGATGGTGTGTCTGTGCCTGTCACTCGTGGGGAGCAGCAGGGGGGCGGAGGGCCTGGTAGATGTACCCAGGGATGCTATACTGTCCAATGTCCTGAGGGCACTTGTGACAGGATACAGGGAGTTGATGGCGCAAGGGGTCGCAGGGGCGTTGTCCTCACAGATTGTTTCATCAGTTTCTGCCTGGATGATGGCGGGATAATCGGGATCAGCCATTGCTGGAGCAACCCTGTTGTCAATGGCGCCACCAACGGTGACACAGTCGGCAGCCGTGACAGATAGTGGAGACCCAGGGCTGGTGCAGCCTGCTAATTCGGCAGTATCGCATGTCGTTAAGGAAAAGGCTGCGGAGTCCCAAAAAGTGTGTGAAATTTTGAAGGGTGACATGTTAGGTATCTATTTACTGGGTGTAACTTCATCTTTCACATTGGGCTAACTTTACTGTTTTTTTTTTTTTTTTTTAAAGGACAAAATTGTTTTTTTCCAAAAAAAGTGTTCGAAAAATTGCTGCGCAAATACCGTGCGAGATAAATAGTTGCAACGACTGCCATTTTATTCTCTAGGGTCTTTTCGAAAAAAACATATATAATGTTTTGGGGTTCTATGTAATTTTCTAGAAAAAAAATTATGATTTTTTACATGTAGGAGAGAAATGTCAGAATTGCCCTGGGTGCTCTAGAAAGCCTGATGGTGCTCCCTGCATATTGGGCCTCTGTATGTGGCCACACTGTGTAAAAGTCTCACACATGGTATCGCCATACTCGGGAATAATAGCAGAATGTGTTTTGGTCAACATTGACAAGATGAATGCAGTATGTTATCAAAAAATACTGGAGGAACATTTGCATTCATCAGCCAGGAAGCTGTGCAAGGGATGTACTTGGACAATTCAACATGACAATGATCCAAAACACAAGGCAAAGTCTACCTGTCATTGGCTACAGCAGAAAAAAGAGTGAAGGTTCTGGAGTGGCCATCTCTGTCTCCTGACCTCAATCATTGAGCCACTCTGGGGAGATCTCAAACATGCAGTTCATGCAAGACAGCCAAAGAATTTACAGGAACTGGAGGCTTTTTGCCAAGAGGAATGGGCAGCTTTACCATCTGAGAAGATAAAGAGCCTCATCCACAAATACCACAAAAGACTTCAATCTGTCATTGATGTTAAAGGGGTCATACACGGTATTAAGAACGGGGGGTATGTAAACTTTTGAGCAGGGTCATTTGGATAGTTTCTGTTGTCAATATGATTTAAAAAGAGTAAACACAGTTGATTAATAAATGGCTTCAGCCAAACACTAAGGCCGCGTACACACGCGCGGACTGTTCGCCCAACTTTGTCCGTCCAACAGTTTCGGCAAACAGTCCGCTCAAACTTAGCATGGACGGACATGGCCACACACGACGGACGAACAGTTTGCTGAAACCGTGCGCGATGACGTGAACGGCACGTACGACGGGACGAAAAATACGACGTCCTATACACTGCATTATAGCTTTCGGCGTGAAAATCCTTTCTGAGCATGCGCGCAGCTTTGTTTGACGAACAAGCCTACACACGAGCGGACTGTTCGCTGAAACAAGGTTTCAGCGGACAGTTTTACGGAATTTCCGAAAAACCTTGTCCGTCAAACTGTCCGCTGAAACTGTCCGCTGAAAGCCCACACACGAGCGGACTGTCCGCCCAAACACTGTTCAGCGGACAAAGTTGGGCGAACAGTCCGCCCGTGTGTACGCGGCCTTACCATTAATGTTTTTGTTTTATCATTCATATTCTCTGAAAAATAGCCATGAAACCATAAATTCTGCCGGGGTATATAAACTTATGAGAACAACTGTATATGTCTCTTCAGCAACAAAAATCCTTCCTGCTCACGATTTTTTAAATAAGGGTTAAGTTCCATGTTAAACCCTTTTGATTTAAAGCTGAACGTCTTATTTTAAAATCATTTAGAAATGTAAATTAAAAATCATTGTGTTGGTGTACAGGGCCATAATAGGAAGGTTGTCACTGTCAAAAATTAACCTAATTGTATTTGTTACTTAGTACTTATTGATAGGTTACATTACCAGAGTGAAATGTAAAACTACTGTCAATATCTTTCTAAATATATTTTGCCGCAGTAAGTATAAAAAAAAAAAATAATGTGGGAGCAAAGTGCGTTGTTGTTGTTTTTATTATTGAAAACCGCCTATTTCTTGGCAGAGAAAGCTGACAGCCTTATTTGGGATCTTCGAGAAAAGGGAGAATAACTCAGCAGCCAGGGCTGGACTGGGACAAAAATTTGGCCCTGGACTTCATCCAGACTGGCCGACTTTAATTTTGAGTGTCCCCATCAGCACCCCCCTTACATCAGAGTGTCCCCATCAACACCCCCTTAAATCAGAGTGGTCCCCAACAGCACCGCCCTTACATCAGAATGTCCCCATCAGCACCCCCTTTCATCAGTATGGTCCCCATCAGAACCCCCATACATCAGAGTGGTCCACAACAGCGTCCCCCTTACATCAGAGTGGTCCCCATCAGCACCTCCTTCACATCAGCGTGGCCCCATCCGCACCCCGTTATATCAGAGTAGTCCCATCAGTACCCCCTTACATCAGGTGTTACTCTTCTCCTTCCCCTTCAACGTGTACTCACAGCTCTCCAGAATGAAGGCAGCTTCTCTTCCTCTGCTGATCTCCCCCTGCAGGCTGGAGGGAGTAGAACGCCTAATCCTCACTCCAGCGAGTGTCGGCAGCTGCTCCTTGGTGCAAAGAATTACCGCTCTAAGGTAATGACTTCTCCCAAAACAGCTGTCTCCACAATCCCACAGGGTGCTGGCTCTGTTTGCAACAGGAACTGAAGTAGAAAAGATGTAGCTGGATAGCCGCACTCCGAATTATTCAACTTTATTTCAAAAATGTAATTAAAATCATAGCATCTAGGCTGGTAAACAGACTAACTGCACAGCCGCTGACATGTTTCACACCGGACACGGTGCTTAGTCATAGCTAATGAGCAGAATATACATACAGAGCTATGTACACACACACAAGCAATTAGACAAATGAATAAAATATGTGTATGACAAGATAGCAATTAAGGAAACACCTGTGAACATCCAAAGTCTGAAGATTAACATTTAAATGGATGAAAGCTGCTCCTTGGTGACAGGAATGAAATCGCGATCATTGCTATCAGTGAGGAGCGGCTCCAGGACTGCGCTTAACCGGCCCACTGAGCCATCGGCCTACTAGGAAACTCCCGGTAGTCCTGTTGGCCAAGACATGCCTGTCAGCAGCTGAAAGGGGTTCAATTAATAGTTCAACATTTCAAACAATGTGATATGTTCTACATGTATCCTGTTTTGTGATATGTATATTGTTCCTTGTACCTTGCTTATATATGGCAGTATAAAAATCTCATTAAAAACATCTCAATCGGATCACTCAACATCTTCAACATTTCATTCAAAAGATCACTTGGGATCTCACCCATCTCTTAAGGCAGCCATAGATGGATCGAATCTCAGCTGGTTCAGCAGGGATCGGCGGAGGTTTGGTTTGCTGGTTGTACCCAAGTCAATCCAGTTCAACCAGCCTGTCAGATTTTTTTACATGTGATTACTACCAGAAAATATAGCCACTAGCAATAATCAGTGTTCTGCTGCCTGGGAAGATAGAAAAACGTAAAAAAAGAAAAGAAAAAAAAAGCACTGTATATATAATTAAAAAAATTGGGGCAGACTCAATGGACCACTTGGTCTTTTTCCTGCCATCGCTCTTCCATGTATCTGTGCTTCACCCAACAGATCACTCAACATCTCACCCATAAGATCACTCAACAGATCACTCAACCAGTGTTAATTTTGGCAGCAAATTTCCATTTAGTTTTAGTCTTAGGATTAAAATGGCATTTTAGTTTTAGTCCTATTTTAATCTTCTGCAATTGTTTTAGTTTTATTTAGTTGACTAAATCTCCAGTACATTTTAGTCGACTAAAATGAATTTTAGTAGTCTAAAATCTAATGGGTGTAATAAAATTTTAATGCATTCGTTAACCTCATTATATATTGCTGGAGTGAAACATTTAATGTTATTTTTTATGGTGTTGAGGTGTGAACATACAATACAGGCCAGTATTCATTTTTAAGTCAAATTTCAATTTAGTTTTAGTCATAGTCTTTTGACTAAAATGGCTTTTTAGTCTTAGTCATATTTTAGTCATCTCAACTGTGTTAGTTTTAGTCTTATTTTAGTTGACTAAAATAGTATTGTTTTAGTCTACAAAATTAACACTCAATAACTGAAAGCTGACATTTACCTCTGTCACTGCAAATAGAAACCCCCTTTAACCACAAAGAATTCTTTCATAAAACAAACTTCCTAGCACTTTTTTTATTACCACTTTATATTTATAGACTACATTTTCGAAAACACAAAAAGAAAAAGAAGACCTTGTTTTCAGTTTCTACTGTACAGTACATTTTCCACTAGTACATACCACTATTTTTATGAAGAAAAAAAAATAAACAGACTGATATGACCAAGGGTCATGGGTATTGCAGATCACGCTCTACTGGGCTCCTATAACGTGGAGTCTAGTCATCTGGTAAAGGCACGGTGGAAGGTGCACTCCGGGTCTTTATACAATACTGTTGAAACACGGACATCTAGGATATTTTTACTTATTTTGGATTTCTAAGTGAACTGATCATTGATATTTCGGATTCCTTTGTGGACTGATTATTACACATATACAGTATCGCACAAAAGTGAGTACACCCCTCATATTTGTGTAAATGTTTTATTATATCTTTTCATGTGATAACGCTGAAGAAATGACACTTTGCTACAATGTAAAGTAGTGAGTGTACAGCTTGTATAAAAGTGTACATTTGCTGTCCCCTCAAAATAACTCAACACACAGCCATTAATGTCTAAACGGTTGATAACAAAAGTGAGTACACCCCTAAGCGAAAATGTCCAAATTGGGCCCAAAGTGTCAATATTTTGTGTGGCCACCATTATTTTCCAGCACTGCCTTAATCCTCTTGGGCATGGAGTTCATCAGAGCTTAACCCGTTCCCACTGGAGTCCTCTTCCACTCCTCCATGACAACATCATGGAGTTGGTGGATGTTAGAGACCTTGCGCTCCTCCTTCAATTTGAGGATGCCCCACAGATGCTAAATAGGTTTTAGGTCTGGAGAAATGCTTGGCCAGTCCATCACCTTTACCCTCAGCTTCTTTAGCAAGGCAGTGGTTGTCTTGGAGGCATATTTGGGGTCATTATCATGTTGGAATACTGACCTGCAGCCCAGTCTCCGAAGGGAGGGGATCATGCTCTGCTTCAGTATGTCACAGTACATATTGGCATTCATGGTTCCCTCAATGTACTGTAGCTGCCCAGTCCTGGCAGCACTCATGCAGCCCCAGACCATGACACTCCCACCACCATGCTTGACTGTAGACAAGACACACTTGTCTTTGTACTCCTCACCTTGTTGCCGCCACACACACTTGACACCATCTGAACCAAATATGTTTATCATGGTCTCATCAGATCACAGGACATGGTTCCAGTAATTCATGTCCTTAGTCTGCTTGTCTTCAGCAAACTGTTTGTAGGCTTTCTTGTGCATCATCTTTAGAAGAGGCTTCCTTCTGGGACAACAGCTATGCAGGTCAATTTGATTCAGCTTGCAGCATATGGTCTGAGCACTGACAGACTGAACCCCCACCCCTTTAACATGTGCAGCAATGCTGACAGGACTCATGTTTATTACCCAATGCTAAGCACATGTACTCAACTTCCTTGGTTGACCATGGCGAGGCCTGAGTGGAACCTGTCCTTTTTAAACCGCTGTATGTGGTCTTGACCACCTTGCTGCAGCTCAGTTGCAGGGTCTTGGCAATCTTCTTATAGATTAGGCCTTCTTCATGTAGTGCAACAGTTCTTCCTTTTTTTTTTTTTTTTTTAGATCCTCAGAGAGTTCTTTTCCATGAGGTGCCATGTTTAACTTCTAGTGACCAGTATGAGAGAGTGAGCGCAATAACACCAGATTTAAAACACCTGCTCCTCATTCACACCTGAGACCTTGTAATACTAGGAGTCACATGACACCGGGGAGGGAAATGGGCTAATTAGGCCCAATTTGGACATTTTCACTTAGAGGTGTACTCACTCTTGTTGCCAGTGGTTTAGACATTAATGGCTGTGTGTGGAGTTATTTTGAGGGGAAAGCAAATTTATACTGCTATACAAGCTGTACACTCACTACTTTACATTGTAGCAAAGTGTCATTTCTTCAGTGTTGTCACATGAAAAGATATAGTAAAATATTTTCAAAAATATGAGGGGTGTACTCACTTTTGTGACATACTGTATATACTCACTATATATATTTATGTTAGCGCAGCAATCTTTAGTTTTTATTGCAGATTACAGCAAGACATATACTAGCCATAATCATAAAGTTTATGGTGCTGCCATGAAAATCTAAGCATATCATACAGACTTTTGGCAAACATTAAAAAAAAATAAAGCATTTAAGAGTTCAATTAACCCTTTATCATTTTCCCTTGGCCTCATCTGAGAGCAGTTATTGGAAAGTGGATTGGGCCTGAGCAGTATTGCTCTTGCATTGTTAACCTTTTGCTGCCCATGTGACATCCTTGTGAAGCAGCAAAGAGGGTGGGCTTTAACATCCAAAGGCCACACATAGGTTTCCATGGGCAGCCTAGGTTTCTCTGTTGAGACTGCGCCCACTGCGCACTTCCATGCAAGACAAAGCAACAGGTTCCCTTTAATGGCAGGCCATAGCTCCTGCACATACTTAACTTTCTTTCACACAGCACCATTGGGCTTCCAGTAGTGACGGAAATGTGTAAGCTCTAAGCTGCAAGTTGGTGCTTACGGAGGGCTGAGAACTTTCCTGCCGTCCCCATGTGGCCATTCTGAGTGACTAAGTGGTCAATTGCCAAGTGCCGTTGCCATCATGTGGAAGGAAGGGGGGTGAATCATGTGCTTCCCCCAAATCCAGAAGAACCAGGTGCTTTATTTGCTTCCAGAGGATGAACAGAGTTGATGTTGAAGGATGGAAAATAATTATAAGCTGTTAACAGGGCCACCATTAAAGTCAAATACTAAAATAGAAAAAACTGCGCTAAACCCAAAGAAATATATCAGAAAAAAGCAGCACACACTCAAACAAAGTTCAAAAATTCAAGAGCAAAAAGAAAGTGTAGCGCTAATTGCTGCAAACAATATATCAAAGTACTCAAACAGTGATGATATGATAAAATGGTGAATACTGCAAAAAAAATAATAATAATAATAACAATGAAGTGTCAATGTGCTCAGACAGTGACAATGTGTAAATAACAGCAGTATATGCAATGCTTATCCCAGATCAGAAATCAGTGTATATAAACAAATATACATGCATAAACTAGGGGATAGCCCACGATGATATTAAAATAAAAAGTCCCACACAGTGAATAGTCCAATCAAGTGATCAGTAAGCCCTTGTACACACGGTTGGAGATTCCGACGGAATGTGTCCAATCGGACCGTTTTGTCGGAGTATCCGACGGACCAAGTTTTCCAACTTGTTGGTAAAATTTTCCGACAAAATGCTCCGATCAGACATACTCCGATCATGTGTAGAGAATTTCCGATCGGACAAAGTGCCACGCATGCTCAGTTTAACCACTTTCAGACCGGACCATTTTGCTGGTAAATGACCAGAGGTCTTTTTACACTTTGGCACTGCGCTGCTTTAACTGGTAATTGCGCGGTCATGCAATGTTGTACCCAAACGAAATTTGCGTCCTTTTCTTCCCACAAATAGAGCTTTCTTTTAAAGGTATTTGACTGACTCTGCGATTTTTATTTTTTGCGATATAAACGTAAAAAGACCGCAAATTTTGAAAAAAAATGATATTTTCTACTTTTTGTTATTAGAAAAATCCAATAAACTCAATTTTAGTCATACATTTAGGCCAAAATGTATTCAGCCACATGTCTTTGGTAAAAAAAAAGTCAATAATTGTATATTTATTGGTTTGCGCAAAAGTTGTCACATCTACAAACTAAGGTACATTTTCTGGAATTTACGCAGCTTTTAGTTTATGACTGCCTATCTCATTTCTTGAGGTGCTAAAATGGCAGGGCAGTACAAAACCCCCCCAAATGACCCCATTTTGGAAAGTAGACACCCTAAGGAAATTGATAAGAGGCATGTTGAGCCCATTGAATATTTTATTTTTTTGCCGCAAGCGATTGAATAATGACAAAAAAAAAAATTTTTTTTTTTTTTTACACAAAGTTGTCACTAAATGATATATTGCTCACACATGCCATGGTTATATGTGGAATTGTACCCCAAAATACATTCTGCTGCTTCTCCTGAGTACGGGGATACCACATGTGGTCGACTTTTTGGAAGCCTAGCCGCGTACGGGGCCCCGAAAGCCAAGCACCGCCTTCAGGATTTCTAAGGGCATACATATGTCATTTTACTCCTCACTACCTATCACAGTTTTGAAGGCCATAAAATGCCAAGATGGCACAAAACCCCCACAAATGACCCCATTTTAGAAAGTAGACACCCCAAGCTATTTGCTGAGAGGCATGTTGAGTCCATGGAATATTTTATATTTTGCCACAAGTTGCGGGAAAATGACAAACTTTATAAATTTTTCACAAAGTTGTCACTAAATGATATATTGCTTACACATGCTATGGGCATATGTGAAATTACACCCCAAAATAAATTCTGCTGCTTCTCCTGAGTACGGGGATACCACATGTGTGGGATTTTTTGGGAGCCTAGCCGCGTACGGGGCCCCGAAAACCAAGCACCGCCTTCAGGCTTTCTAAGGCCGTACATTTTTAATTTCACGCCTCACTACCTATTACAGTTTTGAAGGCCATAAAATGCCAAGATGGCACAAAACCCCCACAAATGACCCCATTTTAGAAAGTAGACACCCCAAGCTATTTGCTGAGAGGCATGTTGAGTCCATGGAATATTTTATATTTTGCCGCAAGTTGCGGGAAAATTACAAACTTTTTTTTTTTTTTTTTTTTTTTCACAAAGTTGTCACTAAATGATATATTGCTCACGCATGCCATGGGCATATGTGAAATGACACCCCAAAATAAATTCTGCTGCTTCTCCTGAGTACGGGGATACCACATATGTGGGACTTTTTGGGAGCCTAGCTGCGTACGGGGCCCCAAAAGCCAAGAACCGCCTTCAGGCTTTCTAAGGGCGTAAATCTTTGATTTCACGCCTCACTACCTATTACAGTTTTGAAGGCCATAAAATGCCAAGATGGCACAAAACACCCACAAATGACCCCATTTTAGAAAGTAGACACCCCAAGCTATTTGCTGAGAGGCATGTTGAGTCCATGGAATATTTTATATTTTGCCGCAAGTTGCGGGAAATTTACAAACTTTTTTTTTTTTATTTTTTTTTTCACAAAGTTGTCACTAAATGATATATTGCTCATGCATGCCATGGGCATATGTAAAATGACACCCCAAAATAAATTCTGCTGCTTCTCCTGAGTACGGGGATACCACATGTGTGGGATTTTTTGGGAGCCTAGGTGCGTACGGGGCCCCGAAAGCCAAGAACCGCCTTCAGGCTTTCTAAGGGCGTAAATCTTTGATTTCATGCCTCACTACCTATTACAGTTTTGAAGGCCATAAAATGCCAAGATGGCACAAAACCCCCACAAATGACCCCATTTTAGAAAGTAGACACCCCAAGCTATTTGCTGAGAGGCATGTTGAGTCCATGGAATATTTTATATTTTGCCACAAGTTGCGGGAAAATTACAAACTTTTATTTTTTTTTCACAAAGTTGTCACTAAATGATATATTGCTCACACATGCCAGGGACATATGTGAAATGACACCCCAAAATAAATTCTGCTGCTTCTCCTGAGTACGGGGATACCACATGTGTGGGACTTTTTGGGAGCCTAGTCGCGTACGGGGCCCCGAAAACCAAGAACCGCCTTCAGGATTTCTAAGGGTGTAAATTTTGGATTTTACACCTCACTACCTATCACAGTTTTGAAGGCCATAAAATGCCAAAATAGCACAAAACCCCCCAAAATGACCCCATTTTGGAAAGTAGACACCCCAAGCTATTTGCCGAGAGGCATGGTGAGTATTTTGCAGCTCTCATTTGTTTTTGAAAATGAAGAAAAAAAAAAATAATGTATATTTTTTTTCTTTTTTTCAATTTTCAAAACTTTGTGACAAAAATGAAGGTCTGCAAAATACTAACCATACCTCTCGGCAAATAGCTTGGGGTGTCTCCTTTCCAAAATGGGGTCACTTGGGGGGATTTTGTGCTATCTGGGCATTCCATGGCCTCCGAAACTGTGATAGGCAGTGAGGAATGAAATCTAAAATTTACACCCTTAGAAATCCTGAAGGTGGTGCTTGGATTTTGGGGTACCGTACGCGGTTAGGCTCCCAAAAGGTCTCACACTTGTGGTATCCCCGTACTCAGGAGAAGCAACAGAATGTATTTTGGGGTGTAATTTTACATATAACCATGGCATGTTTGAGCAATATATCATTTAATGACAACTTTGTGCAAAAAAAAAAAAAAAAATAATAATAATGTATTTTTTCCACAACTTTTGTCAAAATATAAAATATTCCATGGACTCGACCTGCCTCTCAGCAAATAGCTTGGGGTGTCTACTTTCTAAAATGGGGTCATTTGGGGGGGTTTTGAACTGTCCTGGCATTTTATGCACAACATTTAGAAGCTTATGTCACACATCACCCACTCTTCTAACCACTTGAAGAAAAAGCCCTTTCTGACACTTTTTATTTACATGAAAAAATATTTTTTTTTGCAAGAAAATTACTTTGAACCCCCAAACATGTAGTGTTTTTTTAAAGCAAAAGCCCTACCGATTAAAATGGTGGGTGTTTCATATTTTTTTTTCACACGGTATTTGCGCGGCGATTTTTCAAACGCATTTTTTGGGGAAAAAACACACTTTTTTTTATTTTAATGCACTAAAAATCACTATATTGCCCAAATGTTTGATGAAATAAAAAATATGATCTTAGGCCGAGTACATGGATACCAAACACGACATGCTTTAAAATTGCGCAGAAACGTGCAGCGGCGACAAACTACGTACATTTTTAAAAGCCTTTAAATGCCTTTACAGGTGACCACTTTAGATTTACGGAGGAGGTCTACTGCTAAAATTAGTACCCTCGATCTGACCTTCGCGGTGATACCTCACATGCATGGTGCAATTGCTGTTTACATATGCCACCAGACCAACGCTTGCGTTCCGCGTTGCGCCTTAGCAGGGGGGGACAGGGGTGGTTTTTTTTTTTTTTTTTTTTTTTATTATTTATTTTGCTTTTTTATTTTTTTTTTAAACTGTTCCTTTCATTTATATATATTTTTTTATGATTTTTATTGTTATCTCAGGGAATATAAATATCCCCTATGATTGCAATAGGTAGTGACAGGTACTCTTTTTTAAAAAAATTAGGGTCTATCAGACCCTAGATCTCTCCTCTGTCCTCAAAGCATCTGACCACACCAAGATCGGTGTGATAAAATGCTTTCCCAATTTCCCAATGGCGCTGTTTACATCCCGCAAAATCTAAGTCATGAAATGCTCGTAGCTTCCGGTGTCTTAGGCCATAGAGATGATTGGAGCCATTCTGGTCTCTGATCAGCTCTATGGTCAGCTGGCGGAACCACCGGCTGCATTCTCAGGTTCCCTGTTGGGACAGGAGAGCCTGAGAAAACCATGGAAGATGGTGCGGGGGGGGGGGACATTCCCTCCCACTGCTTGTAAAAGTAGTCTAGAGGCTAATTAGCCACTAGGATTGCTTTTACATAAAAGCCGACCGCTGGCTGAAAAGAATGATACCAAGATGATACCTAAACCTGCAGGCATCATTCTGGTATAAGCACTCAAAGTCCCGCAACATACCAGTATGTTGCTGGAACTGGTTGGGCATATATTGTATTTTTTTTTTCATGCAGCCTGTGGGCTGAACGAAAAAAAAATATTGATCGGTGGGCATGCCCACCATTAGATACCACCCTTCATCCACCCACTTTCTAATGGTGGGCATACATGCACCATTTATATATGCCGAAGCATGGGGGCATCCTCCCGCAAAAGGTAGGAGCAGATCGTTCCTCCACCCCGTATGCCCCCATGCTTCGGCATATATGCTCTTTTTTAACTGTGGTGGTGAAATCACCCCCGACAGTGCTGGAGTCGCGGCTTTATGTATCGTGGGAGCAAACGCTGTTGCTGTCAAGATAAATAAATCCGCTCTGCAGCAGAATGGCGTACCTGCTAAGCAAATGATGGTTAACAATAAAACAAAGTAACATTACAGTATAACAGTAGGACTTACCATACCTGCAAAGCAAATACAAAAAAAATCGCAAAAAATAACACATTTAACACAATCTGTGCCTAAAATATATATATGCCGAAGCATGGGGGCATCCTCCCGCAAAAAAGTTATGCCGCGTACATACATTCAAACTTTTCCACGGGCAAGCCCTCCGTCGGAATTTTGACTGTATGTACGCGGCATTAGGAGCAAAATCGATCCTCCACCCCTTATGCCCCCATGCTTCGGCATATATGCTCTTTTTTAACTGTGGTGGTGAAATCACCTCCGACAGCGCTGGAGTCGTGGCTTTACATATCGTGGGAGCAAACGCTGTTGCTGTCAAGATAAATAAATCCACGCTACAGCTGAATGGCGTACCTGAAAACAAAAAATGGTTAACAATAAAACATTGCAGAATAGAATACAGTACAAAGGAGCAGAACAATAGAGAGAGAATAGAGAGCGAGAGAGAACAATAAAACGACAACTATTTTTGGTTTTTTTATTTTATATTTTTTTTGGTTTTTTTGGTTTTTTTACTTTTTTTTTTTTTTTTTTTTTTAACACTTTTTTTTGTAACTTTAACACTTTTTCTGTTGTAACGGTTCCAGCGGTTTGGGTCTCTCAAAATGTGATGGCATCTTGGGAGACCCTGTGAACGTGTGCCTAGCTTGTGCAATGCTGTACCCTGCGCTAATACTCAACTAGTTCATGGTAGCGTTCAAAACACTCACCCTGACAAAGACCAGGATTGTCAGGACAGCGGGGACAATAAGAACGGGTGTCACGCCTAAATCCGCGCTTGCTACAGACACGACATCTTTTTTGGGGGGCTCGTTGGGTAGGGGTACTCGGGATGACATAAGAATAATGCCTCTCATGCAGCCGGCTTACTGCATCTGGTAGGGGAAGGTGAGGTGGAGCACCGTCTGGATACAGAAGGGCTCTGACGATATCCTCCTGGAATTTGAGGAAGGATCCAGTCCGTCCTGAAGCTTTGTGTAGTACATAAGCATTCAGTATAGCCAATTGGAATAAATAAACAGACACTTTTTTGTACCAGCGTCTGGACTTACGGGCAACTAGATACGGCGCCAACAACTGGTCATTGAGGTCCACCCCTCCCATGTTAAGGTTATATTTGTGGACACAGAGGGGTTTCTCCACAACACCAGTCGCCGTAGAAATTTGGACCGTCGTGTCTGCATGAAGGGAGGTAAGAACGAAAACATTCTTATTATCCCTCCACTTCATAGCGAGCAAATTATTACTGCGCAAGCAGGCTCTCTCCCCCAGCCTAAGACGGGACTCTACAAGCCGCTGGGGAAAGCCCCGGCGATTAGGTCGCACGGTGCCACATGCTCCAATCTGCTGATCAAACAAGTGACTAAAGAGTGGCACGCTTGTGTAATAATTGTCCACGTACAAGTGGTACCCCTTTCCGAATAAGGGTGACACCAAGTCCCACACTATCTTGCCAGCGCTTCCTATGTAATCAGGGCAGTTCTCCGGCTCTACGTGACTATCTCTTCCCTCATAAACCATGAAACTACGTGTATAGCCTGTGGCCCTGTCACAGAGCTTATACATCTTGACCCCGTATCTGGAACGCTTGTTGGGGACGTATTGTTTGAAGGACAAGCGACCAGAAAATTTAATCAGGGACTCATCAACGCAGACAACTTGATCGGGAGTAAACAAGGCTGCAAAACGTTGGTTGAAGTGGTTTATGAGGGGCCGAATTTTGTAGAGCCGATCATACTCAGGGTCTCCACGAGGACGACAGAGTTCATTGTCGCTGAAGTGCATGAACCGCAAAATCATCTCGTATCGTGCCCTGGACATGGAAGCAGAGAACACGCGCATATGGTGAATTGGGTCAATGGACCAATATGACCGCAACTCACTCTTTTTGGTTATGCCCATGTTGAGGGAGAGGCCCAGAAAGATTTTAAATTCGGAAACCGTAACTGGTTTCCATTGTCTGGCAAGGGCGGACTGGGGAATAGTGGCGATGTGTTGAGCAGCGTACAAATTGGTTTGGTCCACAATAGATCTAAAGAGATCTTCGGTGAAAAACAGTGAGTAAAAGTCAAGTGTCGTAAAATCAACTGTTTCCACGTTAATGCCAGGTTGGCCAGTGAATGGGGGAAGTACGGGTTCTGCAGAAGTGGTGGGCACCCAAATAGGATTGGCGAACTCTGCAGGAAGGGCACTATGGGTACGACGGGCCTGTCTTTGTCTTCTTCTTGGTGGCAGCGGGACACTACTTGTGCTTGCCACCTCGCCAGCTTGAACTGCACTTATGGGACTCGCCACGTCACCACGTGTTACTGCAGTGCTGGATGTAGGTCCAGGGTGTACTAGGCCGCTGGTGCTTGCCAGTTCACCAGAAGGTTGAGCGGCTCTAGTACGTCTCTGCTCCATACGAGTGACCTGCGGTTCCTGCACCTCAACAACAGAATACATACGGGATTGGGCACACCTGTTCTTAACAGCGGCCTCATCTCCGTCGTCAGAGCTATCTGTCATGGAGCCGCTGTCCTCTACAGGATCGTATTCTGAGCCTGAATCTGACAGATGAGTGACGTCCTCTTCACTATCTGTCATGCTCAGAAACGTGTAGGCCTCATCACTAGTGTACCTTCGCTTTGCCATTTTGGGCTCTAAATTTAGGGGTACACTAGTGAGACTCACAGGTAAAAAAGCACCTAGCCTGTCAGCGACTGTTTCAAAACGCTACAAAAAAAACTGTTAGCGATCGCAGGGATCAAGCCTGACTCTGCGAACGCTGCAGTTATGTGTGTTGTGTTTTGTAAGTGACAGTGATCGATCGATACTGCACTTGGGTGGGCTGGGCTGGGCTTGGCGGAGGGGCTAAACGCAGGTGCTAGCGGGTATCTGGGCTGATCCCGCTAACAATGCGTTTTGGGAAACCTAAAATGCTGGCAACGCTAATATATATCTGATCAGATACTATATTACTAAGGGAGGTGTATGCTTTGCGCGTGGGTGTTAGCGGTACTGGCACTAACCTGACGCTGGGGCGACGCAGGCCTTATCTGACCCTAAAAAACTTATATCACCCGCCGGGTGATCAGGGGGTTAAACCTTTATTAGGTAATAAATGGCGGGTGCCCTGAAACAAAAAAATATAACTAACCAACCAGCGTCACCTGTAACAGTTATATGGTGATCACTGGTGAAAGGGTTAACTGGGGGGCAATCAGGGGGCTATGCGGTAGTATATGGGGGTCCCTGACGCTATAAAAAGCTGCGGCGAACCCAAATACTTACCTGCCTATCTAGCGTCACCTGTGACACTAATACAGCGATCAGAAAAAAATCGCTTATTAGTGACACTGGCGACGGGGGGTGATCACGGGGTTAAACCTTTATTGGGGGGGTTAGGGGGGCACCCTAGAGCTAAAGGGGGCTAGCCCTAACTGCCCTAACAGTTATTACAGTCACAAATGACACCAATGCAAAAAAAAAATAAAAAAAAAAAAAATAAAAAAAAATGCACTTGGTGTCACTGTGACTGGGGGGGGCAGGGGTGATTGGGGGGTGATTGGGGGGTGATCAGGGGGGTGAAAAGTGTGCCTGGCGTGTTCTACTGTTAGTGTAGTGTTAGGTGCAACTCACCGATCCTCTCTCCTCGGTGCCGGAACGAAAAAGACCGACACGAGGAGAGAATACATCACTTCCTCTCCTGTGTTTACATTACAGGAGAGGAAGTGATGTCACGGGGGATTTTCATTCGTCGGGAGCGATCGCGAGGGGGTGGCCATGAATGAATGGCCGTCCCCTCGTCCGGGATCGCTCCCGAACGAAAACCGACCGCCGCAGGCACCGGGCGGGGGCCCGATCGGGCCCCCGACCCGCGGGAGGCAAATCACGTACATGTACGTGCTTATGCCTGCCCGTGCCATTCTGCCGACGTACATCGGCGTGCGGCGGTCGGCAAGTGGTTAAATTCCTACACCAAAGCTATTGGCTACTAGCGTGAACGTAGTCCCATCGTAACGAAATAACGTCATCACGTCGGATTTTCTGACAACTTTGTCCGACCGTGTGTATGCAACAGTTTCGGACAAAATCCGACGGACAAAATCCGACGGACAAAATCCGACGGATTTGGTTGTCGGAATCTCCGACCGTGTGTACAAGGGCTAACTCAATCGCCCAAAATTGTAGTCAGAGTGAGTCTTGAATCAATCTCGGTAGCTTCACAGGTGGAAATCAGATAGAGAGATAAAACACTCTTACCAGATAAGTTGGATACAAGTACCATACGGCAATGTATCATACAGGCTTGAAGTGCTAGAACCACTAGCACACAGGGAGGACGGAGCCAGACGATCCAGGCTACAAGGCGGCCATCATGGAGAGCAGCGCCCATCCACACCAAATGTCTTGTGATGAAAATGTCTCAGCGAAGGTTCCAGAATGGCTCAGAACAATCCCATGGTGTAAAAAACAAAAAGGCAAAGAACGCCAATTTAAAGTCACTAAAGGATCTCACTGAAATTTTCATCCAAGCACTTGGCACCTTAATACACAATTACATATGTTCTAACCTCTTCCTGCCCAGCCCCAACATCCCTTTGGCTGGGCTATTATGCCTAGGGGGCACGACTGATTGCTTGCTCACAGTGGTCACATGATGGGGAGCTGGTCTTGCTGCCCCCGATCTTTACTAGAGACCGAGTATTGTCCATGACAGCTCAATCACTCTCAAGCACACTCTCAGCACAGAAACCTCTACAGTCCATGGATGCTTATGTGCATCAAAACTCACCCTCTTTGCCGCCGCACATACTGTATGTGTTACAAGGTGTGGTTAGTAGTTCTAAATTGCAATAGATACCTTTTTATATAATCATTCTATTTTTCTCTTGGTGCTCTTCCTGTAGAGGTTCCAGTTTAATGCCCCATACACATGGTCGGAAATTCAGACGGAAAAAATTCGATCGGATTATGTTGTCGGAAAATCCGATCGTGTGTGGGCTCTATCAGACTTTTTCTGGCAGAGTTTCCGATGGAAAAAGTTTGAGAGCTGGATCTAAAATTTTCCAACAACAAAATCCGATCAGACTTTTTACGATCGTGTGTAGAGAATTCCGACGCACAAAGTGGCACATATGCTCAGAAATTTTTTTGAGACAAAAGCTATTGGCTACTGGCCTCTACATAGTCCCATCGTACGTTTTGTACGTCACCTCGTTCCGAACGATCGGATTTTCCATCAACTTTGTGTGACTGTGTGTATGCAAGACAAGTTTCAGTCAAAATCCGTCGTAAAACTTTAGAAGGATTTTGTGATCGGAATGTCCGACCGTGTGTATGGGGCATAAGAGTACGAGTAGTGCATGTGAATCTTAATCCCACCACACTTCTCATCAAGCACTGTTGGCATTCATATTGTGCATAGTTGGCTAGATAATGTATTTATGCTGGTACCTACCTCAAATTGAGTATTTTGCTGTGCTTTTAAATCGCTTTTAAGGTGCTTTGGAAGCGCTGCCCATTCATTTCCATGGGCAGGGGCATTTTTGGAGCGCCCCCAAACCTGCCCCAAAGATGCTGCTTGCAGGACTTTTTTCTTTTACTGTCCTGCACGTGCACCGCCCCAGTGTGAAAACACACATTGAAGTGAATGGGAGGTAGTTTTCAGGCGCTTTACAGGCACTATTTCTAGTGCTAAAAAAAAGCCTCTAAACTGCCTCAGTGTGAAAAGGGTCTAAGGTATCATACGCCTTGGCACTTTCGTGTAGCCACATTCAGCCTTCAGACTTCAGCCTCTAGAGTAGAGTTTTGCAGGTTGATGGCAGCGGGGATGGGCAGAGCTGGACTACCTTCCTGGAAATGTTCCAGGATCTCATCTTTTCTTTTGCCTACTGATAACATTTGTAGTCAGAGTCTTCACTCAGAAATATAATGACCCAAACTACCAAGGCCTGAGGCATGCCTTGGCCTGGCTGGTCAGTATGCCTAAATGAGGGCATACCCTGAATGTATTAAATGTAAATGAAATTATGAAAGTATGGGGGAACGGGTGGGTGGGAACCCAGAAATGAGCCGACGAAGGCTCTGATGGAGGAGGAGGGATTTAAAGCCCTCAGACTCCTCCTACAAATTCAGGCTAGCCTGCGGCCAGCCTTCCAGCTTGTAGTCAGAGTCTTCACTCGGAAATATGATGACCCTAACTACCAACGCCTGAGGTGTGCCTTGGCCTGGCTGGTCAGTATGCCTAAAAGAGGGCAAAAAGAAACACAAAGTAGGTGTGATGTGAAAGCTACAAAGAAGGGCCAGCAACAACCGTTAGTCCAGAAAATGCGAATGCCAGGATGACTACAGAAAAGGGGGGTTATGTATGTAGCTGCTAACATGGAGGATCTCTAGCGCCCCATGAACCTGATGATGTAAAGAAGGGACCCCCTGTGTGGGACCTACAAAAGTTGCCCAGGAACCAGATGAATATTCAGAAAAGTGGGTTAGGATACAAGCCTGGTTTGGCAAGTAACCTGGACATGAGAACAAACTGTTTTGTAGTGAGAGGATGGAGAAAGCGCAGACCCAAGGAATGTTGCAGAGAAGGCCAACTTACTTTGGCCCGACACCATGACTGTGGTACCGAAATATAACCACAAACCCCTGGCTTACCCATCTATTCAACTGAAGGGGAAGTTGTAAGTTTGGTAAGAGAGAACAGCCTAGAGCACTAACTGGGCCAAGGGAAGGAGACAGGAAGTCTGAAACACCACGAAAACCTGGCCGGTAACTGGTAGTCGTGCCAAAGGGAACATCCCTGACTTCCCTCCCTTGACGGTTAGAGAGGGTAAGCTGCAAAAAAAAATGGACAGACTGACAGGAGTTTGTAGGTCCTGAAAACTGGTCACCTGATAGATACTTCATGGAATTGGCAGATGAGGCCAAATTGCCAATGCAATAAGCAGCGAAAGCCAGAGACATGAACCTATGAAACCTTCTTTTCCTTGAAAGAAGCCCTTGGAATAAACTGGATAAGAACCATTGGCCAGATCGACTACCTGAGACCAAGCTTGCCCCCAGTTCTACATGCCACTGTAAAGAAATTCCAACATCACCTGCAGGCGTCTGAGAAGAGCCGGAGTCACAACAAACACATCTGCGCAAGCCGAGCGGGCTAAGATTCCCACCATCTTGTCTAGCAATTGTCGTATATCGTGAGAGCGCATCAAGTACTGCATGAATCTGGGTTGAAGAATCATGCAAAGAGACGTGCTGTGCTGGCCGATGGAAGCAGTTGGGATGAAGTTGGGATAACCACCTAAAAGTACAGCCCCTCCCCCCAAGCTGAGGCCGGGAAAGGGGTACACCAGTGATAAAACTAAGCTATGAGTGGAATGGTCCCACCTCTTGATGATGGGGTGCTAGCATGCACCGGAACCCCTATGCGGTGGTGGAGGAATGAATGTGAAAAGGCAGCTTCGGAAATGCACGACATGCCCTGACCTTAAGGAAACACAAACTAGAGAATGAGAACAGACAACCAACACATGAAACAACAATACCCCTACATACCTGACAAGTATGAGGATGTGGGTGAAGAAATCACAAGACCAACAGCGTGTGAATGTGAACCTAATGATGACACAACCCTAGTGTATGTAATGCGCGAGCCCGAGCAACCTGCAGCGCCAAGACAGGTAATTAAAAATGAACACTCAGGGCTGAGATACCCACAGACCGTGGTGGGTAGTAGTAAAGGTGTAATGGTGAACGTGCACATATGACGTATGGTATACGTGCGAGAAGATTGTGGAACGACAATCAATTAAAAACTAAACCTCAGCCCGTATGGGTCCATAGACGTGACAGACCCTGGATGTGAGCCCTGGCTTAACAGAAAAGATACGACAGGAATGCTACAAACAACATGCAACAACAGAAACAACAGACAGGTAGCAAAACAAACCCTCAGGGCTAGTTTACCCACAGACCATGGTGGGTAGACATACAAGTGTAATGAAAAGAGCGTGCATCGTATGACATATGATATACGGGCGAGAAGATTGTGGGACGACCACCAATTGAAACAAAACCTCCACCCGTATGGGTCCAAAGCATGACAGTGACCCTGGATTGAGCCCTAGCTAGCAGAAATGCTATGAACGAAATGCTAAGACAGAAAAAAAACAGACACGTGCAACAAACAAACCCTCATTGCTAGTGTACCCACAGACCGTGGTGGGTAGACGTATGAGTGTAATGCAATGAGCGTGCATCTTATGATGTATGTTATACGGGGGAGAGGATTGTGGGACGACAATCAATTGGAACGAAACCTCAGCCCGTATGGATCCATAGACGTGACAGATCCTGGATGTGAGCCCTAGCTACCAGAAATGCTACGACAGGGAAATGCTACCAAAGAAAAGGCACAAAATGGAAATTGATATGACAGGAAAACTATGACAGAAAGGCTACGAACAAAACAAACTTTTTTTACGACAGAGAAAATGCTGCGACCGGAAATGAGCCGACGAAGGCTCTGGTGGAGGAGGAGGGATTTAAAGCCCTCAGACGACTCCTACAAATTCAGGCTAGCCTGCGGCCAGCCTTCCAACTTATATTTTAGTGACTGACCACCAGGGGCATCAGGAGGGGGTGGCTAGGGGGGGCTGAAGCCCCGAATGTGACCCCGAAAAGCCCAGAGTCTCAGGCATGCAGCTCTCAATTGTTAGGTCTGAGCGGCAAGCACCAGGACCAATCTGATCCCGAGTGCCACCAAGTGTGGCCGGGTGCGGCCGAGTGCCATAGCAGGTCCCGCCTTCTGGAGCCTGCAACGCCTATGATGGATGTCCCACTGGTCCAATGCCGGGACCACGGGATGTGTGACGTCCATCATAGGCGCTGCAGGCTCCAGAAGGCTGGAATTACAATGCGGCCGCCGAACCACATCCCCGCTCGCCGCTCAGGCCGGCCGCTCTCCTCTCCTCCTCGCCTCCTCCTCTGACGACTGACTGACTGCCTGGCTGCTGTGACACCGCACACCACGGCTGAGCTGAGATAGGTCAGACAGTGTATGTAAATGTGAGTGTATGTGGGTCAGTGTATGTAAATGTCAGTGTTTGTAGGGTAGGTAGGTCAGTCAGTGTAGGTAGGTCACTGTATGTAGGTCACTACCGTCAGTGTATGTAGATCAGGTAAGTCACGGCCCAGCCAAAAAAAAGCCTGCGTCACGTACACCCCAATACCCCCCCCCCCCCCGTTTAAAGGGCTTGGACTTCGGGATGAAGCCCCTGGTCTTTTTGCCACCTAGCAACGCCCCTGTTGACCACCCACGTCGCTGCCTACTTCCGGTGCATGACCACCAGTTAAAGTAGCGCAGTTCCAATATAGCAAAAAATGGCCTGGTCATGAAGGGGGTAAAATCTTCCAGAGCTGAAGTGATTAAAATGAATCTTATCAGAAACTGGAAGCCGCCTTAAACAAGGGGGCCCCCCATATCCCAACCCCCCCCCCATGTGAATGAGTCTTACCCATTCACTTTTTGACAATTCCTTTATTAATACATTTAAAAAAATGTACCACGATGTAAATCCATTGTCAATCATGCTGCCCGCCGACTCAAAAGATTAAAAAAAAAAAAAAAACTTCGGCCCCGACGAAGACTCCCATTGTCTGCTTGCTCTGTCGTGTGACAGCTCTTAAATAGCTAAAGGGTGGGGCATTGCCCCCTTGTGACGTCATCGACAGAGGGCATGCTGGGTCGGTGACGTCACAAGGGGAGGTTCCACCTGGCAAAGTCACCGGGTGGCCCACCCCTTAGGTATTTAAGAGCTGTCACACAGCGGAACAGGCAGACCGCAGGAGCATTTGTCGGGGGCCAGAGTTTTTTTTTTCTTTTTCTGGGTCGACTTGTGTCAGCTGGCAGTGTGATTGACGATGGATCTAATTCGGAGGACTTTTTTTTTTTTAAATAAATTGTCAAAAACTGGTGTATTGTCTTTATTCACTTTTTTGGTGAATGGGTAGGGGTTCTATGTACCCCATACTCATTCACATTTGGGGGGGCGGGATCTGGGGTCCCCTGTTGTTAAAGGGGGCTTCCAGATTTTGATAAGCCCCCACAACCACTGCCCAAGGTTGTGGCGAAGAGGCCCACTTTGGGGTGGAGGGGGGCAGAGCCCCCCCATGTTGATGACATGTGGCCTGGCTGGTATGGTTCAGAAGGGGGGGTGGCGCTCACTTGTCTCCCCCTTTCCTGACCTGCTGGGCTGTAGGCTCAGAAGGGTTTGGTATGGATATTAGGGGGGATCAATATTGATATTGGTTATATTCTTAAATTTTGGCAGGGGGTTCCCCTTAAAATCCATACCAGACCCATAGTGCCTGGTATGCATTGCATGGGGGGTGGGGGGACCCCACACCGTTTTTTTATTTCATTTTGGGCATTCTTTATTTATTTTTATTTTTTTTATTTTTTTTAACATTCAGCTATCAGTGGGGAAAGATGTTAACAACTTTAAGGGTCCTTTCACACGGGGCGGATCAGTGATTATTCGCCCCGTGGATATCCGCTTGCTCAGTGGGGATCGCCGGAGCGATCTCCGCTGAGCAGAAAGATGACCGGTCCGTCTCTGCACACTGTGCAGGGACGGACCTGTCACAGCGCCTTTCTCCCCTATGGGTGATCGGATGACGACGGACCGCACGGATGGAAAAATAGCGGGTCGGATGTCAGCGGACATGTCACCGCTGACATCCGACGCTCCATAGAGCTCTATGGAGCATCCGTTCAGGTCCACCTGAACGGAACGGTAGTGTAAAAAGGGGCCTAAGACAGGGCCTTTTTCTGCCAATTGTTTACAAGTAAAAGCCCGCTCCTTAACAACCACCTATTCTTCACACGGAATTTGAATTGGTCTTTCCGACCGATTAGAATTCCAATTGTTCTGAAAATTTGGAATTCCGTAGAAAATAAAGAAACCAAACACATTTTTCCATTCTGCACAAGTTGCACTCATCCAAACTCGCATATATATGATGCAGATGGGAATTTCATGAGATTTTGAAGGGTTACATTGAGGTCTATGGACCTCAAGTCGCACGAAAGTTGGACGAAAGTAGTGCAGGCACTACTTTGAGATGAAGTCACAGATATAAACAGTACTCGTAGGGAAAAATGTGGTGTGACTTGTCATGCAACTTTGGGGTCCAAAGTCACATGACAAGTCGCATAAGTGTGAATGGTGCCTAAGTGAAGCTGATGATTATCAATAGTTAGCTCCATCTAGTGGTCATAGTCTGACATGTTCCTTTTGTATATAAAGCTAAAATTTACAAATAATTTGGATTTTAATAATCAGTAAATTTAATCACGGCCTTAGTGAGTGAAAAAAGAATCTGATTGCTATGGGCAGCACCTAGAAATGATATTTTTACCTCAGACACATTAAAAATTAAAGTGGTATCAAACATCGAATAAATAAAAATCATATATTGTAGCTTACCAATTCTTGGTTGTGGTGGCTGCATTCATTTTTTTTTTTTCAGCCTGTTTTTCTTTTATTTTCACCTGGTGATTCAGCCCGTAAGTCTGTTATTTTTCAACTTCCTTTACCAGACCAAGCTGTCCAGCAAAAGTGGTAGTTTGAGAGCTGAGATAAACTATTTAACACTCACAGGGGTGCATACAATGTTCAGTTTTTATTAATTTGTGTAACACCTTTATCCCAAAAGAAGAAAAAAACTGTTGTTGTAATGGCTTAAAAAGTGTTAGCTGGAGTTCAGCTTTAATTTGATAGCCAAGTCCCATCTAAAGCTGCTAATTCATCTAATATTTCCCCAGACCGACAATGCTACTGTCCAAAGGTGTTGCCTCCATCCAGAGTGCAGACACCCTAAGACAGAGAGTATGTTACTGGTAGGGTCGCCAGGTGTCTCAACACTCTAACTGACACTTTTGCTGGACAGCTTGGTCTGGAAAAGGAAGTTGAAAAATAGAACTTACTGGCTGGATCATCAGGGGGAAAAAAAGGCCCAAAAAATAAAACGAAAGCAGCAACCACATTTAAGACTTAATATATTACATTTTTGTTTTTAGATTTAACCACTTCCTCCCTGATTGACGTCATATGACGTTGGGGACTTGAAGTGGCGATATCTGGATGATGGGTGCAGCTACAGGCAACATCCAGATATATTTTTTTACAGCAGGTGATTCCCTACAGTGTAAAAGCCATCATAGCAGATGTTTAGCCCTCGGCTGCTTCTCGTGCAATCGGGATGCTGGAGAATGAATCCGCTGAAGGCATGGGTTTACCATAGGGCTGACTGTAGACCAGATGGCCCCTGGCCATCTCTATGACCCTCGGAGGCCGGAAGCGACGTTATGATGTCCTTTCCAGTGCGGCACATGTAAACACCATTTTTTTGTTTGCTGGAAAACCTGAGATCGATTTTATTTTTTATTTTTTTTTATCTCGGGCATTCCCGTATAGAGGAGAGATGTGGGGAGTTATAGACCCCAGATCTCTCCATAAAGAGGACCTATATGGAGATATTTTCATTCCTTCTAATAGAAATAAAAGCGATGAAAAAATAAGGGAAAGGGTAAGAAAAAATAAATAGATAAATATAATTATAATAAAAAAAAAAAAAAATATATATATATATATATATATATATATATATATATATATATATATATATATATACATACACAAAACAATTAAAGTGCCCCCTTCCCCTTGTGCTCGCAGAAGTGAACACTTATGTATGTTGCTCCTGCATATGTAAATTAAATTCAAACCACACATGTGAGATAACGATGCGATCGTTATAGTGGTAGCAATAATTCTAGCTATTGACCTCCTCTGCAACTCTAAACCGGTAACCTGTAAAAATGTTTAAAGCGTCGCCTATGGAGATTTTTAAGTACTGTAGTTTGACGCCATTCCACGAGTATGCAAAATTTTAAAGCGAGACGTGTTTGGTATCTATTTGTATGTCAGTTGTTTGGTTAGAATATATGGCAAATATATTAAGCATAAAAAACAATATTTACAGAAAATTGGTAAAATTCTAACTTTTGACATTTTTTATATATTTCCCTTTATTTGTATTGTTTAGGGGTCACTTTTACCAATTTTTAATAAATACTTGTTTTTTTTTATGCCTAATATATGTAAAAAACAAAAGGAGTGAAACTTGCGCTTGGTAAAAAAATAGTTGATATGGGAAAAATCAATTAAGAAAATAGCAGCTGAGCACAAAAAACCAGATACTAGGTCCAACTAACAGAAATGTGGAAAACAGTGCAGCGCTTAATGTGTAACACGTGACTGAATGTAGTGAAACAATAAATCAGGAAAAAAACTTTCAAAGATAATGTTTCCAAAAAGTAAAACATCAATGATAAACAATACACATGTGCATATTGTGCAATAAACAAAAAATGGGTTATTGAACCAAAAAAAAGGGGTCAAAAAAACACTTTTAGAAGGACAAAAAATAATTATTTAAACTACAGCTTAGTGCTGTGAAGCACAAACTTGTGATTAAGTGAAAAAAACAAACAACAAAATTGAAAAACAAATCAAAACAAATCCCATGCTTTGGATAAATGAAGTGATTTACAAGGCCCCATAAATGTGAAGATATAAGTTCATTAGATGGAACGTGAATGGAACTTTATAGTTGAACGTGAATGAAGCTTTAAAATTGGTCCCAGGTGTCACTGGTATAGGTGCTTGACCACGTAAATTCTTTCACTCTACAGTTTAAGTAAGTAGTAAAGGCTTACCAGAGCCACCTTTAGTGTGCGCAAATACGAACTCCCCAAGTGTTGGGATCGGACAAGATCGTTCCTCCGACACTGCTCGTGTGAATGGATGACTCGAATCACCTTTCCGGATAGGAAGGTAAAGATTGACCCACACCTTCGGGTGTTCCTTGAGCGTCGTCCGTTCCGGTCCGTTCGAAAAATGTTGGCGTGTCACCAAATGGATGAAAAAGGAAAAAAGCGCCCAATCGTGTGATAAAGTCTAAAACATATGTACTTTATTTTCCAACCAAATAGGCGTTGAAAGATACAAATGACTCAATGGAGTCGTATAAAATTGAACGAAAAAAATTGCTAGCAAAAATATAAAATAAAGCGGATAAAATTAGCACGAAGTGTAGACGTATCTACCCGACGATCGTTTCGTCACAGATTGACGTCATCAGGGGTACGCCCACACCCTCGTGCTTAAGGTTTAAATAGCCTATGGGTGAGGTAGGGAGCCCTGCCATAGGTGCAGACCAAAACGTCCGTGCTTAATGGGATTAACCCACAAATGACCAGTCCCTTCGGAATGGTTACCACACATTCCGTATATAGAAACATGGAAAGGAGGAAAAAAGGGGAAAAACGGTCAACGACCAGTTAATTCAAATAAAATTTGAGTACCATCATAACTAAATGGTGGGACTCAAATATACAATAGACTAGTAAAAGTGACCACTGAAAAAAGCAAACAATGAGTTCTATGATAAATCACCTTTGTTTGACAGATGGCCAAATACAATAATGGTGACTGTCTCACTGTGTGTATGTCCCAAAAAGGGTAACTTGGTTCAAAAAATATACGAAATGTATATGTATGCAATTATGGTAATCTATACGCATGTATTGCATACATATACATTTCGTATATTTTTTGAACCAAGTTACCCTTTTTGGGACATACACACAGTGAGACAGTCACCATTATTGTATTTGGCCATCTGTCAAACAAAGGTGATTTATCATAGAACTCATTGTTTGCTTTTTTCAGTGGTCACTTTTACTAGTCTATTGTATATTTGAGTCCCACCATTTAGTTATGATGGTACTCAAATTTTATTTGAATTAACTGGTCGTTGACCGTTTTTCCCCTTTTTTCCTCCTTTCCATGTTTCTATATACGGAATGTGTGGTAACCATTCCGAAGGGACTGGTCATTTGTGGGTTAATCCCATTAAGCACGGACATTTTGGTCTGCACCTATGGCAGGGCTCCCTACCTCACCCATAGGCTATTTAAACCTTAAGCACGAGGGTGTGGGCGTACCCCTGATGACGTCAATCTGTGACGAAACGATCGTCGGGTAGATACGTCTACACTTCGTGCTAATTTTATCCGCTTTATTTTATATTTTTGCTAGCAATTTTTTTCGTTCAATTTTATACGACTCCATTGAGTCATTTGTATCTTTCAACGCCTATTTGGTTGGAAAATAAAGTACATATGTTTTAGACTTTATCACACGATTGGGCGCTTTTTTCCTTTTTCATCCATTTGGTGACACGCCAACATTTTTCGAACGGACCGGAACGGACGACGCTCAAGGAACACCCGAAGGTGTGGGTCAATCTTTACCTTCCTATCCGGAAAGGTGATTCGAGTCATCCATTCACACGAGCAGTGTCGGAGGAACGATCTTGTCCGATCCCAACACTTGGGGAGTTCGTATTTGCGCACACTAAAGGTGGCTCTGGTAAGCCTTTACTACTTACTTAAACTGTAGAGTGAAAGAATTTACGTGGTCAAGCACCTATACCAGTGACACCTGGGACCAATTTTAAAGCTTCATTCACGTTCAACTATAAAGTTCCATTCACGTTCCATCTAATGAACTTATATCTTCACATTTATGGGGCCTTGTAAATCACTTCATTTATCCAAAGCATGGGATTTGTTTTGATTTGTTTTTCAATTTTGTTGTTTGTTTTTTTCACTTAATCACAAGTTTGTGCTTCACAGCACTAAGCTGTAGTTTAAATAATTATTTTTTGTCCTTCTAAAAGTGTTTTTTTGACCCCTTTTTTTTGGTTCAATAACCCATTTTTTGTTTATTGCACAATATGCACATGTGTATTGTTTATCATTGATGTTTTACTTTTTGGAAACATTATCTTTGAAAGTTTTTTTCCTGATTTATTGTTTCACTACATTCAGTCACGTGTTACACATTAAGCGCTGCACTGTTTTCCACATGCCTAATATATGTGCCATATATTCTTTTGGTATCGCAAAATCCTGTTGTTTTCTTCCCCAGTTCTCTTGTGGATTTTGGTGTTTGGTATCTATTTACTCTGCGTAACAACATCTTTCATATTATCCAAAAAAAAATAGGGTAAATATTGTGGGTTTTTTTTTTCAATTCTTAACTTCTTTTATCCCATTTGAAAATTGCTGCGCAAATACCATGTGATAGAAAAAATTGCAATGACCGCCATTTTATTCCCTATGGTCTCTACTAAATATAAATATCTATATAATATGTTTGAGGGTTCTGGGTAATTTTCTAGCAAAGAAAATTTCTAATGTTTACAGGTAGGAGAGAAATGTCAGAATTGGCTTAGGTGGCAAGTGGTTTACCACTTAAAGACCGAGCCTCTTTTCCAGACTCGGTGTTTACAAGTTAAAAACAAGTTTTTTTGCTAGAAAATTATTTAGAACCCCCAAACATGATACTTTTTTTTTTCTAACACCCTAGAGAATAAAATGGCGGTCATTGCAATACTTTTTGTCACACCGTATTTGCGCAGTGGTCTTACACGCACACCTTTTTTGGAAAAAATTTACTTTTTTGAATAAAAAAATAAGACAGTAATGTTAGCCCAATTTTTTTTATATTGTGAATGATAATGTTACGCTCCCCCGCCGCCGCGAAGCCACCCCAGAGACCACCATTATCGTTAACAGGACAGCTCACTGAAAAGATGGATATCTCGGTTATGGCAGCAGCTGCTGCTGCCATTACCGAATTATCCATCTTTAAAGTGCCGACGTATATGTACAGGAGTCGGTCGGCAAGTGGTTAATACCACTTTAACCTCCCCTGGCGGTAATCCCGAGTATGGCTCGGGCATTAATTTTCAGTACCAAAAGCTGTAACCCCGAGCCACAAGGATTACACCCTAGGAACCCGCGATGTCCTCCCGCTGCATCCTCCGCTGTATCTATATCTATATACATTTGGGAGGATCCAAAATACGAATTTCTATGCTTCCGAATTTTGTACGAAATTTCGTTTACGAATTTCGGATCCAAATTCCGTTACAATGGAAATGTGACTGGTGTTTTCCAATCAGAGGTTTTCTTATGCTGCTGATTGAGGGTTGGGAAAATGACCAATGGGAGCTATTACCTTTTGTACCACCACCCTCTCCCTTTAGAATGTAAGCTCTACGAGCAGGGCCCTCCTGTACCTTTTTGTATTGTACTGTAATTGTGTTGTCCCCCCTATACATTGTAAAGTGATGTGTAAACTGTTGGCGCTATGTAAATCGTGTATAATAACAAATCTTGTATAATAATATGGGAGTGAGAGACTGGTACTGGTAGTCGATGGGAGATTCAGAATTGGACAAAATAAGAATGTTCGTTAATTACGATTATTCGTTATGATAAAGTTAAAAAACCCAGGAAGTCAGCACAGCACAGGAATGGAGGGAGCCCCTCATAATGGGCACAGCACAGGGATGGTGGGAGCCCCTCATAATGATAAATGCATCACAGTGAACATTCGTAATTATTACAAAACGTTAACATACCTAAAGAAAATTTGTATTTTGTACAAATCCAAATTGAATTTCGGACACGAAATATGAATTAATTCTAATACGAAGCGGAATGAAACTAAACAAATGTTATTGGCGGCGCACATGTCTAGTAAGAATTAAAGGCCTACAATATAAAACAACAAATTTCTATGAAAAACAATGTACAGCTTAGACATTCAAAAATCAGTCATAATCAGACTGCCAGGGAGGTTCAAGCGGACCTTCCGTAATTTTTTTCATCTTTGCATCTATTAACCCCCCTGGCGGTATTCCCGAGTCTGGCTCAGGGTGGAAATTTTATACCAAAAGCGGTAACCCCGAGCCAGACTCGGGACCACATCGCTGAATCCAGGGAGAGTTTACTTACCTTGTCTCCTGGATCCAGCGATGTCCCCCCCCCCCCGCTGTACGAGCGGCTCGTCCTCCGCTCGATCTATCACTGAGCCGGGCCAAGCCGACACTGGGACCGAGAACGGCGCCAAATTCAAAAAGTGAAACACACAGTATACATACAGTATAATGTAATCTTACAGATTACATTGCTGTATGTAATTATTTCACATCCCCTTTGTGCCTAGTGGTCTGCCCAGTGTCCTGCATGCAGATTTATATTATAAAAAATGTTCTTTATGCCTGGAAACTGGAGATTGTCCATAGCAACCAAAACTGTCCCTTTACATAAAAAATGATTTTAGACCAGCTAGAAAACAGCGATAATAAATTGGAATCACTTGCAGAATTAAGCGATAACGATTTGTGGGGAGATCCGTCATCAAATACTGAAAAGTAATGACAGTGACAATTCTGCAACTGAACAAATTTCAGTGTTTTTGATTTGATTACATTATTGAATATTTTTTTATTATTGTTATATTATTATTTGGTATAATTATGTATAGTTATTTATTATATTATAATTTATGATTTCATTTTTCAAACTTTATCATACCCGGGATGTCTGCTAGACTCTGGCTTGGACAGATTTAAGTGAGTTATTCCTAAGAATTACAGGACTACAATATAAAACGCCAAATTGTCATGCAAAATAATTGTACTGCTTTCAGCACCTAAAATCTGAAATAATCATACCGCCAGGGAGGTTAAATTTTCTTCCCTTGTTGTTTTACCTTTTGGATAGTAAAACATTTTTTTTTCTGCCAGTAAATACCTTTTAAGATTTATTTATGCCTAATTGTAAAAAAAGGTTATGTAGCGCTGCCTCTTTTAAAATACCTACTAAATAAAATGAATCAACATCTATACATATAAATAAATAAATGTGCAAATCTCAAAAAACGTGTGCAAAAATACATGTGCAAATACAAGCGTGCAAAAAAATTTACCGTAACACATTACTTAAAGTGCAAGATCGCATGAAACGTGAATGGACAATTCAATATTGTAATAGTGCAAATATAGCAAAAAATTTGACCAAATCACAGTGCAGCAATGGCAAAAAAGAAAAACAAAAGAAAGTCCATTTTCAATATAAAGTGTTCAGAAATATTCCTGTGAATATCCAGTGGTGACAGTTCAATAATAATGCAATGTTGTCACAAGTGTAAACATACTCCACAGATATAACGCTCCACCTTCAGTGCTCAAACAGTGCACCCCCCGTTTCCCCCAGCCTCTCACCTCAATATGAGACCCCTCAGGGTCAAACACACATATAAGGGGGAAATTTGCTGGTGTATCTTCTTTAAGATGGATCGTTCAGCAACACACTCAGATCGTATTACCACCGGTCATGGGGAAAGAAGAAGGGGGACTCGCATGTGTAGAATTGCAATTTTTTAATTGAAATAAACAAAATCTACACTTACATTTAAAAAACACAGATCCGCGCTAGTAAACAAAGGCACTGCCGGTCTCGGGTCCGTTGAAAAAGTCACATGTCTGTGACGCAACGCGTCAGAGAGGAGCCAGGTGTCACGTCCATCACTTCCGGTCACGGCCGAGACAGGAAGTGCCTTTGTTTACTAGCGTGGATCTGTGCTTTTTAAATGTAAGTGTGGATTTTGTTTATTTCAATTAAAAAATTGCAATTCTACACATGCGAGTCCCCCTTCTTCTTTCCCCATGACCGGTGGTAATACGATCTGAGTGTGTTGCTGAACGATCCATCTTAAAGAAGATACACCAGCAAATTTCCCCCTTATATGTGTGTTTGACCCTGAGGGGTCTCATATTGAGGTGAGAGGCTGGGGGAAACGGGGGGTGCACTGTTTGAGCACTGAAGGTGGAGCGTTATATCTGTGGAGTATGTTTACACTTGTGACAACATTGCATTATTATTGAACTGTCACCACTGGATATTCACAGGAATATTTCTGAACACTTTATATTGCACATGGACTTTCTTTTGTTTTTATTTTTTGCCATTGCTGCACTGTGATTTGGTCACATTTCTTGCTATATTTGCACTATTACAATATTGAATTGTCCATTCACGTTTCATGCGATCTTGTGTTAAATTTTTTTGCACGCTTGTATTTGCACATGCATTTTTGCACATGTTTTTTAGATTTGCACATTTATTTATTTATATGTATAGATGTTGATTCATGTTATTTAGTAGGTATTTTAAAAGAGGCAGCGCTACATAACCTTTTTTTACATTTTACTGGATAGTGTGGAGATCATTATTTATGTTAGCAGCGTCTTTTGGTTTTAGGTAGTTTAGTTGAGGTTTGCTTTATTTTGGGTCGGGCGCACTAGTACCTTATTCTTAGAATTTATGCCTAATTGATACCTTGAATAACCCGTACAGGGTTTTACTTTTAAATGTGTGGCATTATGAATTATGTTCTATATGTTAATTATTTTGACCCAACATCACCTAGGCAGAGTCACCTCCCTTATTTAACATCAGTAATCTGTAAATTGTGCATATGTATGGAAATGCAAGTATACATGCTGTACTCTGACTGCCTCCCTTCTTTAATAAAGAGATGTGCAGGTTCATGATGACGAATCTTCCTGACCCACCACACCCTTAGGTTCATCAATGCACAGTATATCTTTATTTCTAACACGCAAAAGTGACTGGCAGCTCTATCTAGTCTTCCTATTAGAAGACTGGCTGGAAGATGGCAAGAAATACCTATATGCGATGGAAGCTGCCGATTATCTGCATGACTTTCGAGATTATCATGATTGTCCTTTTTGGAGCTTTTGTTCGCTATGATATAGAAGCTGATCCCCATTGGAAAAAATACATGAAGACTCATAACATCAGCAGTGATATTGAAAATGATTATTACTATAGATACCCAAGTAAGTATGTTCATTGCTGAAATATTATTTTACATTTTCACGTTGTGATAATTGAAGCAATATAATTTGACAAGCAATACAATCAGCTACAATGTATACCTATTGCAGCAGAATAGTATGAAAATCAAGAATTTATGAATATTGAAACTCAGTTCATTAATAATGGAAGTAACCTAGAAATATTATATGTCCATGTAATCAAAGTCCTTTTTTTTCAAGGAAATTTCACTTGGGTGAATAGAAGAAAACGTCTCCATAGCAATTCACCCAGTAAAAGTGAAAAAAAACAAAACAAATGTTAGCATTTGACCAGCCAAGAAATAGCCTATTTGTGATTGACCCTAGACAACTAGATGGAGCTAAGTGTCATAGAAATGTCCTATGGTAGGAAGGTATCATGGTACTAGGCATGGTGATAGAAATGATGGGATATGTAGTCTTAGCCCCTGTACACACGGTCGGAGATTTCCACAACCAAATCCATCGGATTTTGCCCGTCGGATTTTGTCCGTCGGATCTTGTCCGAAACTGTTGCATACACACGGTCGGACAAAGTTGGCGAAAAATCCGATCTTTCAGAACGTGATGACGTAATTTCGTTACGATGGGACTACGTTCAGGCTAGTAGCCAATAGCTTTGATGTAGAAATTTGATCTGAGCATGCAAAGTGAAGGAGCCAGGAGTCTTGGTATTGTTTTGTCCTTCACCTGTGAAGCTTTGAAGGATTTAAGGATTTATGAAGCTAAAATCTCTGATGTAAGGAACTTTATTTCTAAATAAAAGTGGTCCAACAAGCCCTGTAACAAAGTTCTGATTACTGTTGACTGGAAAACACTACTACAACAGTATCTCACAAAAGTGAGTACACCCCTCACATTTTTGCAAATATTTTATTATATCTTTTTATGTGACAACACTGAAGAAATTACACTTTACTACAATGTAAAGTAGTGAGTGTACAGCTTGTATTACAGTGTAAATTCGCTGTCCCCTGAAAGTAACTCAAAACACAGCAATTCATGTCTAAACCGCTGGCAACAAAAGTGAGTACACCCCGAACTGAAAATGTCCAAATTGAGCCCATAGTGTCCATATTTTGTGTGGCCACCATTATTTTCCAGCATTGCCTTAACCCTCTGGAGTTCACCAGAGCTTCACAGGTTGACACTGGAGTTCTCTTCCAATCCTCCACTACTCCGACATCACAGAGCTGATGGATATTAGAGATCTTGTGCTCCTCCACCTTCCGTTTTGAGGATGCCCCACAGACGCTCAATAGGGTTCAGGTCTGGAGATATGCTTGGCCAGTCCATCACCTTTACCTCAGTTTCTTTAGCAAGTCATCTCGGAGGTGTGTTTGGGGTCGTTATGGTGGAATACTACCCTGCAGCCCAGGCTCTGAAGGGAGGGGATCATACTGTGCTTCAGTATGTCACAGTACATGTTTGCATTCATGTTTCCCTCAATGAACCAATGAACCGTAGCTCCCCAGTGCCGACAGCACTCATGCAGCCCCAGGCCATGACACTCCCACCACCATGCTTGACTGTAGGCAAGAAACACTTGTCTTTGTATTCCTCACCTGGTTGCCACCACATACACTTGACACCACCTGAACCAAATCTCATCAGACCACAGGACATGGTTCCAGTAATCCATGTCCTTAGTCTTCTTGTCTTCAGCAAACTGCAGGCTTTTTTGTGCATCATCTTTAGAAGAGGCTTCCTTCTGGGACAACAGCCATGCAGACCAATTTGATGCAGTGTGAAACATATGGTCTGAGCACTGACAGGCTGACCCCCCACCCCTTAACCATCTGCAGCAATGCTGGCAGCACCCATACGTCTATTTCCCAAAGACAGCCTCTGGATATGACGCTGAGCACGTGCATTCAATTCCTTTGGTTGACCATGGCGAGGCCTGTTCTGAGTGGAACCTGTCCTGTTAAACTGCTGTATGGTCTTGGCCACCATGCTGCAGCTCAGTTTCAGGGTCTTGGCAAATTTCTTATACCCTAGGGCTAGGTCATCTTTATGTAGAGCAACAATTCTTTTTTTCAGATCTTCAGAGTTCTTTGCCATGAGGTGCCATGTTGAATTTCCAGTGACCAGTATGAGAGAGTGAGAGTGATAACACCAAATTTAACACACCTGCCCCCCATTCACACCTGAGACCTTGTAACACTAATGTGTCACATGACACCCGGGGAGGGAAAATGGCTAATTGCGCCCAATAAGTGTACTCACTTTTGTTGCCAGCGGTTTAGACCTTAATGGCTGTGTGTTGAGTTATTTTGAGAGGACAGCAAACCTATACTGTTATACAAGCTGTACACTCACTACTTTACATTGTAGCAAAGTGTCATTTCTTGTGGTCACATGAAAAGATATTATAAATATTTACAAAAAATGTGAGGGGTGTACTCACTTTTGTGAGATCCTGTGTGTGTGTGTGTGTGTGTGTGTGTATATGTGGATATATGTATATATATATAATATGCAGCACATGATCATGTAAATTTTTCTGACCTGTTACCTTTTAAACAGGGTTACCTTGTAATTGAATTGTGTTTAATGATTTAATATCTAACTACTGATTGCTGTGCTTAACACAACCATCCTAGATGATTATCAGAACTTTGAGGTAGAAACCACTAAGGTCCTTGGTCACCTTCCTTTCACCTTGTATGCAGTGTCTTGCTTGAGTAAATTAAGTCTGTATGTGCTGTTAGATATTCATTGTAGGTGGAAGTAAACTACAAAAATTGAGAACTCTTCCTGAAAAAGTGATTGGTCATGTTTACTATATGTATGATATTGTAATTTTAGCATGAATGTCCCATATTGTCACGTGTGTATAGTAAGGTGTGCTGTTTGGGTGGGCATTCAAGCAATGAGTAAACTAAAACATATAAGATATGCTTTGTACTTGTGTTCTATGTTACAATTGTATGTGGACCTACTGTCATGTATAGGTAGTCACAGGGCCACTGATAAGGCAGTACAGCCAGCACTCCTGTACTGGGCCCGGGCCCCATCAGTTCAAAAGGGGGGACCCAGACACCTGCTGAGCAGGAGGGCCAGCTGTACTGTCTTACTGCAGACATTGATCCTATTCTGTCCCCTCCCCCCTCCCCCTATGCTGTAGGTCGATCAGTTCTAGCATCCAGGGCTGGTGCAAGGATATTTGACACCCTAGGCGAAACCTCATTTTGCCGTACCCCCCATTGGCCCTGCCCATGTATACCCCACCTTTTTAAAGAAGTGTCCATCAAATGCAGACCACCAGTGCCCGTCAAATGCAACCTTTACCAGCGCCCATCAAATGCAGCCACACCAGCGCCCATCAAATGCAGCCTCACCAGCGCCCATCAAATGCAGCCTCACCAGCACCCATCAAATGCAGCCTCGCCAGCGCCCATCAAATGCAGCCTCGCCAGCGCCCATCAAATGCAGCCACACCAGCGCCCATCAAATGCAGCCACACCAGCGCCCATCAAATGCAGCCACACCAGCGCCCATCAATGCAGCCACACCAGCGCCCATCAATGAATGTTTGCTTGATTCCATTCATTTGGGAGACAAGAGACAAACACAGTCATCCACCGTCGCTGTGCCTCTGACATTATGTGAGAACGGAGCGGCGGCTGCCTGCTGATGCTGAGACTTAGTTGCTTGCTGCAGAGAGAAGAGGGTACGAACACCAGTGGCCGGGTGTGCTAGGCAGCAGTGCCCCTTATTTTTCCTAGTGGTAGCACCGGCCCTGCTAGCATCCACCTACCCAGTGCCCTGTTTTCCGGGCCCCCATGTGCGCTCCTTTTACATGCAGCGTTTCTGGCTTCCCTTTTCTTCTCTCTTCTCCCTCCAGAAGCTGCTGCAGGCAGACAAGGGATGTTTCAGGATGGAGAGCGGGGGAAGGGGGCCTGTAAATATGTCCTATAATAAGGATTTTATTCATACCATTTGATATTATTATTATTATTATAATACAGGATTTATATTGCGCCAACAGTTTATGCAATGCTTTACAACATGAGGGCGGACAGTACAATTACAATACAATTTAATATAGGAGGAATTAGCTCTTTAGAACTTACAATCTTAGAGGAAAGGTCAAGAGATACAAGAGGTGACAACTGAGGGGGATTAGTTAAGCATTATGGGGCCCCGTGGGTCCCAGTCTGCAGGAGGACCACCATGTCCCCTCTCCATCCCAGTCTGCAGGAGGACCACCATATCGGGGGGGTCAGTTAGGCATTATGGGGCCCAGTGATTTCTAACAGTAGCCCTGGGTAGTCACGTAGTAGGTACTTGAAATGATAGACATATAGGGCACACTTTTACGGATTTATAGCAATATGCTTTCTCTTGCAGTATTTGTAGGCCTCATTCACACTGGATGCTTTTCTGTCTCTCCTGGGTGCCTTTCCTTCTGGCAGTATCATTTTAGCAGAAAAAGGGCTTGACACTTGTACATGTGTGTAACGTGTTTAGGCGCGTATAGCCACGTCAAGCATTTTGGCGTTAATTAATTTAATTGGCCATAATAATAATTTATTCTTTATAATGTTCAAGTGCTAAATAAGTATAGTGTTAATGCTTGGCACTAGACAATGACATGCGCAGAATGAAAAAAAAACGTTTTGATCTGTTATTTACAAAAATTCAATTAGTTAAATTTATTTACTTGTTTTTGGAATTTGTTTTGTTTATTCGAGTTTGAATCGATTCAAATTTTCCAAATTCGGTTCAATTGAACTCAATTTAACTGACTATTGCGTGGTCATGCGACGTTGCACCCAAACAAAATTGACGTCCTTTTTCCCCCACAAATGGAGCTTTCTTTTGGTAGTATTTGATCACCTCTGTGGTTTTTATTCTTTGCGCTATAAACAAAGAAAATTTTTGAAAAAAAACCCCACAATATATTATTACTTTTTGCTATTATAAATATCCCCCAAAAATATATATCTAAAAAAACAATTTTTTTCCTCGGTTTATATGTATTCTATCCAGCCGTGCCGTTCTGCCGCAGTACAGCTACGGCGGCTGGTCGGCAAGTGGTTAAAGTAAATTTGTTGTTCATGGTCATTTTTCTTTTTTGCAGCCTAGCCTATTTATTTTAAACAAAGTACAGAATCTGCAAAAAGAAAAAAAAAATCACATACAGAAGCAAGAGATGCAGACATCTCTTGATTTTGTATGCGTGTTTGTGTACAGCGTTTTTAAAGCATTTTTGAGCTTTGCTGTTTTTTAATTAGCCAATAGAGAAAATATCATCTGTTTCATCATTTGTTGCTATGATTTTCAGCTTTTTAATCTGCATTTATTTATTTTTATTTATTTATTTTTACTTTATTTGTAAACAGTTAAATAGTTACTAAACCCACAACAGTAAAATCAGTCTGTATATGCAGTAAAGCATGCTTGTTATACTCGTTGTGGAATCTAAAGGGGTTAATCCCCCACATTGTGTGAAAAGGCTGTTTGATCCTTTCTACTCTAATCTTCCCCTCCTTCCACTGACTCCTAATAATTTTCTGATAGCACAGATTCTATGGAGTCAGGCTGCACATGCTCAGTTTGGTGTGTATTGCTAGAAAGGTTTTTTTATTTTTTTGGGATGAGCACAGGGCCAATCAGCACTATCCAGACAGAGAGTCAGGGGTCTTGCAGTCTCATAGCACAGTCAGAAAACTCCTCCTACAAGCTTTAACCAGTGCTTGACTTCAAACTGATAAAAGACACAAGACTGCTATATAAAGCTGTTGAGAAAAGGTATTTAGCAATTTATATTCACTAAAATGATTGCATTTCCATGTTCTGTGTACTGTGAGAGACCAGATAAAATGAATGCAGGGCTCTGGGTTTAGTAATACTTTAAGGGCTGGTGTTCAAAGGCTAGGAGTTAATTAATTCATTTATTACTATTTATTTATGCACTTATTGTGTATTTGTTTTGTTAGGTTAGGGATAGGGGTTAATATTAGGTTTAACGGTTGTTTGTTTTTTAATAGATTTTATTTTTTCATTTATTTTAATTATTTATTTATGAATTATTTATTTATTCATTTTATTATTATTTATTTTCATTCAATTATTGCATTTGAGCAAAAAATTGCTCCAACCTCATGACAAAACACACTAAATCGCTCAAAAATGCTTGAATCAATCGTTTGCCATACATTTTATATGGCACAGAAAGCGCTTTAAAAAAAACACAACAATCTGACCGATTTGAGCTACAAAAAAACAGCTCCAGAACTTTTTTGAGCTTCAGGCAACTTGGAGTGGAGATGTGAACCATTTCCATAGAGAATAATTGATTTTTTTTGTCCTCCAGTGTTTTGGAGCTTCAAGCTACAACACGCTGATGTGAGAACGGGGCCTGACTGCGAACAGCATGCTAAAAACTGCGCAAATGAAGGCAGTGCCCAACTTAGGTGACATAACTGTGGAGGTTAGAATCATTTTATGATGTGTTCAAGGACCACAATTATTGTAGCAAAACCAATAAAGAAAAGTTTAGGTATAAACATTGTCTGATTACCGTTTTTGAAAAACGGCACACCTGCACGCAGGTCCAGCATCTGAATGTTGCCTGACTTGCAGATTTTAATAGTAAAGAGACTAGTTAAAATCAAGCCTGGAGCAGAAACTAATGTGATTCCAATTGCAACAGTTAAATCACAGTTTACTAATTTATAACTGAATCTGTTACTATGCATAATGTAGTACTTTGGGCAATCCAAACCATTGGAATGAAGCTTTCTTAATGCCAAACTCCAGGAAATCCCCAAAAAATTCTCCCTTGCAGTTATGTCTAGGGGACATAGAAAAGAAGATTACCTTTACCTCATCCTAAGGTCTAAGATCACAAGATCATGTGGGAAAAATAAATGATCTATGAGCCACATATCACTGCAGGACCCTGTGTGTATGTGTATGACAGCCTCAGCCCAGGCTCCAGCCAGGCCATGCCCCCCCCCCCCCCCAATATGTTTCGCTCTGCCCCGGGGCTTAGTCATGGCCCTGCATTGGACATGATGGTGCTGAGGAAAAGTCTACGGTGCCATTGCTTTATTTATTAAAATAATAGGAAATACACTCTCAGGAGACAGGCTTTGTCAGGGCACCAATGGAAGGAAAGGGGCTCTAGGACCTAGCATCTCTACCAGCATTTCACATGGGCCTTTATAAGGAAGTTTGTCAGTGGTGAAGTTGCTGATTGATCTTCAGCTTGTACCATGAACCTTGTTCCTGAAAGTTCTCTGCTACCAACCTGGCTTGTCCTTGACTAGTCTCCTGCCAGTCTCCTCACCTGACCTCAGTTTGTGCACAGATATTCTCTTCTGTTCTCCTGTGTCTGACCTTGGCTCCCCCTCTGACCTTGCCTGCTCTGTTATCCTCCTGACTCTGAACTCTGGCTTGAACTGACTTCTCATTGTCTCAGTGCTACTACAGACCTGCCACATCTCACAGGCGCCACCTGTCTGCAGCTAAATCTGAAACCCTTCTGAGTTCCTCTGTAAACAACATCACAGGCAACCTGTGCTACTTTGAGCCTCACTCCTCCTGTTCTCACTTTCAGGGGAGTCTGGAAGTTAGCCGCAATGGAAGCCCTCTCTCCATCGGCCTCCAGCATCAGGTATGTGATAGCATTAGCCACTTCAGCCACTGACAGACTTCCTTAGGCCCATGTGAAGTGCTGGTAGAGATGCTGGGTCCTTTAGCCTTTCTCCTGCTATTGGTGTCCTGACAGATGCTGGGTCATAGAGTCCTTCTCCTGCCATTGATACCCTGACAGGCTTTTCTACTCGGGCTGTGGTTGTTCTAGAAAGAAGAGGAATTATAAGATAATCAACAGAAGGCAGAACTGAAGACGTTGGTTTGATGCACCCGTAATGTATCGTATTTAGCTGAACATTTCTTTAGGCTTTAAAATGATGCATTTAGACACATGTGGGCAGAGTCATCTGTGCCCGTGCACATGGATCTAGGGGGGTGCTGGGGTGGGCTATGTCCTCCCAGATGTCTAATGCTGCGTACACACGACCAGACTTTGACGGACTAGGTCCGACGGTCTTCCCGACGGACTTTCGGTGGAGTTCTGGTGGACTTTCCGAACGAACATGCTTGGCCACACCAAAGTCTGATGGATTTGAACACGATGACATACGACCGGACTAGAATAAGGAAGTTCATAGCCAGTAGCCAATAGCTTCCCTAGCGTCGGTTTTCATCCGTTGGACTAGCATACAGACGAACACTGAGCTTGCACCCACTCTACCAGTCCAGTGTACCTCTGTTACCTTCTAGTAACAGTATGGGGTCTCGACAAGCACAGAGTGAAGACCTTATGTGTGCTCTATACCTTCTTTAATTCTCCTACCTCATGACTAGGCCTTTAGATCTTCATAACGTTAATCTGCTCCCCATTACTATGGACTGCTAGGGAGGGACCCAGTACACCGACTCCCTTGCTACCGGATGACCTGTCACCTTACCAGGTGCTGTGCCTCAAAACTGGTTGCTTGTAGCATGTTCTTCCCTTTGGTTACCCATGACAACTACCTTCTCTTCCTTGTCTTGCCAAATTGATATTTAGTAGTGATGTTATTTTATACCACCTTGGTGCATTAAAGCCCCATACACACTATCAGATTTTCTGCTGATTTTTGTCTTCAGATTTACCAAAACCATGTAGTGCAAGGGCCTGCCTGCTTGCATACACATTGAAACGCCTAAGGTTTGACCTCATATTATATGGTTTTGATAAATCTGAAGTGTGTATGGGGCTTTACAAACCCTAGTTCTTTTGATATGCCAAAACCCAACATGCACACCTTTTTGAATAACTGCAGACAAGGCTTATAGCGATTCAAAAACTTTACTAAATAAAAACTCAACAGACTTTTTAACAGGCAAAAGGCTTTTGCCTAACTAACCCTAACTGCGGCTGCCCTAGCATACCTGCACAGGAAGAGTCCATAAATGGTAAGTCCAGAATGGCAGTAGTCCATAACAACGGTGTCTCGAGAAGTCGGTGTTACTTGGAGCGGACAGCAAGTCCCAGTAGCCTTACTACATAATGGTGATGTGCATACGTTGTATATCTTCCTGGAGATTCATCAGCTGCTCTCTGGAGACTCTATGGTAGAGTTGCCACCTCATCCATTTAAACCCAAACACATATTAATTACACAGGTTCTGTGGCTGATTAAGGTGGTAATTAAACTCACTTGTTGCCTTATCTGCATTTAATTAGCCTCAGAACCTGTGTAATTCATATGTGTTCGGGTTTAAAGGGATGAGGTGGCAACTCTACTCTATGGCCTCTGGGGTCTGGACCCCTCTCCCTTTTTCAATTACAAAGGATGGGACTCCTGAGGCCGGAGTTCGAAAAAGCCTGCAAACTTAGCCCGGGGGTAGCCAAAACTGACTTGCAGTAGGCAACCTGCCTATACACATTTGCCGTATTTCATCAAGCTATAATATTGTTTATAGTATGCTAAACGGACATGAAATAATTTTGGTTGAGACTGAACTTAACATGCCTTAGATGCTGCTACAGCTTGACAAATCGGGGCCATTGTTGTTACATTGTTTCCTACCGAATGGATAAAGTAAATAAGAATAGCTTTTGGGGAAAAGGAACATGACAATATCCTAAAGTTTCAGTTACTCTAATAAATCTCCATAAAACTCTATAACTCAAGGGGAGACATGGGAGAGATTTACCCTTCCAAATATAATTTTATAATGATGAAGAGGGCACAGCAATAAAGACAGAAACACATTTTGAATTATTTCAAACACACATTTAACTTTTAATGAGTAATTGAGGTCTTTTTTTTTATGTTTTAGCTGTATATGTGTATTAATATGTATATTGTGTAATTATCTACTGTATATATGTGGGAGCAGCCATATATGCTCCATAGTGATCAGCTAAAGTTCTGGCCAAACCCACAAAAAGCTGTCACATGACAGAAGGCCACAGGCCTAGCTGGGTGGGATGCTGGTGACATTATTAAAAGGGAATAAAGTGTGCTGTCTCAATATTTAACCATTTGAGCCCCGGAAGGATTTTCTCCCTTCCTAACCAGACCATTTTTTGCAAAGCGGCACTGCGTCGCTTTAACTGACGATTGTGTGGTCGTGCGACGTTGCACCCAAACAAAATTGATGTCCTTTTTTTCCCCACAAATAGAGCTTTCTTTTGGTGGTATTTGATCACCTCTTTTTTTTTTTTTGCGCATAAACAAAAAAATGGAAACAATTTTGAATAAAAAAAAAAAACTTTCTGCTATAAAACATTTCCCCAAAAAATGTAAAAAAAGCAAATGTATTCATCAGTTTAGATCGATATGTATTCTGCTATAGATTTTTGGTAAAAAAAAAAAAATTGCTTTAGGTGTATATTGGTTAGTTTGCGCAAGAAGTTATAGCATCTACAAAATAGGGGATTGTTTTATGGCATTTTTATTACTTATTTCTTTTTTACTATTAATGGCAGCGATCAGTGATTTTTAGCAGGACTGCGACATTGCGGCAGACAGATCGGTCACCTAACTGACATATTTGATACTTTTTGGGGAACCAGTGACACTAATACAGTGAACAATACTAAAAATATGCGCTGTTACTGAATTAATGACACTGGCAGGGAAAGGGTTAACATTCTGGCGTTCAAGGGGTTAAATGTGTTCCTTCAGTGTGTTTTCTAACTGTATGTGCAACTGGAGAAATACAAAGATCCATCTTCCTGCTTAGCAGAAAGACAGGATCTGTGTGATCTCCCCTGTCAGAACAGAGATCTGCCTTTGTTTATACTGAATGATCGTGGGTGGCCGGAAACGCTGATTGGCTCCCCCTCGCTGGCCAAAGTGAGTTCCCAAGCCGACGTACACCTATGGCAATTTTCAGGATCGTGCCACCTTGCTGCAGTATAATGACAGCGGCTGGTTGGCAAATGGTTAAAGTGGATGTAAACCCTCATATATACCTAGTGAAGTGAACAGCCGCAGATGATACACAAAGATAAAACAAATCTCCCTACATAAGTTTTACATGTATATCTGCTGTCTTCATCGTGCTATATTCTTTAGAATTTTTACATCGGATAAGAATTTTCACTTCCTCATGCAGCAGTAGGCGTGTTGTTCTGACAACAACAGTTGTTTGACTGTGTGACAGCTGATTGGAGGAAAGGCACACACCCCCCTCCGCATAGGCAGAGGAAGGAAAATGCTTTCACAGCTCTGTTTTTACAAGTCAAGCTGTCTGCTAATCTATTTATAGCAACCTCCCCCGACACACAGTCCAGGCTACCGTATCGGAGGAACTGAGCAAGAGACAGCTACAGGATATAGTGCTTTGAAGAGAGATAAGAAAACACTACATATTTATGTGCCCAGCTCAAATTTCATGAATTGGGTTTACATCCCCTTTAATAAATTGATTAGCTAGTCAGAGCTCAGAAATACAAAATATTGCGCCCAGAAGTTGTAAACCCTCACGGTTTTTCCCCTTAATGCATAGAATGCATTGAGGTAAAAAACACTTTGTCCTGCAGCAGCGCCACAGACCCCCCCCCCCCCCTCCTTTTTCTTACCTGAACCCAATCATTCCAGTAAGGGGGGTGAGCACAAAAGCTCCAGCCACTGTCCCAGGTCCTCATTGGATAGATTGATAGCAGCGGAAGCCATTGACTCCCGCTGCTGTCACTCAAATCTACTGACACGGGAGCTTGGGGGCAGTGCCGAGTCCTGCTATCTGTGTCAATGGACGGAGCAGCAGGACTTGGGAGCGTGCCTGCACGAGTGTCCCCTTGGAAAGCAGCTCTCTGAAGGGGGCACTTGAGAAGAGAACTTGCCAGGAGCGCCGCGTGGAGGGGACTGCAGAAAAGGAGGATTGGAGCTGCTCTGTGCAACACCCTTGCACAGGGCAGGTAAGTATAACATGTTTGTTATTTAAAAACAAAAAACAAAGCTTTACAATCACTTTATCACGTATAATGTGCACTACAGATAATGATACATATCAAAAAGTGATACATATAAACACTAATCAAAAATATCACAATGTGAACAAAACCATGTTGCAAAGGCATATGCAAATACTTCCCACATATGCAAATGAATAATGAAAAACATTGGAAATGGGCGAGTGAAAGCAAAATCAAAAAAAGTACAAAAACAAACTATGTTGATTTTTACTTAAAACAATCAAACAGTCCCAAGTAATGTTGATTTAGAGCTGATAATAATGGTGTTTAACCACTAGAGATCCGCGCTATAGCCAAATGACGGCTACAGCGCGGACCTCCTTTGCCGGGACTATGTCTATTGACGTCGTCCCGTGCACGAGCGGCCTGCGCGCCCCCTGAGGGGAGCGCGCGGCATGCTCTGTGATCGGCAAGTCTACGAGACTTGCCTGATCACGGATCCGAGCAAGGGCTCGATCCCGACCCCTTACCACGTGATCAGCTGTCAGCCAATGACAGCTGATCATGTGATACAACGGAGCCGGCAATCGGCTATTTTTCCTCCTTGCGTTGACAGCGCGAGGAGAAAAAAAAGAGCCGATCACCGGCGGCCGTGATCGGGACATCAGTCCCGATCACGGCCAGCTTACCAGTGCCCACCTGCCCCCTGCCAGTGCCACCTCTGTAATAAAAAAGTGCCCCCCATCAGTGCCACCCAGCAGTGCCCATAGTGCCACCCAGCAGTGCCCACAGTGCCACACATCAGTGCCCACAGTGCCACACATCAGTGCCTCAACAATGGTGCTACACCCCAGTGCCACATATCCGTGCCCATCAGTGTCATCTACCAGTGCCCATCAGTGCCCAGCAGTGCCACCTATCAGAGCCACCTATCAGTGCCACCTATCAGTGCCCATCAGTCCCATCTATCAGTGGTACCTTTTAGTGCGACCCATCCGTGCCATCTTATCTGTGCCCATCAGTACTGCCTTATCTGTGCCTATCGGTGCCACTTTATCTGTGCCTATTAGTGCCGCCTTAACTATGCCTACCAGTGCCCACCAGTGCAGCCTATCAGTGCCCACCAGTGCAGCCTATCAGTGCTCAACAGTGCCGCCTCATCAGTGCCCACCAGTGCAGCCTATCAGTGCCCAACAGTGCCGCCTCATCAGTGCACAAGAAAGGAGAAAAATGACCTGTTTGCATAATTAATTAACAAACTATTAAGCATGATTTTTTTATTTTTTTTATTTTGCATCTTTTTTTGTTTGTTTAGCAAAAAATAAAACTCCCAGCTGTAATTAAATACCACCAAAAGAAAGCTCTATTTGTGGGGAAAAAATGATAAAAATTTCATTTGGGTACAGTGTTGTATGCCCGCGCAATTGTCATTCAAAGTGCATCAGCGCTGAAAGCTGAAAATTGGTCTGGGCAGGAGGGGGGTTTAAGTGCCCAGTAAGCAAGTGGTTAGGTAATAAAGTAGCTGCTTACCAGACCCCAAGGGTCAATGGGCAGATATGCTTCTCTCAGCTGAAAGGCATCCATCTGTGTTACCGCCTGTATGGAACGCCAGATGGTCAAAGGCACCGGGGCTCACAGGTCGATGTGAAAATGGAAGGAGGACTGATTATCAGTTAAAAACAAATTGTTATGAAAAAAGATTGCACTTAGACTATTTTCTTGGGTAACAGCACAGAATCTCGTGGTGGCACGGCCATCTGCAGTGCAGGCTGTGCATGCTGACGTCACGGCTGTCTCTACCCAACGCATTTCCCCTCAGAAAGCATCAACTGGGATTGGAGCTCCTTATGTGGGGCATGGGTAGCTGTCCCAGCCAGGAGAACACAGTGACTATTGCTAGCAGCTATAGCTGCTGGCAATAATTTCATGCTAGAAATCTGACATGCTGGCTGTGTGCAAGTCAATCAATCGAATTGCGTACAATCAGCCTGCCCATAGATGGTTCGAATCTTGGCCAGTCCCTGCTGAAAAGGCCAAGATTCTAACCTATCTATGGCCAGCTTAAGTATGGAATTTAGATAATGCTGACGTATTTATTTACATGAAGCTGGTTATTTACGGAAAGTTTCTTGTTCGCGCAGTTGTTACATCGATTAGTGTCTAGGGAACCAAAAAGTCTAATCGTGATTTTTTTTCATCCACTTTAGGTTTTCAAGATGTCCATGTCATGATCTTTGTTGGCTTTGGCTTCCTGATGACCTTTCTGAGGCTATATGGTTTTGGCAGTGTTGCGTTCAACTTTTTGCTTGCTGCTTTTGGAATACAATGGGCTATTCTAATGCAGGGTTGGTTTCATAGCTTTACAGAAGGCAAGATCCATGTCAGCGTATCAAGGTGAGCAGATATAAAGTGTTGTTTAACACATTGTGCAAAGGAACATCATTTAGCAGAAAGATTCACAGCAGAGTTTATTAACAACAGAGACATGTATTTTGGTCTTAAAGACTAAGTTCACTTTTTATTTTTCTAAATATACCAATACACCATTAATGTACTACTGTTGCAGAAAAATAAAAGCTTTCTATGATTTTTAGAACAAGGCCTTGCCTCAGCCCTGGTGGGTCCCATAGAAAAGTTCATATCTTTATGGTATGTAGATGTGAGACGTGAAAACTGACACAGAAAGGAATTCACCAGCTGACCTCATAAACACACACACACCCTGCATCCATCAGCTATGTTTGCATGGGATCCCCAGCATCTCTCCAGGCATGCATTTGCCTGGCTTATCAATGTAGACTATCATGGCTGTTCTGTTTGCATGGCATCCCTTGTGTTGCTCCAGATGGGCCCGGGTTGCATGCTAAACTCTGGGGGGCCATGGGTTGGACAGCCCTGATGTAGTGCAAGGGCCTGCCTGATAGGATACAGCATGAATGAATAGAAAGATGGGCCCTAGGGGCATACCTATAGGGGTTGCAATTGCAATCCAGCCTCATTCTCCATGGGGCCGGTGCGATTGCCCTGTACACTTGGATAGGAGGAGATGTGGAACGGCTGCATATAGAGGAATCGGTCTCTCCATTTTCCTACCTGCAGCCACTGAATGGGCAATTCTGGAAAATGGAGAGATTGGTTCCTCTGTATGCAGCCCCCCCCCCCCTCCCGCCGCTCCGCCTATCCAGCTTCTTTCTTCTGCCCCGCCTTTGTGTTCTCCTGCCCCTATGCTTTCTCCTGGCCCCCCTGTGCTCTGTTCTGGCCCCCCTTACCCCCCCCCCCCCATCACCTTACACCCTTTCCCGCTTGACGCTATAGGGGATGCTGTTAGGATGGAGAGCAGGGAAGGAGCTGATAAATGCATCATTTTCCTAGAGCCTTTCTTCTCTGAATTAATAGTCAGTGGTCTGTAGACATGTGCAATTCGTTTAGTTCCGAATTCGGTTTTTTTAACAAATTTTGACAAATTTGTTCATTCTGAATTTCCAAATTTTTTAATTTCTGAAACTTCAGAATTTCCGAATATCAAAACTTCCGAAATTTAAACATTTCTGAATTTCGGATTTCCAGATTTACGAATTTCGAATTTTTAGATTTACGAATTTCGGATTTTCGGATTTACGAATTATCGATTTTTATAATTTTTTTTGAATTTCCGAAAAAAGCACAAAGAAATGTAACGAAAATAAACAAATTTTTTGTCAGTGCACATGTCTAGTGGTCTGTACCGATCCTGTTCATTGATAACTGTGGCGTGGTAAACTGTGTTTACTATGCTTCAGCTTGTGAATGAACGGAAAGCTCTCTGCAGAGCTATTCCCGTCCATTCATTCTGAGATGGAAATTGAGGGCTGTGTTCTTGATCTCCTTTCTCTTTCAAAAGGTGAAAGATCAGGTCTGTTTAAACCCCTGATATATCCCCAAAGCCCCCAATGGGGCTCCTAAAAAAAAAAATTGTAAATATAATTAATAAAATAATATTGTAAAAAAAAAAAATAAACAAAATGGTAAAAATAATTAAAATAAAAAACTACTGACACCAGTGGTGGAACTACCAGGGTTAAAAAGGTCACTATCGGGCTGCGCCACTGAGCTTGGAGGGAAGCGCCCCCCGGATGGGGTTCAGAGAGACTCTTCATGGTTTCTTGCAATGGGGTCCTGAAGGTTCTAGTTACCCCCTGGTGGGTCCTCCTATTCCATTGTTTTGGTAAATCTAAAGTAAATTGTACAGAGATTGTACAATCAGATTATAGATATAGTGTTTTACCACACCCGGACTGAGGTAAGGACTTGGTTTAAAAATCATAGAAAGCTTTTTACTTTTCTGCAGCAGAGGTACATTAATTGTATATGGGCACATATGGACGCTGAAGTTTAGAAGGGAAAAAAAAGGTGAATTTACTTCAATTTAGTGTAATAAAAAGCAAACACCTGTAGCCTATATAAAAGACTGCTTGAGTACATGGCACTTGTATTGTGGCAGTATAAAGGGTTAGGAATTAAAGAATCAAGGCTGTAACTGGGTCCAGAGCTTTCTTATTTCTTTAATATGACAGTCCTAGTTTACCTGGCAAGTTTGGTTCAAACTGGCCACAGTCTAGCTGTTGCTTTCGTGTTTGTTGGATTCCTTTGGTCATGGATACCCTTGACCTGAACTTGTGTTTATAATGCAATCCTATTGTTCCAAGTTCTCAGCACAACCCTCCTTAAAGGATACATAAAATTACAAAAACCTCATTAGTCTTCCCACACTGTATGACACAGTGGGGTTGATTTACTAAAACTAGAGAGTGCAAAATCTGGTGCAGCTGTGCATGGTAGCCAATCAGCTTTTGACTTCACCTTGTTCAATTAAGCTGTGGCAAAAAAAAACAAAAAACTGGAAGCCGATTGGTTTCTCTGCAGAGCTGCACCAGATTTTGCACTCTCCAGTTTTAGTACATCAATCCCTGTATAACAAAACTTTAGTAGTGCTGTGCATACATTTTCAGTAAATGGCTACAGAGTTTGTTTTTCATTTATATGCGGGGCTCACCCCCAAAGGGGCCACTGAAAATACGCCTTGATAGTACAGAGACTGCCTGCCAAAGACAAAGGGGATGTCTTTTTAGAATGTATTGCTGAATAACATGAACAGGAGAGAGGTTTAAAGGCCACGAGATACTCCAAAATGATCATGGCAAGCAATAGGAGGACATTCTTCACACTAAATCCTTATAACTGCAGTCACACATGAAAGTCCCAAATCAGGTCTTACGGTGTCTGCGGCGCCGTACACAACAGCTGGGAGAGTGAGGGAGATAACGGATTCTTCTCCAGATCGGGGCATATGGCAGTGCCTCCAGCACTGATCCATTATCAGCCTTCCCTAGGCCCATAGTCCAGCTCCTAATGAAGCCCAGACTGTAGCAAAAATCATCTTTGCAATTTTCTCCAGGCCCTCGGCTTAACTCCTGCTGAGGCCCAGACTACAATCCTTGACTCAGTTAGGCTGCCTCCAGGGGCAGCAGCCCCAAGAGAACTCAAACTCTCCTGGCAGAGGAAAGAGCCCCCAGCCATCTTCTGGCTGCCTCCTTCTAGGGATTGACTGGAGCATGATAAATGTTCATTTGACTCTCCCTGTCCTATATTCTGGAAGCAGGTGGGAGAAATCAAACACCCATCTAAGAAACCCTGACCAGACAAAAACAATCAACTCTCCCTTACTTTTTTTATTTTCCATCCCTTCTGTCTTTAACCACTTCAAAACCAGAACATTTTACCCCCTTCCTGCCCAAGCCCATTTTCAGCATTCAGCACTGTCAAACTTTGACAAAGACAATTGCGCGGTCATGCAACGCTGTGACCATATAAAATTTTTTAAATTGTGTCTATATCACAGTGCTCTATCCAAGAAATAAATAATTTATAGCAATTTCTAAATTAGAATATCCCATGCAGTGCAACATTAGTGTAAAAGTTCACTATTAACAATATTCATTAAGTGGCTCTTCCAATTTTCCTCTTGCTTGTGCAATGACTAGTCACACAGTTACATAGTTACATAGTAGGGGAGGTTGAAAAAAGACACAAGTTCATCAAGTCCAACCTATGTGTGTGATTATATGTCAGTATTACATTGCATATCCCTGTATGTTACGGCCGTTCAGGTGCTTATCTAATAGTTTCTTGAAACTATCAATGCTCCCCGCTGAGACCACCGCCTGTGGAAGGGAATTCCACATCCTTGCCACGCTTACAGTACAGAACCCTCTACATAGTTTAAGGTTAAACCTCCTTCCTTCTAATTTTAATGAGTGGCCACGAGTCTTGTTAAACTCTGTTGGAAGGGGCTCCAATAATGCAGGTCAAAAAAGTAGGTTCATTTAAAAAAAACGACATACAGAGAATAAAAAAAAGATCACAAATGGATAAAAAGCAATGTGGGGAGCGATAAACCTTTCCCAACCCGTTTCGTCCTACTAGGACATCTACAGGGGCATCTAACTGCTCCCCCCATTGCACATACATAAATAAATATCATAACCAACAATATCCAATCAATATTGATCAATTAGACATGAGGCTAGAAAGGCCTCCTGGAGTGGTCAGCTGTTCAGTTCCAAACCTCGATAGGAACGGTCAATAAAATAATACTTATATTGTGAGGGGACTAAACCACCTCATTGATGATGTGTTTTGAAAACCAAAATACGAAAAATATATATGATCCAAACATAAAATATAAATAATGAAATATGATATAAGGAATATATCCAATATGACTATATCTCTGAAGATAACATAAAAAAAAGAAGGAAATGGGCGATTTTTTTTTAAATTTAGTCTTGGTTAATACAAAAGTTAATATCCCACTCGACATTCATGCCATATGTCGAGTAGGACCCGAAGCTCATGAATCCAATAAGTCTCAAGTCTGGAAACCCAACATAAACGGGACTCTCCCCTCCAATTGGCAATCAATAATCAAAAATTGAGTACCGTTAAGGTCTTTGTAATGGTATTTCAAATAGTGTCTAGGAACACTATGATTGTTTTTTCCTGCCTTAATATTGGTTAGATGTTCATTAACTCTAATAGAAAAAGTTGTTATGGTGCGCCCTACGTATTGCTTTTTGCAAGGACAAGTCAGGAGGTACACTAAAAATTTAGTGGCACAGGTAGTGAAATGTTTCATGGGGTACATCAGTTGTGTGACAGATGATTGAAATGTCTCAGTTTTCCGTCTACCGCTGGTATTGTGAAGACATGCATTACATATCCTGCATGGAAAATAGCCCTAGCACTGTTGGATAGTGATGGCCGAACGGTTCGCCCGGCGGTCGTTTCGCGGCGAATTTCCGACTTTCGCCGTCCGCGGGTTCGAACGCCTTTTTCCGTCGTTCGCCCCGGCGGACTTACGTGTTTAATGTATACAAGAACTTTAACCTTTCGTGACACGTTTATCATGTGTTACAGGACAACCAATTGAGACATGACAGCTCATGGACACTTGGACATTCCCCCTAACCTATAAATACACCCGATCCGGTGGCCATTTTACATTCTTTCTTCTGTCACTGTAGGGAAAGGATCCTGTGTGGAGTAGGGACAGAGAAAACGCTAGCTATTTGGTACACAAAAGTTCTTTTCAGGACTGGTATAGGTGTTAGGTCAGCAGCCTGAGTTTCTTTTGTCAGTTTAGATAAAGGGACAGAGCGCTGTATGCTGCTATTTTAGGGACAGCTCAGCCAGATTAGTCTTTCTTCATCATCATCATCATCATCATCATTAGCTGTTACTATCAGGTCCACAAAAGAGCTGTTCCAGCTAATCGTTCCAGCCTACTCTTTTTTGCCAATTTGTATAGGGACAGGCAGGAAGCAGTGTGTCAGGCAGTGAGGATAATTTTAAAGACTTGCTGTTACTATTAGTTCCACAAAGGTTCTTTTCAGGACTGGTATCAGTGGTACGGTAATAGGCTTGTACACGTATAATATTCTTTCTTCCAAATATAGAAAGAATATTATACTTGACTGCTGCCCTTCTGCTGCAGTCTGCTAATCATTCACAACTCACTTGTTCCACAAAGCTCTTTATCAGGACTGGTAACTTGGTCTGTCTAGGGTGCTACGGTACATAGGCTTGGGTGCGGTACAGTCTGCTGTTCTGTAAGGACCGCTATCGGTCCACAATACATAGGGTTGCCGTGCACTACTGCTGACCGCTGCCCTATACTGCAGCAGTCCTTCATTGGTATAGGGACTGACGTACAGTCTGCTAATCACTAACACACAACCTGCTTGGTCCACAAAAGTTCTTATAAGGACTGGTAACTTGGTATAGGGTGCTACGGTACATAGGCTTGAGTGCGGTACAGTCTGCTGTTCTGTAAGGACCGCTATCGGTCCACAATACATAGGGTTGCCGTGCACTACTGCTGACCGCTGCCCTATACTGCAGCAGTCCTTCATTGGTATAGGGACTGACGTACAGTCTGCTAATCACTAACACACAACCTGCTTGTTCCACAAAAGTTCTTATAAGGACTGGTAACTTGGTATAGGGTGCTACGGTACATAGGCTTGAGTGCGGTACAGTCTGCTGTTCTGTAAGGACCGCTATCGGTCCACAATAGATAGGGTTGACGTGCACCACTGCTGACCGCTGCCCTATACTGCAGCAGTCCTTCAGCGGTATAGGGACTGACGCACAGTCTGCTAAACACTAACACACAACCTGCTTGGTCCACAAAAGTTTTTATAAGGACTGGTAACTTGGTATAGGGTGCTACGGTACATAGGCCTGAGTGCGTTACAGTCTGCTGTTCTGTAAGGACCGCTATCGGTCCACAATACATAGGGTTGCCGTGCACTACTGCTGACCGCTGCCCTATACTGCAGCAGTCCTTCATTGGTATAGGGACTGACGTACAGTCTGCTAATCACTAACACACAACCTGCTTGGTCCACAAAAGTTCTTATAAGGACTGGTAACTTGGTATAGGGTGCTACGGTACATAGGCCTGAGTGCGTTACAGTCTGCTGTTCTGTAAGGACCGCTATCGGTCCACAATACATAGGGTTGACGTGCACCACTGCTGACCGCTGCCCTATACTGCAGCAGTCCTTCAGCGGTATAGGGACTGACGTACAGTCTGCTAAACACTAATACACAACCTGCTTGGTCCACAAAAGTTCTTATAAGGACTGGTAACTTGGTATAGGGTGCTACGGTACATAGGCTTGAGTGCGGTACAGTCTGCTGTTCTGTAAGGACCGCTATCGGTCCACAATACATAGGGTTGCCGTGCACTACTGCTGACCGCTGCCCTATACTGCAGCAGTCCTTCATTGGTATAGGGACTGACGTACAGTCTGCTAATCACTAACACACAACCTGCTTGTTCCACAAAAGTTCTTATAAGGACTGGTAACTTGGTATAGGGTGCTACGGTACATAGGCTTGAGTGCGGTACAGTCTGCTGTTCTGTAAGGACCGCTATCGGTCCACAATAGATAGGGTTGACGTGCACCACTGCTGACCGCTGCCCTATACTGCAGCAGTCCTTCAGCGGTATAGGGACTGACGTACAGTCTGCTAAACACTAATACACAACCTGCTTGGTCCACAAAAGTTCTTATAAGGACTGGTAACTTGGTATAGGGTGCTACGGTACATAGGCTTGAGTGCGGTACAGTCTGCTGTTCTGTAAGGACCGCTATCGGTCCACAATAGATAGGGTTGACGTGCACCACTGCTGACCGCTGCCCTATACTGCAGCAGTCCTTCAGCGGTATAGGGACTGACGTACAGTCTGCTAAACACTAATACACAACCTGCTTGGTCCACAAAAGTTCTTATAAGGACTGGTAACTTGGTATAGGGTGCTACGGTACATAGGCTTGAGTGCGGTACAGTCTGCTGTTCTGTAAGGACCGCTATCGGTCCACAATAGATAGGGTTGACGTGCACCACTGCTGACCGCTCACCTATACTGCAGCAGTCCTTCAGCGGTATAGGGACTAAGAGTTTTGTCACAGGGTCATTTAAAAAATGACATGCAGAGGAAGAGGCAGGCCCTTCCGCAGGGGTGGTAGGGGTAGGGCAGGAGCAACAGGCTTGAGCCAAAGTGGGAAGTTGCAGAAGGTGCGTTCAATTACTTTAAAGGATGCACCAGACTTGGTTGAGTGGCTCGCTCAGCCTTACTCTTCTGCACCCTCCTCATCCTCTCGATCTGCACCCTCTTCTTCACTCTCTGCTATGTGCACCCCCAAAGACACTACCACCAACAACACGACCACCACCACCACCACCACATACCTTCCGCTTGAGTCACTGGAATTATTTTCCGATCCATATCAAGAGGACATTTCTGATGCGCAGCCACTCTTGGTATTGGATCAGGAAGAGGAGGTAGCAACAAGCGCTACTCAGCAGTCTGACGCCAGTACCCAGATCAGCCCAAGGAGGAGGTTGGTCCCCGGTGTTGCTGCCTACTCTACTTATAGCGGTGGGGAAGGTGACGTTGATGATGACGTGTCTAGTGATGTCACGTGGGTGCCCACAAGAGAGGAAGAGGAGGGGAGTTCAGAGGGAGATATGGACCAGCAGATAGGGAGGAGAAGCAGCAATGACTTACATTGCACAGCAGGGACAAAGCAGACTGCAAATGTATCAGGAGCGAGTCATCGACCATGTACGGTCACATCTGGCGCTCCCAGGACACCGGCACATGGCTCCGCAGTGTGGGCTTTTTTTAACGTGTCCGCTGCTGACAATAGCGTTGCCATCTGCAATCTTTGCAGTCAACGCGTTAGTCGCGGTAAGCCCAATACTCACCTAGGGACGACCGCCTTAAGAAGGCACATGAGCAGCCATCACCGAGCCCAGTGGGAGCAACGGAACACACAAAGCCACACTGCAGGCTCTCACCGTCCAGCCTCGTCTTCTACTTCTCCTTCTCCTCTCTCCTCACAATTGTCCTCCACTCCACCTTCCATCACGCCAAGCTCACATTTTTCTGCAAAAAGGCAGGCTTCCGTGGGCCTAATGTTTGAGCGTAAAAAAATGATGACGCCGGATAACCCTCTTGCCCAACGGTTGGCGGCTGGCTTGTCAGAACTCATAGCCCGCCAACTACTGCCATATAAACTGGTGGACTCGGAGGCCTTTCGCAAATTTGTGGCCATTGGAACACCACAATGGAAGGTCCCAGGAAGGAAGTATTTCTCAGAGAAGGGCATCCCAGAGCTATATGGCCATGTTCAGCGGCAAGTGAATGTATCTCTGGCACACAGTGTCGGTGCCAAGATACATCTGACCACAGACACGTGGTCTAGCAAACACGGGCAGGGAAGGTATATCAGTTTTACTGCCCACTGGGTGAACCTTCTGACGGCCGTCAAGCATGTAACCCGTGGCACCCGTGTAGATTTGGTTTTACCGCCACGGATTGCATGCAGGCCTGACTCTTCTTCTCCTCCTCCTACTCCATCCTCCTCCCTCTCCTCCTCAGCTGCCTCCTCCTTTTCCGCTGCTAGCGTCTCTTCCACTGCACCGCCCAAGCTCCCCAGAACCTATTCCACATGCCAGGTGAGACGTTGCCATGCCGTGCTGCGTCTGTTGTGCCTGGAAGCAAAGAGCCACACTGGCCCGGCACTCCTTTCAGCTTTGCGTTCACAGGCAGATGAGTGGCTAACACCGCTCAATTTGACAGTTGGTAAAGTGGTGTGTGACAACGGTGCCAATCTGCTTAGCGCATTGAAACAGGGCAAAATCACGCACGTGCCGTGCATGGCACACGTCTTAAACTTGGTCGTGCAGCGATTCCTTGTCAAATACCCTGGGGTCCAGGACATCTTGCGGCAGGCAAGGAAAATCTCGGCCCATTTCAGAAGATCTTACACGGCCATGGCTCGCCTTGCTGACATTCAGCGGCGACACCATCTGCCGGTCAGACGTCTTATTTGCGATTGCCCGACGCGATGGAACTCAACCTTCTATATGCTTGATAGGCTGCTCCAGCAGAAACGTGCAGTTAACGTCTACCTGTATGAACTCTGCGAAAGAAACGGTTCTGGGGAGCTGGGTTTTTTTTCACCGCGCCAGTGGCTGCTCATGCGCGACACATGCAGACTTCTGCGGCCATTTGAGGAGATCACCAAACTGGTCAGTCGCAGCCATGGCGCCATCAGTGACATGGTACCTTATGCCTTCTTTCTGGAGCGTGCATTGCGTCGTGTCATTGATCAGGCTGTGGAGGAGCAGGAGCGGGAAGATGAGGAAGTCGCAATGCTGGATGAATTCCCAGGGGGGGCTACTCTATCTGAGACAAGTCAACAACAGGAGTCTGATGAGGAGTCAGAGGAGGATGGTGCCGGGGCGGATGAGCAGGAGCAAGAAGAGCATGCTTTAAACCTTTCTGGGATCCCTGTTGTGCGAGGATGGGGAGAGGAGAATGAAGAGGACGACATTATCCTGGATGATGAGCAGGAGCCAGGCCACCACACCGCTTCCACTTTAGTGCAAATGGGGGCCTTCATGCTCCAGTGTTTTAATAGGGACCCCCGTATAAAAAGCATGAGGGTCAAGGACCAGTACTGGGTGGCAACGTACTTAGACCCCCGGTACAAACACAAAATGGCGGAAATGTTACCGCCGTCGCAGAGGGCTGTCAGAATGCAGCACTTCCAGGCCTTGCTTCGAGAAATGCTGCATTCTGCTTTTGCGTGCGCTGGCAGAGGAGCAATTCCCACTCCCAGAGAAGGATTTGCGGGTACCAATCCAACAGCGCCTGCAAGAAGAGGCCGGTTTGAAGATGTGTTGGTGACTTCGGATATGAGGTCATTCTTTCAGCCGACCCATCGACAGGTGTCATCCGGATCCAGCATCAGGGAACGCCTAGACCGTCAGGTGTCCGACTACATTGGGTTAACGGCCGATGTGGACGCTCTGAGGAGTGATGAACCCCTAGACTACTGGGTGGGCAGGCTTGACCTCTGGCCAGAGCTTGCCCAATTTGCAATCGAACTGTTGGCTTGCCCCTCATCCAGTGTCCTGTCCGAAAGGACGTTCAGCGCAGCAGGGGGGATTGTGACCGATAAGCGTACTCGCCTAGCTCACCACAGTGTTAACTACCTCACATTTCTAAAAATGAATGAGGCATGGATCTCGGAGGAATTCAACACATGTGATCAGTAGACCATGTATATGTCTATAAACAATTTTTGGAATCAAGCACACAGACCTTCTTAATTCATTTGGCTCACTTCCCTGACCCAAAAAAGCACACCGTACTATATGCCCCTACCCTCCTCTTTGAAGAGGTTGAGCGGTGTCATATTTCTACTGGGGCTGCTTATTATGAGGGGTTCCCACCATCCCTGTGCTGTGCTGACTTCCTCCTGGGTGTTCTTATTATGAGGGGCTCCCACCATCCCTGTGCTGTGCTGACTTCCTCCTGGGGGTTCTTATTATGAGGGGATCACACCATCCCTGTGCTGTGCTGACTTCCTCCTGGGGCTGCTTACGGTGCTGCTGTCAGCGCTGTATGTCACGGAGCTGCTGTCAGCGCTGTATGTCACGGAGCTGCTGTCAGCGCTGTATGTCACGGAGCTGCTGTCAGCGCTGTATGTCACGGAGCTGCTGTCAGCGCTGTATGTCACGGAGCTGCTGTCAGCGCTGTATGTCACGGAGCTGCTGTCAGCGCTGTATGTCACGGAGCTGCTGTCAGCGCTGTATGTCACGGAGCTGCTGTCAGCGCTGTATGTCACGGAGCTGCTGTCAGCGCTGTATGTCACGGAGCTGCTGTCAGCGCTGTATGTCACGGAGCTGCTGTCAGCGCTGTATGTCACGGAGCTGCTGTCAGCGCTGTATGTCACGGAGCTGCTGTCAGCGCTGTATGTCACGGAGCTGCTGTCAGCGCTGTATGTCACGGTGCTGCTGTCAGCGCTGTATGTCACGGAGCTGCTGTCAGCGCTGTATGTCACGGAGCTGCTGTCAGCGCTGTATGTCACGGTGCTGCTGTCAGCGCTGTATGTCACGGAGCTGCTGTCAGCGCTGTATGTCACGGAGCTGCTGTCAGCGCTGTATGTCACGGAGCTGCTGTCAGCGCTGTATGTCACGGAGCTGCTGTCAGCGCTGTATGTCACGGAGCTGCTGTCAGCGCTGTATGTCACGGAGCTGCTGTCAGCGCTGTATGTCACGGAGCTGCTGTCAGCGCTGTATGTCACGGTGCTGCTGTCAGCGCTGTATGTCACGGAGCTGCTGTCAGCGCTGTATGTCACGGAGCTGCTGTCAGTGCTGTATGTCACGGAGCTGCTGTCAGCGCTGTATGTCACGGAGCTGCTGTCAGCGCTGTATGTCACGGTGCTGCTGTCAGCGCTGTATGTCACGGAGCTGCTGTCAGCGCTGTATGTCACGGAGCTGCTGTCAGTGCTGTATGTCACGGAGCTGCTGTCAGCGCTGTATGTCACGGAGCTGCTGTCAGCGCTGTATGTCACGGAGCTGCTGTCAGCGCTGTATGTCACGGTGCTGCTGTCAGCGCTGTATGTCACGGAGCTGCTGTCAGCGCTGTATGTCACGGAGCTGCTGTCAGCGCTGTATGTCACGGAGATGCTGTCAGCGCTGTATGTCACGGAGCTGCTGTCAGCGCTGTATGTCACGGAGCTGCTGTCAGCGCTGTATGTCACGGTGCTGATGTCAGTGCTCTGTATTACGGTGCTGCTGTCAGTGCTCTGTATCTCCTGCACCCTCTTGTTTGCCTACCCTGGTCCCTGACCTTCCCTCTCCTCCATTGCCTTCATTAGCTCCATAGTCCTGAATTGTCAGAACAATTTCCCAAATAAAAAAAAAATGCTTGTAGTTATCGATCCCAAATTCACCTCATACATGTATTATGCTATTGTCCAGGTGGTGGGACTACGTGCTACCCCCTAATAATTACCCCGTGGCCGCAAATTCGACCTAAAGGTTTGCGAAATTCGCCTCCCATTGAAGTCAATGGAGCCCGCGGCGAACGGTCGTTTTCGCGAACGTTTGTGTCCGTTCGCGTTTCGCGTTCGCGAAACGTCCCGTCGGAAGTTCGTCCATCACTACTGTTGGAAGAAGATGTTTCTAGGGGGGTCTATAACATTAGGAGCTGTCTGCCCCTATATAGACCTTGCCCCCCTAAAAATAACACTCGTTTGATCAAAAATAATCCAAAAATCTGTCATTCTGGAGTACCCCCCAATGTTTTTTGATGGTATTTTTAATTTGCCTGGACTGAAATGAATATGTAGTAAAGGACCACCTGAATTTATTATCCATAGCAGTGTTAGGACGTATTTCTAATAAAGACTTTCTATCCATGAGTGATATCCTCTGGATCTCTGCATCTAGCTCAATAGGTTCATAAACCTTCTCCAGAAATCTACTTTGTTTATGGTGTCAAATGCTTTTGCAAAATCCAGATACACCACGTCTACAGGGCTTCCTTTATCTAGATGGCAACTCACCTCCTCATAGAAGGTTAATAGATTGGTTTGGCAAGAATGATTCTTCATGAATCCATGCTGATTACTGCTAATTTTACCGTTCTCCTTACTAAAATCTTGTATATAGTCCCTTATCGTCCCCTCCAAGCGTTTACTCACTATAGATATTAGGCTAACTGGTCTGTAATTCCCAAGGATGTATTTTGGGGCCTTTTTAACTATTGGTGCTACATTGGCTTTTCTACAATCAGCTGGTACCATTCGAGTCAGTAGACTGTCAGTAAAAATTAGGAACAATGGTCTGGCAATTACTTGACTGAGTTCCCTAAGTACCCTAGTAATGTTCAAAAGTACAGAGTGTGCAAACCAAATTCTTAAACCATAATGGGCTCTGCTGTTCAGAAACTTCTCCCGTGCTCAACTTCACCTCGATGGGCCATCACCACATACGAAACCTCACCAGACAGAATTGACCCTCTGTTAGAGGGGGTCAATTAACGCTTTTCCCCCAAGGGGTTAATCATCCAAGGTACTGTAACCGCAATTCTTCCTCCCAAATCCATCCGGGTTATCATAGAATCAGAGGAAAAAGGATCCTATAGTGTAAAAACCTTTATTTAAGTGATTAGTATATACAACCATAAAATCCATATGCTATTATGCTCACATTTAATCCCTTCCCACCCACGCTATAGTCAAATAACGGTTACAGCGTGGCTTAGTTTGCTATTGATGTGGGGGCGCTCGGTGATAGCTGAGTCAGTGATCTGTTGATTACAGATCAGGATAAAGGGCCAGTCACAGCAGCCATTTAACGCGTGATCAGCTGTGCCCAATGACAGCTGATCATGGATGTAAACACAAGCTGGTTATTGGCCTTTTTTTCCTCGTGCTGACAGTATGAGGAGAGAAGAACAGAGCCAATAACTGGCTTGCTTTAAAGGGACATCAGCACTTATAATCAAGGCACTGATGATCAGTGCAGTTCCAACAGTGCCCATGAGTGCTGCCAATCAGTACCCACCAGTGCCTCCTCATCAGTGTCACCTATCAGTGCTGCCTATCAGTGCTCATGAGTGCCGTCTATCAATGCCAATCAGTGCCACCTATTAGTACTGTCTAGCAATGCCAATCAGTGCAGCCTCATCAGTGCCACCTATCCATGCCCATCAGTGCTACCTCATCAGTGCCACCTATCCGTGCCTATAAGTGCCACCACACCAGTGCCACCTCATCAAAGCCCATCAGTGCTGCCTCATCAACACACATAAGTGAAGGAGAAAAATTACCTGTTTGAAAAGTTTTATAACAATGAAATTTATTGATTGATTTTTTTTTTTTTTTTTTTTTTTAATTCTCAGACTTTTTTCATTTGTTTAGCAAACAAACAAACAAAAAAAACTGTGGTGATTAAATGCCACCAAATGAAAGTATGTAAGTATTTGTATGAAAAAAAGATAACATTTTTTAATATGAGTACTGTGTTGCATGACTGCGCAATTGTAATTCAAAGTGTGACAGCGCTGAAAACTGAAACCGTGCCCAGTTAATTGTCCAATCTGCCATGCGCCCGGGTTGTGTGGCATTTTTCCCCCGATTACTCTGACTGCTCACTCACCACTCACCACTTATCATGTCTGAGTGTCTCCAGCAGATCAGCGTTCCTTCCAGTAAAACCACCTCAGTGTACATTTTGTTGTGCAGCGTAGGGAAGCTGGAATTTAGTGAAAAAAAAAAGTGAACTTAGCCTTTAAGTATATAAACTAAAAGAAATGATATAATAAGGAATACAATACAGTGTATCACATTATTCTGTATTCATTTTGAATTGTATTGCTACTAAGGTATCATTTGTATATTTTTCTTGGACCATTTGACTACTGTTATAGCTTCCAATTCCTTTACCAATAGCAGTATGACTTCTATGCCAAAGATGACTCCCTATGTCTTTTATTAGTCTTTCAATGCTTTCCCCCACGCGTTCCTTCCTAAATACTGTACACAGCTATAAAACAGAGCTGCTGGATTTGCACAGTGTTTGTCTAGTTTATTCAATAACTTTAACAAGGTTTTCTAGTGTTAGCTAGCTCGTTTTACAGAAATGTAAATATTTCTGACAATACATGACATTTTGACTTTGATTGCCAGCGTACACGAGAGAGATTCACCGTGTTCGGTTAATGATTTTCAGCAAGTAGACGTAAAGATCATGTTCAAAATATATGTATAATCCCAATATATAGGTGCCTATTACTTTTTATCATCATCAACTGTGGTCCAAATACCTTTTTTTTAGGGCTAGTTCACACATGCATTGATCTCTAAAGAGCAATCTGTATTCAGTCACTCTTCAGAGAGCATTTGACAGGCAGAGAGGAGGCGTTGTATCACTTTCTAACCGCTGCTTTCAACTCTTGTACTCTGCACTGCAACCATGTGCATTGCATGCATTTTCCGGGCTGTTGCAAAGCGACAGGCAGTATACAGTCATTCCTGTACATCCCCAGCCACTGGCCCTGTAGCTAATAGGAGACAGCTAAAAAAGTGTCTCAACTGTTGGGTTTTACTGTCCCTCAACTGCTAGAGTGAACAAGCTCTTAATTACCTCCCACCCACCATTTAGTAAACTGACGGTGGGCGGGATCCCTTCTTGTTCTGGGGCAACGTCATATGATGTCACTCAGTGTCACCACTCTCGTGCACCTGTGGGGGGTACGCAGTGTGGCGGTTGCACCGTGTACACAGGACTCAACGTGACCCCGATCTGGGTAAAGAGCCGATGATGCCACTCTTTAACCATGTGATCAGCTGTGTCCAATCACAGCTGATTACACGTAAACACGGAAGTGCCATTTTTCGGAAGTGCCAATCAGTGGCATCTCCTCACAACAGAGAGCGTACAGGTAATCAGGGCACTGATTATCAATGTGGCCCCAGCAGTGCCATCTGTGACACCAATCAGTGCCCATCTGGGACACCAATCAATGCCCATCAGTGATGTCGGTCAGTGCTGCCTTTCAGTGCCCAACAGTGCCCTCCATCTGTGCCACCTATCAGTGGCCATCAGTGTCGGCTCATTGGTGCCCATAAGTGCCCCCTCATCAGTGCCTATCAGTGCCCATCATTGCAGTCTCATCAATGCGCATTAGTGAAGGAGAAAATCATTTTTTACAAAATTTACTGACAAACTTTTTATTTGTTTTTGTTTTGTTTTCATTTTTTTAGCATTAAAATAAAAAAAAACAAGCAGTGATTAAATACCGCCAAAAGAAAGCTCTATTTGTGGGAAGAAAATTGTAAAAATGTCATTTGGGTACAATGTTGCATGGCGGTGCAATTGTCATTCAAAGTGTGATAGCACTGAAAGCTGAAAACTGGCCTGGGCAGGAAGGAAATGAAAGTGCCCAGTATCGAAGTAGTTAAATAGTGGTGGCCCGTGCACTGTGGGCGCCCCCATCCATGTGCCCGGCCCCTTTCAGGACGCCGGACGCATGGATTCCTATGGCGGGGAGAGAGGGGGTGGTACATTTTGACGCACCTGATTAGAGCCATAGGCTCTAAAAGGCTTCAAAATAGGGTGGGCTCGGGGCACGGAGATTCTGCCCTGATCCCACCCAATTGTGTGACGATAGCAAATGAATTTCCGCTATTTTCACACTAACTTTCCTCCCCGCTAATCAGGAGGCAGGGCATCAGACGTGTTTCCTGATTGGTCAAACCGCCAGACCACCCTATTGAATGCCTGGCGCTTAGGAAGAGGAGCTGGAGCAGAGGTCAGTAAGTCTCCTCTGTCACAGTGGCTGCATATGATGGGCACAAGTGGCTGCATATGATGGGCACAAGTGGCTGTATATGATGGGCACAGTGCCTGCGTATGATGGGCACAATGGCTGAATTTTATGGGCACAGTGAGGCTGCAATTGATGGGGGTGGGGGGGCGGCATTTATAAGTTTACTTGATTCCCCCCAAAAATTTTGAGCACCAGCTGCCACTGTAGTTAAAGTATAACTGAAGGCAAAACCTTTTTTTTTATGCAATTCTGTGCTAAATACAAGCACAGAAAGATTTTTTTTTTTTATATATCTGCTGTAACATTGGGGTGTTTAGCTCAAGTGGTTAGAGGCATTTTTCAGTCCACATCAGGCAGGCGTTTATAGTTAAGGGCCTGGTAGCCCACGTTTATTAAAAGGAAAAACAAAATAATAGTCCATCCAGGAATCCCACGCAGGGGTCCAATCTTAAATTCAATACACACAATCCAAATGAAAATGCTAGCCCACCTGGCTACTCTTCAGCAGTAGTGCTGCTATAAGTACTTGCCCCTCAAACAAGCTGCTTGGATACACACAGTCTTAGGCTCCTTGGACGCACACAGCTTCAAGCCCTTCAACACACAGCTTTGGACTCCTTGGATGCACACAGCTTCAACCCTTCAACGCACACAGCTTTGGGCTCTTTGGACATGCACAGCAGCAAGCTACTCCACTCCACCATCCCTCCACACTCCATTCCCAACAGCCCTTTGTTATATGGCCTGTGTGCAGCTGGGCACACACCCTGCTCGTTATCCTCAAGACCTGGACACAGGGCTGGAGATATGCAAACTCTGTCTCTTTTTCCTCCGATTTCATAAGGACAGAGCCTCGCTCTGTCACATATCCCCCCCCTTTGTTTCGATCCGGAGGGAGGATCACCAGCACCCATCATGATGGTTGGGACACCTCTGTGCTGCCTGTCAGCCACGTAGGCCCAACCTTTTTTCCGGGTGTGCTTCCAGGCACGCCTTACCCTGGATCGCAACGGGGTCCTTCAGTTCTGTATCCGCAGCCTACTTCCTCTGTCCTTGGGGTTCCTGAGCTCCCATTTATTTTCTGGTGGCCCACCGCCTTTCCTGCTACTTCCTTTCAACTCAGTTTCCAGATTCCGTAGGGAACCTGCTTCAGACACTACACCTGATGAGGAACTACCTTTTCCCTCACTGGTACTGGTTTTCCCCATCACAACAGGTCTCTTGGGTTTACCAACTCCTTTACCTTTACCCTTGACCACCAACTCCCCAGAGCTTAACATCTGTGTATCACGCTCATTTTCCAAGAAATTATTTATGTTCATATCAAGGCCATTATTTACACCAACTTTCAGTAATATACCACCATTTCTCCAATTACCAATACCATCAGTTCTTTCTTGCTCGGGATTTGTTAGGGCCAGGCCCAAGGAGGGACAACACACAGGTGAGCAGCTATCCCCTATGGTATCTTCACAAGGCTTCACTTCACCTGTTGTCCAAATCTCTGTGGGCAATTGTCCTAACAATTGACATTGAACAACGCATGACCTATTTTCACCAGTACCAATCTTTGCCAGCTCACACTTTTCCATGTCACAATTTTTGTTCCTCTCCATACTATATTTGAGAGTGTTTCCGGGTACCCAAACTTATACCTCTCTGCAGGTGATAGACAGAATCTCTGCTTCTGCCGTGTCCATATCTGGCCCTTCCTTCTTACGAGGTCTAGCGGGTGACGCAGTATCCACACCATTTACTGAACCCTGCCCAGCCACACCTCGGACTGCACCAGCAGACATGTCTATCACTGCACCAGGCGGAGAGACCTCTGATGTCTCCAGCAGCCCCCTAGAGCGCCTTCCGTACTGAACCGTATCCTGAAGCACTCTCACAGGGAACGGTGAGATCACTTTCCAGACTATTAAGCACCATACCACCCAGTTCCACTGGTGATTAATGTTACCCAGCACAGCTTGCATTACCTGGCTCCACCCTTTGGTACCATGCAGCATTACCACATCTGACTGTAACAGAGGCACCCAGGTGTACAAGGAATGTGCTTTCATCAGTTCAAGTAGTTCTACTAGCATATCTGTAAATTCTACACACTCCACATCAATATGCAAAACATTTTTGGGGACTTTTCCCTTATCAGAGACATAGAGGGGCTCATTTATTGCCACGTGAGGGGCCATGACATTTAAGGGGGCCTCCACCTCACTGGAGGTATCCATCACAGCCTGATGCTCCTCTGGAACACTGTTAGATGCATGTCTCCCATTCATCCCCTCCAACTCACCAATAAGCCTCTGCATGTCAAAATGTATTACCGTGTCACCTTGACACTTGACATTTAGCGGCTGGGTTGTGAGCACCACATCTGCCATGCATGCACCCTGATCTGGTCCTTCCAACTGGAGGCAAACATCCCTTGCAGTGACCAATGCACCCTCAACCATCGGTCGCTCTGCAATCTCCCTGTCTGGCATAGCAGTTGTTGTATTCACACCCCTGTCACTGAACATAGCCTTGTCTAACATGGCTAGTAATTGTTTGGCCCAACTGTCCCAATCCATTGTGCTTCCATAATGAGGGCTCAGCAGTACCTCATTTGCTTTAGGAGGCACCTGGGATTCTGCAGCACAATCAGTACCTTTGTCAGTTCTATATAAATCACATTTTGACGACATGCTTTTACTCTTTGCTAATGCTTCATCAAACAAGGCAGGCTGCAATACACCATCACCACCTTGCTTCTGGGGTGCAAGCACACTCAGCTGTGTACCTTCAGCTTTGGCCAGTGGACTTAACCCTTTACCAACTGGGTTACACATATGGTAAACAGACTGCTCACCCAAACTATCACTGCATGGTGTAGACCCAGTCTGTTCCACCAGAGCAAATTCAGTGCTGTCCTGGAAAATCTCTGGCTCAAACGCATGGAGGGCCCCTGAGACTTCCATGGACAACCCTGTGGCTCTGCGTCTGGTTGCCAAGGGAGACATCCCTCTTTCCTCATTACTTTTGAACAAATCAGAATAAGTACATTTATCATCGGCATTCATAGACATAGCAGTGTTATAAGCTTTAACAGGCTGTTCTTGGTCAGTACACTCAGCACCCCGTGTACTGCTCAGCACACCACCCTTCCTCTCCAAAGGCATTATTTTGCCCATTAGGGCGGCTCCACAGTTGTCCTGGGAAACCACGTGCCTCACCACTGCGGGCTCCTGGTAGGTTTCCCTGGGCATCTCTGTAGCACCAGTCACTAGGGAACATGGCATACAAACTGTATTGGTCACCCCTAGGTTACCACTTCCAGCACTCTGGTGGATTACACCAGGCACATACAGAGTCCAGTCTTTTTGAGTTCTTAACCCTGCTGCAGGTTGAGCTTCAACCTGTGTCTCCCCACTACTCAGGGTAGCACACTGCAGCAAGTCCATTTTTACACCTTCTGCTGATCTTCCAGCCGGATATACTCCCACTTCACTGGAATCAGTCCCACAAACTGCAACAATCTTACCATAATCTGTAGCAGGTAACTCTGGCTTCATTTGAGTACGTTGTCTCTCCTTTATCCCGCTTTTACTGGCCAACTCTCCCTGGTGGCCATGGAACGAAACTGCAGCAGCCACTTCTGACTCCTTAGCACCCCCTGCAGGCACAACAGGTACTTCCTCACTGTTACCAGAGGTGACTGATAACATGTTTGCACAAAAATCTGGGCTTGCGGACAAAGACTTCTGCCCAGTAACCACATCTCCAGGCATGTTCCATAACCTGGGACAAGAAAAAATGCCATGCCCCCGTTGACCACATTCCAGGCATGGTACATTTCTGTACATATCTTTAGGGGGACGCCGCTCCACATCTCCACTGTAGCTCCTCCTTCCGGTTAACACCCCATCTCTTGTTGCCAAGGGAGATGGCACTCTTCCAGCTGTACTTTGACTCTCCTTGAAGCATTGTTGCTTTCACCTTGCCACAATCCTCTGCAGGCCATACTTTTCTCACGTGGTCGTCTGCAGCCTTCACATTACCACGGTTGCTACGGGCAACCACATACTTATTGAACTTCTGGTCAGCCTTTTGGGCACTCCTGGGACCCAAATCAGGTTTCCTAAACATTTTAGACTTTTGTCTGGCCATGTCGCTTTGTATTGGAGACAGAGACAATGGGCACGTGGCGACAACATGACCCCACTCTCTGCACCGCAAACAGCGCTCTTGTTTCAGAGCCTTAACAGGGCTTCCCCAATTGCATCCTCTTTCAAAATTAGGCTTCTGCACATTGATAGCTGGCCTGCTTGCACCAGCGTTGTCAGGGGCAACAATATGCACGTCCCCTTTAACTGGGGTTGGTGTAGCAAAAAACAGTCTGCAATACTCTCCAGCAGGCTCAAACCCTTGCTTCATCTTTGCAGTCTCTCCACCAGACTTTTGCGCCTTCCAGCAAAAAAAATTTAACGCTGTCACTTTAAAGCAAGTTGCTTTTCTCTTCGTGCAAGCTCTCCTCAGCTGCACACACAGATTGTACTGTCTCATGCACACAAACACAGTTCATAGTAAAAAAATAAAAATTTGACTTTTCATTCACAGGTACACCACCTGCAACACGCAATGCCTTTTGCCTGGCTGCACTTCCACAGCTAGCAGTAGTTCCTGATGCGACTTACTGTAGAGCAAGGACCCGGATTCCACCGTCCTGTGCCCGCATTCGAACACCACTTGTAACATTGGGATGTTTAGCTCAAGTGGTTAGAGGCATTTTTCAGTCCACATCAGGCAGGCGTTTATAGTTAAGGGCCTGGTAGTCCACGTTTATTAAAAGGAAAAACAAAATAATAGTCCATCCAGGAATCCCACGCAGGGGTCCAATCTTAAATTCAATACACACAATCCAAATGAAAATGCTAGCCCACCTGGCTACTCTTCAGCAGTAGTGCTGCTATAAGTACTTGCCCCTCAAACAAGCTGCTTGGATACACACAGTCTTAGGCTCCTTGGACGCACACAGCTTCAAGCCCTTCAACACACAGCTTTGTACTCCTTGGATGCACACAGCTTCAACCCTTCAACGCACACAGCTTTGGGCTCTTTGGACATGCACAGCAGCAAGCTACTCCACTCCACCATCCCTCCACACTCCATTCCCAACAGCCCTTTGTTATATGGCCTGTGTGCAGCTGGGCACACACCCTGCTCGTTATCCTCAAGACCTGGACACAGGGCTGGAGATATGCAAACTCTGTCTCTTTTTTCTCCGATTTCATAAGGACAGAGCCTCGCTCTGTCACACTGCACATTATTGTATGTTTTAGGAATTAATGCATGCACAGCCTCCAGCAGAGTTTTGCACCAAATACCTTTGCACAAAGGAATCTTTTGTATTTTTTGCACATTATATTTAATGTAGTGTGTATATAGGATGTTAATGTTTTAAGAAGCCTAAAGAGCACAGACACTTTTTTTTAATTATAGCACTTTAGTTTAAAGTGGTTGTAAGCCTCAGGCGCTTCTAACATGTTTTCCTGACACCAAGAGAAAAATGGTGACAGGGGAGAGAGCTCCAGTTCCCTCTTCCCTCCAATCAGAACTCTCCTCGCTGAACTCTACCAAGTGTAACCTCCTTTTTTCTGTAATCTCAGACAAGCTTTAAAATTCTGGACTTTGAACGAATGTAGAGAAATGACTACTGCAGATAATCCGGAATAACTTACGTAGGGTGATTGTTTTGTTTTTTTTAACCTGGAAGGAATAAGGATTTCGTCATTTCCATGTTTGTAAGGGTAGGTGGGTGACACTTCCTCCATGGTCCCCTACTCAATGGAAGGGTGGGTTACATGGATGGCCTACCCCGAGGTGGGTTCTTCTGGGCTACTCTAGGCACCTTGGATAGGGTCCAAGCGGCCAAGTCTTACACGTGGGGTACCTTTACTTGAACAGACAACTGAACTCTCTGGATGTTAATATACACCACTACGGTCACTGTAGTATCTAGGAGGGACATGCAGAGCCAATTCCCTCTCCACCTGTCCAGCATAACTTCGCTACCTCACTCCCAGTAATTGAATGGGGTCCCACCATTCACCTATCGCAGACTCCCTGTGCACACTCACTCAACTCTTCCTCTTCTGTACCTGGGTCCAGGCTGAGGACCTCTGCAGTGCTGATCTGCTTCTGTTGCTATGGAAGACAGATTCCTCATAGGGAGTGATGACAACTCCTCCTGCAAGAGACTATCCCACCTGTCACATGTACACACTTCTGACAGGCTGCATTTGAAACCTATGTTACTCTTGGTAACCACTTATGTCTTCACACTGTATGAACTCTTGTACCGATGTCTTCATACTCCAGTGTATTTACTTTACTTTACTTACTTACCCCAGTTTATCTAATTGACTATAAGTGCTGGTTACTTGCATGACACCTCACGAGTAACTTCAGCCAGGCAAGGACAAAGTTTCAAAAAGTTTACTGGAAATTTGCAGCATACAGAACAAAGTACACAGTCTCTTCCTAACATTTCTAATCCCTAACTCAGGCTTGGTAGCTGCCCCAGCATACCTGCACTGAAAAGAATCTATTATAGCAGATCCCCAGAACTGGTGTCTCGGGCAATTTATAGATCACAGTGGTCCCATACTCTGCAAAAGGCTCTTTTTCCATGGGTGCTCCAGCTTCGGCAATAGGCTGTAAGGATGTACTCCAGTAACAGCGCCATGTCTCATACTTTGTGCACCTCTGGATTGGACCCCTATCCCAGTTTTTACAGTACAGGACCAGTGGTTTGGACCCAAAAAGCTCACAAAGAAAAACTCAGAAAGCATATTCACTCCCCTTCCCTTCTGGGGCAACGCTAAACTCAACCTGATTACATGTTTCCTAGTGCTCACCCATAGCTCCCAACTGTCCCTGATTTCGAGGGACTGTCCCTGATTTGGAGCAATGCCCCTCTTTCTCCCTCATTTGTCCCTCATTTTGGTCTGATCCATATAGTTGTATATTAAAATGCAATAAAAGTATAAAAAAGTGTTTCCCGGTACTAAACCTTTCATCCAAGTTCTAAATTGCTGCTTTTGTAAACTTTAAAAGCCAATTTAAAGGAATAGTAGTGTTAAAAAAAATACCTTTTTTTTGTTAATTCTCCTTTAAGGGGATGTGGTAGGGGGTGTGTCCTATGCCTACATATATATTCTAGTAGGTGTCCCGCATTCCCATCTCCAAATGTTGGGAGGTATGGCTCGCCTGTTATTAAAGCAGCCAAGCAATCAAATCTCATTTTAATTGGCTTCTTTGAGGGGAGAGGAGGGATCCAGAGTTCTCTCACTAAAAAAATACCTGTCGCTGCCCATACTATCACAAGGGATAAAGTTGATCCAAAAATAATGTAAAGAGACAGATAAAAAAAGGAAAATATAATAAGTAATAAAATATAAAAATGTTAAAGTGGTTGTAAACCCTTACAACCAACTTTGACCTACAGGTAAGCCTAGATTAAGGCTTACCTGTAGGTCCAAGAAATATCTCCAAACCTACACGGTTTAGGAGATACTTGCTGAAAGACAGGCACTGCACCGTAGACAGCGGCGTGCAGGCGCACTGAGCGCGCCACTGTCAACGGCGATATGCCGCGGGTGGCGGCTCCCGTGCGCATGCGCGGGAGTGACGGCTTCGCCGAATGTCAGCGGCGGAGCAGCGAGACCCACCAAGAAGATGGACGCTCCGGACTACAGGGGACAGCGGTGAATTCGCTGGCTCCTGTGTCAGATAAGTGACACATAATGGACTACTATGCGATGCATAGTAGTCCATTATGCTTTACCTTTGCAGGGAATCAAAGAGGAAGTAAACCCATTAGGCTTTTAAAGTGTCACCTATGGATTATTTCATGTACCGTAGTTGGCCATCATCCCACTGATGTGCAATTCTAAAGCATGACATGTTAGATCAGGGGTCTCAAACTGGTGGCCCTCCAGCTGTTGTAGAACTACAATTCCCATGAGGCATTGCAAGGCCAACGGTTAAAAGCATGATTCCTATAGGCAGAGGCATGATGGGACTTGTAGTTCCGCAACAGCTGGAGGGCCGCCAGTTTGAGACCCGTGTGTTAGATGTATATTTAATTGGTGTAACATCATATTTTATATTTTACCAAAAATGTGGGTATTATATTATGTTTGTGCGCACTTAAATTGATTAAAAAAAAAATTTTACCTGAAAAAAATGTGTTTAATTACTGTGCAAATATAGTGTGACATAAAAATTTGCAACTACCGTAATTTTATTCTCCATGGCCTTTGCTTTAAGAAAATATATGGCATTTTCTAGCAAAAAAATGCAGGTTTTTCATACTTGCTTATAAAGAGCTAATGGTCTTATTTGCACATTTTTTTTCTTGTATTCTGCAAGCTTTCTGCAGTTAGAAATTTTTCCCAGCTCACCAATATATTCCTCCTGTTATTTTCAAGGCCATTTGAACATTTTTATTATTATAAAACTCCATTAGGACATTCTACTTTGTGATTGTAAGGCCTTGTATGTAGCCTGGAAGTGCTGATTGTCACTTGGAACACGCTCCAACAGGCTCTAGCAGGTTTCAGCAAGGTTCAGTATATTATTGAAGATAAGGCTAATGCATTAAAGACATCATCTAACATAGCAGACAATGTATTTTATAATGCATGTGCCTCATCTTGAGTGAAGTATTTTGAATATGAGTGCCGTGTGTGTGTGATTTATGCTTTTATTGTCGGATATGTGGACAGACTGAAATCCTTTTTTGCACCTGCACCCCTCTTTAAAGTTCATCTTATGATGAGGTTGAGCATGTATACTGTCTACTTTTTGTTTAAGGTTCAGTATGAAACTTGTTGAAAAAATTAAAACGTAAAGCTATAGCCAGTAATAGTATTCAATAATACCACTAGAAGCTTGAGATTTTTAAAAGTGCTTCATAAAAGCTTGCTGTACACATTGCAGTTATAGCGGTGAAGGTTTTCATGTACAGCCAGGGCTGGATTAATGTAGGGGCTATTGGAGCTGCAGCTCCAGGCCCCTACCTTAATATAGGCCCAGCCACCCAAGAAGGACATGGAAAGCAATGGGCCAACGGGAGGAGATCTCCCCTGATGGGCCCTGCATTCCACATGCACCTGGGGCAGGGTGGTGGGATTGATAACGGGCACTGCATGAGCAGTCCTAACAGAAGCCTGGCCCGGGGCACGCCGATGCAGGGCTCTTACAGAAGTCTGGGGCTTCCATAGTGTTAGGCCTGCGCAGCTGCACTCTTTCAGCTCAGAGTGCATGCCGATGCACGGCCCTTACAGAAACATTGGCAAATTAAATGCCAGGCTTCACCAGTGTTATGCCTGTGCGGCTGTGCTACTTTTGAGTTTGGGCGCATGCCAGCACAGGCTCTTGGAAAGCAGAGGGGTGCCCAGTAAAAGGCCCACCAAAATCCTCAGCACCAAGCACATGATGCTCTTAATCTGGCCCTGTGTACAGCCCTGGCTAAAAGTTTTGAGAATGACTCAAATACTAATTTTCGCAAAGTCTGTTGCCTCAGTTTTTATGATGCAAATTTGCATATACTCCAGAATGTTATAAAGAGTGCTCAGATTAATTGCAAAGTCCCTCTTTGCTGTGAAAATGAACTTAATCCCATAAAAAAAAACATTTCCATCGCATTTGGGAAGAGGGCTTTAGGGAGCCCAAGAAAGTCCAGCAAGCGCCAGGACCATCTCCTACAGCTGATTCAGCTGTGGGATTGGGGCACCACCAGTGAAGAGCTTGCTCAGGAATGGCAGCAGGCAGGTGTGAGTACATCTGCATGCACAGTGAGGAGAAGACTTTTGGAGGATGGCCTGGTGTCAAGAAGGGCAGCAAAGAAGCCATTTCTCTCCAGGAAAAACATCTGGGACAGATTGATCTTCTGCAAAAGGTACATGGATTGGACTGCTGAGGACTGGGGTAAAGTCCTTTTCTCTGATGTACCTCCTTTCCAATTGTTTGGGGCATACCCAAAAGACCTTGTTAGGAGAAGAAAAGGTGAGCGCTACCATCAGTTCTGTGCCAACAGTAAAGCATCCTGAGACCATTCATGTGTGGGGTTGCTTCTCAGCCAAGGGAGTGGGCTCAGTCACAATTTTGCCTAAAAACACAGCCATGAATAAAGAATGGTACAAAAACATCCTCTCAAGAGTAACTTCTCCCAACCATCCAAGAACAGTTTGGTGACGAACAATGCCTTTTCCAGCATGATGGAGCACCTTGCCATAAGGCAAAAGAGATAACTTAGTTTGATGTTTTGTTCCCCAAGCCACTATGTGTCCATGGCCAGGAAACTCCCCAATCTTATTGAGAACTTGTGGTCAATCTTCAAGAGGCGGGTGAAAAAAACCCCCAAAAAAAAACCCACATTCTGGCAGCCTCCAAGCATTGATTATGCAAGAATGGGCTGCTATCAGTCAGGATGTGGCCCAGAAGTTGATTGACGGCATGCCAGAGCGAATAGCAGAGGTCTTGAAAAAGAAGGGTCAACACTGCAAATATTGACTCTGCAAAAACTTCATGTAATTTTCAATAAAAGCTTCAGACAATTATGAAATGCTTGCAATCATACTTCAGTATACCATAGTAACATCTGACAAAAAGATCTAAAAACACAGAAGCAGCAGATTTTGTGAAAACTAATATTTCTGTCATTCTCAAAACTTTGGCCGCGGCTGTACAAAGCCTTATGCCGCGTACACACGACCGTTTTTTTCCGTCAGAATAAACTGACGTTTTTTCCGCTGAAACAGACTTGACTACACACGATCACACCAAAGTCCGATTGTTTAGAACGCAGTGACGTACAACACGTACGACATGACTATATAAAGGAAGTTCAATAGCCAATAGCTGCCCTTGCAAGGTTTTTGGTCTGTCGGAACACCATACAGAAGAACGGTTTTCCTGATAGAAATTAATTCCGTTGCAAAGATTTAAAACATGTTCTATTTCTAGGTCCATCAGAATTTTAGAAAAAAAAGTCCACTAAACCTCACACGATCGGAATATCCGAAATTATTCCGTCTGACTTTTTCTGCCAGAAAGTCCGAACGTGTGTAGATGGCATTAGGCCCCATTCACAAGGGGAGATTAGCTCCGTGCCCCATGCAAAACCATCTTTTACCAACACAGGGATGCACATGATTACATTACTCTAGCGCATATGTGTGGGAGTCACGGACATGGCACAGAGCTCTGAAGGAACAGCGTGAGAATGCAGTTCCTTCAGAGCGCATGCGCCGGTGCCATCATCGGCTGCTGCTCGTTGGAATATCTCCTAAACGGTGCATGTTTAGGAGATACTCCTTTTACCTACAGGTAAGCTTTATTATAAGCTTACATGTAGGTAAAAATAGAAAAAACTAGTTTACCACCACTTTAAAATAGTGGTGAACATAAAATGTTACAGACACTTTCTAATACAGTTATAAGTATGCAGGCACCATAACTGCTTTAAAAGAGAAGTATAGGATTTATGTAAAAAAAACAAAATTTCACTCACCTAGGTGGGTGCAGCATCAGTCCCCCGCTGGCTCCAGACCGAGAACTGAGTGATCAAATACCATTGATAGCCCAACTCCCTGTCTTCAGCCTGCAGATTGCTGGTGACTATCAGTCACCGGCTCTCTGTTCTGCTCCTACAGTGCTCCAGGATGAATGGATATTTCTGAGCATGGATAGGATGGATGAATGAGTATTTCTGAGCATGGATGGGATGGATGGATGAGTATTTCGGAGCATGGAAGGGATGGATGGATGAGTATTTCTGAGCATGGATGGGATTGTTGGATGTATGAGTATTTCTGATTATGGATGGGATGGATGTATGAGTATTTCTGAGCATGGATGGGATGGATGGATAAGTGCTGGAATGGGCAGTACACATCCAGCCCACAGCGATGCAGCACTTGATCTCTCTCCTCTCCTCTTGCACTGTACCAATAGGTACAGGCAGGGGAAAGATGAACCAGACATGATGCCAGTTCGTTTACGAGTGACCGCTCTGTCATTTGTTGGATCGATCACGTGTTAATAGCCCGCTGTCAGTGGTCACTTACCGTGATCCAGAAGACCCGGCGGTCACGGATATTCCCGGGTGCACGCCCCAGGGGGGTGCGCGGGAGTGAGATTCTGTGAGGACGTCCATGGACACTCTCCCAGAATAAGCCGCGCTGTAGCCGTCTTTCGGCATAAGGTTAAAGTGGAGTTCCAGGCTTTTTATGTTTATTAAAAGTTAGCAGCTACAAAAAGTGTAGTTGCTGACTTTTAATAAACAGACACTTACCTGTTCCACGGTCCAGCGATGCGGCCACTCTGGGCACCCGGCCGTGATAGCATTTCGCTTCATGGCCGGCCACGCACAGCGCATGCGCGAGTTGTGATGCACTCCCGGAGTGGACAGTCGTTTTTCTGGGACCTGTCACGGGAGGGGCCACCTAAGGCGTAAGGAGGAGTCGCCTTGGCGGTCCCTGGGTGGAAGGAGGAAGTAGGACAGGAAGTCCACCTCCAAACGAAGCCCCCACTCCCACCCCCCCCCCCCCCCCCCCAAAAAAATTACAATGCCAAATGTGACATGCAAGGGGGCGAGGAGTGCTTAAAGCGGAAGTTCCATTTTTGGGTGGAACTCCCCTTTAAGTTATTATTAGTTGGTTATTATTTCAGATTTTCGAATTTCAGAATATTCAGAAATTCTAAAATTCGGATATTTACATCAGTGCCACCCATCAGTGCCACCTCATCAGTGCCCACCAGTGCCACCTCATCAGTGCTGCCTATTAGTGCCCACCAATACAGCCTATCGGTGCCCATCAGTGCAGCCTACTTGTGCCCATCAGTGCAGCCTCGTCAGCATACATCAATGAAGGAGAAAAATTACCTGTTTTCAAAATTTATTAACAAAATGTAAAACGGTTTTGTATATTTTTTTAAGCAAAAAATGTAAAACTCAGATGAGGTGATCAAATGCCACCAAAAGAAATCTTCTATTTGCTTACAGTGTTGTATGACCATGCAATTGTCGTTCAAAGAGTGAAAGCGCTTAAAGCTGAAAATTGGTCTGGGTGGGAGGGGGGTTTAGGTCACCAGTAAGCAAGAGGTTAAAGCACCCCTATTCCTTCCTGCATGCATGGAGAAGTGAGCGCATACGTAGGTTGTGTCCGCATATGTAAACGGCTTTCAAACCCCACATGTGAGGTGACATTATCCAGGATATCTTATGCTTCATGCTGCGGATCAGTGGCGGATGGTGCTCAAAATTTATTTGGGGGGGAGCAAACAAACTGAAAAATTCTGAAACCCTTCCCCCATCAATCGCAGCCACTGTGCCCATCAAACGCCGCCACTGTGCCCATCAAACGCCGCCACTGTGCCCATCAAACGCAGCCACTGTACCTATCAAATGTTCACACTGTGCCATCAAATGTTCACACTCTGCCCCATCAAATGCTGCCAGTGTGCCCTCTGCCCGCCGTCTGCACTTGCCTTGTCTCGGTGGGACAGCTCCTCGATGTCTTCTCCTGTCCTCTCTTCCCATCCTCTGCTATGATTGGATGCCTGATAGCCATCCAATCACAGCACCTGTCGTTTCAGTCAATCAGGTGATGGGTAACAGATCCGAGCACCTGATTGGCGGAGAGGCGGTTTAGTGTTAGGAAAGCGAATATTCATTCGCTTTTCTAACACAGCTGAGTGACCTGCGAGCACCCAGCATGGCGCTCGCAGGCCACCTTTTTTGACGCCTATTAGAGCCTATGGCTCTAATCAGGTGCTTAAAAAAAACGCTGCTGTCATTCAGGCTCCCTGAAAAAGGGGCCAGGCACCTCAAAAGGGAATGTCAACGGCAGCCATAGATTCATGCAATCTATTGATGCTACGGGGGGGCAGGAGAGAGGGGCAGCGCCCGTGCGCCCTTAAGGACGCACCGCCACTGCTGCGGATAGAGACAGAGGAAGATTTCCAAGCACCAGCAATGGTGATCTTGGCCGCCAGCAGCATAAACTAAATGTCTCGTGTGATGCGGCATATTGTCTGTCACATCATTCAGCAGAAGACCAGTAGAGGGTAGTTGTGCTAGTTCAAGGCCTATTATTTTTCATATCATAGAAAAGACCTTATTCCAATAACCCCTAATCCTGGGACATTCCCACCATATATGGATCATAGTATCTCATAGAGAACACCCTCTAAAGCAGTCTGCTGATGATGATGGGTACATCTTAGCTAGGTGAGTGCGAACCAGATGCCACCTTGTCAAAACTTTAACGCTCACCTCTATTAACCTCTTGCCGACCAGGCGCTGTCATTATTTTGCAGCAGGTCGGCTCTCCTGAGCAAACCACCGTAGGTGTATGTCAGTCTGTGCAAGGAGGATAGGGGGCGTGCGTGCGGCGGGAGCATGCCTGTGGGTCCAGCGGAATCAATATATACATTTGTATATGTATTATAGCAGAAAGTAAAAAGTATAAAGTAGAATGTCTGGGTTTTTTGCTTATAGCGCAAAAAATAAAAACCGCAGAGCTGATCGAATACCACCAAAAGTAAGGGTTTTTTTTGTGGGTAAAAATGAACGTCAATTTTGTTTGGGTCAGTTAAAGCGATACAGTGCTGTATGGCAAAAAATGGGCTGGTTATTAAGGGGGCAAATCCTTCCAGGGCTGAAGTGGGTAAAGAGACATTCAATATACCCTTATAAGCGACCCGAAGCCTGGAATACCAGGACTTGGGCGCAAAGTCTGTGTCAAGGTCCCTCTCCCATGCCAACATGTATGGATCTTTCATTGGTGAGGCCTGGAAATGCCACCTCTAGTACCCTGGCCTTTAGAACACCATTGTTCATAAGATGTTAATGAGGGAGGGTCTCAGGGGGAGCGGAGTCCTGACAGGAAATACTTAATTTGGAGAAAATGGAACAGTTCAGTATGGGGCATCTCTAAATTATTAATGCAATGTGTCAAGGTAAAGGGCCCTTTATGCGTATAGAAATGTCCTATATGGTAAAGGTCTGTCGACCATTTAAAGTCTCTGATCTCCATGCCTGGAGGAAAAGCTGGGTTATGAAACAGATGATCTAAAGGGGTATAGGCTGAAACCAATGCCGGGTTAGTGCGTACCCGATCCCATAATACAAAGAAATGAGAGAGGGCAGGCATCATAATAGCGGGTCTGGCCTTAGCAGGACGCCCCAAAAAAATCAGTAGTATAGGAGGGGATCGCTTGTCGTTTGATATTAACTCAATCAAGATGTTCCCGTCATAAATACACAATGGACAATTGCATAAGCTGCACCACCTTATAATATGCCCAAAGGTCCGGAACGCCAAGCCCGCCCTTGGTTTGTGGCGTATATAGAGTGGTGCAGGACAGCCTATAGCCCTTAGAGCCCCATATAAACTTGACCACTCTAGATTGGAAGTGTGTGCAATTTTAAAGCATGACATGTTTGTTATCTATTTACTTGGCGTAACATCATCTTTCACGATATACAAAATTGGGGTAAAAATCGTTTTTTTTAATTCAGGAAAGTTTTGTTTTTTTGCCATAAAAATTGTTGTACAAATACTGTGTGACATAAAAAATTTGCAATAACAACCATTTTATTCCCTAAGGTCTCTGCAAAAAAAAAAATATATATATATATATATATATATATATATATATATATATATATACAAATAAAATTTTTGGGTGTTCTAAGTAATTCTCTAAAAAAAAAAAACTGAGATTTTTACATAAATGAGAGAAATGCCAGAATTGGCCCGGTAGGCAAGTGGTTAAAAAAATTATACATTTTGGTATCACTTTAAATTGGCATCTATAAAATGTACAAACGCAACACCTAAAAGTAAATGTGAACATGAACTGTATTTTTACAACATTTAGCTTCAGACTGCTTTAACATTTCTTTGGCATTTTGCATAAATACTCAACACCCCACCCAGATGTTGCCGGCTATGTTATGAAAGTTAAGTTTATAAGATTTTTTTTTTAGGTCATGGGGATTCCTATTTTGCAGCAGAATGTCATCCTGCTTATTATACAATATTATGATCTTAATGACATAAAATTGATATCATGTGCTAACAGAGCAGTATAACGCATAGTCATTTCCCCAGGTCACAAAACTCTTCTGTGTTTCTTGTCAAAAACATGCTTGCAGGATAACAATCAGATTTTTGCTTTGTCTTCCTTTGTACGTCTGTTGTCTCAATGGAGATTGAATAACTGTGCACATTGCTTCATCCTATTGCACCAGAGGTGGTTTTTGTATTGCTTCACAGGGTGGGTCTGCATTTTTTTGCTTGACAGGTGCACAGCCAAAGGGAAAAGCAATCATGTTCCTTTTTGATGTGACAAGAAGGACAGTTTACAATCTCCAGTCCTGCTGCGTGAAGTGTATGACAAATACTGCTTAGCAAAACTTAAAATGTAAAAACAAATTTAAAATTGGGCAGGTGGTACTCTCAGTATTTAATATGAGTGGTATAAAATACCTGTCCTATTTTAAATGGATAATATTTATGGTTTTTGTCACACTGGTACTATAGACATAGGGAATGCTAGGTTTAAATCTGAAGTGTAGTTATAGATACTTTTCCATGGTTACATTCGTCCAGCCTGTGCCATACCTGAGCCATGCCTGTGCCATGCCTGAGCCATGCCTGTGACATACCTGTGCCATACCTTGCCATACCTGTCTGATCCCAGTGGAAGCTGGAAATTAACTTGTGGGACGGATCATCCTTGCCCTGCATACGGGGGCCACCTTTAGCGCAGAACGTGCTCATCAATACCCAGGAAGGGTCTGCGGTCATGTAACCAATCTAACATTAAAGTGATTCTAAAGGTTCAGTTTAAAAGGAAAAAAAAAACATATCACACTTACCTCCTCTATGTAATGGTCCATGAGACACATACATAACTCCCAACTTTTTGAGATGGGAATGAGGGACAACTACCCTGTTTCCCTGAAAATAAGACCTAGTGTGATTTTCGGTGATGGCTGCAATATAAGCCCTACCCCCCAAATAAGCCCTAGTTAAAGTCCTCGTAGGTCTTATTTTCAGGGTGGGGCTTATTTTCGGGGGAAACAGGGTAGGGCTTATTTGGGGGTAGGGCTTGTATTGCAGCCATCACCGACAATCACACTAGGTCTTATTTTCGGGGAAACGGGGTATTAGCAAAAGTATGTAGGCGTAGGGCACACCCCCTGCCACGCCTAATTATTAGTTAAACCACCACTATTTCTTTATATTGGCTTATGAAATTTACAAATGCAACAATTTAGAAATTGGATGAAAAGTTTAGCACTGGGAAACACTTTTTGAAAGATAAATAGTGCATTTTATATACAACTATATGGATCAGACCAAAATGAGGGACAAATGAGGAGGAAAGAGGGACTTTGTTCCAAATTAGGGACAGTCCCTCGAAATCAGGGACAGTCGCACATAGAGCTGTGGCTTGGCCCTGCCCCCACTCTCTCATCATTGGCTTACTGGCTGTGATTGACAGCAGTTGGAGGCAATGACTCCCACTGCTGTGTCTCAAGCAATGAAAAGAGAGAGATCAGGGGGGGGGGGGGGGCAGCATAGGCTGTGGGGGGGAGCCTCCATAGAATGCATGAGGATACAAAACCTTCAGCCTTTACAACCACTTTAACCACTTCAACCCCGGAAGGGTTTACCCCCTTACTGACCAGGCCATTTTTTTCGCGTTACGGCACTGTATCGCTTTAACTGACAATTGCTTGGTCGTGTGACCTGTTGCACAAACAAATTAGTGTCCCTTTCTTCCCACAAATAGAGCTTCCTTTTGGTGGTATTTTATAAAAAAAGAATAATAATAATAAAAAAAAATTCCTCATCATGTTTTTTGATTTACACAAAAGCTATAGCGTCTACAAAATAGGGGAAAGATTTAGGGATCTCTCTCTCTCTCTTACCTCCTTCTCTTCCCATACCTCATGACCAGGCCATAGATCTCTGTAACCGGGCTTCAGGTCCGGTTGCTATTGGATACCGATCACTAGGGAGGGAGCCAGATAACCCCTTTGCTACCGGAGGACCTCTCGCCTTTCTAGGTCCCACGCCTAATGGCTGGTTGCTTTGTGTCTTGAACTTGTGCTTAGCAACAACAATGACTCTTAGCAATTACACTGCAGGGACATGCTGAGGTCAGTGGCTGATACACACAGGTTACATACGCCACAATCAATAGAGCGAGAGCAATAATTCTAGCACTAGACCTCCTCTAACTCTAAACAGGTAACCTCTAAAAAAATTTAAAAGCATTGCCTATGGAGATTTTTAATCACTGAAGTTTGGTGCCATTCCACAAGTGTGCGCAATTTTAAAGCGTGACATGTTAGGTATCTATTTACTTGGCGTAACATCATCTTTCACATTATACAGACAAATTGGGCTGATTTTAATGTTTGTTTGTTTTTTTTAATTCATAAAAGAGTTTCTTTCCAAAAAAAACATGTTTGAAAAATGACTGTGTGACATAAAAAGTTGCGACGTCCGCCATTTTATTCCCTAGGGCAGTGGTCATCAACCCTGTCCTCAGGACCCACTAAAAGGCCAGGTTTTAAGTATTACCTTGGGGGAGATGCAGACTAGAATACTGCAATCACTAAGCAGCAAATGATATCACCTGATATGTATTTCAATTATCTTGCAAACCTGGCCTGTTAGTGGGTGATGAGGACAGGGTTGCCCTAGGGTGTCTGCTAAAACAATACATATAATGTTTGGGGGTTCTGAGTAATTTTGTAGGAGAGAAGTATCAGGATTGGCCTGGGTGGCAAGGGGTAATTACTATAAGTAAGTAATATACAAATAATTATTATATATATTACTTTTAAGGTAATTTACTATATTTTCAAAAACTGTACTCAAGTAGGTGGCTTAATACAAATTACTGAAGTTTGAAGTTGTAACTTCAAACCAGTAATTTCACAATAAACAATAAATGATTATCTTATAACATATAGCATAATAATATATAATGTAGCTTGTACCGTTTCAGTAGCAGCAGATTCTCGTTCTCCCTCTTAACTGTGTGAGAAAAATATGGGATTGTGGGTAATTCTTGTACACAATGCTTTTTTATCTTCTGGTTTTCTTCTGGTTAAGAGGGCTGGGCTGGAAGTATTTGTCTTTGAGACACATCCGTCCTTCTATGATACTGCAGTAAGAGGCATGCCTCCGCTGCAGCATTATTATTGGACGGCTTGGGCCAATGGTACTTTACCATTGGTCCAAGACTCCAAGCTGTCCATTGAGCTCAGTGCCTCTGACAAGAAGTGAGGAGAGGCACTGTGAGCTCATCCTCTCAGTCTGCTGCAAACAGAGGGTGCCAGCTTGTATTTAAACTGGCCTCTGACAGGCTGTGCAAGGAGCCCTGTATCTCTGGAACCATAGGTCCTAGGAGCCCCAAATTTTGACCAGTGCTGCGGTAGGACTTTAGCTACCTACCCTCAAACTCCCTCTTGATCCCATGGCAGGTGCTCCCCCTGACAGCATGTCCCTGCTACACTCCTGTCCCTTGTCTGCTGAGCTAACCATTTTGTAGTGATTCTGCTTCATACAGCTTTGTGCTTTACAGAGCCATGTTCTTTAGATATGCCAGAACCAAAATGAACCCCTTTAAAATAACTTCACACCGGGCTTAGAACAATTAATGTAACTTTACTGAACAAGTTGCAGCGTAACAGTTCAATATGAAAACTGTCCTTGTCCCTAATCTAACTACAGTTGTGTGACTGGCCCGGCATACCTCTATGAGGTGATAGTCAATGCTGGTATTCAGTGGCGGAATTACCAGGGTCGCACCAGTCGCATTGGCGACTGGGCCCTCTGGTTCCGCCACTGTAGGGGGGCCCGCCGCCGCCTGGGAGAAAGTACAGTCATTCACGGGGACACTGCATTCACGGGGAGCTCCGCCCATCCTCTCCTGCCGATCCGCCCATCCTTACTGATCGCATTCACGGGCACACTGCAAGGCTCCGCCCATCCTCTCCACCCATCCTCTCATCCCACACTTAGGGGCACAGTCCCCGCCCACTTCGCCCATCCTCTCCACCCATACTCGCTGCCTGAACTCACGGGCACAGTCCCCGCCCACTCCGCCCATCTTCTATGGCCCTGCCTGCACTCACAGGCCCCGCCCATCCCCTCTGCTCAGTGCTACTGCTCATCCAAGCAAGACCCAGCAAGGAAGGAGAACAGAGTGATCTGCAAGTGAGTAGCACCCATCCCTCAATATCAACACTGCCACTGATCCCCACACCACCACTAATGCACTGATACCCCCACACCACCCCCACTACTGCACTGATACCCCCACACCACCCCCACTACTGCACTGATACCCCCACACCACCACCACTACTGCACTGATACCCCCACACCACCACCACTACTGCACTGATACCCCCACACCACCCCCACTACTGCACTGATACCCCCACACCACCATCACTAATGCACTGATACCCCCACACCACCACCACTACTGCACTGATACCCCCACACCACCACCACTACTGCACTGATACCCCCACACCACCCCCACTACTGCGCTGATACCCCCACACCACCCCCACTACTGCGCTGATACCCCCACACCACCCCCACTACTGCGCTGATACCCCCACACCACCACCACTACTGCGCTGATACCCCCACACCACCCCCACTACTGCGCTGATACCCCCACACCACCACCACTACTGCGCTGATACCCCCACACCACCACCACTACTGCGCTGATACCCCCACACCACCCCCACTACTGCGCTGATACCCCCACACCACCCCCACTACTGCGCTGATACCCCCACACCACCCCCACTACTGCGCTGATACCCCCACACCACCCCCACTACTGCGCTGATACCCCCACACCACCACCACTACTGCGCTGATACCCCCACACCACCCCCACTACTGCGCTGATACCCCCACACCACCACCACTACTGCGCTGATACCCCCACACCACCCCCACTACTGCGCTGATACCCCCACACCACCCCCACTACTGCGCTGATACCCCCACACCACCCCCACTACTGCGCTGATACCCCCACACCACCACCACTACTGCGCTGATACCCCCACACCACCACCACTACTGCGCTGATACCCCCACACCACCACCACTACTGCGCTGATACCCCCACACCACCCCCAATACTGCGCTGATACCCCCACACCACCCCCACTACTGCGCTGATACCCCCACACCACCCCCACTACTGCGCTGATACCCCCACACCACCCCCACTACTGCGCTGATACCCCCACACCACCACCACTACTGCGCTGATACCCCCACACCACCACCACTACTGCGCTGATACCCCCACACCACCACCACTACTGCGCTGATACCCCCACACCACCCCCAATACTGCGCTGATACCCCCACACCACCCCCACTACTGCGCTGATACCCCCACACCACCCCCACTACTGCGCTGATACCCCCACACCACCCCCACTACTGCGCTGATACCCCCACACCACCCCCACTACTGCGCTGATACCCCCACACCACCCCCACTACTGCACTGATACCCCCACACCACCCCCACTACTGCGCTGATACCCCCACACCACCCCCACTACTGCACTGATACCCCCACACCACCACCACTACTGCACTGATACCCCCACACCACCCCCACTACTGCACTGATAAATCCACACCACCCCCACTACTGCACTGATACCCCCACACCACCCCCACTACTGCACTGATACCCCCACACCACCCCCACTACTGCACTGATACCCCCACACCACCCCCAATACTGCACTGATACCCCCACACCACCCCCAATACTGCGCTGATACCCCCACACCACCCCCACTACTGCGCTGATACCCCCACACCACCCCCACTACTGCGCTGATACCCCCACACCACCCCCACTACTGCGCTGATACCCCCACACCACCCCCACTACTGCACTGATACCCCCACACCACCCCCACTACTGCACTGATAAATCCACACCACCCCCACTACTGCACTGATACCCCCACACCACCCCCACTACTGCACTGATACCCCCACACCACCCCCACTACTGCACTGATACCCCCACACCACCCCCACTACTGCACTGATACCCCCACACCACCCCCACTACTGCGCTGATACCCCCACTACTGCACTGATACCCCCACACCACCCCCACTACTGCACTGATACCCCCACACCACCACCACTACTGCACTGATCCCCACACCATTACTGCCACTGATCCCCACACTACCACTACTGTACTAATCCCCCCGCCCCACACCCCTACTGCACTGATACCCACACCACCACTACTGTACTGATCCCCCCACACCACCACTACTGCACTGATACCCACACCACCACTACTGCCACTGATCCCCCCACACCACCACTACTGCCACTGATCCCCCCACACCACCACTACTGCCACTGATCCCCCCCGCACCACCACCACCACTACTGCCACGGATACCACCACCACTACTGCCACTGATACCCTGATACCACCACCACTACTGCCACTGATACCACCACCACTACTGCCACTGATACCACCACCACTACTGCCACTGATACCCTGATACCACCACCACTACTGCCACTGATCCCCCACACCACCACCACTACTGCCACTGATACCCTGATACCCCCCACACCACCACTACTGCCACTGCTGCCACTGATCCACCATGACCACTACTGCCACTGACCCCATCCTTGCCGCTGATCTCAATCCCACCCACCGCCCCCAACCACCATCCTTGCCATGGATTCCATCCTCCCACCACCGCTGCCACTCATCCCATCCAATCCCCCCCTTCCACTAACACCCATCCCACCCTCCCCAACCATCACCCTTGGCACTGATCCCATTCCCCCACCACCTCTGCCACTCATCCCATTCAATCCCCCCTACCACTGATCCCACCTCCCCACCACAACCCTTGCCACGGATCCCATCCCCCTCACCGCTGCCACTTATCCCATCCCCCCACCACCACCGTTGTCACTGATCCCATCCCTACCCAACCACCACTGCTGCCACTGATCCCATCCCCCCCACCGCTGCCACTCATCCCATCTCTCCCTCGCCGCTGCCACGCATCCCACCCCCCCACCACCGATGACACTGATCCTATCCCTCCCCAACCGCCACTGATCCCATCCCCCACCAACACCGCTGCCACCCACTCATCCCAGGGGCGCAACTACAGGGGTTACAATTGCAATAGCACACATGTTGCCCCTGACCACCTGGATGGGGGGGCATTTAGAGAAACAAATCCCCCTCCATTTTTCTCCTGCAGCCACTAAATTTCTGCTTCTCCTCCTCTCCCTCTGATAGGCATTCAGTGGCTGCATGAGGAAAATGGAGGGGATTTGTTCCCCCTTCTATCCAGGTCCTGCTGCCCCTGAGATCAGTGGGAAGGGCCCTGGCCCGGAGGTCAGGGGGGCCCTCCATCATTTTTTGCACCGGGGCCCTGAAGGTTCTAGTTACGCCACTGCTGGTATTCCTTATGACTTGGATGTCTTCCAAAAATCCCAGTGCCTTTAGAGTACTACAAGACGTAGCCGTACTAATGCCACAAACTGTGAGCGGGAACCGAACCAAACAAGGGCCCAGGGCCTCAGCCTTCCCCCTTTTTAAAGCACAGGTGGGCTGGCTGGGACCAAACAGCCCAGGAACTGAGCACACATGACGTAACCCTTTCCCCCCGGTCAGGGCCAGCCACTAACTTATTGTACAACCTGCTTACAAATGCAGTAGGCATCGCTATTACAGTGATCACCATGGTCTTTTGAAGTTCAAAGTTGAGTGGCTGTCTTGCTGCTTAGAGAACAGAGGTGGTCACTATTCAAAGAGCACTTTGCATTTTCTCAATTAATTTGAAGTATCCACAGATTGGAGGTAGAGATTGTGATGTTACCAGCCTGCCTCTTCACCTTGTCCAATTAGAGCGTGAGATTTTAGTTAAGGAAGGATCCATTTGACAGCCTTGTAGTTTTTTTACCTTGAAAATTAAGTGTGCAATGCTCCCATATTTCTATCCTTACAACTTCTACCCTAGATTGAATTTGAGCAGCGTATCAATGAAAACAAAGGATAATTAGAGTCACCAGCATGATAGAGATACGATTTTGCCAAGGAAAAGATTCTAGAAGTACCTGGTTTTCACCACGTGGTGAGATTGAAAACTTTATGCAGTGGACACGTCATGGAGCAATCCTTGTCTTTGTGATGGCCTTGCTGGTGGCTAGATAGGCTAAAGCAAAGCAGCGGTCTTTAGACTAATTTATGGTATTGGTCAGGTCATGGGTTCTTGCAAGCGAAATGGCATAGGTGCCAGACAGCAAGACAAAAGCTAAATCAGGGGGGTTTAACCTTAGATCATTGCCAGAGGTAACCAGAGCCGACCATCAAAAGAGATCAAAGAATAAACATGTGGTCAGAAAACAGCAGATGTAAGAGTGGAACCCCAAGGTCTGCAGAAGGACTTAAAGGGATTGTAAAGTGAATTTTTTTTTTTTTAAATAACAAACATGTTATACTTAACTCCACTGTGCAGCTCGTTTTTGCACAGAGTGGCCCCGAACCTGCTCTTCTAGGGTCCCTCGGCGGCTGTCTCAGCTTCCTCCCTCAGATGCTTCTCACGTTCATGCGAGCTCCCTCGCATGGTGAGAAGCATCTGCAGGCGCGCTCCCGTGATACAGCCGGCGGCTATAGCTGCTCGCTGTATCACACGGCCCCGCCCCCCGGCGCTCCGCTTCAGTGGATGTGATTGACAGCAGCGCGAGCCAATGGCTGCGCTGCTTTCCATCCATCCACTCCAGCCAATCAGCGGCCATAGAATGCATTAAGGTGAAAAAACATTTACCTTTACAACCCCTTTAAAGTTGGGTTCTCCCTCAAATTTTTTTTTTAAAAGTCAGCAGCTACATATACTGCAGCTGTTGACTTTTAATAATCGGACACTTACCTGTCCCAGGGTCCAGCGATGCGGGGGAACGTAGCCCCCCGTCGTTCCCTGCTCCGCTCGCAGCGCCGGCATTCTTACTGTGTGCACCCGGCTGTGGCTTCACAGCCGGGCACCCATTGCGCATGCATGAGCAGTGCCGCGCGCCGTGATAACCCGTACAGTCATCTGGGACACGTGACAGGTCCCAGATGACTGTGCGGTGCCGAGGGGAAGTGATGTCACCAGCCTGGGCAATGAAGGAGGCAGACTATGAGGGCCCCCCTTACAACAGGCATTAGAGGTGAGTAGACTTTTTTTTATTTTAATTGTTTAATGAATTTTAAGCAATTTTTTTTGTTGGCGGCATTACCACTTTAAAGAGCAGTAGAAACCAGAAATCAGAGGAATTCTAAGGCTGGCCATACACTATACAATTTTCTTGTTCAACGTTCCTTTAGATTTACCAAAACAATATAATATAAGGTCAAATCTAACCCCTTTCAATTTGTAAGCAATCAGGCAGGCCCTTGCACTTCATAGTTGAAGATACTGTAAATCAAATAAGAAAATGGTATAGTGTATGGCCAGCCTAAGTGGTGGGAGCTCAGAAGTAAACATAGGCCATTAAAAGTAAAGTAAATATTAACAATGAGGCCTTGTAGATTGACTGCCTGGCTGGAGAAGAGGCTCACCAGTGCGACCCGGACAGTATGCATGTGGCTTTGAAAACATGGCGGTCAATATATGCTCACTGTACACTGTCCTGTAAACAATGATTCACTTTTCAGAAGAAAAATCTGAAAATGCCAGAAAGGGTGTAAACTTTTAGAGGCTACACCTTACACACCCATTCTTTTCACCCAGTAAATAGCAATAAATACTATAACATGTCTACTGTTAAGCTTATAGTATAATTATATCTAACTCAGTAACTATTAAAGCTTTTTAATTGCCAGAAAACAGAATAGTGATGATATACGGTAATCTTTGATAACTGATGGCAATATATGGTCATGTTTTTCTTTTGCATTCTTACCAAGTTCATAAATTCAGTTCATTTTTTTTATTTGATTATTATTTACCTGAAAAGCGTTAATTGTCTCAGAAAAGGAAAGGTTCCCACCGTACAAGAACATCATGCACCTCACTATAGCATTGACAGATATTATACTTTATAGTGCAAGTACATTTTAGTAAACTGCTTTTATTAAAAGTTTATGCATCACGGCACCGCAGATATCTAGTAGATGCCTGCAGGGCAGTTACAGGTATAATTAAATATTATCATTTGGCTCGGTGACACCTTACCTCTCCCTTGTTAAATTATTAGCTGAAATGTGTGAACTCATTAACATTTTATATTTTAAAATCTATAAAGTTGTTACACCCAGGGATGTTGCAATTTTTTAAATTGTATCTGTACTTGGTTTGATTACGGTTATCCTTTTAAGCTAACCAGGGGTCCTATATATATTATCCCCGCATCTACTCATCCATCTTTCCTCCTTTTTTGACATGGGCCTATCAATTCTCCTTTTTTAGGTGGAGTAGGTGAATCTATCTTGTGTTCTTAAAGTGGAAGTAAACTCCCCTATCGTTTTCAGCCAAGGAAGCTGCCATCTTTGCCTCTGTTTAATCTTCAACTGCTATGGTGCTGCACATGTGATTCGTTATGACACCAGCCATTGGATGGTTTGATAGTTTGGCTGAGAGAACAGCCAATGTGCAGTTAGCATTTCCGGCATGCCTTTTTTTTTAACTGTTTAAATCCATGTGTTTACTTCCACTTTAATATGGGGTTCTGTTGTTGCAAATCACTGAGTAATCGGTTCTGAAGAAGCTACTAAGTGAAACGCGTCAACAATCTCTGTGATATTTTTTAGAACTATTGTATTGAACCTTACAATTAATTGGATGTTTTTATCATGTGTGCTTTCTATGTGTAAATTTTGTTACAATAAATGTATTCTTTATTAACTTGTGTATAAAATTCTTCTTTGGTACCGCAATAATCCATCATGTTGGTTCTCTATGCAAAGTTGAATAAGGATAAGGATGAGGTACCCCCATAGCCTTAATGTTCTCTTCTCTATACGGTCCTTCTTTTGTCGGAGTTGAAGTCAACTTGGACACAGTTAAAGTGGAGGACCACCCAAAAAAAAAATGCATTAAAAATATGTGAATTGTTAATAATGCACCATATGTGCTATTTTAATTGTATTAATAAACTATATTGTTTTTATTAAATACATTTCTTTATACAAAAAATCTTTCTTCTTTGTACAAATTATACATAAGCACCGTAAAAATCCCATCCCTATATTCTTTTCATTTCTAATTTTGTAATTGGGATGAGGTGCCTACTATAATGTGGGTGTTTTTTGGGTGTTTTCTGATAGCCAGAACCAAAACTTATAAAAGCTAAAAAAGATTGTTGCTAGTTCTGCCCTAGAATTATGCAGGAAGCATCAAATTGTAGCTCAATCAGTCACAGCCCAATGGAACCCTGATTGAGAATGGCTGGTCTAGAGCAGGGGTGTCAAACTCAAATTTGATCAGCATTATGGGTGCACTCAAAGTGCTGATTGTATCAATAAGACTATATAAATGTGTCTATTGTTTATCATATTAAATAATTGCCCCTGTCTTTGATTACTACTGGTTTTAGTAATAACTTAATACTTAGGCTGTGAAGGGTGCAGGCCGGAGCTCACTCACACTCTTGTTGCAGATGATCCAAGCAGATGTCCAGAGCAACTCCCCCCCCCCCCCCCACATCAAATGTCAAGTCAAGTTGAGGTACTTGCAACAATTCATCCCGACATGTTTCGCATTAGTTTCCTCAGGGGATGTACAAGCTAATAATTACAATGATATCAAAAAAAGAAAAATGAGTAACAGTAAGTGGTATTCATTAAAGGGATTGTAAAGTGATTTTTTTTATTTTTTTTAAAATAACAAACATGTTATACTTAAATCCACTGTGCAGCTCGTTTTGCACAGAGTGGCCCTGAACCTGCTCTTCTGGGGTCCCTCGGCGACTGTCTCGGCTTCCTCCCGCAGGTGCTTCTCACGTTCATGCGAGCTCCCTCGCATGGTGAGAAGCACCTGCGGGCGCGCTCCTGTGATACAGCCGGCGGCTATAGCCGCTCGCTATATCACATGGCCCCGCCCCTCGGCGCTGCGCATCAGTGGATGTGATTGACAGCAGCGCGAGTCAATGGCTGTGCTGCTTTCCAATGGCTGTGCTGCTTTCCATCCATCCACACCAGCCAATCAGCGGCCAGGCTGAACGGTGGAAAGGACGACGGGGGCGAGCGCGGGATTTTCGAGGGGTGAGGTAAGTAAAATGGGGGGGGGGGGGGCTGGGGGCGCCGGCACTGTCAGATGTTTTTTCACCTTAATGCATAGAATGCATTAAGGTGAAAAAACATTTACCTTTACAACCCCTTTAATATCACACAGTCCATTGCAAAATACATAATATATCATCAAGCTTTTTCATCCAAAAGTTCCAGAAAACGCTTACCCCTAGCCAGATCAACCCTCAAACGCACGAAGCATCCGCCTCAGTTTGTTAGAGGTGTGTGTGGCCCTGCAACCAGTATGGGCCGCTCAGCAAAGGGGGGCACAGACGGCACTGAGTCTGGACAGTAATGTAAATATGTTTTATTAATATGGAGTTATAGAAGAAAAGATTATTAAGATTATATTAATTTATAATTATGATCATAATAATAATATAAATCGTATAAGAATAAAATATGTAAATCCTCAATAATGAGGAGAAGGCAAAAAAGCCTCTACATTTTATATTTGTTATTATTTATATAAGTATTAAGAGCAGTTACACGGATTCAATTCATCTAGTGGAATGGCTAGTTTACAATGAACAGCATTTTTATAAACTAAACATATGTATGAGTAGTTATCAAAGTATCAACTACTTACTTATAAATAACTTTGTATCCAATTAATTGAAGCACAACGTTTTATCAACCTCACTGTGAGTGCACTACTCAAGGGATCAGTGTTTCCACCTATGTGTTCAAAGACACATTCGGCATATGCTTGGAAAAAATATATAAATGTAACCAAGTATGAATAAGAATTGCAAATATAACAATATATTCCAGGGGGGCAGTATAAGAATTTAAGGAACTTACTCCGTCTAACTCCACCGTTAGCTACGCACAGGGTCCCTCCGTGTCTAAGATCCATTAGGTAGAGCCAGACTCTTATACCCCCATCCATCGAGCCGGCGTCTGACGTCACCGGCTCGATGCAGACAACAGCGGGTGATACTCAACACTCAACTTTATATATCCAGGACCCCCTAAACAATATGTGAATTGTTAATAATGCACCATATGTGCTATTTTAATTGTATTAATAAACTATATTGTTTTTATTAAATACATTTCTTTATACAAAAAATCTTTCTTCTTTGTACAAATTATACATAAGCACCGTAAAAATCCCATCCCTATATTCTTTTCATTTCTAATCTTTTTTAGCTGTTTGTAAGGATGGCATTCTGACCACCACTGTAAAGCCCCATACACACGGTCGGACTTGTACAAACTTTTCCGTGGACTTTTGTACAAAGTGTGTTGTCCACAAGTTTGTATTGCATACACACGGTCTGACTTTTTGACAACAAACACGAACGTAATGACGTCACAACGTACTGACGCCGCTTCAAAAGAGGACGTTCAATGACTCCAGCGCCACCTTTGGTCAACTTCTGTATTGTAGTCTGATCGTTTGCAATGGTTCTGAGCATGCGTGTTTGTACCTTGTACAAAAGTCCGATGCTTTTGCGTACACACGGTAGGACTTTGCTCCATCGGACTTTTGTTGCCAGAAAGTTTGTACGTTCGCACAGCCAACAAAAGTCCGATGAAAACAGAAAAAGTTTGTCCGATGGAGCGTACACACAGTCGGATGTTGCTCCAAAACAGCTAATTTGCATGTTTGTTGTCAAAAAGTCCGACCGTGTGTACGGGCCTTATGGGTTGCATTCCTCCTACTGACTAGTGGCGGCTGGTGCTCAATTTTCTTAGGGGGGCGGCCCTACCAGCCAGCCAGCCCCCCCCCCCCCCCGGCCAGCCAACCAACCACCCCCCCTCCCCCCGACACTTGGTCGCCACTTCCACCCATACAGGCTTTCTTTATTTATTAATTATTATTTATTTATTATATAATATTAAAATGTGTTTAATGATCTGAATCATTTAAATTTGTGAGAAATATCCCAAAAAAAAAAAAAAATCAGGAAGGGGGCAAATACTTTTTCACACAACTGTATATATTCATACATATGCACTATATTTCAAAAGTATAGGGACGCTTGCCTTTACACACACATGATCTTTAATGGCTTCCCAGCCTTAGTCCGTAGGGTCCAATATTAAGCTGGCCCACACAGCACTGTGTGTGTATATATATATATATATATATATAATCTCACACTTATGCCGTGTACACACGACCAGACTTTCCCGCAGACTAGGTCCCATGGTCTTCCCCACGGACTTTCGGCAGACTTCCAATGGACTTTTCGAACGAACGGACTAGCCACACACAATCACAACAAAGTCCGACGGATTCGACCGTGATGACGTACGACCGGACTAGAATAAGGAAGTTCATAGCCAGTAGCCAATAGCTGCTCTAGCGTAGATTTGCGTGCGTCGGACTTGCATACAGACAAATGGATTTTTTAACCGGACTCGAGTCCATCAGAAAGATTTGAAACATGTTCTAAATCTAAAGTCTGTCTGATTTTTTTCGACAGCAAAGGTCCGATGAAGCCCACACACGATCGAATTGTCCGACGGATTTGTTCCGTCGGACCTTTGCTGTCAAAGTCCAGCCATGTGTACACGGCATAAGGGGTTGATTTTAAAGGCCAATTCATTTTGCAGTGCAAGTGCAGTCGCTTTATATCTGAAGGGAAGATCTGAAATGAGGGGAAGCTCTGCTGATTTTATCATCCAATCATGCCATAAAAATGTATCTAAACAATGCTAAAATTTAGTTTTCCAGTTATTTTATACTTGCCATTAATCTTTCCTTCTGGTTTTCATTTAAATACTAATTTCATGAATTTTTTTTCAGCCTCATCAACGCTGATTTCTGTGTGGGATCTGTGTGCATTGCCTTTGGTGGAGTTCTGGGGACAGTCAGCCCTGTACAAGTCATGCTGATGACCTTGTTCCAAGTGACGCTCTTTGCAGTGAATGAATATATTCTTCTCAACCTGCTCCATGTAAGATTTACATTTCCTTTGGCTTCCTATTTATTATCAGAACATTTTTGTTATGAAAAAAAAGAAAATAAGAGGAATTCGAGGTCATCTGATGAACTCATATACTTAATCTTAATCATGCATTTGCCAATCTTTACTGCATTGCTTCTCACTGTGTCCCCTAATATTCACACGAGAAGAAGTTGGGAACAGTTATCTCAGCAATTTATGCAATTTTGCTGTCAAAATAAACTTCTCCCTGAAAATAATTACCAATGGAATGGGTGTGATTTGGGAGGGAGGCAGATGCGGTAATCTTTGTTCAAACTATTATGAAAGGTGAAGTCTGAATTGCTAGTCATATGACGGCATTCCACTTAAATAGTTCTATAAGAAAATTGGTGTTTTTTTATTGCATAATAACACACTGGATGTTTGACATCCTTCCAAAAATAATATGTAAAAAGATATTTAAATTGACTTTAACACGTATAAATAGCTGTCTAAAATATGTTTTGTGGTTTTCCAAGTGAAAAATGTAGGTTCTCGTAAAAAAGTAGTTGGAATTGGAAGAAAAACTCCATACGAGACAAGATTGTTTGATTTTCCTACAGTCTGTACACAACTTTTGACATTCCGATTTTAGATTTTCCCGAATGAAAATTTCCAAAGGGACAAACTCATGTGAACAGAACGGACGCTGCCAGAGCCGTTTTTGCGTCTTTTGCACACATGCTTAAAAATCATTTTTGGCCTAAAGATTACACAAAACCCCCAAAAATGATATATGGTCAATGTTTGTTGGTCCGTCCATCTACAGCAGAGGATACGGAAGCACGTTGATAAACGTTCATAAACTATGAAGGGAGATTCCTATGCATCACCACAACACGAGTTAATACTACAAAGCGGTGAGAGCCTCCAGGCAACGCTTCATGGCAATTCAAATGTCATTCTCAGTGTTATGCTAACTCTTGGAATACAGGACTGTCAAGTTCTTAAGGTGTATATTGCACGCTATACTGACAGCTATCCTCCACATTGCAGTGGCTGATCTGCCATTACGGGACAAGGACTCCAAGAGAGGAATCTCCTCTTAATGCTGACTAGACACTCTCACTGACAGTGCTCAGGCTATCCCAAGTAGACATTCGGATTTTCAAGTTTCAGAATTTTCGAATTTCCGAAATATGAATTTTTGAAATACGAATTTTTGGATTTTCAGAAATCGAAAATTCAGAAATTCAAAAATTCGAAAATCTAAAAAAAGAAAAAGAAATAAAATCAGTAAAATTTTAAATAATAACTAACTATTAAATATAGGTATAGGAATTTCCTTTCAAATTTGGCTGTTAGTGAATGTAACGAATACAAATTTATCTGAAGTTACAAATTATCCGAAATAATGAATGCCACATCTAATCAAATGTAATGGAATAAAATAATAAATAATAATAAAAAAAAAGTTTTATTATTAGATCATTATGTTCCATTCGTTTAGATAAGGCATTTGTTATTTCAGATCATTCGTAACTTCAGATAAATTCGTACTTGTTATGTTCACTAACAGCCAAATTTGAAAGGAAATTCCAATACCTATAAATTTTAATAGTTAGTTATTTTGAATTTTACTGATTTTCTTTCTTTTTTTCAGATTTTCAAATTTTTGGATTTTCTAAATTTTTGAATTTTCAAATTCCAAAAATTCGGAAATCCGTAAATTTGGAAATTACAAATTTCGAATTTCCAAATTCAGAATTTGGGAAATTCTGAAATTTTGGAATTAACAAATTTGTCAAAATTTGTTAAACTAATTTGGAACCAAACGAATTGCACGTTTAATCCCAAATATTCTTATATTGGACGGTACATGAACTGTAAACATCTATTCGATTTTTCTTCTTTTTTTTGATTTTTTTCAGTTCAATTCACGATAGTGCTGCACGTACTCCCATATATTACATGGCATTCTGCCATATGGGTCCAATAACCTACTACTGCTAAACATAGCTTCTTTATGGTGCCCTGCATATCCACGTTCAGCGAACTAGTGGCTACACAAATGGATATTTTTGTACTTCTTCTCAGCTCATGATATTTCAATACCATCATCTCTGCACACCCAGTCATATTAACATTATATCAGCTGGGTATTTGACTCTGTGAGGCTCATCTGCTCGCTATAGAATCATAGTGTTTACACTACATCCGCACAAGTCTATTGTTGGACATGCTAGGTTAAAGCTCAGGCTCTTAGGCCCCTTTCACACTGGGGCGGTGGGTGCATCGGCGGTAAAGCTATTTTTAGCGGCGCTTTACCGTCAATTTTGTGGCGCCAGTCGGCCGCTAGTGGGACACTTTTACCTCCCGCTAGCGGCCGAGAAATGGTTAAAACCACTGCAGCCGCGCTGCCCCTTTGATTTCAATGGGCAGGGGTGGTGAAGGAACGGTCTGTACACCGCTCCTTCACCGCTCCAAAGATGCTTCTTGCAGGAGTTTTTTTAGACCCCTTTCACACTGAGGCACTTTGCAGGCACTATAGTGTTAAAAATAGCATCTGAAACATCGCCCTGAAACAGCGGCTCCATTCACTCCAGTGTGAAAGCCTGGGGGCTTTCACACTGGAGTGGTGCGCTGCAGGGCGTCAGAAAAAGTCCTGCCAGCAGCTTCTTTGGAGCACATTAGGACCGGTGAACTCACTGTTGCAAAAGTGCCCCTGCCCATTGAAAACAATGGGGCAGCGCTGCTATACCGCCGGCAACGCACCGCTCCACTGGCATTTTGCGGGCGGATTTACCCTCTTTTCAGCCGCTAGCAGCTGAATAGCGTCACTAAAAACGACGGGACTGATGCCTGGGGTGGCTCAGTGTGGAAGGGGTCTTTACGTCCTGCTAATGCACCGCTCCAGTGTGAAAGCACTCGGGGCTTTCACACTAGAGAGACAGGAGCGGCTCTTTACTGCTGCTATGCAGGTGCTATTTTTAGCGCTGTAGCACCTGTAAAGTGCCTCAGTGTGAAAGGGGTCTTATACATTGAGCCCCGGATTATTGACCTCGGACAACACCAGTCTTTCGATCTGTGAATGCATGGGTAGGTGTGTGGGGCCCATATGTTGGCACCATTTTTGTGACAACCTTGTCAATTTATGTGTTTTTTAGTTTTTTTTAATGGTGGGTACACTGGGGGGGATTATTCCCACTATTTGGTATGATGCATTTCATTAAGTGGGCTATTTATACTGCTTTTCAATAACGTTCTTCTTTTTCTCTTCCAGTATATTACATAAATTAATAAAAGCTGACCATTGTAAGCACCCCTGTTACTGTTAAATGGTTTGCCTCAACTGTCTAACTGCTACATTGTTGGACAGCCTGGTCTGTTAAATGAAAGTAAAAACGTACAGACTTTCTGGTCGGATCACAATGATCTCTTAGAAGCCTTTCCTCTTGTCAGCTGCGCTTTAATTGGGCTTTAAATCATTTCGTTGGCCAGAATTCTGATGCCTAGCATTAATGTACATTTAGTCGCATTTAGACATGTTAAGCTTTTTTTCTTTTTTTTTTTTTTTTGACAAGAGGCAGCTGCTCCTGGGTGCACTGGCAGTGGATTTGTTTATTTTTTTGCCTCTAAACTCATGGACACATAGGGGTTGATTTCAGTGGCGGCCCATACGGGGGCGCAGGGGCTCCGCCCCCTAATTCATGCGCCCGGCCCCTAATCTACATGCAGGATGCATTTGGAGTTTTTTTTTTAAAGCACATGATTAGAGCCTGAGGCTCTAATTGGCTGAAAAAAGGTTGGGCTTGTGGCGCAGAGCAATGCACCCTGAGCGTACCCAGTTTTGTGACAATAGCAAATTAATGTTCGCTATTGTCTTCCTGATTCTCCTCCTGGCCAATCAGGGAGTCTTAGGAGTCCCGTCAATGGGGTCTCAGTACCCACTTCCTGTTTGGCCAGGAGGAGAAGCAACAGCCCCGGAATGAAGAGTAACTGGAGCAAGGAGCAGCAGCCCTACCCCGGATCCTTGTCATCTCCCTACTAAGGTAAGTAGGCCTTTGATGGCTGCCTTCCAATCTGTCTTCCAGGGGGGAGGGTGTGGCGTTGGTGTCAGGGCTGGGCTCAGCCCATCCTTCTTTGAGCTGGCCACTCAGCTGTCAGCTAATTGCCAGCTCCCATCTCTCCACCGTGACTCACCTGTTGATGATATCCTGCTCGTCAGTCCTGCTTACTTAAGCCGTCCAGTCCAGATGATCTCTGCCTTTGCCTTGGTTACATCTCTAGAGATGTTCTCCTGTGTTCCAGTTAAAGACTTGCTTGGCTGACATTCCTTCTGGCTCCAGATCCTGCTTGCTGTCCTACTACGCTGTTCTCTGGCTCCCTGTCATTTTGGCTTGTCTGACTATCCGTTCTGCTTCCTGAACTCTATGTTTTGACTACGTTTAATCTGTTTACTTTTTTTATTATTATTAAACAAGTGTGATTTAACCATAGACTAACATGGAAGAGCTTTTGGAGGTAGAAAAAGAAGCCAGATGCCCTTGAAAGCAGTTTTACGTTGTGTCTGCATGAATGCTTAAAGAAATATTAAACCTTCCGTGTTTTTTTGCGTATCCACTCTGGAGGATTTACCCCCTTTTGTGACCAGGTCATTTTTTGCGATACAACACTGTGTTACTTTAACCACTTGCTTACTGGGCACTTAAACACCCTTCCTGCCCAGACCAATTTTCAGCTTTCGGTGCTCTCACAATTTGAATGACAATTACTCAGTCATGCAACACTGTACCCAAATGAATTTTTTGTCCTTTTTTTCCCACAAATAGAGCTTTCTTTTGGTGGTATTTGATCACCTCTGGGGTTTTTATTTTTTGCGCTATAAATGAAAAAAAACCGAAAATTTCGAAAAAAAACCCGCATTTTTCTTTGTTTCTGTGACAGACTTATGCAAATTATTAATTTTTCTTCATAAATTTTGGCCACAATTTATACTGCTACATATCTTTGGTAAAAATAACCCAAATTAGTGGGTATTATTTGGTCTTTGTGAAAGTTAGAGAGTCTACAAGCTGTGGTGCGAATCGCACAAAATTGATCACATCTGATGTACTGGTGGCCTATCTCGCTTCTTGTGACCCGAACAAGTCAGGAAAGTACAAATACCCCCCAAATGACCCCTTTTTGGAAAGTAGACATTCCAAGGTATTTAGTAAGAGGCATAGTGAGCTTTTTGATGTTGTCATTTTTTTCCCACAATTCTTTGCAAAATTAAGATTTTTCATTTTTTTTCTCCACAAAATTGTCATTGTAATAGGTTATTTCTCTCACGTGGCATGTGTATACCACAAATGACACCCCCAAAAAATTCTGCTACTCCTCCTGAGTATAACAATACCACATGTGTGGGACCTTTTCACAGCCTGGCCACATAGAGAGGCCCAACATGCAGGTAGCGCCATCATGTGTTCTAGGAACATAAATTACACATCTAACTTGTTGACTATTTATTACACTTTTGAAGCACCAGGACAATGACACGTGACACTGATGACAGATGGCACTGATACGTGGCAATGATGACACTTATACGTGACACTGATGACACGTGGCACTGATGACAGATGGCACTAATATGTGGCACTGATGACAGATGGCACTAATATGTGGCCCTGATGACACGTGGCACTTATATGTAGCACTGATGACACGTGGCACTAATACGTGGCACTGAAGACACGTGGCACTAATACGTGGCACTGATGACAGATGGCACTAATACGTGGCACTAATACGTGCCACCGATGACAGATGGCACTAATACATGGCACCGATGACGCGTGACACTGATGACAGATGGCACTGATAAGTGGCATTGATGACACGTGACACTGACAACAGATGGCACGTGACACTGACAGGTGGCACTGATGACAAATGCCACTGATATGTGGCACTGATGACAGATGGCACTAATACGTGGCACTGATGACAGATGGCACTATGTGGCACTGATGACACGTGGCACTGATGACAGATGGCACTTATACGTGGCACTGATGACAGATGGCACTGGGGACAAATGGCACTGACAACAGGTGGCACTGGGGGCAGGTAGCACTGGGGGCAGGTAGCACTGGGGTGGATGGCACTGGGGGCAGGTAGCACTGGGGTGGATGGCACTGGGGTGGATGGCACTGGGGCGGATTGCACTGGGGCGGATGTCACTGCTGGGGGAGGATGGCACTGCAGGGGGAGGATGGCACTGCTGGGGGGGATGGCACTTTTTTTTTTTTTTTTTACTTTTTTTTTTTTTTTGTACTTTTTTTTTTTTTTATTAGAGGCAGAACGGCTGCCACTGCAGCCGTTCATCTCTCCCCTCTCACACTGTCTGTGTGAGGAGGGAGAGCGGCGCTGAGAGATGATCTCATATGTTTACATATGAGATCACCTCCCATTGGACACGCCGATCACGCTGTAAACGGCCGCTGTGATTGGCCGTTTACAACGATCTGTGTTTGCCTGTCCCCGGGGGACACGGCGAACACAGAACTTCCGCGATGCGCGCCCGCGGCGGCGCACATTGCGGAAGTAAACATCAGGACAGCCATTCGGCTATAGGGCGGGCGCGAGTTGGTTAACTGACAATTGCGCGGTAACGCAACGCTGTACCCAAATAATTTTTTCCCCCACAAACAGAGCTTTCTTTTGGTGGTATTTGATCACCCGTGCAGTTTAATTTTTTTGCGCTATAAACAAAAAAAGGCAGACAAGTTTGAAATAAATATATATATAATTTATTATTTATTTTTTATTTTTTTGTTTCGGCTATAAAACATATCCAATTTAGGCCAATATGTATTTTGCTACATATTTTTGGTAAAAAAAATCCCAATAAGCTATATTGTTTGGTCTGCGCAAAAGTTATAGTGTCTATAAACTATGGGATATTTTTATGGAATTTTTTTTTTTTTACTAGTAATGGCAGCAATCAGTCACTTATACCGGGACTACAATATTGCAGTGGACAAATCGGACACTGACACTTTTTTTGGGGACCTGTGACATTATTACATCAGTGCTAAAAAATATGCACTGTCACTATACTAATGACACTGGCAAGGAAGGAGTTAACATCAGGGCGATCAAAGAGTTAACTGTGAGCCTAGCTAGTGCTGTGTGGGAGGTTTTTAGGGGAAAGTCCGTATCCCTGTGTTGCACCCTTGTTCTAAACAGGGCTGCTAGTAAATTTAGTTGTGCTAGGTGGTAACTAGCCTGGCGAATTTGTAGTCTTCAATCAAATGGGTTTCTCCTAAGCTTGGGTTTAACTGTGATTTCTTTCTTTTGTTAATAAGTGGCACTGTTACCTTTGGCATTAGTATGATAGATTACAGTGAATTCAGGTTATGAGTGAATATGCTTTCTTTGGCCGCAGAAGCTGCTGGGATATCCTATTTATTTAGAGAGAGTCGGGTAATCGGGGTTCTTTCTACCTGGGCTGCGGCCTGGGTGGGTGTGGGTGGAACAACAGCAGAGGTGTAGGCCTGAAGCATGGGGCCTAACCATGTGTAAATGGGCTCGGCTTGAGGGGAGCCTGATCGCTGCCAGGAGGCAAGGGAGAAGAAGTTGCCAGAAGGTCAACCACTCTTGTTGTCAGAGGTAGGCGTGAAGGGATGGAGTTCTGAAGGAATACCAGAGGAGACTCTTTACCAGGGACTGTGAAGTAGCTGGGAAAGCTTCAGGAGAGAACTCATCCACGAAGTACAATGGGTAGCTGTAAGTAAAGCTTGAAAGAGTACCGCGGGTAGCTGTGAGATAAGCTTGAGGGATCCAGCGGATTGCTGGGAGTCCGAGGAGCCCAGTGGGAAGCTGTGGGTGAAGCTTGAAGAATAGAGCCGGTAGCTGTGAATTAAGCCAGAAGAGTCCAGCAGGTAGCTGTGAGCTAAGCTTGATGATCTACAGTGGGGTACTGTAAAGTTGTTGCTATAGGAGACACCACAGATACAGATTGCTGCATTCGGCTTAAAGGCCCTTTATCTTTATTTCTGTCTGCCTAGTTCTATTTTTGTCTAAGCGTGTCCTGTGCCCTAACCCTCTTTCCCACTGTTCTTGCTAAGAGAAATAAAACTTTGTTCATTTTTAAAAGTGACTGGCGCCCATCTTTCCACCTTGCACTGCACCCACCATGCCTAGTAACCTGCACCCTGAGGAGGAATGTCAGCTCTCCCTGAATTATCGCTTTATCTCTGGAATTGATCCCCTTTTTAATGCATGCCAATATTCTGTGCCAGTGCCACTATTTACACAAATAACCACACTAGATATAGTGCTACTATTTTTTTTACCAATAACCACACTAGGTATAGTGCCACTATTTACACAAATAACCACACTAGATATAGTGCTACTATTTACACCAATAACCACACTAGATATAGTGCTACTATTTTACCAATAACCACACTAGATATAGTGCCACTATTTACACAAATAACCACACTAGATGTAGTGCTACTATTTACACAAATAACCACACAAGATATAGTGCTACTATTTATACCAATAACCACACTAGATATAGTGCCACTATTTACACAAATAACCACACTAGATGTAGTGCTACTATTTGCACAAATAACTACACAAGATATAGTGCTACTATTTATACCAATAACCACACTAGATATAGGGCCACTATTTACACAAATAACCACACTAGATATAGTGCTACTATTTATACCAATAACCACACTAGATATAGGGCCACTATTTACACAAATAACTACACTAGATATAGTGCTACTATTTATACCAATAACCACACTAGATATAGTGCCACTATTTACACAAATAACCACACTAGATGTAGTGCTACTATTTACACCAATAACCACACTAGATATAGTGCCAATATTTACACACATAACCACACTAGATATTGGTAAAAAAAATAGTAGCACTATATCTAGTGTGGTTATTTTTGTAAATATTGGCACTATATCTAGTGTGGTTATTGGTAAAATAGTAGCACTATATCTAGTGTGGTTATTTGTGTAACTAGTGGCACTATATCTAGTGTGGTTATTTGTGTAAATAGTGGCACTATATCTAGTGCGGTTATTGGTATAAATAGTAGCACTATATCTAGTGTGGTTATTTGTGTAAATAGTGGCACTATATCTAGTGTGGTTATTGGTAAAAAAAATAGTAGCACTATAACCACACTAGTTATAGTGCCACTATTTACACAAATAACCACACTAGATATAGTGCTACTATTTACACCAATAACCACACTAGATATAGTGCTACTATTTATACTAATAACCACACTAGATATAGTGCCACTATTTACACAAATAACCACACTAGATATAGTGCTACTATTTATACCAATAACCACACTAGATATAGTGCCACTATTTACACAAATAACCACACTAGATATAGTGCCACTATTTACACCAATAACCAACCTAGATATAGTGCTACTATTTATACCAATAACCACACTAGATATAGTAGCACTATTTACACAAATAACCACACTGGATATAGTGCTACTATCTTACCAATAACCACACTAGATATAGTGCTACTATTTATACCAATACCACACTAGATATAGTGCCACTATTTACACAAATAACCACACTAGATGTAGTGCTACTATTTACACCAATAACCACACTAGATATAGTGCCACTATTTACACAAATAACCACACTAGATATAGGGCTACTATTTATACCAATAACCACAGTAGATATAGTTCCACTATTTACACAAATAACCACACTAGATATAGTGCTACTATTTACACAAATAACCACACTAGATATAGTGCCACTATTTACACCAATAACCAACCTAGATATAGTGCTACTATTTTTACCAATAACCACACTAGATATAGTGCCACTATTTACACAAATAACCACACTAGATGTAGTGCTACTATTTACACCAATAACCACACTAGATATAGTGCTACTATTTACACCAATTAAATTAAAGTGCAAAATCAGAAATATTTTTTATATACATAATCTAGTAGTTAAACTGACCTAGTTACAATAAAGTGATTATGTGCATAATATATTAGAATGCATCCACTTATATATAAACAGTCCTTATAAAGAGCTTCAATTATAAAACAGAAAAGTGTTCCAGTGCACTAAAAGTGCTAACATGCAAAATCCTTCATGCAATAACGCGCACTGATGAAAACATAAAGTCCATTCCAATTAAATGAAATCCACAGACTATATTAGTAATGACGGAATGTCGGCTCCTGTGCTCCCCCTTCAGTGTGTACCCTCACCTTAGAGCATGTGACCTTGCAGCTAAGCTTGGTCAAAACACGCTTAATAACCTACTCTGGGTTCAGTGTCTGTACTTGGGTCCTGGGCTGATTGCCGGTACGTTTTTCCACATAAAAGTATAACAGAGGTGTAAAAGTGTAACAGAGATGTAAAAATTTAAAAGGTACAAATATTGTGGACCAATAGCAGGAATGAATACATTTTTAATAAGGATAAACTCCTGGGAGTGATTGTCTCATTAAGGTAAAGCTGAAGATAAGAGGACGATGCAACCTTTTAACATGTTTTACAACTGTGTAACTAACAAGCCACAATTTCTACTTCAGGTTAACGATGCTGGTGGCTCTATGACTATCCACACATTTGGGGCGTATTTTGGATTGACAGTGGCTTGGATCCTACAGCGTCCCAATTTAAAGCAAAATAACAACAGGGAAGGATCTGTTTATACGTCTGATCTCTTTGCAATGATTGGTGAGTTTGCATGATAGACAACTTTATCCAATTAAAAAACTTCAATACCTTTTATATTGTGTGCCCGCAATGTAAATTTTTGTAAATTCCTAGTTTTTGACAGACAGATTTTATTCTTATTATATACAATAGATTGTACATTCTGAAAATTGACACTATGGTTTATTGTGACTATGAAGGGAGGGGGAGGGAGTAAATTGGCCTGGGTTTGGTTTACAGGCCATTCAGTGAACCACCATGAAGTCCAAAAAATTCTGAACTTTATTCAAAACCCTGTCGATGTCTCATTTTGAATGTTAAGGCAAAAGGCAAAAAATGTGTTTGAACACGCGAACACCATTAAAGTCTATGTGTCACATAACTAGTGGGGAGTCCGGATTGCAGAAGGAGACCTCTCTTGTGTCCCAGACATGCGGCCCCTGGTAGAGGAGACAGGAGGCGCAAGAGTCGAAGGTAGCACGAGTGCCTGGCAGGATCAACAGCCAAAGGATGGATCAGGCGGCTCTCAGGAAGCTGTATCAGGATCAGCAGGCCTTGGCGGCAGGAGACGGGGACCAGCAGGCAGCAGGGCACACAGGAAGCTTGTCAATAGTAACCTCTTTACAGGCTGGGCCTGCCGGCATGTACCTCTCCCCCTTTTTTCCTATTTGCTAATGGGTTATGGTAGCAACGCCCTAAGGGGTGAATGATTCAATTGTGTGTGCTAATTTTAAGGGTTAATATGCAAGTTATTTTCATAAAAAGTGTTTGGGGACCTGGGTCCTGCCTCAGGGGACATGTATCAATGCAGGTATACTATAGACACCCCCAGGTACAAAATTGAAAGGAATATTTCACTTTTATTTTTTTACTTTAAGCATTATTAAAATCACTGCTCCCGAAAAAATGTCAGTTTTTTTAAAACTTTTTTTCTGCATTGACTCAGGTCCCCAAACACTTTTTATGATTAATACCAACCATATAAGCCTTTAAAATTAGCACTTTTGATTTCTCCCATAGACTTTTAAAGGGTGTTCCGCGGCTTTCGAAAATTTGCCATGACCACCCAAAATTGTTCGCTATTCGGCAAACAGGCATACATCCGATGTTCGATTCAAACATTGGGCTCATCCTTACTGGTCACTGGGAGTTCAACATGGCACCCCATGGCCAAGAACTCTCTGAGGATCTGAAAAAAATAACTGTTGCATCTACATAAAGATGGCTTGGGCTATAAAAAGATTGCCAAACCCTGAAACTGAGCTGCAGCACAGTGGCCAAGACCATACAGCAGTTTAACAGGACAGGTTCCACTCAGAACAGGCCTAGCCATGGTCAACCAAAGAAGTTGAGTGCACATGCTCAGTGTCATATGCAGACATTGTCTTTAGGAAACAGACTTATTAGTGCTGCTCGCATTGCTGCAGAGGTTGAAGAGGTGGGGGGGGGGGGTCAACTTGTCAGTGCTCAGACCATACGCCGCACACTGCATCAAATTGGTCTGCATGGTTATCATCCCAGAAGGAAGCCTCTTCTAAAGATGATGCCAAGAAAGCCCACAAACAGTTTGCTGAAGACAAGCAGACTAAGGACATGAATTACTGGAACCATGTCATGTGGTCTGATGTGATCAAGATAAACTTATTTGGGTCAGATGGTGTCAAGTGTGTGTGGTGGCAACCAGGTGAGGAGTACAAAGACATATGTGTCTTGCCTACAGTCAAGCATGGTGGTGGGAGTGTCATGGTCTGGGGCTGCATGAGTGCTGCCTGTACTGGGGATCTACAGTTCATTGAGGGAACCATGAATGCCAACATGTACTGTGATATACTGAAGCCAAGCATGATCCCCTCCCTTCAGAGACTGGGCCGCAGGGCAGTATTCCAACATATGAGCCCAATCACACCTCCAAGATGACCACTGTCTTGTTAAAGAAGCTGAGGGTAAAGATGATGGACTGGCCAAACATGTCTCCAAACCTAAACCCTATTGAGCATCTGTGGGGCATCCTTGAAGGGAAGGTGGAGGAGGGCAAGGTCTCTGTCAGGGTCGTTACCTGGATGGTCGCGGTGCTGCCCGTGTTGGTGCGCGCCGATGTCCTGCGGTGCGTGCTGGGGTGCGTGTTCCTGTGCGTGCGGTGTTGCGCGCTCCTGTGGGCGCTGGTGCGCGTCAGTGTGTGCCCTCGCGTGCCCCTGCTGGCGCTGGTGCGCGTCAGCGCGCTGTGGTGGGCACTTCGGGTACCGCTGGTGTGTCTGCCGGCGTTCGGGGGCGCGCGCGCCCGTGCGCATCGGCGCGCGCCCGTGCGCGGTGCTTGGTGCCAAACGGCCTATTTAGGTCTGCCACTGACATCTCCCAGGTGCTGCCTGATCAACAGCTTCTCGGTTCCTGTCCCGTTGTTCGTATCCTGTGTTCCTGTTTGCTTACCTCCTGACGACCCGGCTTTCCCTTGACACCGCTGACCTCTGCCTCCATCTGACCTCCGCCTGTTTGACCTCTCTTTTGCCTGCTCCTTCTGTGCCTCTGCTGCCCGCCTGTTGCCATACCCTGCCTGCACCCGGACTTGCCTGCTCTGCTCCTGTTCTGTACCCAGTTGCCTGTGTCCTATCTACACACCTGCTGCCAGAAGCTTCCTGCAAGTTCCTGCTCCTGGAGCCATATCACAGGCTCTCTTACCACTCCGCACTCTCAGCCACCTGTCTGCTCTATCAGGGGTTGTAAGTCGGACACGTACGGGAGACCACCCTCTGCCCAAGCGGACTCATCGGTTCGGTAAGTGCCAGCCTGACAGTCTCTAACATCAGCTCCGTGATGTCATCATGGAGGAGGGGAAGAGGACTCCAGTGGTAACCTGTGAAGCTCTGGTGAACTCCATGCCCAAGAGGGTTAAGGCAGTGCTGGAAAATAATGGTGGCCACACAAAATATTGAAACTTTGTGCCCAATTTGGACATTTTCACTCAGGAGTTATTTTGAGGGGACAGCAAATTTACACTGTTATACAAGCTGTACACTCACTACTTTACATTGTAGCAAAGTGTCATTTCTTCAGTGTTGTCACATGAACAGATATAATAAAATATTTACAAAAATGTGAGGGGTGTACTCAGAGATACTGTATATTTGAATATTGATCATTGATATATATTGATCAATCCTGATGTACTGATAGCCCATCTCAAAGTTAACAGTCTGAGGTATTTAGTAAGAGGCATGGCGATTTTTTTTTTAAGTTATAATGGTTTGTCACTATTTCTTGAAAAATTAGGAAATTAAATATAATGATTTATTTATTTTTTTTCACTTTTTTTTTTTTTTTACAAACTGTCAACAGAGTAGCTCAGTGTGACCATAGTGACACTGTAATAATCTGGGGGGCTTTCATTGACAGCTTGCTTGCTATTGTGATGCCTTGATTGGCTAATCACATGGCAAATGGTGCTGTGATTGGCCCAGGTAGAATGTGATGCCAATCACAGCAGAACAATAGTAAGCAAGCCATCGTGGATGGAGGTCATTCATGACTGTTTTGCCTAGGATTGGTTATAGAGATCACATGATACCCCAGCCACTCACAGCAGTCAGGTGCAAAGTGCCATTATCCGCTGTGCCCACCAGACACAGTGGTCATGAGATCACACTGCTGCGTGTCCCGTGGGCATGCCAGTATGCATATGCTGAGCAATGCACTAGTATGTCACTTAGCCTGCAGCTGCCACCCTTTTGCAGTAAAAAGTCGTTTTTAATGTAAAACTAAAGAGTATTTTTTTTTAACCATTTCCTCTTTTGTGTATATACAGGGACATTGTATTTGTGGATGTATTGGCCCAGCTTTAATTCAGCTATCTCCAGTCATGGTGATGCCCAGCACAGAGCTGCCATTAATACATATTGCTCTCTGGCTTCCTGTGTTCTCACAACTGTTGCTATCTCCAGTGTAACCAGCAAAACCGGTAAATTAGAAATGGTAAGTGTATAAAATCTGAATCCTGTCCATATGACACATACTCTATATTGCCAAAAGTATTGGGATGCCTGCCTTTACACGCACGTGAACTTTAATGGCATCCCAGTCTTAGTCCGCAGGGTTCAATATTGAGTGGGCCCACCCTTTGCAGCTATAACAACTTCAACTCTTCTGGGAAGGCTGTCCAAAAGGTTTAGGAGTGTGTCTATGGGAAAGTTTGACCATACTTCCAAAAGCGCTTTTATGAGAGCATGCACTGATGTTGGACGAGAAGGCCTGGCTTGCAGGCTCTGTTTTAATTCATCCCAAAGGTGTTCTATAGGGTTGGAGTCATGACTCTGTGCAGGCCAGTCAAGTTTCTCCACCTCAAACTCGCTCATCCATGTCTTTCTGGACCTTGCTTTGTGCACTGGTGTGCAGTCATGTTGGAACAGGAAGGGGCCATCCCCAAACTGTTCCCAAAACGTTGGGAGCGTGAAATTGTCCAAAATGTCTTGGTATGCTGTTGCCTTAGGGGTTCCCTTCATTGGAACTAAGGGGCCAAGCCCAACCCCTGAAAAACAACCCCACACCATAATCCCCCCTCCACCAAATGACTTGGAATGGTGGCCCCATACTTTTGGCAATATAGTGTGGATTAGCGAGTTTAGAAAAAAGTAGTTTTGAAATGTAAACTATGCTAGCCTTATATATATTAAATTTTGCCAGGCTTGGTGAAGCAGTTGTATTTCTATATTGGTCTGTACACAATTACACCTTGGAAAATGCTGTCTTGTAGTCGTGAACTCATTTGTTCACAAATTTTTAAACTAATTAACAAAGTCTGGGTGATATTGATCTGCTTATTACTTTTTTTTGCATCAATAAAGAATATTTTACCTCTGCTGCTTGGATAAGGTAATCCTCTTTGGTACACCCCTTTTGGATATAATTGTCTATTCAGTTTATCTTAGCCCTTGTACACACGGTCGGAGATTTCGACAACCAAATCCGTCGGATTTTGTCCGTTGGATTTTGCCCGTCGGATCTTGTCCGAAACTGTTGCATACACACGGTCGGACTAAGTTGTCGAAAAAAAATCCGATCATTCAGAACGTGATGACGTAATTTTGTTACGATGGGACTACATTCACGCTAGTAGCCAATAGCTTTGATGTAGGAATTTGATCTGAGCATGCGTGGCACTTGGTCCGATCAAAATTCTCTACACATGATCGGAGTATGTCCGATTGAACCAGTTGGTCGGAAAATATTTCCAACAAGTTGGAAAATTGGGTCCGACGGATATTCCGACGGAATCAGTCCGATGCATACCACACACAGTTGGATTATCCGACAACACGGTCCGATAGGACACATTCCGATGGATTCTCTGACCGTGTGTACAAGGGCTTAGCGTTATTGGCTTACAGCTCCTTACTTTTCTATTAGGTAACGCTAGATACACACTATACATTTTTTATGTAGATTTTTTTCTTCAGATTTACCAAAACCATATAATATGAGGTCAAACCTTAAAAGTTTCAATTTGGCACTACACGGTTTTGGTAAATCTAAAAGAAATCGGACAAAAGTTGTATAGTGTGTAGGCAGGCATGTCCAAAGTCCGGTACACGGGCCAGTCACGGCCCGCGTTCTGGTTTTGGACGACCCGCCTGGTAATGCTGACATATCTATCTTTTGTGGCCCCCAACGAAACCCTGAGCGCCAGGGACCACAAAAGATAGATATGCTGGCTGCCATGAAGGCATGGGGCGGGACCAGTGCCGTGCATACAGGATAAAGGAGTATTTCCTGTTTACACGGCATCCTTTGTAAAAGGAAGTCCCGTCTTCTGCGCTGCCATTGGACAACTGTTTTGTCCATCATAGGAGGCGGGACTTTCAATTAAAGAGTCCGTCGGTAAAAACAGGAGTTTCTCCTGTATGTCTGTCGGCACTCGTCCCGCCCCCCTCCCTGTCTCCTCCAAGGCTGCAGAGGACATGAATCAGGCTGCACTGATGGCAATGGTGAGTCTGCATTTATGTCAATGTGGGGGCTGCATTCATGTCAGTGTGGGGGCTGCATTCATGTCAGTGTGGGGGCTGCATTCATGTCAGTGTGGGGGCTGCATTCATGGCAGTGTGGGGGCTGCATTCATGGCAATACAGTGGGGGCTGCATTCATGGCAATACGGTGGGGGCTGCATTCATGGCAATACGGTGGGGGCTGCATTCATGGCAATACGGTGGGGGCTGCATTCATGGCAATGGAGTGGGGGCTGGAGATGGGTACTGTTTAGGCTGCATTGATGGGTACTGACCCTTATTTTGCTTCATAGTTCTGTATTTAAAATTGAAGATTTTTATTTTTTTTGATGAGACTTCCTTTTTAAACTTAATGTGCGTGGTATAAGCCGATTAAATACTGTATATCCAAATAACACACCCGAGCTCATCTATTCACCACACACAGCACAAAGGCAAGAGAATTCTTGTTGGGCGGTGTATTAGTGCTCGGACGAACACACTTAGACCGAATTTTAATGGTTTAAAGAATGTCAGGCAAAATGGTCGGCCCTCAAGCATGTTCACTTCATCAAATCTGGCCCTCTTTGAACAAAGTTTGGACACCCCTGATATAGTAACTATTATTATTATTATTATTATTATTCTTATTCTATTTCATTACAGGTAAATAATGAATTTGAAGCAGAAGCAACATGCCATCATTGAATCCCTGATAAAGGATTGCAGGCATCGTTGACCAGAGCCATTTGCAGAGACGGATGAAGAAGCTTAAATGGTGTCATCTCTGTAAACATTCTGTAGACTTCTGTAGATCACGGTTATCCTGCACCCCTCCTATATCAAGAACCCAATGATGACGCGTTGCTTCCAATTTGAATCCATTATTTACCTGCAATGAAAATGAAGATGAAGAAGAGTTGCTAAACAGGAAGAATTACTCTACCAATGTGTGCAATTTGAACAATGTACAGTGGAACCTTGGATTACGAGCATAACCCCTTCCAGGAGAATGCTTGTAATCCAAAGCACTCGCATATCAAAGCGAGTTTCCCCAAAGAAGTCAATGGAAACCAAGATAATTCTTTCCACCTTGACTTCTATTGCATGCAATACTGAATGTGGCCAGAGGTGGGGGGGGGGGGGGGCTCTGGAGAGCCTCAGAAATACTCGGGGACAGCTTGGCAGTCCTTGGAAAGGCGAGAGTATTTCCAAGTATTTCTGAGTGATTCCGAGTATTTTCGAACAGCTCTGAACTGTTCCGAGTGTCACCAGCGCCCCCCCGCACCTGTGGCCAAATGTGGTACTGCACACCACATTAGCTTGAATTCTGCTCATTTTGCGAGACAATACTTGCAAACCGAGTCAGGATTTTTTTTTTAAAGTTGCTCGTCTTTCAAATTGCTCGTTAACCACGGTACTCGTTAACCATGTTACTCGTTAACCAAGGTTCCACTGTAACTTAATAAAAACGTATGACCCCTTATGCATTCGTTTTGGTTGAGCCTTTACTATTAATGTGTGGCTTCACATCTGCTCTGTACTGACACTGGGGCAAATACATGTATGGACCTGTTCTAAACTTTCAAAGTCTTGACACTCAGACCTCTATAGCAAAAATCTTATTTGGATAATATCAGAGGGGTATTTTATGATGTAGACTTCACCATACTAAGATATCTCCTAGCGTTTCTGTAATTTGTTACTGTATTTTTGCTGCGCTGATAGAATGTTGGTGTTACAGGTTCACATTCAGAATGCCACTCTGGCTGGAGGAGTGGCAGTTGGGACCGCTGCGGAAATGATGCTTACTCCCTATGGATCTCTGATAGTTGGATTTATATGTGGAATTATTTCTACACTTGGATATGTCTACCTTACAGTAAGTGAAATACTGACCTTGTCTTTATTTAGCCTGTTTTAAACAGCGACTCTATCATCTATTTGTTTCAGGAACATGTCTAAAATGCGTGTACATTTCTGTGCAGATCATACAGTAGTGACTTATGCAACTAATACAACCCTTATAGAACTGGTGATTTAACCAATTCGCACCTGGGGCAATTATTTTTATTTTTGCGCACGTTAAAGTCTGCATTTATTGTTGAAAAAAAAGACTTAAAACCCTAAACAATTATATATTTTTGAAAGAGGCCTTGTAGAATAAATAGTGGCAGTTGCAATTTTTTATGTTGCACAATATTTGCACAAATATTTTCGGTAAAAAATTAATTTTAGTACACGCACAAAATAAAATACACAATTTTTTGGTAAAATATAAAAGATGGGGTTGCACTGAGTAAATAGATAACAAACCCATCAAGTCTTAACCACTTGCCCTCCGGAAGGTTTACCCCCATTCATAACCAGGCTATGATATGGCATTGCGTTACTTTAACTGACAATTGCACAGTCGTGTGATAAATATTTAAACATTTTAATTTATGTCCTTTGATACCTACAAATAGAGCTTTCTTTTGGTGGTATTTGATCACCTCTGCGGTTTTTATTTTTTGCGCCATAAACTATAAAAGACTGACATTTTTGAAAAATAAATAAATAATTTTTACTTTCTGCTATAAAACATATCCAATAAAAATGGAATGAAATCAGATTTCTTCATCAGTGTAGGCCAATATGTATTCTGCTACATATTTTTGGTAAAACAATCCCAACAAGTATATATTGATTGGTTGGTGCAAAAGTTATAGCGTCTTAAACTATGGGATATTTTAATTTTTAATTTTTTTAATGTATTTCTTTTACTTGTAATGGCAGTGTTCAGTGACTTATAGCTGTACTGTGACATTGTGGTGGAAAATTCGGACACTTTTGACACTAATACAGTGATCAGGGCTAAAAAATATGCACTGTCAGAGTACTAATGACATTGGCTGGGAAGGGGTTAACATCAGGGACTATCATAGAGTTAAATGTGTTCCTAGCCTGTGCTTGTGTACTGTGGAGAGATGGTTTTACTAAGGGAAGGCATATATCCGTGTCCCTACTTTGCAGGAAAACAGGATCCATGACTTCCCGACTGACAGACCGGCGATCTGTCTTGTTTACACAGGCAGATCACTGTTCTGCCTGTGTACTGAACAATCAGCGGGTGCCGGCGGGCATGAAGTCTGCGGTATCACCCGCTGGGCTCCTGCTGTGTGTGATCACAGTGGAACCAGCAGCCATTAGCTCCACAGGCCTAGAAGTGACAGATCACATACTAGGTATGCGCAGAATGGCTGTCCTGCAACACTATATCTACAGTGGGCGGTCTGCAAATGGTTAAGATTGCATTGCATGCAAAAAAAAACAAAAAAAAAACTGTATTCAGAATTGCCCAAAGGCAAAGCTTTAAAAGTGTTTCCCATTTATCAATTTAGATTTAACAGTGAGTCATGGCCCCAGATTTTTTTCTCTCACTTTTGATGTTTGCTTGGAGCAATGCCACACGTGTATATTTGCATTTATGTGTGTGCATTGAGCAGTGGGATTGCTTTTACATGTTTTATATGTATAACATAAAACAAGCCCCCTATGTGATAGCATGGGCAGATGACAGGCTCTCTTTATGTAATCCTTTGGAGGGGGGGGTTACTAAAACTGTAGGATTCAGAATCTGGTGCAGCTTTGCATGGTAGCCAATCAGCTTCTAACGTCAGCCTATTCATTTAATCTTTGACATTAAAACCAGGAAGCTGATTGGTTTCTCTGTAGAGCTGCTCCAGTTTTTAGTAAATCAACCCTTAGGGGGTCTATGGAACTCCAATGGTCTCCTTTGCCCTGTACTTCAGCTAATCAAGCTAAAAGTCTGAGGAACAAATGAACTGGAAAGGGGAAATAACTAAATGAGTGTAGTTTCCATGTTCATTCATCGCACAGGAGATCGAGGAATGGATGTTCCCTGGGCTCCTTTTACTCTCCATTTTAAGTACCCCAAGAACCATGAAGGGAGGGGGGAGGGGGGTTGGCCATTTAACATTACAATAAAAGTGATTTTATAATAAACAGCTGGGAGTCGACTGTAAAAAAGGTTCCCAGCTCCCTTTGGCCGGAATTGTTTATAAGAGACATATGTTTTTCAAATGGGAATCCAACAACTAGAAAGTGAGAAGTTGATTCATAGCATTACAATAAAGTGGACTTTGTATCCTTTCTCATTGGGAAGGAGAGGTGGCTGGGAAAAATAACATGCAGTACCCATATTATAATGTGTATGTAGCAGATGACATTTGGGATCAAATGTCATACGCATGTAAATTTAGTTTTTGGTCTCAGAACAATAAAGGTTCTGAGGGTTAATTGTGTAGGTAGGCCTTAACACCGGTCTGGCCAGGCTGTGTTTGGAAGTTCTGCCTGGTCATGTGAACGGTGAGGTCTGGTTGGATGTTTAGGTATCGGCCTTCTCGGAACCAATCAGTGGGAGTGCCGGGGCCCGCTGAAGAGTCTGGGAAGGGGTACTTAAGGGGGTGTGGGTCACGTATTCGAGAGTGCCGGAGTTGTTCGTGAGACCTGTGTGGCCTGTTCTGGTTCCAGGACCGGGGTAGCCCCGTGAGGGGTCCCGGTCACGAGGGTGTTCAACACCCCGCAACATGTTCCTGTTAGTGGCCCCTGATAGAACTGTCTGGTCTGGGGAAGGGATCCGTCTGTTCCCGAGTCTCGGACCCGGCTGGTCCAAGGCGCAGTAACTGAGGGAGGATTCAAAGTGTCTGGGTGTGATCTCTGCTTGGAGGGACACCACAGCTTGTGGAAGAGATCAGGGGAGGACTCTTCGGAGGAGAGCCGGCAAGTGGCATCCTGAGAAGTGTCTGGTTACTGAGTTGAGAAGGACATTGGCGAATTCACACTTTTCCAGTACCATTGAGGAGACGGGAAACGTTCCAGGTACAGAGGAAAATGTTCCTATTCACCCTTAGTTGATTGTTCAAGTTTGAGTCAACGTGCTGACTGCCATGATCTCTGGCCAGAGATCTGTTCAGCCTTGAAGTACCCAGCTGCGAGTGGCTACTCTCTGGTTGGAAATAGAGACTTTGCTAGACCTGCAGTTCAAGGTGCCTGATTTCTTCACCCGTGCCCTCTGTTCCCTAAGAGACTGTGTTATTTGAAAGTTCTTACTGCAAAATAAACCTTTTGAAAAAGGACTTCATCTGTGTTAGTGTAAAAATCGTTGGGTATCAACCCTGGGAACCCCTAGAAGTGGAAGAGCAGGCCAAGAGAAGGTAACTGGTAAGCCCATAAAGTCAAGGCCGCCTTGCAACGGGTTATGGCCGCTACATGTACAAATGGTAAAACCCCTTCCAAAGCCTAAAAGCTGGGGAAAGTCCTAGAACTCCAATGTGCTACATGTATATCGGAGTCCAAGAACTGCAAATCAGTCAAGGCGTTATTTACTTGACTCATTTGTAATTTATTTTTTTACAACCACAGTTAGCAAGCCCCTCTTTATCTTGATGGTTATCTTTAAAGGGGATTTATTTACTATCTCTCAATTTATACCAAAGTAAAATGCCTGAAATCATATTTGTTTGCTACAATAAAATCTTTTTAATCCTATTTTACAGCCTTTATTGTACTCAAAAATAAATCTCCATGATACTTGCGGAATTCATAATCTCCATGGAATGCCGGGTATAATCGGAGGGATAGTAGGAGCAGTAACGGCAGCCTGCGCCACTGAAGCAGTGTACACATCAGCTGGGTGAGGACATTGCTAGAAGCATGCTATTTTTCAGAATGCCTTCTCATTCTTTTTGTTGCACTAAACAGATGATAGCAGCCCATAGTATGATGGTTATATATTTTATAGTCGTCTAGGCCAGTGGTCTCCAAATTGCAGCCAGTGGGCTGGATGTGTCTCTTTGCTTGCATTTATCCGGCCCTTGAGACACTATTCCACCACCTGTTACAAGGCACTATTCCTTCTTCTGATACCAACAGTGGGGTATTATTCCTCCCATTGACAAAAACGGAACATAAATTCTTCCTTTGACATCAATGATGGGGTGCTATTCCTTGCACTGACAAATGACGGGGCGCTATTCTCCCCACTGACACCAATGATGGGTCACTATTTCTCCCACTGACACCAGTGATGGGTCACTATTCCTCCCACTGACACCAACAATGGAGCACTATTCTTTCCATTGACACCAATAATGGGGCACTGTTCCTTCTATTGACACCAACGATGTGACACTATTCTCCCCACTGAAGCCAACAATGGGGCACAATTCCTCCCACTGACACCAACGTTGTAGGCACTATTTATTCAACTAATACCAATGATGGCATTATTCCACCACCTAACCCCAGGGGGTACTGTGTTATTTTTTTTTATTCCCACTGACCACCAAGCCTGAGAGATTATCTATTCCCAAAGGCCCACAGTCCCTGCTAAATTGTTTGAGGACAGTAAACTGACCCTTTGTTTAGTTTGGAGACCCCTGATCTAGGCAGTAAAGGATTTGAATGCTAATTAATATGGACCTTGAGGTTCAAGTTCTCCTATTTTGTGGGTGTTGGGTTAACAGCTTCTTTCTTGTATCAACCGCCAGGATCAATAGAAGATTGCTGGTTGGATTTAAGGAGTTTAGACATTCCTAATATTGGTTCAAGGAGAAGCACAGACATTATTGTAAAGTAAAGCGTAGCCACTAGTCCAATGCCAAAGGATGTAGTCAGACAGAAGCAGGGGTCAGAACCATGTGAACTATCTGAGACTAGACAACTATGATACACAGTGACAGAGGACACAGAGACTATAGGTTGGGTCATCACTGGGTGACTGACTTACCAGAAGAGGGCAGGACCATGGAATCCCTGGCCTTCGCCAGAGCTTTGGATGTAGAGATAGAGTTGTGCGGCTAATTCCCAGGCTTTAACTATTGCTAATTAAATAATCCAACCAACGGGTGACTAACAGGGACAGACTGGTGACAGGTTCAAGATAAATAGGTATTAGGTCAGAAGTTTGCCAGAAGCAAACACACAGATGTGGAAACAACCCATCAGCTAGTGCTGGACAAGAAGGTGGCCTGGAATTCACATAGACACTCAAGATGGGGCTAAAGATGGCCATACTCTAGTAGACATTTGTTTTGAAATGTTTTTTTTCCTTTAAGAACATTTGTGCCAAATATTCATACAAAAGTTCATTTAAAAAAAAACTACTTAATAGACATCAGAAAGGTCAGAGTAATCTTACAAATTCTTAAATGTGATAGTTGCATTAATTTTTTATTTATTTTTTTCAAAAGAACAAGCTGTCAGGGCCAGGGATACCAATTCCAGGGATTTCCAGATCTGTGTAGCTACACTTAAGAAACTGAAGCCAGACTATATATGATGTAAGCCAGTTTATTAACCGTGAAACAAAACACATCCAAACACCAGCATCCCAAATACACAGCCAATGTGAAAATACAAGTGAACCATAACCAACTGACAAAAATACCTGACTAGCAACTAACTATATACAATATATCCAAAATGGGGAACACGGATCATAGGGTAAAACTGAAGGTGTAATGAAAAGGGGGGGGGGGCAGGACTGGGATCAGGAATTAGAGGAGCAGATATTAGGCAGCGGGGTACAAGGTACAGGTACAAGACAGGAATCGGATTCAGGATTAAATGGCAAGAAGTATCTGGCTAGCAAAGCAAAACCCTGAAGCACCAAGGAACAGTAGAGGAGGAACTAAATACTCTCACAGCAGCCAGCATCAGGTGGAGACTGAGTAACGGGATTTGCTGGCTGCTCAAAGACACCCGCTGGTTGACACTGGAACTACAACCTTCCTCTCTGGGAGCCATGGGCCAGGTGATCCAGGTCCTGACACAAGCTCTCTTCCAGAATTATCAGTTTACAAAGACAAACCATATCACGCTGATAGAGGAGCTTACAATGATCAGCTTTTATTTTTTAATGTTAAACCTTTTTTCTAAAAGGAAAAAAAAACTGTTTGCTGAAACTGTTTATAAAGTGTGAGCTGGCGTTTGCCTTCATTTTGTGAGTGCATGTAAATCTGCTAGTATATTTAATTCTACCCTGACCCTCAGGCAACACTCTAACAATTCTAGTATCCCTGTGCCCCCTGTTCTCATTCATCCAGAGTGGGGGCACTCCATTACAGGAAGTGTGCTACTGCCCAGATCATCAGGTGAAAACAGAAGGGAAAAAAGCCTGAAAAAAAAAGAAAACAAATTCAGCCACTACATCTAATGTTTGGTAAACTGCAGTAGATTACATTTTTAGTTTTGGGTTTAGGAAACAATACAGGAGCTGGATGCAAAAAAATAAAAGCTATACATAAATCAGATGACTATGTTCAAACAAGAGGAGAACATACACATCAATAAATAGCTACAGGTAGGGTGGAGGCACCGTACATATGAGAACAGAACAGAGTGATGGGCGGGAGACTTACAGCACATAGAGAGGCAGTGAAATATGCAACCAATCCAAATCTGCCTTGGGGGCAAATTATACCAAAACCTACTTAGCTGTAACAAAGCAATGATTCAGATTTGTCATCAGTAAAAGCTCCTAAATTCCTGCTTTGATCTTAGTCATTATTCGGTAGCACTAAATGCTTTCTTTGCTTTTCAGTCTTGCAGAATTTTTCAGATTTAAAGATGAATATGCAACCAGAACACCCAGCATACAAGGTGGATATCAAGCTGCAGGCATATTTGTGTCACTGGCCTTTGCATTTGTGGGAGGAACTCTAGTAGGTAGGTACTTTCAATACTGACATTTACAATTTTTCAATGTTACTAAATGTATTTAAATGTGGCTTAACAGGTCTGCACTGTCTAGTTATAGGTCTTTGTAAACTTCTATTGGTAATCTTGAGCAGTACTTGGCAAAATCTGGCAAGCAGAACATCGATAACCAGAGACCCTTAAATTAGCTGTGGCACTGCCCCATTGAGGGTGGCTTTGATTTACCTGTTCAACTGCACCACCCTGACGCTATGAACACTCCAACCCATCTGACACTCTGGGTTCAGACATCTTCTTGCAGGCACCTTTAAATGACATTCCAACACAAGTCAAATAGATATTATCTTAGGTTTTACAGGGATAAAGGTATATGTACAAAAAATGGTTATTAAAAAGGGTTATTGATCAACTGAGTTCTGGATAACAGCCAAGACTCAGATGAGAAATCCCCTAAACACAGCTTAGTTATAGTTCATATAACTAATATCGTCTTCGTTCAATCTGAAGCAAGACCACCCAGGAACCTATCTCCCAAAGAGTAGTATTCCCTTAAAAGCCAAGGCCCATAGTCAGTAGTCAAGAGGCCACCCTGCAGAACCCTCCGAAAGCCCCTGTCCTGGTTGGGTCTGTCACAGCCAAATACCCTTATGATACAAGGTAGACACACTTTCCCCCTAAAGGAGAACGAGCATCCATTCATTATCATATTTGATGTCTGTCAAATCTTTGCTATCTACATTTCTAAATATCTAAATTTATGCTGTGTAATAATATATTTGTAGCGCTACCCCTGCAGGAGCCGCTGGTAACTTGGTGCAGTATGTTGTGACATGGCAGAATGTAGTTAATCACAAATGACTAAAGGGTCCAACTTAGTGCACTGTAAGCTTAAAAACGCCACCAATCCCGTAAAGGCTTGTTCTTACTACCGGTGCTCTTTGAAGAGCCATCTGTGTTTGGATGGTTCTTCAGACGGCATTTGACAGGTGATGAGGTGGTGTTGTATCACCACCTGCTTTGACTCCTTAATCACTGCACTAGTTCGCCACAGCCACATGCAGGACTGCTGTTAGAAACCACAGGACACTGACACGGACAACCGGACACGGGGGCCCCGTGCGGACAACCGGACATGGGGGCCCCGTGCGGACAACCGGACACGGGGGCCCCGTGCGGACAACCGGACACGGGGGCCCCGTGCGGACAACCGGACACGGGGGCCCCGTGCGGACAACCGGACACGGGGCCCCGTGCGGACAACCGCCCAACCTGACATGGGCTCCATACAGCCAATGCTTCAGTTATGAATGAACACAGTGAGTGGTCAGTACCGATCACTGATTGTGTTCATTCATAAGAGGAAGGGGTTGCTAAATATGACATATTTATCAGACCTTTCCCCCTTTCCCCCACACCTTATCTTGAAGGATCGTATTGTGTGCTTGCAGCTGCCAGTGAGAAGGAGAGGAGGGAAGTCGGGAGCACTGTGGGGGTGGGGAGGGGAGCACACAGGGGGCCTGGGCAGCAGGGGGAAACATATGGTGCACAGGGAGGGTGATCAGTATGGCGGGGGGGGGGGAATTACTGAAACTGATCTTTTGTATTGCTCTCTCTGTGGCAGCTGAAAGCCAACATGAGGGACAGAAGAAGAGCCATCTTTGAGCTGCTGCAGAGAGAGCCATGCAGGGGATTGGTTCCAGTAATTGCCCCCCTGACACACTGATCACCCTCCCTGTCCACATCCAATTCACCCTGGTGCCTGGGCTCCCTTGCTGACCTGGGCCCCATGCATGAGGACTTGTAGTACCCCCTTATCTACGGCCCTGGCCACATGCATTGCACATGGTTTCATTAAGCTTGCAGAGCAGCCCCATTCACATGAATGGGTCGCATCCACTGAAAGAGCCTGGATGTATAACTATTGCTGTAGACATGAAGCAAAGCATTATGGCCACGGCATGTGTACACCCCTGACTGCAGCCTCTGCAGCCAAGAGGGGTAATGGTTGGGGGGGGGGCACAGTAAAAGCACAGGTCAGCTGCTGGATTTTGCAGCACCCCAAAACCTCACGTGTGAAGGAGCCCTTACAGTTCTGTTGACTCTATATCATGTGAAGTATTCATGGCCACAGCACCTCAGTTCCTTATTTTTTTTTTTAGGATTGTTACTGAAATTGCCATTTTGGGGGGATCCTTCAGATGAGAACTGTTTTTTCGATGGCGTCTACTGGGAGGTAAGAGAACAACCATTGTGTAATGGTGCTACATTCAAAACCTATACAAACCGTTGATAAAGTGCTAATATACTACAAACCATGGATGAGTAAAGTGCTCTTCATGTAGTAATATTATTAGAAGATGTGTGTTAATGTGATCTCCAATGAATAAACTGCAACAGGTGCTACAATAAATTGCTAATTCAGAACAAGGTAAAAAACAAGAGAATCACGAAAAGTTATTTTAACCACTTGCCTACCAGGCACTAATACCCCTTCCTGCCCAGGCCATTTTTCAGCTTTCAGCACTGTTGCACTTTGAATGACAATTGCGCGGTCATGCTACACTGTACTCAAACACAGTTTTATCATTTTCTTTAAATAGAAAACAAATAGAGCTTTATTTTGGTGGTATTTAATCACTGTTTTTTTTTTTTTTTTACCAAATGTTTTTTACTTTTTTTTTTTCTGTCAGTAAATTTTGTAACTAAGTAATTTTTCACCTTCATTGATATGCACTGATGAGGCGGCACTAATGGGCACTAATAGGCTGAACTGGAGGGCATTGATAAGGTGGCACTTATGGACACTGATGAGGAGACACTAATATGCCACACTTATAGGCACAATTGGTGGCACTGATGAGCACTGATAGGCGGCACTGATGGGCACTGGTAGGTGGCACTGGTGGGCACTGATAGGCGGTACAGATAGGCGGTACTGATGGGTGGCACTGATGGGCGACACTGATGGAAATTGATTGACAGCAGTGATGGGTATTGATGGGCAGCACTGATAGGTGGCACTGATTACCAGCACTGACTGGCATTGCTAATGGGCACTGATTGGTGGCACTGATTGCTGCCACTGGTGGGCACTGATTGCTGCCACTGGTGGGCACTGATTGCTGCCACTGGGGGGGCACTAATTGCTGCCACTGGGGGGCACTGATAGCTGGCATTGGTGGGCACTGATTGGTGACACTTTATTTCTTTATTTTATTTAGGGCACTGATGATCAGTGCCCTGATTTCATTTCTACATATTCCCCTGTGAGGAGATGCCACTGATTGGCTCTCCTCTCCTCACTCTCTGTCAGTGTGAGGTGAGGAGAGCCGATTACCGGCACTTCCTTGTTTACATGTGACCGGCTGTCAATAATGATTGTAAAAGGCTCAATGGTCAAAAGAATATGTGTGTAAAACAGAACAAAATATGAAAATAAAGAATATATATTTAAAAAAACGTGCCCGGCTGTGATTTGACAGGACGTGGCTCTTTACGGAGATCGGGGTCGTGCCATGCCCTAGCAACACAGACCGGACGTTCTGGGATGGCGTCCCAGAACGAGAGCTACACCACTCTGCCGTGATTTGATGGTGGGCAGGCAGCAAGCAGTTAAAGTGATAATAACATAAAAATAGTTTTGCACAGAGCAGCCCTAATCTTTCTCTTCTTGGGTCCCCAACTGGCACTTCTGGCTCCGCCACCCCCGCTGACATTTGCTACAGGGGGCACTTGTGTGCTTGCTCCCGAGCCCTGCTTTGTGTGTCTGTAAGAAACACAGAGTGGGTATTGGCTCTGACCCCAACTCCCTCCTCACTGGCTGTGATTGACATTGACCATTCCCATTGAATCGGGCTCAGGTAAGTATAAGGGGGGTTGGGATGTGGGAGGTACATAGTGAAGGTCTTTTCCTTTACGCATAGAATGCATGAAGGTAACACACCTTCAGCCTTTAGAACCTTTTAAAACTTATCAGCATTAGGTGCTAATATATTACAAATAAAGAGGCAAAGTAAAGCAGGGTTCCACTCGTTTTTTCGTTAATTAAAAGTCAGCAGCTACAAAAAGCATAGCTGCTGACTTTTAATAAACAGACGCTCACCTGTCCCACGGTCCAGCAATGCGGGTGCCCAGAACCTCGCTCCTCTCCCCCCGCTCTCTGCCGGCGCCGTCATAGCAACTGTGGGTGCCCGACCGTGACAGCTTTCGGCTTCACAGCCGGGCGCGCACTGCGCATGCGTTAGTAGCCAGGCAATCTTCTGGGAGCTGTGATGTGTCCCAGAAGATTGCAGAGAGGGAGGGGTCGTCTAGGGGGAGAGGAGGTGCCACTTAGCGGGCCAAGAGCAGAAGGAGGAAGTGGGACAGGAAGTCCCAATCTAAAGTAGGTACACACTCCCCCCCCCCCCAAAAAAAAAGTTACATGCCAAATGTGCCATGTTAGGGGGCGAGGAGTACTTAAAGCGCAAGTTCCACTTTTGGGTGGAACTCCGCTTTCACTGTGTGCCAAGCTACATCAACTGCGTTGACCAAGATGTGCCAACTAATCGAAAATACCAACAAAGAATGTGCTCTGAAGTGCCCCTTTAAAATGCTCACTCACTGGATAATATTGATCTCATATTGATAAATAAGTAGTGGGCCGACTCTTTGGATTTGCTGTATCCCCTCATTCTCCAGTGACCAGCAGGGGGTATCAGCAAACCATCTGAGTGTATAAGAGGATGGTTTGTGGATACTTGCTTCTATAGCCCTTGCTGGTCATTGGAGGATGAGAGGATACAGTGGATTTATTTACCCACTTCCACCGGGTTGACGTCATATGATTTTGGGGATTTGAAGTGGCAATATCTCAATGATGGGGGCAGCTGCAGGTATCATCCAGATATCTTCTTTTTTTTTTTTTCAGCAGGCGATTCCCTGCAATGTAAAAGCAATCATAGTGGCTGTTTAACCGCTTGATTGCTTTTACAGGAGACGGGAGGGGATGTCCCCCTCCTCCTGCGCCCTTCGGTGCTTCTCCCGGCTCACCCGTGCGATGGAGGAGCCGTAGAATGAATCTGCTGCCGGCGGCGGTTTACCATAGAGCTGGCCAGGGACTGAATAGTCCCCCTCCAGCTCTGACCCTCGGAGGCCGGAAGTGAGGCCATGACATCACTTCTGGCACTGGTAGATGTAAACACTGCTGGGTTTTTTTTGTTTTTTTTGCTGGGAAGCCTGAGATCGATTTTTATTTTTTTTTGCTCTAAAAATTAAAAAGAGATGTGAGGACTTGTAGACCCCAAATCTATTCGTAAAGAGGACCTGCCATGCCATATTCCTATTACAAACTACACATGTGAGGTATCGCCGCAATCGTTAGAGGGAGAGCAATAATTCTAATGCAAGACCTCTGTAACTCTAAACCTGTAGCCTGTAAAAATGTTTAAAGTGTAGCCTATGGAGATTTATAAGTACCAAAGTTTGGTGACATTCCACGAGTGTGCGCAATTTTATACTCTGACATGTTAGGTATCAACTTAGCATAATGCATCTTTGACATTATACAAAAAAATTGAGGCAACTGTTGTGGGGTTATTTTTGTATTTTTTTGTATTATTATTTATTTTTTTTAATTCATGAAAGTGTTTTCTTTCCAAAAAATTCATGTTTGAAAAATTGCTGCGCAAATACCATGGGACATAAAAATATTGCAACTGCCATTTTATTCCTCAGGGTCTCTGATAAAAAAAAAAAAAAAAAAATATATATATATATATATATATATATATATATATATATATATATATATACATACATACAGTGGCTTGCAAAAGTATTTGGCCCCCTTGAACTTTTCAACCTTTTGCCACATTTCAGGCTTCAAACATAAAGATATAAAATGTTTATTTTTTGTGAAGAATCACCAACAAGTGGGACACAATTGTGAAGTGGAACGAAATCTATTGGATATTTTAAACTTTTTTAGCAAATAAAAAACTGAAAAGTGGTGCGTGCAAAATTATTCGACCCCCTTTACTTTCAGTGCAGCAAACTCACTCCAGAAGTTCAGCGAGGATCTCTGAATGATCCAATGTTGTCCTAAACGACTGATGGTGATAAATAGAATCCACCTGTGTGTAATCAAGTCTCTGTATAAATGCACCTGCTCTGTGATAATCTCAGGGTTCTGTTGAAAGCGCAGAGAGCATCATGAAGACCAAGGAACACACCAGGCAGGTCCATAATACTGTTGTGGAGAAGTTTAAAGCCGGATTTGGATACAAAAAGATTTCCCAAGCGTTAAACATCCCAAGGAGCACTGTGCAAGCGATCATTTTGAAATGGAAGGAGTATCAGACCACTGCAAATCTACCAAAACCTGGCCGTCCCTCTAAACTTTCAGCTCAGACAAGGAGAAGACTGATCAGAGATGCAGCCAAGAGGCCCATGATGAACTGCAGAGAACTACAGCTGAGGTGGGAGAGTCTGTCCATAGGACAACAATCAGTCGTACACTGCACAAATCTGGCCTTTATGGAAGAATGGCAAGAAGAAAGCCATTTCTCAAAGATATCCATAAAAAGTCTTGTCTAAAGTTTGCCACAAGCCACCTGGGAGACACACCAAACATGTGGAAGAAGGTGCTCTGGTCAGATGAAACCAAAATCAAACTTTTTGCCCACAATGCAAAACGATATGTTTGGTGTAAAAGCAACACAGCTCATCACCCTCAACACACCATCCCCACTGTCAAACATGGTGGTGGCAGCATCATGGTTTGGGCCTGCTTTTCTTCAGCAGGGACAGGGAAGATGGTTAAAATTGAGGGGAAGATGGAAGCAGCCAAATACAGGACCATTCTGGATGAAAACCTGTTGGAGTCTGCAAAAGACCTGAAACTGGGATGGAGATTTATCTTCCAACAAGACAATGATCCCAAACATACAGCAAAATCTACAAAGGAATGGTTCACAAATAAACGTATCCAGGTGTTAGAATGGCCAAGTCAAAGTCCAGAGCTGAATCCAATCGAGAATCTGTGGAAAGAGCTGAAAACTGCTGTTCACAAACGCTCTCCATCCAACCTCACTGAGCTCGAGCTGTTTTGCAAGGAAGAATGGGCAAGAATTTCAGTCTCTCGATGTGCAAAACTGATAGAGACATACCCCAAGCGACTTGCAGCTGTAATCACAGCAAAAGGTGGCTCTACAAAGTATTAACGCAAGGGGGCCGAATAATTTTGCACGCCCCGCTTTTCATTTTTTTATTAGTTAAAAAAGTTTCAAAAATCCAATAGATTTCGTTCCACTTCACAATTGTGTCCCACTTGTTGGTGATTCTTCACAAAAATAAAAATTTTATATCTTTATGTTTGAAGCCTGAAATGTGGCAAAAGGTTGAAAAGTTCAAGGGGGCCGAATACTTTCGCAAGGCACTGTATATATATATATATAGTTTGGGGGTTCTGAGTAATAAAGAAAGAAAATTTATCTATCTATCTTGGCCCTTGTACACACGGTCGGAGAATCCGTCGGAATGTGTCCTATCGGACCTTGTTGTCGGATAATCCGACTGTGTGTGGTATGCATCAGACTGATTCCGTCGGAATATCTGTCGGACCCAATTTTCCAACATGTTGGAAATATTTCCCGACCAACTGGTTCGATCGGACATACTCCGATCATGTGTAGAGAATTTTGATCGGACCAAGTGCCACGCATGCTCAGATCAAATTCCTACATCAAAGCTATTGGCTACTAGCCTGAACGTAGTCCCATCGTAACGAAATTACATAATCACGTTCTGAATGATCAGATTTTTCAACAACTTAGTCCGACCGTGTGTATGCAACAGTTTCGGACAAGATCCGACGGGCGAAATCCGACGGACAAAATCCGACGGATTTGGTTGTCGAAATCTCCGACCGTGTGTACAGGGGCTAAGACCTATTGGAAAATGAATAGAAAGTGATAGACCAAAAAAGTGGACAGCTGAAAAATCCCTGTTGTAAACAAAACTATTGTATGTGCTTTTATAGACAGCACAACAAAAAACTAAGCTAAAAGGGCTTATTCACACTAGCAGTTGGGGTGGGAGGGTAAAACCCCCTATTTAGCTGTGCTTTTACCGCCTCCCTAGCGCAACCCCCTTTAACTGCAGTGACGGCATCTAAGTGTGTACACTTGCAGCAGCCATGATGCTTTGCTTCGCGACCACTGTAGGAATTATACCCCCTGGTGTAGCACCCACCAAATGCAACCCATTCAAGTGAATAGGGCCACTCTCCAAGCACCAACCGCATGCAACCCACGTAGTCAGGGCAGGACTTAGGGTGGTGGGGGCCCCTGGGCTTGAGTCACTTTTGGGCCCTACCTTCTATACATTACCGTACTTATCGGCGTATAAAACGCACCCCAAGTTTAGGAGGGAATTTTAGGGAAAAAAACGTACATTTAAATGCCCATCAAAGCAGCCTTATCAGTGTTCATCTACAGCCTTGCCCATTCATCTGCAGCCTTGCCCATTAATTTGCAGCCTTGTCAGTGTAGCCTTGTCATTTGCTGCCATGCCCCAGTGTCATTTGCAGCCTTGTCATTGCAGTCTTGAAGTTTAAAAATGTAAAAGTCCTCTGTATCTCGGCGCCTCTCGGGTCCTCTCGGTGGCTCTCGGGTCCTCTCGGCGGCTCTCGGGTCCTCTCGCAGTCCCGAGCAGAGTGCCGAGAGTACTCGGCTCGGCTCACAGTCACGCCTAGTCCCTGTGTTATGTCCATCATAGGGCGGGACTGGGCGTGACTGTGAGTGGAGCCAAGTCGAGTACACTTGGCTATGCATCTTGGCGGGGCCCATGGGCTTGAGCCCAGTCAAGCCCAATAGTAAGTCCGGCCCTGCACGTAGTTGCTGCGTGCTAGTGCAGCACTCAAGCGTTTAAAGCAAGCAGTGAGGAGGTGATACAGTACCTCCTCACTGCTTTTATACACAATTTAATGGCTTTTTTTGTGTTTTTTTTTCCTTTTTTTTTTGTTCTGTTGGAGCTCGTTCATACTAACTTTGATCTCTGAAAAGCAATCAATGTATGGATCGCTCTTCAGAGATTAATGCTAGTGTGAATGAGCCCTAACAGAACAAAAGAAAATCACCAGAAAAGTGGTATACTGTACACAGCCATTAAATCCTTTATAAAAGCCTCCTCATTTATTGATAAGTCAAAGGTAATACTGAACTTCCTTGCAAGTAGAACAAAAATACAAATCTTCTCTTTGCCACTAGATGGCAGTAAAGCATAATTGACATACAATACCACTAAGAAATAAAATACAATGCAATGCAATGAACTAACCATGTATTCAAACTGAGCAGTATCACTCATCAATTCATACATCGCTAAAAAAGCCAAACATGACAAAAAATGTAATAAACATTAATTGTAGTTGAACCTGTATATGCTGAATTATTGTTATAATAATACATGCTTGTTGCACTGGCCAATTTAAAGAACTGATGTTAAAGGAAACTTGTAATATGGAGATTGTCATTGCGGACCCCCCCTTATAAAATACTAGTTCCCTGGAGGTCATGTGGATCCAGTGGCTTCAGTAGTTTCTGAGACCACACAACAAATATACAGATCAGAGGCCCTGACTCCACATTCATGCCTGTGTTACGTCACATTCGGCTACCCATCACATTTTGCTACCTGCTGGAGTGCACATGCAACATGCAACACAGGGCCCCTCGCCACGCTTCAGGGCATGGCCTCGCTTCGCTCGGCATAATTATGATCTAACTCTATGTCCATTTGGATGGTGGAGCTTCAACCTGGACTCAGGGGGGTGGGCACAAAATTGCCACAGTGTTGGAACGCATATGGCATGCGCGTGGCAGTCCAGTGGGTAGCCAAATGTGATGGGTCACCATATGTGACGAAACACCTGCTTTAGGTCAGTATCATGTGACATAGACAAAGAAACAAAGACAACTACCATTTTCAGAAGGAGGTCAGAAATGGTCTTCTTGTTCCTCTTAGTAGATGTCTCTTGTAATGCCCATCTTCATGCAAGCAAAATAAAATAAAAATCTAATTTCTCACCACCTGCACCTAGCTAATCACTGTAAAAAATGCCTCTAATCCAGACCCTCCTATTACAAAAAAGTGCCTAGGATTTACTTGAGAGTCTACATACAGGGGTAGGCAACCCTACAGAGGTGGAAATCGAATCTACCTGAACAACAAAGGTTACCACAATGCGACATGCATCCTTTTTTTTTTTTTAACCATTTCAAGACCAGGCCTATTTCTGACATTTGTTGTTAAAATCAATTAAAATCATCATTTTGAAAATTAGGTAGAGCCCCCAAACATTTTATAAAATATATATATATATGTGAGACCCTAGAGAATAAAATGGCGGTTGGTTGCCATATTTTATGTTACACTGTATTTGGCAGCGGCCTTTTAAACGCATTTTTTGGGGAAAAAATACACTTCAATGATTTAAAAAAAAAAAAAAAACAGTAAAGTTAGCCCAATTTTTTTGTATAATGTGAAGGATGATGTTACGCCGAGTAAATAGATACCTGACATGTCTCGCTTATAAAATTTACACTTGTGGAATGGCGACAAGCTACGGTAATCTAAAACCTCAATAGGCGATGTTTTAACATTTTTTTAACGGTTACCGGTTTAGAGTTACAGAGGAGTTCTAGAATTATTGCTCTCACTCTAACGATCGTGGCAATACCTCACATGTCTGATTTGAACACTGTTTACATTTGCAGGTGCGACTTACGTATGCGTTTTCTTTGGCACGTGAGCACAGAGGGATGTGGCGCTTTACAATTTTTTCTTATTTATTTTTACACTGTCCTTTAAAAAAAATAAATAAATTCCTGATCACTTTTATTGCCGTCACAAGGAATGTAAACATTCTTTGTGACAATAATAGTCAGTGACAGGTGCTCTTTATGGAGGGATTGCGGGTCTAAAACTCCTCCTCTGCACTTCAATTTATTTAACCACTTGCCGCCCGTCCTATAACAAAAGCACGGCAGCATAGTGGTTTAAAAGTCCTGACCGGACGTCATATGACGTGACATGATCGTTGTTGCGGGGTGTCAACTACGATCTCGGTAAAGAATCTCCCACGGAGACTCTTTACCACGTGATCAGCCGTGTCCAATCACGGCTGATCACAGTGTAAATAGGAAGAGCCGGTGATCGGCTTTTCCTCACTCGCGTCTGTCAGGCGCGAGTAGAGGAGAGCCGATCGGCTGCTCCTCTGACATTGGGGGTCTGTGCTGATCGATTATCAGCGCAGCCCCCCCAAGGAAGCCCACACTGGACCACCAGGGATGCCCAGCATAAGGTATGCCACCCTAGACCACCAGGGATTGCAGTCAGTGCCCACAATGGATTCCAATCAGTGCCCACAATAGATGCCAATCAGTGCCCACAATGGGCATCACTGATTGGCATGCATTATTGTTTGGCACTGATTGGCATCCATTAGTACAGTATAAAACAATACATTGCCGCCTATCAGTGCCCATCCGTGCCGCCTATCAGTGCCCATCCGTGCCGCCTATCCATTCCCATCTGTACCACCTATCCATGCCCATCTGTACCGCCTATCAATGCCAATTTGTGCTACCTATCAGTGCACATCCGTGTCGCCCATCAGTGCCGCCTATCAGTGCACATATTAGTGTCCATCAATGCCACCTCATCAGTGCCACTTCATTAGTGCCACCTTATCAGTGTAGCCCCATCAGTGCCCACCAGTGAAGGAGAAAACTTACTTATTTACCAAGTTTTGTAACTGAAACAAAAAAAAACATATTTTTTCAAAATATTCTGTATTTTTTTATTTGTTTAGCAAAAAATAAAAACCGTAGAGGTGATCAAATACCACCAAAAGAAAGCTCTATTTGTGGGAAAAAAATGATACAGTGTAGCATGACCGCGCAATTGTCATTCAAAGTGCGACAGCGCTGAAAGCTCAAAATTGGTCTGGGCAGGAAGGTGTTTAAGTGCCCGGTATTGAAGTGGTTAAAACACCAAAATTTATGTTTTCGAATACTGTGAATTTTTTTAAACTGGCGCCGTTGGCTGCTGAGTAAATGATGTGATGTTGTGATGTTACTTCCAGGGTACTACATTGGAGACCCGATCAAAGCTGATTCTGGCTTTGTTCAGGGCTCCGGCCAGCCAGCGGATGTGCCAGCTGGTCGCTCAGGTCTCCCAGTGGGATGGGAGACCCGAGCGAAGGAAGGCAGTGGGGGGGAACATCCCCTCCCACTGCTTGTAGTAACAACCAGCCAGGTATCACCTCAGTACAACCACTTCAGCAAAATGACATACAGGTATGCGATTTTGCGGAAAGTCATTAAGGTGACAACCTAGCAAGGTCCCATTACAAAAGGAAGGATTTTAGGGGTCATTAGTAAATAACCCAGAGCTCAGGGCTCATTAGTGGGTAATGCAGATTTCAGAGGTAAGGAGCAAGTGACACAGATTACAAAGGTCAGGTGCATTGACTGCATAGAGCAGGGGTCAGGAGTAAATAATGCAGAGGTTAGTAGTAAGTAATACAGAATGCTGGGGTCAAGAGTAAGCAAGGCAGAGTGCAGGAGTCAGTAGTATGTAACAGAGTTTTTGGATCAGGAGTAGTGCACACAGGGGGTTATTTACGAAAGTCAAAACTACTTTGCAGTGCAAGTGCACTTGGAAGTGCAGTCGCTCTAAATCTAAGGGGTAGATCTGAAATGAGTGGAAGCTCTGCTGATTTTATCATCCAATCATGTACAATGCTGTTTTTTATTTTCCTTGAATGTCTCCCTCGGATCTACAGCGACTTTACTTCCAAGTGCACTTTCAGTGCAAAGTGGCTTTTCCTTTAGTAAATAACCCCCACAGGGTCATAAGTAAGTAACACAGAATTCAGGGGTCAGTAGCATGTAACACAGAATTCAGGGGTCAGTAGCATGAGTCGAAATATGTAGCGCAGAGTTTGTGGGTCAAGAGTAAGTAACACAGAATTCAAGGGTCAGATGTATGCAATGCACAGTTCACAGCAGTATGTATTGCGGAGTGCAGAAATAAGGAGAAATTAACACAAATTGCAGAAAACAGTAGTATTGTATGCAGAGTGCAGGAGTCTAAATAATGCAGAGGTCAGTAGTAAGTAATGCCGAACGCTAGGGTCTTAAGTAAGCAACAAAATGTGCAGGGCTCAGTCGTATGTAACACAGAGTTCATGGGTCAGGAGTAATGCAGAAATCAGGGGTCTGTAGTAAGCAACATAGAGTTCAGAGGCCAGTGGTATGTTACATAGAGTGAAGGGGTCACTAGTAAGTAACACAGAGTGCAAGAGTTAGTAACACAGAAATCAGAGGTCTGGAATAGTGCTGAGGGTCAGTAGTAAGTAATACAGATTTCAGAGGCCAGTAGTATGTTACACAGAGTGAAGTGGTCAGTAGTATGTATCACAGAGTGAAGGGGTCCATACTAAGTAGCACAGATTTCAGAGGTCAGTAGTATATTACACAGAGTGAGGGGGTCATTAGTATGTATTACAGAGCAAAGGGGTCATCACTAAGTAGCCCAGAGTTCAAAGCTCAGTAGTAACGCAGAGTCCAGAAGTATTGTAGATAAACATGAGAGGCAAAACTCTGGGGTCAGTGGCAATCTACTCGTTACCTACCTGTGATCAATTGGTTGCTAGCTTCTAGTCTACAGTAGTCTTGAATTTTAGGACCAGAGAATTTCTGGTGTTTTTTACACTATGTTTATATGAAACTTTCTAACAGACCCATTCTAGTTTACATACCTCATTTATCAATATACACGAAATTACCATAAGTATTGGGATACCTGCCTTTGCACGCACACTAACTTTAATGGCATCCCACTCTTAGTCCGTAGGGTTCAACATTGAGTTGGCCCACCCTTTTCAGCTATAATAACTTCTAGGAAGGCTGCCCAGAAGGTTTACTTGTGTATCTATGGGAATATTTAACCATTCTTCCAGTAGCACAATTGTGAGGTCAGGCACTGATGTGGACGTGAAGGCCTGGCTTGCAGTCTTCACTCTAATTCATCCCAAAAGTGTTCTATTGGGTTGAGTTCAGGACTCTGTGCAGGCCAATCAAGTTCCTCCGCCCCAAACTTGCTCTACCATGTCTTTATGGACCTTGCTTTGTGCATTGGTGCGCAGTCATGTTGGAACAGGAAGGGGCCTTCCCGGGAGAGTTGAAGTTGTTATAGCTGCAATGGGTGGGCCAACTCAATATTGAACCTTACAGACTAAGACTGGGATAACATTAAAAAACAGTCTCACTCAGTAGTAGTAGTCCACCATCAGGCTCCACCTATGTTTGAGGTGGAGCCTGGCAGTAGACTACTACTACTGAGTGAGACTGTCATGTCATTTTTAATGCTTTTAAAATTTCATTAAATGTGAGTTCAATGCTAGCTGGGGTGGAGTGGTTTCATTTTTAACCCCTCGGATACTGCACTATAGGAGGCACTTTCTCTTGTTTTTTTCATGTGTTGCTGAACTTTACCGGTAGTCATTGTGGATTTAAAGTTTAAAGCAGCACAGTGGAAGGAGTACCTACCTGCTTTTGATTACTTTTATCCTTTGAGCCACCAAGATTCTCCGACGATCCCTGGGAGGGAATGTTTTCACAGGGTGCAAGGCGTGTTTGACCCCTTGCAGGGCCATTTAAAGGAGGTGATGGGAGATCTCAGTTCATGGAGGTTGTCTGAACATATCACACAAGCTTGTTTTTGTGTTTTTTTGTTTTAAATTTTTTCATTTTTTTTTGCACAATATGGATTCATTCATTTTATGTTTTTGGACTTTTTTCATATTATTGCAATATCCGTGTTTATCACCATAATTGTTTATTTTACATGACGATTCATTCCTTCCTCTTGCTTTCCAGCTTCCTGAAGAGGACCCCGAGTATGCAGAGCCTGCCAAAAACTACGTCACTCATCTACCTCATCCTATGAAGCAAGTTGATAAAAACGTAGAATAGAACAAAGCCTAGAACACCGAGTACTGGGAACAAAGCTCATGCTCATTGTTGTGCTATTGCGTTTGATGTCTTTTTTGTAATTTTTTTGTACTATGTCAATCTTGATTGGCCTTTTCCTTAGAAAATTAAATAGATGCCTTTGATGATCAGCTAAGATCAAATGAAATGTAAATACTGTGCACCATGAAAATGATTGTTGTAAATATTAGTAAATAGAAAAAAAAAGCTGATATGGTTGTTAGGTTTGCTCTAGGGCAGGGGTCTCCAAACTTTCTAAACAGAGGATCAGTTTAATGTTCTTCAGACTTTATGGGGGCCAGACTGTGGCTAATGGGAGTAGAACAGGCCTGGGCATCACCGGGAGTAAACCATGCCCCATCACTGGTTTTAGCGGGAGGAATAGTGCCCCATTGTTGTATCAGTGGGAGGAATAGTGCCCCATTGTTGTATCAGTGGGAGGAATAGTAAATCATTACTACTGTCAGTGGGAGGAATAGTAAATCATCACTACTGTCAGTGGGAGGAATAGTACACCAGCACTGCTGTCAGTGGGAGAAATTGTGCCCCATAACTGGTGTCATTGGGAGGAATAGTGCCCCATTGTTGTATCAGTGGGAGGAATAGTAAATCATCACTACTGTCAGTGGGAGGAATAGTACACCAGTACTGCTGTCAGTGGGAGAAATTGTGCCCCATAACTGGTGTCATTGGGAGGAATAGTGTCCCATCATTGGTATCAGAGGAATAATGCTTTATCACTGGTTTTAGTGGGAGGAATAATGTCCCATTGTTGGTATCAATGAGAGCAAGGGTGCCCCATCATTGGTGCCAGTGGGAGGAATAGTACCTTATTGCTGGTGTCAGTGGGAGGAATAGTGTCCTATCATTGGTATCAGTGGGGGGAATAGAGCATCATCGTTGGTATCAGTGGGAAGAATTCAACCTCATTATTGGTGTCAGTGGGAGGAATAGTACATCATTGTTGGTATTAGTGGAGGGGAATAGTACCTCATCATTGGTATCAGTGGGGGGAATAGTGCATCATTGTTGGTATCAGTGGGAGGAATACAACCTCATTATTGTTGTCAGTGGGAGGAATAGTACATCATTATTGGTATCAGTGGGAGGAATAGTGCTCCATCATTGGTGTCAGTGGGAGGAATAATACCCCAAGGGCCAGATAAAGGCAAGCAGAAGGCTGCAACTTCCCCCAGTCCACAGTTTGGAGACCAATGCTCTAGGGTATGGTCTTATTAGAAAGTGAAGAAAGACTGCTATTTACTGAAAAGTAATGCTGATCCACCCGTCCATGTCCTGTCTTCCATTCTGTATTGCATCCAGCACATGTCTGCCTGTACAACAAAGAGAAAACTCCCACAAACACAATCAAAGTACCAGTGCAATCTACCACCATTCCTGCCATGTTGGTATAAATATATAATCTGTAGGTGGTAGGTTGCCATTGACTGTTTTGTGGTATAAACCTGAGGGAAGCTGCTGAAAATGTCTGTAAATTACAATCTTAGTCTGACTGTACTTTAAGTCCTCTAATATGAGAATCAACCAAAACAATCCAATCCAATTCCTCAATCAGGCAGGCCTTTGCACTACATAGCTGTTGGCAGATCTAATGTAAATTGTACAGAACATACTTGCTTGCCTTTTGGTCTGCTCTCATCCAGATTCACACTTATGGTCTCAGCTTCATCTGTTGCCAATGCCACCTTTTCCATCACGTCACCCAGGTTCGGCATCTTCCCTCTTTGAATGTTAAAGCCTAACTCCAGGTTTAATTTGCCTTGGAAGTGGTAGTAAACGCTGCTTTGTCACTTTTACCTACAGGTAAGCTCACAATAAAGCATACCTGTAGGTAAAATGAAAATCTACTAAACATGCACCGTTCAGGAGATATTTGCATGTTTTGCCGCTGGTGACATCACCGCTACACGCGCATTGTGCCCTGAATGGACGTCATACTCAAGTGTGCTGTCTATTGAAAGTGCTGTGCTGCGACTGTGACGCCTGTGCGCATGTGGGTAACATCATCGCGGCTTGGACATGCAAAGGACTGGAGTGCACAAAACGGGAATGAAGACTGGGTAAAGATGGAAGCTCTGTCAACGGTAACGGCATGTTGCTGGAGGGATTCATTTTACATGTAAGTCTCTCATAATGTGCTATTATGCGATACATACTAGCACATTATGGCATTAAAGTGGTAGCAAACTCTATTTTTGCATTTTTACCTACAGGTTATATTAAAGCCTACCTGTAGGTTAAATGAATATCTCCTAAACATGCACTGTTTAAAAGATATTCTAGTGAGCAGCAGCCGGTGAAGTCACCGAGACATGCGCACTGAAGGAACGGCATACCCATGCCATTCCTTCATAGCTGCGTACAATGCCCAAGACTCCGGTGCGCATGCGTGGGAGTGACGTCATCGTGGCTCATCCATTTAAGTAGCAGCAGCCCGCAAACCCAGAAGGAAGAAAAAGGAAGAGCTTAAGGCTTAATTTCAAGGAAAGTCTTTCATAATGTGCTTGTATGCTATGCATACAAGCACATTATGCCCTTACCTCGCAGGGGGAATTTTTTTCTTATAAAGGTTTACTACCGCTTTACCTTTTACCACTGCTTTAATTTGTTTGGACCAGGCTGGTCAAAATAAACTATTTCCTTCACTAAGAGATGTGCTCGCTGTCAGTGCTGCAGAAAATGTATACATAAATTTATATACAGTATTTAGACCCCTTTCACACTGGGGCGTTTTTCAGGCACTTTAGCGTTAAAAAAAGCGACTTTAAAGTGCTTGAAAGAAGCCTCATCTGCAGTCCCAATGTGAAAGCCCAAGTGCTTTAAGAGCCCTTTCAAAATGTCAGCGCCCGAAAAAAACACTCGTAAAGTGCCGCTTAAACTAGCAGCGCTTTACCAGCATTTTTCGAGCGTTATTGGGGCGCTTTTAACCCCTGCTAGTGGCCAAATAAAGGGTTAAAAGTGCCCACAAAACGCTGCCAATAGCGTTTTTCAGGCGTTTTACAGGCGCCTCCCATTGATTTCAATGGGAAGGGCCGCTTTAGGAGCGTTGTATTCACCGCTCCAAAAGCACTGCAAAGAAACTGCTTGCAGGACTTTTTTTGACGCCCTGCCAGTGCAGCGCCTCAGTATGAAAGCACTCGGGCTTTTACATTGAGATTGCAGTTGCGGCTTCTTTCAGGCGCTTTACAGGCTCTTTTTTTAAAGCTAAAGCGCCTGAAAAACGCCCCAGTGTGAAAGGGATCTCAGTGTGAAAGCGCTCAGGCTTTTCCATTGGGATTGCAGTTGCAGCCTCTTTCAAGCGCTCTACAGGTGTTTTTTTTAACGCTAAAGCGCCTGAAAAACACCCCAGTGTCAAAGGGGTCTAACAGTATATAGCGCTGTGTTTTGACAGTGGTAGAGGAACTTCTCATCCTACTCCTGAAACAAAATAAAGTGGGGCTGAATGCTGCTCAGCCATTCACAGCCAGATATATATTTTGAGTGAATAAAAGACTTCTTTTAAATTGGCTGAGGTGGAGAGGTGGATGTCATGTTCTCGACCTCAGCCAGTCAGAGGAAGCTTTGTATTCATTCACAAAATACAAAGCTGCCTGTGAATGGCTGAGCAGCACTCAACCCAATTTGATTTTGTTCCAGGAAAACGACAGAAAATTCCCACACTGCTTCTGGAACATGGCGCTGTATACTGTATGCATCTGAGGCTACATACAGTTTATACATCTGTATGTAGCCTCAGATGGATACCGTATACAGTGCAAAATAAAGGAAAGGTTTCGATTTGTTTGGACCAGTTGGGTCCAAATGACCTATTTAAAGGTAAATGAAGCCTGGAGTTAGGCTTTAAGAAGACAGTGAAGATATAGCTCCTGTGCATGCATGTTGGACTTTCATTGTCCAGCCAGTTCCATTCTTGACATCTTATAGATAGAGTAGACTAGGAGTATACACTGCGCTGCACATGCACCACTAGTAGCACCACCAACAGTGTGCACAGTAGAAGTCTCTTTTACCATAAAGCTCTACCTCCAGCTATTATTTGAGAGTTTAGTTCTACTTAAGAAATATTAGTGTCTGAGTCTAAGAAAACACGTGTGAAGTTTAGTACACCGATTGTAACAGACAGAAAAGGGGATCCGTGGAACTTGGATATTATATCTGCTATTCTTCTTATAATCATTCCCCAAGAAAATTTTGTCATCTCCAGAGTTGCCAACATTTCCAAAATATTTCTAGGGACATTTTATTTGCTGTGCGTCCTGCAAGCCTTTGTAGGTTGAGAATGGCTTTAGGCATGGGGAATTCATTTAGGATGGGTGTCGTTCTACAAAATAAAACGTATTAACCTATTGTACAAGTTTATTTTAAAAAATACTGTACATATGGAAAGATTTATAATAATAAAGACAGAAACAGACAAAAAAGTATGAACCGTTTGATTTTTTTTTTATGTATTTGTTTATCTAGCCAAAAATTTAAGTATGTGATTAAAGTGCGGCAACCCAGGTATTCTTGCAGACAATACAGTGATAGATACATTTTACAATAAAATATTTAGAAACTTCATTTGACACTGGCCTTTCTGTTCTGTTCAGTGACATCTATTGTGGCTGATAGTTACATAGTTTGTAAGGTTGAATACACCAGTCCATCCTGAGTGAGTGTGGGTGCGTGTCTACAATTGTCCCTATCTCTGTGCCTTGTGTCTCATTAAGATGTTCATCTATTATATTATTATTTAGAAGCCAATTAACCTAACATCATGTCTTTGGAGTGTGGTAGGAAACCAGAGTACCTGGGGGAAACCCACGCAGGCACAGGGAGAACATGCAAACTCCATGCAGGTAGTGTCATGGTTGGGATTCGAACCTGCGAACCTTTTTACTGCTAGGTGAGAGTGCTACCCACTACGACACTGTGCCGCCTGATGGGTTAGAATATATTATAGGTGCAGATGGCAACCAGATGAGGAAGGGGATGATGGGGGGGGGGGGGGGGGGGCGGTGCAGGAGGACATGACAGTAAAGAGGGACTGACGATGGAGATGTAAGGTGTTTGGGGTAAAAAATAGGGGCAAAGAGGGGGACGGGGGTAGGTAAAGGGGCACATGTGAGTTATTTGCTCCTAGAAGGTGGACTGCTGGCAGCAATATGTTACATGCTCAGTGCAGGTAGGTAGTTGAGAACAGTCCTCTAGTTTGGTGGTGGAGACACAGAACAGGCCAGAGTTCTTGTTTTTCACCAGTATACTACACAGCAGCTACTATCCTCCCTTCTCCCACCATGTATAACCCCCCCCCCCCACACACAGTGCCCACCACTTCTGTCCACCCAGGACTATCATCCCTTGGAGTACAGAGATAAACGGTGGGACGGAATGATATTCTATATTCCCGGCATCCTATGCAGTCTTGGGTAAGTCAGACACTTTTCAATGGCCACACAGTGACCCCACATAGCAGTATGAGTAGCACTGAGAGCATCACCCATTCTCTACACCAGCCTTTTTCAACCAGGGTGCCCAGGCACCATGGGGTGCCTTGAGGTTTCTTCAGGGGTGCCTTGGCAAAATGCCTAAAAATTGCCCCAAAATTGTATACCAGCTGGTGGGTGGATGAAACCTACCTTTTAGTTACACAAAGCCACAGGTTTTCATTGTGCGCCATTACAACATTCTAGCTGCCAGTCTCCTAATCACCAATGGCATCATCAGTTGATAAGGAGGATGTCAGTTGCTTGCATATCATCCTTGTTTGACTCTCCCTTGCCTCTCTTCTTTAGCTTTGGGGTCTCATTAGCTAAGTGATGGAGAAAAACTAAGGGAGAAGAGAAACATTTTTGCAAAAATGTATTTGATTTGGGAGAATAAATCCCCTTCAATGTGGGGTGTCTTACCTGTATTGATGTTACTGCATTATGTAAAGCCATAAGAATAGTTTTTACATTTTTGGATGGGGTGCCTTGAGACTGTCCAGAATTTTAAAGGGTGCCTTGATTGAAAAAAGGTTGATAAACACTGCCCTAAACTGTGCACAAAGTAGAAGATAACTCTGGCTATAGTGGATAGAGTGCCATCATCCCTAATGTTATACAGCAGGAAAAAGCCCTCTAGGGGTGGGACTATATGGGCACTAAAGAAAGGTCTATTGAATAAAAAATATTATTTATTGGTGCAGAAGAATAACATCTTAGCCCTTGCACACACGGTCGGACATTCCGACAACAAAATCCGTCGGATTTTGTCCGACGGATTTTGTCCAAAACTAGTGTGGCATACACACGGTCGGGCAAAGTTGTCGGAAAATCCGATCGTACGTAACGTGATGACGTTATTTCGTTACAATGTGACTACGTTCAGGCTAGTAGCCAATAGCTTTGGTCTAGGAATTTGATCTGAGCATGCGTGGCACTTTGTCTGATCGGAATTCTCTACACACAATCGGACAAAGTCCGATCGGATCATGTTGTCGGAAAGTTTTATAGCCCAGCTCTAAAACTTTGTCCGTCAGATATTCAGACGAAAACAGTCCGATGGAGCCCACACACGGTCGGATTGTCCGACAACACTGTCCGATCGGACATTTTCCGTCAGAATGTCCGACCGTGTGTACAAGGGCTAAGAGGACATACAGAGCATCAAGCAAATATAATGTAGGTCCAGATATATATAAAAAAGGTAATGACACCTCATGTATATCTGGACCTACATTATATTTGCTTGATGCTCTGTATGTCCTCTAAGATTTTATTCTTCTGCACCAATAATTTATATTATTCATTCAATAGACCTTTCTTTAGTGCCCATATAGTCCCACCCCTAGAGGGCTTTTTCCTGTAGCTAAGCTGTGCACACAGCGAACTGATGGATCCAGGAAACAAACTGTTGCACATTACAAGCTTATTGGCCACCTAAAACCCCACACTACATGCTGATTGGCCTCCCACAGCCAAACTCCAAACACTTATGACCGTACACATGAGCAGAATTTCCGACAGAAAAAGTCAGACGGGAGCTTTTCATCATATATTCCGACTGTGTGTATGCCCCATCTGACTTTTTACGTCGAAAATTCTGATGGACCTAGAAAGAGAACATGTTCTATATTTTTCTGATGGAACCAATTTCTATCGGGAAAACCGCTCGTCTGTATGCTGTTCCGACAGACCAAAAATGATGCATGCTCTGAAGCAAGTACGAGACGGAAGCTATTGGCTACTGGCTATTGAACTTCCGTTTTCTAGTCCCGTCATACGTGTTGTACGCCACCGTGTTCTTGACGGTTGGACTTTGGTGTGACCATGTGTATGCAAGACAGATGAGCGGAATTCCGTCAGAGAAACCTTCAGAGTTTATGCCGACGGGAAAACCGGTCATGTGTACAGTGCATAAGGGTCCACATTGAATTTTCAGTCTTTGAGCATGAAACTCCGGCATTTAGGTGGGGGCAGAGGGCATGCGTGCAATGTCCAGCCCCGCTTCCTGCAGCCAATCAAACTCTATGAGAGTCTGAAAGCTGCTGCAGCTGGATGGGTCTGGATTATGCACCTAGTGGAACTTATGTTTAAAGCATTATGCGTCCTGGAACGAACGATTGGAATGCAAGCAGTCTGCGTTTCGCTCATTTGTCCCTGGTTGCATACTACCCTAAACGTGATTACCACTAGGTGCAACATCCAGCACTGTCCAGCTGGCTGGATAGTGCATCTGTGCCTTCCACCTGCATCTAAACCCTGGAGCCTCATGCACCAGCGCTTAATACCCAACATGCATAAGGCCTAAGGGTTCATTTACACCTGTCTGAGAACATAACTGGGAAATGCCTAATGCTGTGATTCCAGGACAAATAACTGAAATTTTTATTTGTCTTGTCCTGTAAAATGTACCTTTATGTCTGTAATTTTTCCTGAAAAATAACAGTGCACTTCCTGGCATGTGAATGTGCCTAGGCACTCGTGTTTCTACAGACTCATAGTTGCTTATCTGGGACACTGCTGCTTCTGTCTTCTACTCTCAAGAGGTTTGGAGTGAGATTTGAAAATGTCTACCGTGCTCTGTGCTTTCATCACTAGAGCTAGAGGCAACAATACAAGACAATGCAAGAACCCCAACCCCTAAACCTCTAATGTCCCGTATACACGGGCGGACATTCCGACCACAGCATCTGTCGGATTTTTTTCTGACGGATTTTGCCCGAAACTTGTGTTGCATACACACGGTCGGACAAAGTTCGATCGTTCGGAACGAGGTGACGTACGTTGCGTACAACAGGACTACGTGGAGGCTAGTAGCCAATAGCTTTGATCTCCTAACTTAATCTGAGCATGCGTGGCACTTTGTCCGTCGGAATTCTCTACAAACTATTGGAAAAAGTCCGATCAGACTTTGTTGTTGGGAAAATTTTAGATCCAGTTCTCAAACTTTTTCCGTCGGAATTTCCGACGGAAAAAGTCCGATGGAGCCCACACACGATCAGATTTTCTGACAACATAATCCGATCAAACCTTTTCCATCGGAATTTTCGACGGTGTGTACAGGGCATAACCCTCTGTTAGAACAGTGTTCAAATTTGGTTATAATACATAACAAAGATCTGTCTGCACAGTATAGACAGGTTTAATTATAGCAAACACAGTTGCCCAGCCTCCTCACAAAGAGGACTACATAACATTTTTCTTTGCTGGAGGGAATATAGCAGTGATGGCGAACCTGGGCACCCCAGATGTTTTGGAACTACATTTCCCATGATTTTCATGAACTCTGCAGTGTAGTGGAGCATCATGGGAAATGTAGTTCCAAAACATCTGGTGTGCCAAGGTTCGCCATCACTGGAATAGAGCATATAATCAGGTAAACAGCAATTTTTTTAAAATTTTTTCCCCATTTTGGCTGAAAAAGAAAAAAACTATGGCCTTGCTTGAACTCCTTTCAGATTCGAAATGTAGCTTCATTTTTGAAGCGCAGCAATGTGACACAAACGCTTTATGTTTTGATAATGTGAACAGCTCTGTGCGCTGTCCATATTATCAATGGCAGCCTACTTTACTAGGCATTTGAGGAGCATTAAAAACACCCCTCAACTCCTGCTTTTAATGCCAGTGTGAACAGGACCAGACAGCATATGGCCAGTTATCGTCTTCCCAGCTAGAGCATCATGGTAGGAAACCTCACTGAAGAGTGTCCTGTATAGCTGTGTACCAGCTGCTGCCAGTGGACATGGCATGAGATTCAGATGGATACTCTACATAAAATTTTGCTGCCTGATCATATTTTACAATCTGAACTTAGGTCTTAGAAACCTCTAAGCTCTGTAAAAACTTAGAAATCTGGAGACATTTTACAGTATCTTGTGCCCTCGCTATTCAAGTTTAATGTGCTTTAATAGGCTCTCTTAAATGTTCTATAGTGACGAATGTCAAGTTCTTACGCCCCACAAAGAGTGAAGGATTCAGCCCAGAGGTTTGGGATAATATCCTACACAACCACCTGAGGGTCCTTAACCACCCCCTAGGGGTAAGGGAGTGCAACAGGTACAGAAAAGTATATGCTGTTTTTGATAATCACAAATATACAACTCTATACATTATTTGAATGAATGAGTGACTTATATAGTGCTACCTATGTGACCTGAATCACCTCAAGGTGCTTTTTGCTGGTGGTGTCCATCTGTGGTATAGCACAGTCCTTTGCCCCATGGGGTCCTGATGTGCTTACAAACACATATTTGGGCAATGTTTTCTGACAGGATCTAATTAACCTACCAGCAGGTCTTTGGAGTGTGGGAGGAAACCGGAGTGCCTGGAGGAAACCTGTGCAGGCACAGGGAGAACATGCAAACTCTGGGCAGATGAATCTTCTGCACTCTGCTTTACACCCTTTCTAACAAAATTTATATTATAAAAAAAGGAGATTTTTAGTTCACATACATAGCAATACATGCTTAAGCTAGCTAACTGCATCAAAAAAATCTCTCTGGCCAGTCCCTACTCTGCTCTGCAAAACTCTGCTCCAGCTGTGTCTTCTTTTGTTAAAGCGGTAGTAAATCCGCTGAATTTTTTTTTCAGACCTGTTCAGACCGCATACTAGCTCATTATGAAATACTTACCTTAGAACAAGGCCCCGACATCTCGCCCAATACACGCCGAGGGAGCTGACATGTTTCTTCAGCATGTCTTCCAGATATCGCGGCTGCGGCGCTGTGAGTGGCCGGAGCAGTGCATGCGCGCGGGAGATTTCTTTCCGGCAGGGTCCGGCGTCTGCTGGGCTTCCAGCCGAGAATCCCCTGTGCGCATGCGCCACTGCAGTCAGCGGCTCACTGCGAGGGGAATATCTCATAAACCGTACAGGTTTAGGAGATTTTTTTTTACCTACAGTAAAGCCTTATTATAGGTGTTGCTCCGGTACGCCTAATGAGTATGCACTATGCTGGTAAATTTAGTTTTTGGCCAAAACTATAGTTGAGTTTTGGTGTAAATTGTGCTAAATTATGCAGTTTGGCTGGGCTGTATTAAGGTTCTGCCTGGTCATAGGTGGGGAGGGCACCTGTGAGAGGCCTTAGAACGCAGTCTGGTTGGACACATTAGGTACCAATCTCTCTCATGGAGCCAATCAGTGGGAGTTTGTCTCGCTGTGTATTCCGGGAGAGTGTACTTAAGGTGCTGAAGTCACGTGGTTCTGGGTTCCGGTTCAGAAGTTGTTGCTGACTCCGTGGTCCTGGTCCTCCTGACCAGCCCCCAGGGGCCCTCATGGCCTGGGGTGCGGATCCATCCGTTTACGAGCCTCGGAACTGGCTAGTCCAAGGTGCAGTAACTCGAAGGAGGATTCTAAGGTGTTCCGATGCCATCTCAGGTTTGCAGAGGCCCAGCAACTCTACATTGCGACCAGGGGAGGACTCTTCGGTAAGAGAGCCACGCACAAGGCTGGCTGCTCGGTAAGAGCCTGAAAGCTGAGCTGCCATGGACATTGATTGAATCCACAATTCTTATGGTATTGCCGGACCGGCTGAAAGATTCTGGTACAGTAAGAAAATTTCCTACTTCTTACCTTCCGGTTACAACTACGTTTTTCAACCAAGTCTGTGTGAGAGACTTTGCAAAGCTACAATTACCTGTTGGTTGCTAAATCCAAGCTCAAGGATTTATCCAGCAGTTAAAGAATCCAGTTGCGAGTGGCTATTCCTTGGATTATGTACAGAGAAAGACTTTTATTGAAGCCAGCAGTTCCAAGCACCTGAGCTAAACTTTATCCTGATACCCTCTATTGCCAACTTAGAGACGGGGTTTTGTTCAACTGTTTTATGCAAAATAAAAATCCTAACAAGGAATTCAAGTGTCGGTCTCTACAGTTACTGGGTTATGAACCCTGGGAACCCCTAGACAAGGACAACAAGAACGAGCTGGAGGAGGTAATCGGTAAACCCAGAAAAATGCAGCTGCTCCTTCGGGGGTAAGTGCTACATAGGCTTACCTGTAGGTAAAAGTAAAAAAAAAAAGACTATACAACCGCTTTAACACAATATGCACATCTGACATGTTAAAGTGGAACTTCACTCTCTCAATCAACATTGACTATTTTGAATCCTTTTGCTACTGGCATTCGTAAATAGAATTTATATAATATTTACTTGTTTTAAACATTTTGTTTACATTTATTTAGTTACTTCCTAGTTTCCAAGCCTAGGTAAATTATGTCTTACATCCCAGGAGTCTTCAGGAGGGAAAGAGGGGTTTTCTCCGCTAAGTGCATTCTCCTGCCTGAGCTAAGGGCAGATGGAATACAGGAAGTAAATGCTACAGCTACATGCATCATCTACCCTTACTCAATGTACTCAAAATTGCCATGGTCAGAAAACGAAGGGGTTGTTTTTGTAAGTGTTTTCTCAGCAAAATAAAGCATGGAGACGTTGAAGGATGGGGGAATTTGCTTTGAATATTAAAAATGAATTAAATAGCGCTTTTGGTTTGTGGTGCTCAGATACAGTGTAGTTCTGCTTTAATGCTAAAAGTTCTGGTTGAATCCTCTGCACGTTGCCATAGAGCATTTCTAGTAAACCTTTCAATATAAAAAAAAGGATTATTAGTTCACATACATTACAATACATGTTGGCCAACTTCATCAAAGTAATCCCACTCTGGCCATTCCCAACTCTGCTCTGCAAAACTCTGCTCCATCTGTGTCTCCTTTGTGTTAACACGATATTCACATCCAGCATGTTAATAAAGGTCTCGGTTGCAGAGATCACATTTTGGCAGTGTACAAAATTTAAGATGTGGTCCTACAACAGGTTACAGATTACATTCATGCACATGTACTGCTGCTTCTTGTGGCTTCCTCAATTTCCATAGAAGCAATAATACTGTATGGGTCACAGTCATTAATACACTTTGTGCTCATTACTGCAACAGTTTTATGTGTGATACTGTCCAGATAAATCTTTACCAAAGGGCATAATGGGTGGAAATTATGGACCAAAATCATGAGTTCAGTTTTTGCTCATTACTGCAACTATGCTTTATGTGTGATATTGTTTACATGAATCACTATCCAAGGGGAATAACAAGGTGTAATTTCTATTATAATCAGCTGAAAACGACCCAAAGATTTCCTTCAGAAGGCTTATGCCCTGTACACACGATCGCACATTCTGACAACAAAATCCCATGTTTTGTTCTGATGGATATTGGCTCAAACTTGTCTTGCATACACACGGTCACACAAAACGAACACAAAGTTAGTTGTAAATTCCGAATGTCAAGAACACGGTGACGTACAACACGTACGACGAGCCGAGAAAAATGAAGTTCAAGCGGTAGTAAACCCACAATTTTTTATTTTTTTTTTTTAAACCTGCAAAGCAAAAGGCATAATGAGCTAGTATGCACCGCATACTAGCTCATTATGAAATACTTACCTTAGAACGAGGCCCCGACATCTGGCCCGATCCACGCCGAGGGAGCTGACATGCTCCCTCTGCGTTTCTTCCGAGTATCGCGGCTCCGGCGCTGTGAGTGGCCGGAGCCGCGATATCGTCACTCCCGCGCATGCGCGCGGGAGATTTCATTCCGGCCGGCCGGCCACTGCCGGATTTTCAGGCCGAGAATCCCCTTGTGCGCATGCGCCGCTGCAGTCAGTGGCGCATACCGAGGGGAATATCTCATAAACCGTACAGGTTTAGGAGATATTTTTTTTACCTACAGGTAAGCCTTACTATAGGCTTTCCTGTAGGTAAAAGTAAAAAATTTGAGTATACAACCACTTTGCTCTTCTGCTTGATTCCGCGCATGCGTGAACTTTGTGCATTGGAATTGTGTACACAGGTTTGGAATTTCCGAGAACGGATTTTGTTGTCGGAAAATTTGAGAACCAGATCTCAAATTTTGTGTGAAGGAAATTCCTATGGAAAATGTGTGATGGAGCCTACACGTGGTCGGAATTTCCGACAACAAGGTCCTATCACACATTTTCCATAGGAAAATCCTATTTTGTGTACGGGGCATTAGTCTGTAGAATTCATAAAGAGTGACGTAGACACTCTTTAGAAATCTGTCTCATGTTAGTGCGACAAATGGTAGGACTTGCGACCGTTTCACATATATGTCTGTAGCAGGGACGTGCGGTGAGGTCAGTGGCTGGTGAGGCACTGGCTAGTATCAGAGCCAGATACACACAGGTTACATATGCCGCAATCGTTAAAGCGAGAGAAATAATTCTAGCACTAGACCTCCTCTGTAACTAAACATGTAATCTGTAAAACATTTTAAAGTGGTTGTAAACCCTCCCCCACAACTTTGTCCCATGTAAATCAGCATAAAAAACCCCAATGAGCACTGCTTGTAGATATCTCTTTACTTGCTTAGTATTGTTGTAATCCTTTTTGTTCTTTAGAAAAACGTCACTGAGCATGCCCAGATCTCCCCTTATTTACGGCACACTCTCTATGTCTTATCTATGTGTTATCAGGACTTCCTATGGCACAGCACCGAACTCCAGGGAGTCTGCTAATCACTCAGAGCTTCCTCCTACACCCCGTGTGACCATGTGACATCACATACAGTGTAAACCAGTGGAATGAGACAGCAGTACTGCAGTCTTATCAGCTGAAGCTGATAGGACTCTTACAGGCAAACACTAGGTAATCAGCACAAGTAAATACTATGAAATAAAACAAGTCAGCTATGAACAGGGAAGCAGGGTTGCCATAGAAACGTTGGATTGAGAAGGAGGCTTGGTTAACAGTACAGGAAGTGCTCAATGTAAGGGCAGAAATACACTCCACTATGGACTCAGAAAACAACACTTAAGATGGAGCTGCCTAACCCCTGGAAACAATTTTTTTAAAGTATCTTTAAACAGTAAGTAATATGCGATTTGGGCTGGATTACAGTGGCTATAGTTTGATAATTACTTATTATAATGGACTAAATGAAAAGAAGCATCAGAGTGGGAGAGTTTACTTCCTCTTTAAAGCGTAGCCTATGGAGATTTTTAAGTACTGCAGTTTGGCGCCATTCCACGAGTGTCCCTTGCAAAGCGAACATGCTCTTTGCCTTCAGTGAATCTGATCTCTCAATGAAACTTTATCAGGTTTCACACTCTGGCCAGTACAACATCCTTGTTTGACCTTCACCTGCCCCTATCTGTCAGCATTGGGGTCACAATAACTGAGTGAGGCAGAGAAACTGAGGGACAAGAGAAACATAAGAATACTAGTCAACACCAGTGTGTAAAGGTGTATTTGCTATGGAAGAATAAATCACCTCTACATGTGTGGATGTTGCTGCATTAGTTTACCGTATATACTCGAGTATAAGCCGAGATTTTCAGCCTCTTTTTTGAGGCTGAAAGTGCCCCCCTCGGCTTATACTCGAGTCATCGCTGTCTGCCCGCTCGATCAGCGTGTCGAGCAGACAGACAGCGGCCATTCTATAATTCAAAAGCTCCGCCTTCGCCTGTGATAGGCGGAACACTGAATTTCCCAGCAGCCTGTGTTCCGCCTATCACGGACATCGTATCATCCTCGTACTACGGACGAGGATGATACGATGTACGTGATAGGCGGAACACAGGCTGCTGGGAAATTCAGTGTTCCGCCTATCACAGGCGAAGGCGGCGGCACAGCTTTTGAATTTTACAATGGCCGCCGAGGCGCCGACGAAGAGGGCACGGGACGGAGGCAAGGCAAGGCACGGCACGGGACGGGACGGGACGGCGGCAAGGCACGGCGGCAAGGCACGGAGGCAAGGAGGCAAGGCACGGGACGGAGGCTCGGGACAAAGGCTCGGGACACAGGTAGGCTGGACACACACACACACACACACACACACACACACACACACACACACACACACATGGATGGATACACACACACACAGGGATGGATGGATGGATGGAGACACACACACACAGGGATGGATGGATGGATGGATGGAGACACACACACACAGGGATGGATGGATGGATGGACACACACACACACAGGGATGGATGGACGGACACACAGGGATGGACGGACACACAGGGATGGACGGACACACAGGGATGGACGGACACACAGGGATGGACAGGCATGTCTCACCCTCGGCTTATACACGAGTCAATAAGTTTGCCAGTTTTTTTGGGGGTAAATTGGGGGCCTCGGCTTATATTCGGGTCGGCCTATACTCGAGTATATACGGTAGTTGTTTTACATGTTTGGCTTAGGGTGCCTCGAGATTGTGTGCAGAATTTTAAATTCCCTTGCAAAGCGAACATGCTCTACGCCTTCAGAAAATCTGCCCCAGGGAATCTGATCTCTCAATGAAACTTTATCAGGTTTCACACTCTGACTTATGCCGCATAGACACGACCGGACTTTCCGTCAGAATAAACTCTGATGGTCTTTCCGACTGAGTTTCCGACCAAACAGACTTACCTACACACGATCACAACAAAGCCCGTTCGTTTCGAATGCAATGACGTGCCACAGGACTAGAAAAGGAAGTTCAGTAGCCAATAGCTGCCCTTGCGCCGTATTTGGTCCGTCGGACTAGCATACAAACTGTTTTCCGGATAGGAATTGATTCCGTCGGAAAGATTTAAAACCTGTTCTATTTCTAGGTCCGTTAGACTTTTTGAAAAAAAAGTCAGCTGAAGCCCACACACGATCAGAATATCCAATGAAATGATTCCGTCTGACCCTTTCTGCTAGAAAGTCCGGTCCTGTGTACGCGGCATGAGGCTTCTTCCTTACTAGCAACAGTGTTTACTGCCCCCCTCCCTCCCCAGAAAAGCAATCCAAGGGATTTTGCATTGAGAGGCCACGTGGCAACTTTGAGTTAAGCATTTGGCTTGTGGTTGTGGCACGCTCCCATTCATTTACACAGTGCCACCTCTCACATTAAGCGTGTTGTGTTGCCAAACAGTGTTTACTGCCCCCCTCCCTCCCCAGAAAAGCAATCCAAGGGATTTTGCATTGAGAGGCCACGTGGCAACTTTGAGTTAAGCATTTGGCTTGTGTTTGTGGCACGCTCCCATTCATTTACACAGTGCCACCTCTCACATTAAGTGCATCCTGTTGCCAAACAAAATTGCAGCGGCACCGTGTCGTCTTGTAGGAGGGCAATCGGGGAGATGGAAAAGCATGGATCAACTGTTTTTACCACCCCCTGGTCACCCGTGTCAAATTAGCCATACTGATTTTATATCATTATGGTGTTTACCCAGTAATCTCAGCAGTTTTTCTGCAAAGATGATCAACAGATAGCAGCAATTAGAGAGAGAATATATAGTACAAACCTGTATATACAAATAAACATGTAAAACAACAGGCAAGTAAAAAACCTAAAAAGGCTTTTGGGTAAAAATTTCAGCAAACAGTTAATATGTAAACTTACTGAAAATACAACGTTTTCATTTAAAATTCTATAAACCCTTGTGAAAAGAAAACCCATCCAAGTCTCAGCACCACTTGAACACTGCAATTCATCTGGTTTTATGGTAGAATTAGAATGAAAGGAGAGAAAGGATAAGTAGGTATAGCCGTCATATAGAATACAAGGGGATATTTGGCCATTTGGAGGCTGGAGAGGAAGTGTGAGAAAAATGGGAGATCAAGCACCAAGGATTAAGACAGACAAATTGGATGGGAGTGGCCCCAACAATTGACCACTGGAACCCAAGCTGTCCATGTATAAGCAGGCACATTGGGCTTGACCTTATTTTTAATCCCTTATGGTACAGGGCAAGAGGCAGAAAAAAAGGTTGACAAATTCACATGTAAAGGACATCTTCCATACTGAGCTGTAAGAGGATGAAAAGGCAGGGGGGGGGGGGGGGGGGGGGGCTTTAATCCTGTGCTTAATAAGTAGGCAGGTGGGCTTAGATCATGCTCCGGCTATTGAAAGGCCTACCACAGAGCTACTTAAACTGAGAAGACCTACTCAGATCACTTGCTCTTTGGTTAAAAACAAGAGCTTTACAGTGTGAGAGAAAGCAAAGTAGACATATGTGTATGTGAGTACGCGCACATGAGCGTGTATAAGTGTGAAAGCCCCTAAATGAGCCTCTGTATATTCTAATCAGATTAAAAAGTAGAAGCCAATCACAAAATGGTACAAATTCTCTTACTGGTATCTGGCACTGAAGTTCATAAAGGGAGTTAACTAACTCGGCAGGGGTTGGGACATGGTGGGCAAATTTGACCTTTAAGGAAAGAGAAGGAAGGGCATGGTCCACCACCTTTCAGTACCTAGCAGTTATGTTCATTTACTAGCCAAACTGTTTGCTTGAGTAGACTAGCTTAGAGCAGCAAAGTCCTGTCCTCGTGGTTGTGTGGCTGTACAAAGGAAATGGTTCCCTGTCTTCAACCAGACACATATCTACAACATTATTATCACTTTCTACTATGAATACACTGTAGGGGTTGACTAATATCAAATGAATACAATGTTTTTCTCTAAGGGACATTTAACCTTCTCTGATCCAGGCATGGCAATATGAAGGTCCTATCCTTTCATTAATGTATAACTAAAAGCAACACTTTTTCATTTGGGTAGAGCAGCCTTTTTTAACCAGGGTGCCTTTGGGTTTCCTCATGGGTGCCTTAGCATAGGGCCTAGAAATTGCCCCCCCCCCAAAAAAAATGGTATACAAGTCAGTGGGTGAATCAAGCCTGCCTTTTAGTTACACAAAGCCACAGGTTTTCATTGTGCACCCTTGCAACATTCTAGCGGCCAGCATCCTAAGAACCAATGACATGGAGGATGTCAGGCACCAGTACAGCATCCTTGTTTGACCTACCTCTGCCCGCTCCGTCAGCATTGGGTTCACAATAACTGAGTGAGGCAGAGAAACTGGGGGAGAAGAGAAATATAAGAATACTAGTCAACACCGGTGTGTAAAGGTGTATTTGCTATGGAAGAATAAATCACCTCTACATGTGTGGATGTTGCTGCGTTTGTTTTTTACATTTTTGGAATGGGGTGCCTCGAGATTGCGCAGAATTTTAAAGGGTGCCTTGACTTGGAAAAGGTTGAGAAACACTGGGGTAGAGCATAGGAGAGGGATATAACCACTGTCATTCTTTTGCTACCTGTGTCCCATTCAGGGGCGGATCCAGGGGGGGCAACAAGGCAATTGCCCCCCCCCAAAGAAATTAGTTGTGGGTGGGCGGCTGGGCAGGTGAAAGAGCGGACAGCTCCACAGGCATGCCAGGCTGCTGGGAGGCTTGGTGTGTGAGCGGGCAGGTGGGCCGGGCGGGTAGCTCGGTGTGTGAACGGGCAGGCCGGGCTGTTGGGTGGCTCAGTGTGTGAATAGGCGGGCGGCTCGGTGGCGGCTGAGAGAGTGGGTGGTCAGCTGAGCATCTCGGTGTGTGAGCGGGCGGCTGGCCAATCAGTGAGCTGGCGGGCGGGGGTGCAGAGAGATGACATCATCTCTCACGGCCCTGCACCCCGCATCCCTGCAGTAACTTCCGAGCAGCAGAGGGATTACATCAAAGCAAGAGACAAGCAAAACCCCACCTTAGCAGGCAAGTGACAATCCCCAAGGCATGGCAGGTGACAAGGCAAGTGACAATCCACAAGGTGTGGCAAGTGACATGGCAAGTGACAATCCGCAAAGTGTAGCAGGTGAAGTGGCAAGTGACAATCCGCAACTTGTGGCAGGGGAAGTGGCAAGTGACAATCTGCAACATGTGACAGGTGACGTGGCAAGTAACAATCCGCAAAGTGTGGCAGGGGACATGGCAAGTGACAATCTGCATCTGGTGGCAGGCAACGGTGGCAAGTGACACACTCAGGGCTCCCACTGATTCTGCATTATGGTGAGATGAACCATTTCATTTTATGTTTCAATGTAATAATATAAATAACGCGCTTTAATCATCCTGACACCATAACAACCATGGTGCCAGGATGATTGAAGCGCCAACACCAGCCATTTCCCCGATAAACTGCCTGCAAAAAAAAGTATTTTCTGGCAGTGCTCCTCCCGAGACTAGACTCTGGATCTGCCCCTGGTCCCATTGGGGATATTTGCCTTCACTTCTTGCCCGTTGCCAAAACATTGTGAGGCCAAAACCTTCAAAGTGAGGAAATCCTTGGTTGCCACCAGAATAAATGCCCCCCATTGGGTGATTTCACTTCTACTCCTTTCCTGGGGACAACCAAAAAGTGTGGATTTTCTTTACTTCTTTCACTGGGATAATGGCAAACAGGACCCACAGAGAGGGTGAATCTCCTTAACGGGGGCACAGCAATAAAAACCTGACAGGGATTATAATCCCTCTTCACACTATGAAAAACTAAAACAAAGCGTTATACTTTAACCTTTCCTATTAACAGCCAACATGCAATGCCTATATTCCAGTACACAAGGATACAGTAGGTACTAGGTAAGGGTTGACAAGGTCACCCACTATAACTTTATAAAACGTAATCCAATTATTTTACACACTTATTTTATTCATTGCCCTTACCACTGCCAAAAAGAAAAAAAAGTAACCAAATGGTCACAAATTGGTTACAGATAGCAACAATGTTTTTAGGATGTACTCACACTAGGGTGTACTTACTGTGTCCAAGCATGTTTGACCCTCAAAGTCTAGTTTGTTTGACTAATGTGATCGCTCTGCACTGTGCCCGGGCACGGTTAAGCTAACCATGCCCTGGTCTGCTCCAAAGAGTTGGTCTGGGGCACGATTCAGTTAGATTTGGGCACAGTACATGTCTGTGTGATCGTTAACCACGCATGAACATTGGAGCAGATAGTCCGGTAGTACGGATACAGGTGATGTAAGCATGCTCTGGGCCAAGGCATGAGGTAATTGGCAGTGGCAATGCATTCCATTCTGTTATACGTGTAAAAAAATGAATAATCTATTACAGTGTCCTTCCAACTCGCTTGCTCCATAATTCGTTCTAACTTGGTCTGGTTCCAAGGTACCCAAAGATAAATTATAATAAATGTGTAACGTGCTAAGAAAAAGAGAATCAACCTGCCATTCATGGAATAAGTGAACAAGGGACCATCTTGAACCCATAAGTGTGAACTTTAACCACTGCAGCTCCAGAAGGTTAACCCCCCTTCAGGACCAGGCCATTTTTTGCGATACAGCACTGTGTTATTTTAACTGACAGCAACGTTTTACCCAAATAAAATTGATATCCCTTTTTCCCCACAAATAGAGCTTCCTTTTGGTGGTATTTGATCACTTCTGTGTTTTTTAATTTTTTGCCAATTTTGAAAAAAAAAAAACACAATTTTTTACTTTCTGCTATAAAACAATCCCAAAGAAAGAAATGAAAAAATCGAATTTCTTTTTAAATTTAGGCCAATATGTATTCTGCTACATATTTAAAAAATATGTAAAAAAAAATCCCAATAAGCCTATATTGATTGGTATGCACAATAGTTATTGCGTCTACAAACTCTGGGAAATGTTTTTTGCTTTTCTTTATTTTACTAGTAATGGCAGCGATCAGCGACTTATTGCGGGACTGCGATACTGTGGTGGACAAATCAGACACTAATGCCGCGTACACACGTAGCCGTCTATCCGACGGACTTAGTCTGGCGGACTTCCCGCCAAACTGTCCGCCGCTACTTGCCCACACACGGCACTTATTCAGCGGACTAATACGGCGTACTAAGTGCGCCGTACTATCCGCCCTACTTTTGAAATGAACGGACTCGCCCATACACGCGGAAGAAAGTCCGCTCATTTCGAGCGCGTCTCCAAGTAGGCGGGGCCTGCGATGGAGACGTCGCTGGTCCCGCCGCCTGGTATGGACTTAAAGGGGAACCCCAACGCTGAAAAAAATCGGCGTGGGGGTCCCCCCCAGGTCCACATCAGACCCTTGTCCGAGCACGCTAACCGACCGGCCAGGAAAGGGGGGCGAGCGAGCGCCCCCCCTCCTGAGCCGTACCAGGCCACGCGCCCTCAACATGGGGGGGTGCCTTGAGGAAGGGGGGGCCGCGCGGCCCCCCCACCCCAAAGCACCTTGTCCCCATGTTGATGAGGACAAGGGCCTCTTCCCGACAACCCTGGCCGTTGGTTGTCGGGGTCTGCGGGCGAGGGGCTTATCGGAATCCGGGAGCCCCCTTCAATAAGGGGGCCCCCGGATAACGGCCCCCCACCCTATATGAATGAGTATGGGGTACAATGTACCCCTACCTATTCACCTGTAAAATAAAGTACAAAAAAAAAACACAACACACAAGATAAAATAATTTATTGCACAGCTCCGGGGGTCTTCCGTCTTCGGGGGTCTTCTCGCCGGACTCCTCCGCTATCTTCTTGTAGCTCTTTTGCTAGCAGAGGAGCCCGACTTTCTTCCTCGCCGCCGGCCTCTTCTTCTGACTTCGGGGGTCTTGTCCCCCTCTTCGGTTCTTCTGCCGGGCCACCGCGCCTTCTTATAGCTCTTTTACAGGCGGTGGCCCGGTCTTCTGTCGCTGTCGCTGCCGCCGCCGAAGGACACTTCGCTGGCCCCGCCTACCTGGAGACCCGCTCAAATGGGCGGGAAAAGTCAGTTCATTTCAAAAGTACGGCGGACTGGCACACACACGGCTGGATTGTCTGCCGAAATGCGAGTCCGGCGGGAAGATTGGAGTGCAAAACTACTTTCTAAGTCTAACTTTCGGGCCAAAAAAGTATGCCGGAGGCTACACACGGGGGGATTGTCCGGCGGACTTGAGTTTGCCGGACTTTTCCACCCGCTTGTTTGATCGTGTGTACGCGGCATAACTGACACTTTTGACACTTTTTGGGGACCAGTTTCACTAATTCAGTGATCAGTGCTAAAAATATGCACTGTCACTGTACTAATGACACTGGCTGGGAAGGGGTTAACATCAGGGACGATCAAAGCATTAAATGTGTTCCCTGGATTACTTTTTCAATCAAAAAATTATTACTTTTTCAATCAAAAAACTATTACTTTTTCAATCAAAAAATTATTACTTTTTCAATCAAATACTTTTTATTAAATTTCCCTAGGAGGGATTACTAACTATGGGGGTTGTGCTTTGACAGGGTGGAATGTAAAGATTTGTGTTCTTGCTTATCAGGAACACAGGATCAGCACATTCCCCTCTCACAGAACAGCAGTCTGCCTTGTTTACATAGGGAGAGCGCCGTTCTGCCTTCTTCCTGAATAATTGGCGGGTCCCGGCGGATATCACGCCCCAGACCCGTAAATGTCAGATCACAGTGTATCACAGTATATCTGCGTAGGGCGGTCGCTAAGCGGTTAAAAGGAAGAAAGGTCTTTTCTTTTTGAGCTGCTCCCTCATTATCCATCTCTTTATGCAAGCACACTCTGTTAAAGTGATATTAAACCTTCGATTTAAAAAAATGTTTAAATTAAAATAATAAACACGTTATACTTACCTGCTCTTTGTAATGGCTCCTTGTGTTTCCCCTGCCGGTAATCCTGGCTCCTCCTCTTCAGGAAGAGCTCCAATAGGAAGCACTCGTGCAGGTTTGCTCCCGACCCACCCTGTCTGCATCTGTTAACACAGACAAGATGGCTTGGCACTGCCCCACACACAGAGTATGATTGAGTATGATTGTCACTTTGCCCAGTGAGGAGGGACAGAGCTAAGAGAGCCGCTGCTTTTGTGCACATAGCTTGATTGAGATTGGACTCAGGTAAGTATAAGTAAACGGGGCTGGGGGGACTCTGCAGCACAGACTTTTTTTACCTTATTGCATAGAATGCAGTAAGGTAAAAAACCTTCAACCTTTACAACCACTTTAAACACATTCAATTGTATGATGCTCTCTTGTTTCGGTGGCTCTTCTCTCTGGGCTCCCTTGCTTTCCACCTCATTATTTTTGTTTCTTTGGATTGTGGTCTCCGGAGTATCCATCCCTGGCCTGGATTAAGATGCAACAAGATTTTTTTTACAAGATTTTAATATTTTACCCTCAATCTAATAAAAAAAAAGGTCTCCTGAAAAAGCGACATATCACGAAACGTGTTGGAACCAATAGGATCTTTTTTCTTATCTCTCATAGACATTATATTATTATTTTTTTGAATGATTATTTATGATGTACTATATGTATGTGTCCAGGCTGGGCTCAGCCCTTCCTTCTCTGGGCTGGCTGCTCAGCTGTCAGGTAATTGCCAGCTCCCATCTCTCTCCACAGTTACCCAGCTGTTGTTGATTCTGCTCGTCAGTCCTGCCTACTTAAGGCTGGGTTCACACTGCTGCGGGGGGGAGATCCGCATGTGATTCGCACCGCACTGCAGTGCAAATCACATCGGATCTCTGTAGCGATGCGAGTTCAGCCATACAGATAGTATGGCTGAATTCGCATCGCTCCCGCAGCAAACTCGCACGGGACCCTTTTTTTGGTCCGCAGCAGAATCGGATCGCATGGGTGTTCACATCATGCGATCCGATTCCTGTGCGAGTGTGCAGATCGCACTGCGATATGCGGACGGATCTGGGGGTGTCATTAAGATTTCATTGACACTCCCAGCAGTCCGCATAGGGCTGTGTGAACTGCCGGCGGGAGTCATGTGATGCGGGAAAACGCAGCGGATTCGCTGCGTTCCCGCATCGCTATAGTGTGAACCTAGCCTTAAGCTCACTTGATCTCTGCCTTCCCCTTTGTCAACATCAGAGTGACTTTCTCCTGCGTTCCTGTTGAAGACTTGCTCGGCTGAGGTCCCTTCTGGCTCCTGATCCTGCTTGCGGTACTACTACGTTGATCTCTGGCTCTCTGACATTTGCTTGGCTGACTACCCCATCTGGTTACTGAACTCTGACTTGTTTTGGCTACGCTTACTCTGTTTACCATATTATTATTATGAAACAAGTGCGATTTAACTTTACTTCTGTATCGGTCTGATTCATTATATGGAAACAATAACCTTATATAATGAGATATTAGTCTCTGAGATGGGAGATCCCTTTTGGAAGATTAGCAAGTGTATACTCCACGGTTATAAACAGCTTTTACTCAATAAAATGTAAAACATTTTAACAGTATTGGTATTTCTAATGTTATTCCTGAGAGTCTTGCCACCGGAAAAAAATGCAATTTTTTTTTCTCTTTTTCTTATTTAATATTTATGCTCATATATAAGGGGAAATGGTGCAGATTACACCTAATGGCATCTGTATGAAATGAAATGCTATCACCAAAAAAAATAGATAATGTGCAGTCAAAATATTAAACCAGTTAAAAAAAATATATCATGTGCAATGTATATAATATAAAATCCATAGAAAAAAAATGAATTAAAAAGACATGCGACCAACCATATAATGTATCTATATATACATTAAACCCCCAAAATGTATATAGTATTCAGGTAACATATAATGTAAAATGTCCAATGTTTAAATATTGCATATACAGTACATCTAAAGTGCTTAAAAAAAAAAAGTCCAGTGCTTTAAATTCACAAATGTAACAAATCTTCACTCGCAAGAGTAAAGTTACTCCAAAGTGCAAAATTACCCCTGTGACCCACTCTAATAACTCACCAGAAGCATTGACCCCCTGAGTCATTTCTTGGTCAAAAAAAACACTTCGTAGGATCGACTCTTTACCAAATGTCTCCACCCTTATCACATTCCAAATCCAGTTAATTTTCCGGAAGTATAGGTGGAAAACACAGAACAAAAACCTCCATAGCAAAAAACATTTTTTTATTAAAAAATATTTAAAATCAATACATTGCACCCACATGAATAAAGTGTCCTTCCCAACACTAAATGAGCAAACTGCAGGCACCTTTAAGCAGTGCTGACTTTAGCCACATATTCTGGCTGCGAGAGAGCACTGCTGAACAGGATAGCGTCCCATCCAATAGACCCTGACCTATGCGTTTTGTCAAAATGATATCTTCAGGAATGGATACATATATTTTTTACACTGATTTATTATTTTGACTGCACGTGATATATCTTTTTTGATATAGCTCTGTTACACATTTATCATCACTTACAAGAGTTTTGGTAGCTACCTTTTAAAGCAGGGAAAGAAAAACCATTGCTCCAAGATAGCCCTCCAGGGCAAATGCTCTTCCTCCTATCAATGAGCCCCAGGTGCTGGCTGATACACACACAATAGGCAGGTAGGCAGAACAAAACTCTGGATAGCCGCACACCGGAAAAAGACTTGAAATCCTGTGTTTTATTAAAAAATCGTAGGTCACATCACATCAAATAGTCCACAGCAAAGGAAAAGTGGTGCAATAATGTTGACGCGTTTCACACTGGAATCAGTGCTTACTCATAGCAGTGAGTAAGCACTGATTCCAGTGTGAAGCGCATCAGAATTATTGCACCCCTTTTCCTTTGCTGTGGACTATTTGATGTGATGTGACCTACGATTTTTCAATAAAACAAAGGATTTCAAGTCTTTTTCCGGTATGCGGCTATCCAGATTTTTGTTCTGTCTACCTGCCTACTTTTTAAAGCAGCAGCTGATCCTTTAAGATACAATACCAAACATACCTGTGGTACATACATATATTTCTTCTTGACCCCTAGACAAATTAGTTAAATAAGAGAGAGAAAAATAATATCCTTCCTAATAGATTCAGACAACTTTTTCACACTCTTTTTCCATCATGGGAGGGCATGTAAAGGGTAATGGCTAACCTGTGAAGGTCTATCCCATTGTCATTGTCTAACCCATTGTCATTTTGGTTACTTTTGTTTTTCCTTACTTAACACTGTAGGTACCCCCACGATAATTGTACCTGCCTTGTGAAGTTGTGATCAGAAAATTTTCCCTACTATTATAAACTGTAAAGACAGTTACATAGAGACATCATGAATGTTGTAATATTTTATTATACAATTGCATTACCAATCATAAAAACAGTTAAGATTTAAAAAAAAAAAGGATTGGTGTGTTTTTACACTTACTGCTCTATAGGTCAAAAGGCAGAATTGGTAATGTTGTTGTTCTACCACACTTCCCTGAAAGTCTTTACAATTGGCCTTCAAACACCATCACTAATAGGGATGAGCTTCGTGTTCGAGTCGAACGTACGTTCGACTCGAACATTGGCTGTTCGGGCGTTCGGCAAATTCCGAACGTTTGGGTCGTTCGCGTCAAAATTCGAGTGACGCGCGCGCGGACCACAATGCACTGCGGTGGCGCAGTGCATTGCTGCCCCATGATTGGCCAAGCATGCACTGTGACCCCGCATGCTTGGCCAATCGCAGCGCCGGCAGCGAGGAGAGCCATGATTGGCCACAGGCATCCTGCCTGTGGCCAATCATAGCTCAGGCTGTGTAGTGCACGCCCCACACTATATAAGGCCGCCTTTGAGGCGGCTTCGTGTAGTGTGTTACTTAGCATCTGAAGCAGTGGGTGTTCTGTGTACCTTCAACACAGTACACACCAATCGTTTTTGGCTGATTTCCTATCTTGCTGCTGTGTAGTGGTTGTTGTCTGTGCCCTGACCGCAGTATACACCACTATATTCACCTCACCTATATAGCTAGTGATCTAGCTTTAACCACTTAACAACTGCCCATTGCCGATTAACGGCTTCAGGGGGGTTGTTTAACTCTGAGAGGCCGTTAATTAACGGCCTCCCAGAATTCTGCTCTCGCGTGCCCCGAGGTGTGCGCACTCGAGAGCATCCGTGACCGCCGGGTCGCATCACGGATCACGGTAAACGGCCGCTCATAGCGACCGTTTACCACGTGATTGCTCCGTCAAATGACGGAGTGATCACTTGGAAACAAACCGGCGTCATGTTATGACGCCTGTTCCTCCCTCCCCTCTCTGTACCGATCGGTACAGCGGAGGGGAAAGAGATCGGTGTCAGCAGCGATGTGGGCTGCATCTGCAGTGCCCACATCGCTGCTCACCGAATTTAACCCCTCAATTCCCTGCCAATACTCTGCAATACCAGTGCATACTCTGCAGTACCCTGCCATTACTCTGCAGTACCCCGCCATTACTCTGCAGTGCAGTACCCTGCCATTACTCTGCAGTACCCCCCATTACTCTGCAGTAACCCCCATTACTCTGCAGTGCAGTACCCTGCCATTACTCTGCAGTGCAGTACCCTGCCATTACTCTGCAGTACCCCCCATTACTCTGCAGTAACCCCCATTACTCTGCAGTACCCCCCAATACTCTGCAGTACCCGCCATTACTCTGCAGTACCCCCAATACTCTGCAGTACCCCCCAATACTCTGCAGTACCCGCCATTACTCTGCAGTAACCCCCATTAACCTGCAGTACCCCCAATACTCTGCAGTACCCGCCATTACTCTGCAGTACCCGCCATTACTCTGCAGTACCCCCAATACTCTGCAGTACCCTGCCATTACTCTGCAGTACCCCCCATTACTCTGCAGTAACCCCCATTACTCTGCAGTACCCCCCAATACTCTGCAGTACCCGCCATTACTCTGAAGTACCCGCCATTACTCTGCAGTACCCCCAATACTCTGCAGTACCCTGCCATTACTCTGTAGTACCCCCCAATACTCTGCAGTACCCTGCTATTACTCTGTAGTACCCCGCCAATACCCCGCCAATACTCTGTAATACCCTGCCATAAATTGCCATACCCAGCCATACTCAGAGATACCCAGCCATACTCGGTGATACCCTGAAATACCCAGCCATAGACGCCCCCCACCCCTCACCGCCCTCCGGTGCTTCTACCAACTCGCCAGTACGATCAAAGCCAGAATCTTTTTTTTTTTTTTATTTCAGGCTTCCCAGCCTAGAGGTGAGATGTGGGGTCATATTGACCCCCCAGATTTCACTGTAAAGAGGACCTGTCACCCCATATTCCTATTACAAGGGATGTTTACATTTCTTGTAATAGGAATAAAAGTGATCAAAAATATATTTTTGGGGAAAAAAATGTCAAACTAACATAAATAAAGTAAAATGAACAATAAAAAAATAAAATAAAAATTAAAGCGCCCATGTCCCCATGTGCTCGCATGTGCCACACATGTGAGGTATCGCCGAGAATGTTAGAGCGAGAGCAATAATTCTAGTCCTAGACCTCCTCTGCAACTCAAAACATGTAACCAGTAAAAAAAAAATTAAAGCGTCGCCTATGGGGATTTTTTAAGTAGCGACGTTTGGCGCCATTCCACGGGCATGTGCAATTTTGAAGAGTGACATGTTTGATATCTATTTACTCAGCATAACTTCATCTTTCACTTTATGCAAACATTGGGCTAACAAGTGGTTAATAATAGAGCTTGCAGTCAGTAGTGTTAGGAGATAGTGCGTGCTGTCTGCGTGCTCTGTACCCAGTACATACCGCTATAATATAGGGCAGGCCCCTACTTTCAAACATCCATCTTACAAACATCTCCTACTTGCAAACGCAAGGAGACAGCAGCAAGTGAGATGAAAAAAGATGGACGACAAAACAAATTATACAGGGGTGATAACCCTTCCCTATGTTTTCCAAAAAGCTTAAAGATAGTTTTTTTGACTGGAGCTACACTTTAAAAATGTACCGGTTGAAAATGACAAACAGATTCAACTTAACACAACAAACCTACACAGTCCCTGTCTTGTTTGCACCGCCTGTATACTGCTGTTCTGAGTATATAGGGCCTGGGGGCCACACGCATTTCCTTTTTTTAATATGGGTACAGGGTTCCCCTTAATATGCGTACAAGACCCAAATAGGCTGGTAATGGGCAGGGAGGGCTACCCATGCCATTTTTCTCAATGATTTTCAACCATATTGCAGGAACCAGATATAACATTAAAACCGCAAGCAGTTTTAAATGGCGTTATTTCCGTTTAATGTCATTTTGTGCAGGGACTGTTCTAAACACGGGAAACACGTGGCACTTCACAGGCATACTACAGACACCCCCCAGGCACCATATTTAAAGGAATATTTCACTTTCTTTTTTTCACTTTAATCGTCATTAAAATCAGTGCTCCCGCCAAAACGGCAGTTTTTAAAACTTTTTTTTGCAGTGACCCATGTCCCCTGAGGCAGGAGGCAGGTCCCCAAACCCTTTTTAGGACACTATCTTGCATATTAGCCGTTAAAATTAGCACTTGCCAATTCGAACGTTCGAGTCCCATAGACTTCAATGGGGTTCTAACGTTCGTACCGAACGCGGGGGTCGTTCGCAAGTTCTGGTGCGAACCGAACCGGGGGGTGTTCGGCTCATCCCTAATCACTAACAAAGCTGTGGATTTGCTGCATCGGAAGAAGAATACATTTTTTATCAAAGATTTAAAAAATAATAATAATCAGAAAATGAATTCAGGACTTGGTAAGCTAAAAGAGTAACCATATCCAAAATGAAAAATATATTATATTTTAACTTAATACTGCTATAACATACTTTAAAGCGGTAATAAACCCCAAAACAAAAACACATATTGCAGTTTAGCAACCCTTAAAGTGGTTGTAAACCCTTACAAACCACTTTGACCTACAGGTAAGCCTAGATTAAGGCTTACCTGTAGGTCCAAGAAATATCTGCTAAACCTATACGGTTTAGGAGATATTTACCTGAAGACAGCCTCTGCTGTCTATGGCGCATGCGCCGTAGACAGCGGTCCGCAGGCGGAATGGGTAAGCCGCAGATCGCGGCGATATGCCACGAGTGTCGGCTCCCATGCGCATGCGCGGGAGTGACGTCATCGCTGCTCCGGCGAATCACAGCGCCGGAGCAGCAAGACCCACGGAGACCCACCAAGAAGATGGACGCTTGGAACTACAGGGGACAGCGGTGACTTCGCTGGCTCCTGTGTCAGGTAAGTGACACATAATGGACTACTATGCGATGCATAGTAGTCCATTATGCTTTGCAGGGAATCAAAGAGGAAGTAAACCCATCAGGGTTTACTTCCTCTTTAAATGTGGTGGCTGCATGCATTTTCTTTTAATAGGCTTTTTTTTACATTTTTTCCTAGCGATCTGACCAGCAGCACACTTCTTGTCTTAGGCCGCGTACACACGCGGGGACTGTTCGCCCAACTTTGTCCGCTGAACAGTGTTTCGGCGGACAGTCCGCTCGTGTGTGGGCTTTCAGCGGACAGTTTCAGCGAACAGTCCGCTGAACAAGGTTTTTCGGAAATTCCGTAAAACTGTCCGCTGAAACTTTGTTTCAGCGAACAGTCCCCTCGTGTGTAGGCTTGTTCGTCAAACTAAGTTCCGCGCATGCTCAGAAAGGATTTACACGCCGAAAGTTATAATGCAGTGTATAGGACGTTGTATTTTCCGTCCCGTCGTACGTGCCGTTCACGTCATCGTGCACGGTTTCAGCAAACTGTTCGTTCGTCGTGTGTGGCCATGTCCGTCCATGCTAATTTTGAGCGGACTGTTTGCTGAAACTGTTTGACGGACAAAGTTGGGCGAACAGTCCCCGCGTGTGTACGCGGCCTTAGAGTGTCTCCACTCTGGACAAAGAGACAATGGAGACAACTTTGGACAACAGCATTGTCAACCTGGGGAGAGGGTAATGTTACACGCACTAGCAGATTTACATGGACTTTACTTTTTTTTTCCTTTATGGAATATAGGTTTTACATAAAATAATAAAAGCATATAAGCCATCAAAATTTTCTGCTGATTGCCCAAGCTGGTCAGGGACTCTGCCCCAAGTCTTCTTCTGATAGGGTACGCACATACCTGTCTTTAGGAGAAGCTCCACCATATTGTGTCACAGATGCTCCAGGCCTGAGACCTTGAATAAGGACTGTCCAATAGTTTACTGTGAAGTAATAGAATAAACTTCTGCAGGGCTTTTTTTCAGGGGGAACTTGGTGGAACTCAGTTCCATCACCTCTAGCTCAGACCCTTGGGCGGGGGCTGCTCACCACAATCACTTGTAAACACAGAAGTCCAGTTTATGTGTTTACAATTGACAGCTCTGCACGGTGTGTGTAACCCCTTTGAACTGTGCACTCTGTATGTAATGCAATCCTGGTATTTAATGCCCCCTTAAGACCCTCCTACTGTTTGTGAAATTTGACTGACCACACCCACCATTTGATGTAATTTGGAGGGTGTGTGTGGGGGGAGGGGTTTTGGGGGGTCGTGGTTGAGTTCCAGCACCTATTGTTTGAGAAAAAAAGCCCTGAACTTCTATGCAGCCATCAGATTTCAGTATGGTTCAACTCAGTGCAGGTAACTCAGAACTCAGAAAGTTCAACCAATTATCCCACCCTCTCTCTGCTATGAGTCCCCCTGGGTCCTCATCTTTAGACTCTTGTCAGTCCAGCCCCAAAGGGCCCTCTCTCCTGCCCAAGTCACAAACCTACATGATGTAAGGGCTGATTCTATTGATTTGAATGGGTTGAATTTATGTCGGAAACACGGAAAAGTAGTGCATGCACTACTTTTAAAAAACATGCCCCACCAAATCACATTGTACTGTGATGCCATGCAATTTGGTGCCCACAAACACACTGTGTTTTCAATCTACATTTGAGGTGCCATTAACATTACATTGGCACCCCCAGCAGATTACAAATACAATGCATTTTGAGCGTGGTGGGAAACATGTATGGAATGGTCTTTTGCTACACCATATTCTGGTGTGAAGCAGCCCTAAGTCAGGGGTGACCTGTTCCCATACACCAATCTCACTAGACCTTAATGCAAACCCACACTAAAAAAAATAGGGTTGTATCACGTACCTGGTAACACAGCCTGATATGATGAGGAAGGCCTCTCTAAAGCCTTGTACACACGGTCGAAGAATCCGTCGGAATGTGTCCTATCGGACCATGTCGTCGGATATTCCGACTGTGTGTGGTATGCATCGGACTGATTCTGTCCGAATCTCCGTCGGACCCAATTTTCCAACATGTTGGAAATATTTCCTGACCAACTGGGCCGGTCGGACCTAATCCGATCATGTGTAGAGCATTTTGATCTGACCAAGTGCCACGCATGCTCAGATCAAATTCCTACATCAAAGCTATTGGCTACTAGCATGAACGTAGTCCCGTCGTAACGAAATAACGTCATCACGTTCTGAACGATCAGATTTTCCGACAACTTGGTCCGACCGTGTGTATGCAACAGTTTCGGACACAATCCGTGGGACAAAATCCGTCGGACAAAATCCAACGGATTTGGTTGGCAGAATGTGCGACCATGTGTACAGGGGCTTACACCTCTGACTCGGGGCCCAGATAGTGTAAACAGGAGGCACAGGAGTGCAGAGTGGCAAAAGTGCCTTTGGGACTTGCTAACAATAGGTCAGGTGTCTGTGCTGGGAAGGATGACTTCAGCAAGCAGGCAAGCAGCAGGAAATGACCCTGAGTGCCGCACACCATCAGGACCCAACAGTACTGCTTGGCTCAGTCCAGGCCATGCTCCCTGGAGTGTTTCTTCCTCCCAACAGGGCTTAGTCATGGAGCTCAGGGTTGTTTCTTTCCTTCATTAGAATTCAACCCACCACCATCATAAAAGGGTAGTGACCCCACCCACCAAGTACCAAGAGGAGGAGCCTTAAAAAAAAGGGAAACCCACCCCTGCCTACAAGCTAACCATTGTAAGCCTCTGACTGCCATTGTTGCTGGACAGCATAGCCTTTTAAATAAACAAAGTTAAGACAATAACAGACTTGAAGAAAAAGAAAACCAATGCCGCCATCATATCTAAGGATCGATAAATTAAGAAGAAAAAAAGCTCAGGAAAATGAATAAATCCCCATTAGATTTTAATATTTCTCAAGTGGTTCTAAGGTGTTTTTTTATTATTTGCATTAAGGTAAAAAAAACTTCGGGATGCAGCTCCCCCTCCAGCTCCCATTTATACTTACCTGAGCCTATTCTCGATCCAGCGGTGTGCATGAGAGCAGAGGCTCTCTCCCTCCTCATTGGCTCAGATACAGCAGTAGGAGCCATTGACTCCTGCTGCTGTTAATCACAGCCAGTGAGGAGGGAGCAGAGGAGGAGGAGGGGCAAGGGCAAGCCGTGCTCTGTGTGTCTGTGAATACACAGAGCCGGATTGGGAGCTAGCATGAACAAGTGCCTCTATAGAAAGTGGCTTGGCAGGGGGTAGTAGCCAAGAGCTACTATGGGAATGAGATGGGAATGAGGGACACCTACTAGCAAATATATGTAAGCATAGGACACGCCCCCCTGCCACACCCCCTTAAAGGAGAATTAACCCCAAAAAAGTTTAATTAACTGCTTCCCGACCGCCTCATGCACATATACTGCGGCAGAAGGCCACGTATGGGCAGAATCACGTACCTGTACGTTGCCCTTTAAGAGGCGGGTTGCGGGCACATGCGACTGCCGGGAGCTTTGTGAGCATGAGTGTGGGTCCCGTGGACTCGATGTCTGCAGGGATACCCGAGATGGTCTCACAGTGAGGAAGAACGGAGAAATGCTGATGTAAACAATAATTTCCCCGTTCTGCCTAGTGACACTGTCTCTGATCATGGCTCCCTGTAATCGGGAGCGGTGATCAGTGACGTGTCACATACAGTCCCTCCCCCTCACAGTTAGAATTACTACCTAGGACACACTTAACCCCTACAGTGACCCCTAGTGGTTAACCCTTTCACTGCCAGTCACATTTACACAGTAATCAATGCATTTTTTATTTCACTGATCGCTGTATAAATGTGAATAGTCCCAAAATTGCGCCAAAAGTGTCCGATCTGTCCGCCATAATGTCGCAGTCACGATAAAAAACGATGATCACTGCCATTACTAATAAAAAAAGAATTGCTAATAAAAATGGCATAAAACTATCCCCTATTATGTAAATGCTATAACTTTTGTGCAAACCAATCAATAAACGCTTATTGGGATTCTTTTTTACCAAAAAAATATGTAGAAGAATACGTATCGGCCTAATCTGAGGAAAAAAAAAATATTTTATATATATTTTTTGGGGGATATTTATTATAGCAAAAAGTAAAAATGAATGCGTTTTTTTCCAAATTGTCGCTATTTTTTTGTTTATAGAGCAAAAAATAAAAACCGCAAAGGTCATCAAAATACCACCAAAATAAAGCTCTATTTGTGAGGGAAAAAAAAGACGTCAATTTTCTTTGGGAGCCACGTCACACGACCGCGCAATTGTCAGTTAAAGCGAGGCAGTGCCGAATCGCAAAAAGTGCTCTGGTCTTTGGCCAGCCAAATGGTCCGGTGCTTAAGTGGTAAAATTCATAGTTTCATAGTTAGTAAGGTTGAATAGAGACACCAGTCCAACCTGAGTGAGTGTCTACAATTGTCCCAACCCCTGTATGTTGCACACTCATGTCGGTCCCCACAATCCAAGGTCCCCATTCATATACTAGGACCAATTTTGGACAGAGGCCAATTAACCTGCCTGCATGTCTTTGGATTGTGGGAGGAAATCAGTGTATCTGGAGGAAACCCACACAGGCACAGGGAGAACATGCAAACTCCAGGCAGGTAGTGTCATGATGTCGGATTTGAACCAGCGACCCTTCTTACTGTGAGGTGAGAATGCTAACCACTACACCACCGTGCTGCCCCAAATTCCCAAGTGACTTTTTTTTTACCACTACTATTCCTTTATATTGGCTTTTAAAGTTTACAAATGCAGCAATTTAGACTTTAGATGAAAGGTTTAGCACTGGGAAACACTTTTTGAAAGATTAAAAAGTCCATTTTATATACAACTTTATAGATCAGACCAAAATGAGGGACAAATGAGGAGGGAAGAGGGACTGAGGGCCATTGCTGCAAATCAGGGACAGTCCCTCGAAATCAGGGACAGTCCCGCAAAATCAGGGACAGTCCCGCAAAATCAGGGACAGTTGGGAGCTATGGCTAAGAGTGCTGGTGGGAGACCCAAGAAGAGGAGGATCAGGGCTGCTCTGTGCAAAACCATTGCACAGAGCAAGTAAATATAACATGTTTGTTATTTAAAAAAATATATATATATTCTTTCACAATAACTGGAAAATTATTGTTAAGCTGTAATATATAACATTTTGGTTTTGGGGTTTAATATCGCTTTAGGTATACTCATCTCTCATTTTACTGTTTCTCGAAGCAGCTGTTCATGAAACATACACCAATCAGACATCCACTCTTTATAACATAATAGCTGAACATTGAATAGTTCCACATTTATATATTTACAATACTATTGTAGAGACCGGTCTAAGTCCAGAAAGACGCACCTTCAGTTTTCTTTACGTTAAAGAAATACTCTAGTCTATAAAGCGAAACGTGGGTAAGAAATTCACTTTAATTACTGAGTGTGTCTCACTCTTCTGGCTAGAAGGTGCCAATCCCACCAGATGGGTCATTAGAGGTTAAGGCGGGGTGGAGAAAATGCCAGTGATGAGCGGGATGGGAAAATGTGGCAGACAACCTTTTATTTAGGCAGAACAAAAAAGACGGCGAGATTAAAGGAGGACATAGCGCTTCCATTGATTGAGACGAGAAGTTTTTTTTCTGAGCTGAGTGACAGGCACAGAAAGGCCATTCCCAGCATCACAAGGCACCATTTAAAACCATCCCACTCATTCCAGCACCTTCTCTTGTTCACACAAAAGTTTAACCATGAATAAGACCGGGAACTCTGGTCAGGTTAATTGTTTGAGATAACAAAAATCTTTTTATCAAAAGAATAAAAATTAAAAAAAAACTGAAAATAAATGCAGGGGCTGGTAAACCCCAAACGAATAATGCTTTATATATATTTATCAGCCCTTGGATATGATGGCTGAATTTGTTTTCTCTTTTCAGACTTATGTCTGAATATGTCATTTAAATATTTTATTTAATATTTAAAATTCTAGATTTTCTTTCTTTTATTCAATAAGCAAAAAGTTACTGATTTTGTAAGTATCTGACCCTTGCCTCGTACCCCCTCTCTCTAAGCCAGGGGTGGCCAACCCATGGCTCCCGAGCCGCATGCGGCTCTTTGCCCGGTTCCATGCGGCTCTTAGACCCCATTTCACACCTGAGCGTTTTGTAGCTTGAAGCCTGAAGCTACAAAACGCTGGAGGAGAAAAAATGTATTATTCTCAATGGAGATGGTTCACATCTCCACTCCATGTCGCCTGAAGCCGAACGCCTGACGCTCAAACAAATTCCGGACCCTTTTTTGTCGCTCGAATTGAGCAGATTTGGGCGTTTTTCGTCTTTTAACATTGGTGACCTTTTGCCCTGCACAAAATTGCGGTAAAAAACGCCGCGAATGGCGGTAAAAAACGCCGCAAAATCGTGCGATTTTCTGCTTGAAAACGCAACGCTCTATGTGTGCTGCATGCTTTCTGTGATGTTTTTTGGAAGAATTTACTGCTAGTTCAGGCTATAAGACCCATTAACTGTTTATTGCTATTCTGACCAGTTCACTGTTTGTAAGACAATTTGTATTTTGGAAATTCGATGAGCTGCTGTCTTCAGTCACATGGATGTACTTTCAAAGGAAGATTACTGACTTGATGAAAATGACTGGCCTGTGGTCTTTGTAGTGTTAAAACAGTGTGTGACATTTACAATAAATCTAGCTGAGCAAAAGAATGTGTGTATGAGGAAGGGATGGGGTGATGTTCATGTGTGCCCATGCGTATGATGTGGCTCTTTGCGGTAACTTGGTAAAAAATGTGGCTCTTGGTCTTTGTCTGGTTGGCCACCCCTGCTCTAAGCCCTTGTACACACGGTCGGACATTCTGACAACCAAATCCGTTGGATTTTGTCCGACGGATTTTGTCCGAAACTGTTGCATACACACGGTCGGACAAAATTGTTGGAAAATCTGATTGTACATAACGTGATGACGTTATTTCCGTATGACGGGACTACGTTCAGGCTAGTAGCTAATAGCTTTGGTCTAGGAATTTGATCTGAGCATGCGTGGCACTTTGTCCGTCAGAGTAGGCTACACATGATCGGAGTATGTCCGATCGGAGCATTTTGTCGGAAAGTTTTACGGACAAGTTGGAAAACTTGGTCCGTCGGATACCCCGATGGAAACAGTCCAATGGAGACCACACACAGTCGGATTATCCGACAAAACGGTCCGATCGGACACATTCCGTCAGAATCTCCAACCGTGTGTACAAGGGCTTACAAATTAGTAAAAAAAAATATTGAAAAAAATAACTTTTTTTTCTTTATATTTTTGTTTTTGAAATGATTTTAAAGCTTTGTTTTAAAAATAAATAAATAATACACATGTCATACTTACCTCCTCTGTGCAAGGGGCGGTAATTGTGATTAAAAACGCTTTGTTTAAAAAATAAAAAATAAACATGTCATACTTACCTCCTCTGTGCAAGGGAAGGTAATTGTGATTAAAAAAAGCTTTGTTTAAAAAAAATAATGAAATAAATAAACATGTCATACTTACCCCCTCTGTGCGAGTGGAGGTAATTGTGATTAAAAAAGCTTTGTTTAAAAAAATTTAAAAATAAACATGTCATACTTACCTCCTCTGTGCAAGCGGCGGTAATTGTAATTAAAAAAAGCTTTGTTTAAAAAAAAATGTAAAAAAATAAACATCATACTTACCTCCTCTGTGCAAGGGAAGGTAATTGTGATTAAAAAAGCTTTGTTTAAAAAAATAAAAAAATAAATAAACATGTCATACTTGCCTCCTCTGTGCAAGGGAAGGTAATTGTGATTAAAAAAGCTTTGTTTAAAACTAAATAAATAAATAAATAAATAAACATGTCATACTTGCCTCCTCTGTGCAAGGGGAGGTAATTGTGATAAAAAAAAATCTTTGTTTAAAAAAAAAATATATATATATAAATAAACATGTCATACTTACCTCCTCTGTGCAAAGGTTTTGCACAGAGTGGCCCCCGATCCTCTTTTCTGGGCCCCCCCCGCAGCGCTCCTGGCTCCTCCTCTTCTCGAGTTCCCCCACGGAGAGCCGCCTTCCCTCGGGGCACTCGTGCGGGCACGCTCCCGAGTCCTGCTGCTGCGTCCATTGACCCAGGCAGCAAGACTCCGACCAACCCCCTGGCTCGCGTGTCACTGGATTTGATTGACAGCAGCAGAAGCCAATGAGGACCGCGGCTGAGACAGCGGGGTGCTGCAGCACAGAAGCTTTTTCACCTTAATTGCATAGAATGCATTAAGGTGAGAAACTGTGAGGGTTTACAACTCCTTTAATGACCTATTCGGGCCTAGGCAGAGGTGACATGGCCCACCCTTCATGCGCAGATATGCTGCAGGTCCCTGGCAGGTCTCTGGCAGGGACCCCTATGGTGTGTCTGTGCATGTGCAACATCTTGCAAACTGGCTACAGGGATGTGTGATGTAGCACCAAGAATCCATCTGCGAGATGTCACGCATGCGCATTTACGCCTTTGAGTCCTGGCAGAGATTCTGTGATGCGTCCATGCATGTGTGACAAACCTGGCTCCTGGGATAGGACATACCATTCAAGAAGCCATTTGCAAGATGTTGCGCATGAGCAGATACCCCACAGGGGGTCTGCCAGAGTATTGACAGGGATTCTATGGCATGCCTGCTCTAATGCCGCATACACGCGGTCGGATTTTCCGACGGAAAATGTTCAATGGGAGCTCTTTGTCGGAAATTCTGACCGTGTGTAGCTCCATCTGACATTTTCCATCGGAATTTCCGACACACAAATTTTGAGATCTGGATCTGAAATTTTCTGACAACAAAATGTGTTGTCAGAAATTCCGATCGTGTGTACACAATTCCGAAGCACAAAGTTCTACGCATGCTCGGAATCAAGCAGAAGAACCGCACTGGCTATTGAACTTCAATTTTCTTGGCTTGTCGTACATGTTCTACGTCACTGCGTTCTTGACGTTCGGAATTTCCGACAACATTGTATGACCCTGTGTATGCAAGACAAGTTTGAGGCAATATCCGTTGGAAAAAAAATCCCATGGGATTTTGTTGCCGGAATGTTCCGATTGTGCGCAGGCAGCATAAGAGCTACAGATTTCTTGTCCACCACCTAACTAGTCAACAGCATATGTAACAATTTGTTATATGGTGAATATAAAGTTAAATATATGGGATGCTAGGAGGTACAGGAATGGATGCATTCGATTCAGCTATATAACAATTGTACTAGAAAGCACGAAATATGCAGTATATACTCTTTTGAATTGGGTGATGTATTATTTTTTTTAAAGTGATACCAGTAAAATTGTTCATATTTTTTCCTAAAAATGGTTGCAGTGTTTGGGTACCAAAAGTCTGCTAAAAGTCTGCTATCCTCACTTTTCCTTTGTTATGATCACATTATGGTGCAATAACAAATCATTGTTTTAGCATATGCCTTATTTTTTATGTATATAAAGATTCAAAATTTCCTATGACTATCAACAGTGTTTCCCAAATGGTACTATTATTATTTTATATTGAAGCCCCTAGGAAACCATGCAGTACATGCCCATTAGATAAAGTAACATGTTGCTTTAGAGTGTTTCAGGGTCCAGTTTAATAGTGGAATCAGTTTTCTTTAATTTATTCTGTCTCAGTACAATGGTAAGATGCTAAATGTATGTTATTACAAATGCTTTACATAACCTTACATGTTCAATAAGCCACTGTGGCTATATGTAGCGATGTAATAGGCAGTTTTTACCAGCAGGGGGTGATATAGGCTGTAAAATCTCAGTTAGCAGGAAACAAGACAATGATTCCTTAAAATTCAACATGTCAAAAAAAGAAATACTGGAACATTCTGGAGTTTCTATGCTTTGATTGCATTTGTACAAGTAAGTACAACACATTTAGAATGTTTCATCAGAGAGAATGTATCCTTTCATTTGATATAAGAAAGGTATCAAAAGTTGGCATTTTAACTATAATATTATTCATGGTATATGAATATAATTGGTCTAAAAATTGAATATATATATATATATTATATATATATATATATATATATATATATATATATATATATATATATATATATATATATATATATATATATATATATATATATATAATATCTCACAAAAGTGATTACACCCCTCACATTTTTATAAATATTTTAATATTTTATTATATCTTTTCATGTGACAACACTGAAGAAATGACACTTTGCTACAATGTAAAGTAGTGAGTGTACAGCTTGTATAACAGTGTAAATTTTCTGTCCCCTCAAAATAACTCAACACACAGCCATTAACCACTTCAGCCCCATGAAGATTTTACCCCCTTCCTGACCAGAACGCGTTTTACAATTTAGCACTGCGTCGCTTTAACTGACAATTACGCGGTCATGCAATTCTGTACACAAATTATTATATTATAATTTTTTGCGCTACAAACAAAAAAAGAGCGAGAATTTTGAAAAAAAAAAATACAATATCTTTTACTTTTTGTTATAATAAATATCCACAAAAATGTTTTTAAAAAATAAATTTCTTCATCAGTTTAGGCCAATATATATTTTTCTACATGTTTTTGTTAAAAAAATATCGCAATAAACATATATTGATTGGTTTGCGCAAAAGTTATATAGCTTCTACAAACTATGGGAAAGATTTATGGCATTTTTATGGCATTTATATATATATATATATATATATATATATATATATATATATATATATATATATATATTACTAGTAACGGCAGTGATCTGTGATTTTTTTAGTGGTACTGCGACATTTTGGCAAACAGATCGGACACTTTTGACACATTTTTGGGAGCTAAAATAATGCACTGATTACTGTGTAAATGTCACTTGTAGGGAAGGGGTTAACATTACGGGTGATCAAGGGGTTAAATGTTTGTTCACTGGATGTGTTCTAACTGTATGGGGATAGGACTGACTTGGAGAGGAGACATATTGTTGTTCCTACTTAGTAGGTACAAACGATATGTCTCCTCTCTCCTGACAGAACATGGATTTGTGTGTTTACACACACAAATCCCTGTGCAGGCTCTTGTGCCTGCTATTGCATCACTGTGGGCACGCGCCTCTAGCAGCTCTTAAAGGAAACAATGTACCCATATGTTGTTTTGCCCAGGCATGCCATTCTGCCAACGTATATCGGCGTGAGCCGCTCGGCTAGTGGTTATTGTCTAAACCGCTGGCAAAAAAAGTGAGTACACCCCTAAGTGAAAATGTCCAAATTGGGCTCAGTTAGCTGATTTCCATTCCCAGTGTCACATGACTCGTTAGTGTTAAAGGTCTCAGGTGTGAATGGGGAGCAGGTGTGTTAAATTTAGTGTTATCGCTCTCACTCTCTCATACTGGTCGCTGGAAGTTCAACATGGCCCCTCATGGCAAAGAACTCTCTGAGGATCTGAGAATTGTTTCTCTACATAAAGATGACCTAGGCTATAAGAAGATTGGCAAGACCTTTTAACTGAGCTGCAGCACAGTGGCCAAGACCATACAGTGGTTTAACAGGACAGGCTCCACTCAGAACAGGCCATGGTCAACCAAAGAAGTTCAGTGCACATGCTCAGCATCATACCCAGAGGTTGTATTTGGGAAATAAACGTATGAGTGCTGCCAGCATCGCTACAGAGGTAGAAGGGGTGGGGGGTCAGCCTGTCAGTGCTCAGACCATATGCCACACACTGCATCAAATTGGTCTGCGTGGCTATCGTCCAAGAAGGAAGTCTCTTCTAAAGATGATGCACAAGAAAGTGTGCATACAGTTTGCTGAAGACAAGCAGACTAAGGACATGGATTACTGGAACCAGGTCCTGTGGTCTGATGAGACCAAGATAAACGTATTTGGTTCAGATGATGTCAAGCATGTGTGGCGGCAACCAGGTGAGGAGTACAAAATGTGTCTTGCCTACAGTCAAGCATGGTAGTGGGAGTGTCTTGGTCTGGGTCTGCATGAGTGCTGCCGGCACTGGGGATCTACAGTTCATTGAGGGAACCATGAATGCCAACATGTACTGTGACATACTGAAGCGCAGCATGATCCCCTCTCTTCAGAGACTGGGCCACAGAATATATGCAGAATATACTGTACAAGCATATATAAACACACAGAATCAAGTATATCACTACAGCATCATCTATAGTTCGGGGTACATAGTACATGCTATTGTACTTTCAGCAATGACACCATTGGGAGTCCATCCTACTGGTTCCCAATCAATGGTAGTTGAACGTGAGCTATTGGTGACAGCTCAATCCCAGTTCTGAAAATGCTGATTGAGTACACTCCCAAAACAACACAGCAGCACATGGACATTAATGCCCACTTTCCATGCTACCACATATACAAGTTAGGCTGTCATAAATGGGTAGAATGCTACAATGCATGGCAAGCAGCAACATATTAGTACATCAGAATGTGGTGCAGGGAAATTCACCCTTTTTTTTCCTATTAGCACATGTTTGTGTGAACTGAACCCATAGGACATGAGCCAAATTGCCTGTTTCTTGTGTTGCCTCCCACCCTTTCCTCCCCTCCACCTGGCTGCTCCCACCATGTCCTCCCCTCCACCTGGCTTCATCCACCCTGTCCTCCCCTCCACCTGGCTGCATCCACCCTGTCCTCCCATCCACCTGGCTGCTCCCACCCTGTCCTCCCCTCCACCTGGCTGCATCCACCCTGTCCTTCCCTCCACCTGGCTGCTCCCACTCTGTCCTCCCCTAAACCATGCTGCATCCACCCTGTCCACCCCTACTTTTCTCCCTGTCCCCCAATGTGCCCCCCCCTAAATATGAATGCTGGAGATGCCACTGTCTCTCACCACCCCCCTGCATCACCACATTTCTGCATCTAAAAGAAGACTGCCATTACTATGCAGGCACAGGCAGCAGAGAGATGCCATCATCTCTCATTGCCCGCCCTCACTCTGGGACAACAGGAACACTGTCACTGGCCACTGGCAAGTGAGAATCCCTATCTGATGGCAGGCGATGGTGGCAACCACTGATTCTGCATTATGGTTAGTTGATTATTTCATTATACACTACAATGTAATAATAGAAATAATGTGCTTCAATCAACCTGACACCATAAAACCATGGTGCCGTGATGATTGAAGCACCAACACAAGCCATTGCCCCGACAAATTGTCTGCGAAAATTTTGTCAGTGTTCCTCCCGAGATTAGACTCTGGATCCATCCCTGATCCTGACATTGTTCAGAAGAACAGCATACTTTGATTAAAAAGTTATTGGAGAGGAGAAAACATATAAAGAAATGCAGAAACTGGTAGGTTGCTCAGCTAAAAATGCTTTCAAATGGCAACCAAAACCAGAAAGACGTGTAAGAAAATGGAAAACTACCATTCAAATAGATTGAAGAATAGCCAAAATGGCAAACACTCAGCCACTGATCAACTCCAAAGAAGGTATAAAGTTACCTGTGAGTACTGTAACAATTAGAAGATGCTTATATGAAGCCAAGCTATCGGCAAGAAGCCCCCGCAAAGTCTGTGTGTTAAAGAGGTTACAATTTGCCGCAGAGCACACTGACTGGCCTAAAGAGAAATGGCGCAACATTTTGTGGACTGATAAAAGCAATATTGTTCTTTTTGGGTCTAGGGGCTGCAGACAGTTTGTAAAACAATCCCCAAACACTAAACTTAAACCATAGTGCACTGTGAAGACAGTGAAGCATGGTGGCACGAGCATCATGATATGGGGATGTTTCTCATACTATGGTGTTGGGCCTATTTATCGCATACCTGGGATCATGGATCAGTTTGAATACATCAAAATAATTGAAGAGGTCATGTTGCCTTATGCCAAAGAGGAAATGCCCTTGAAATGGGTGTTTCAACAAGACAAAAACCCCAAACACACCAAAAAGGCAAGCAGTATCATGGAGTTGCCAGCCCAATGCCCAGACCTTAATCGAATAGAAAACATGTGATGTGAAATAAAATAAAAAATCTGTTTCTGGGGTAAAACCAAAAAATGCAGAGGAATTGTGGAATGTAGTGCAATAGTCCTGGGCTGAAATATCTGTTCACAGGTGCCAGAAGTTGGTTGACTCCATGCAACACAGATGTGAAGCAGTTTTTAGAAACAGTACTTATACAACTAAATATTAGTTCAGTGATTCACAGGAAAGCTAAATCTTCAAGAATTTTTCAGTTTATACAGTATATGTTTGAGTTTGTAAAGAAAAATGCAGACACTGCTATTTTTTTGGAAAAGCCTAATATTCCTTTTTCTTCACTTTCTGTAAACTAATAAAAAATTAGAAAAAAATGTCATCATATTTTGATTTGGTCTAGACCGCGCAGTGTTCCCAGTGCATTTGCATGTATGGAAATAAAAGGATTTTGAGCTTTACTCACTTTTTTTAATACTGCTATTATTTCGTACACAAGTGTATACTGATGTTTCGGATGTGTTTTGTGATGGAATAGGTGGACTGTCCATGCCACCAGTGAGAGATGGTTGTCTCATCTGCAGATGTAGGGCACAATCCTGCCAGATGCTGCTTTAACAATGCCAAGATACAAGCTCCTCTGGTGACTGCTGATACAGGATGAACTGATGTAAGCACAGAGCTGGTAGAAGTTAGGGTCATCAGCTCGAATCCCAACCATTGCATTATCTGCCTGGAGTTTGCATGTTCTCCCTGTGCCTGTGTGGGTTTCCTCTGGGTACTCTGGTTTTCTCCCACACTCCACAGACATGCTGGTAGGTTAATGTATAAATGTGAGTTAGGAATCTTAGATTGTAAGATCCTTGAGGGCAGGAGCTGATGTAAATTGTACAATATATATGTAAAGCGCTGCATAAATTGATTGCGCTAAATAAGTACCTGTAATAATAAAAAGTACACTGTCCAGGCCGGCTAACAGCAACCTGTCAAAGTCTAGGTGAAGCTGATAGCTACTGTGTCTGGAAGGGGCTGGACAATACAACTAGTGGTACTTATGTTCAGAGCACAATGCACCCAGGGAAAAATGCCTAGAACACAGACTCCGTGCATTCAAGGCATTTGTACCAGGGGGTATACTGCCCTAAACAGTATCGCTCAGCGCACCGTCCAGCCACATATAGTGCAGTAGCTTTCAGAATCTCATAGAATTTAATAGGCTGCCAACAGCAGGTCTAGACAGTGCATCTGTGCCTTCCGCCTGCACCAATCCTCACCTATGGGATTCCCATGCACTATGGCTAAACGCCCAGTGTTTTTTGAGGCTTTCTTAGGCATTAGGCAGCATTAGGTAATATAGGAAGGTAGAATTGAAACAGAAGACTGGATGCGTGGTAAGGCAACATCATGGTCAAAGGGTAGGTAGAAGACAGAATAATTCCAAAGACTAGGCAGGTTGGGAATCCAGGTTATCCGGCAAAATCTAGGTCAGGGTAAAAAATAGACACAGAGTATCTATAATCAGGAATTATGCTGATGGTAAATCTCACAGTAAAGAGAGACAGGTTTGAAGGACATACCTACGTCTCACAGTCCAGTGCATACAATGTGCAGAGTCTCCAACAAATCAAAACATCTCAACAAAAGGGCAAACAGGCTGCACTAAGATGAGCTGTGCATAATATGGAGCATAATTAGGTTCTCAAGAAACTGCAATATAAATAGTGTACATGATAGTAAAGGTAATATAAACGTTTGTTCCTCTTCATACACAGGGGGACATTAGTGCCTCAGTTAAATGCAAATCAGGCTACCCCTTCTTTAGTCTCTCCATGTTTAGTCAATGACCTCACCCAGCATCCCCAGCTGATTTGTTCACAAACAGCAGCCGGTTTGGGATATGTGATTTGTGACAGAAGTAGCAGCAGGGTGGCATCGGCATGCAGTGGGTTGTTGTGGTGGCGGGGCAGCATCGCCAGGCAGCGAGTCCTCATGATTGATGCTGGTTTTATTTTTTTTAAGAATAATGAAGTTTTCTACGGTGTGGATGTCTTCATTTGTTTTTCAAAGTTTTTGGGGAATGAGTGAAAAGGGGTATTAAAGTATTCTGCACTCATTCCCTTGGAGAAGTGGATATCTTCCATATTCTGTCTCTCCCTACAAACCCCCACATCCCCCTTAGGTAACAGGATGTGTGAATTTGGCCCTTGTTCTTAACCACCCCCCCTTCCTTACAAGGTACTGTCCCAATGCTAAACAGCCTGTAGCCTGGTGGTTTAGGAAGGGTAGTCTACACACTCACTGCTCTCCCCTTTCTGGCCACCCAGGCTACATGTCTGGATAAGGGGCTGGTTGAAATTTCAAGGGGAAAACTATGCTGTTTGTTATACTGTATAAAAATTGGGGGGAAAATGCGGGATGTGCCACCCCAGGATGATGGATCCCCAAACCAGCAGATGATCCTGGATGATTGTATTGACCAAATCTAATCCTAATGCTGAAAGGCGTGTGGCCTTTGGGATGGTGCATGTGTGTGGGGTGGAGGGTTACTGTTCCATAACTTCATATAAGGCTTTAAAGCATATCCAAGCATGTGATTTAGAGGATTTGTGTATTTTTAATGTTGCTATTTAAGCTGCATGAAAATGGATGAATGGTATTTTTTATAACCATGAATTTTATATCAAAATTGTGCAATTTATCCTAAACAATACAATCATCTTCCATAGACTTCAATATGGTTTGCCACTACAGCTCCGAAAAGCAGTAAAAACCCAATAAGAATTCTAATCCTTCTTTGCCTTATCCAAAACTAGAAAAAAAGTGTTCGGTCCTGCATACGCTAAGTAGTTGCAAAATCTCTTACTGCAAAATACCTCATTCTATTTAATAAAGGAAATTTGTAATGAAACAGATAGGAACTTTGATATCCCTGACCTTCTTCTAAAAACACTGCTTTCTCTGGCTTCATTACTTTTTTGGTTACTGACCTGAAACAAGCATACAGACATAATAGTACCAAATCCTTTGCATCAGCATAAGGTACAGCAGCAGTTAAACTTTTCTGGAAGTCAATAAGGGCAGCTTCCATATTCACTTTGTACAGGTTTCCTCTAAGATTACATGTATCTACCATAGATCAGATGTCCTCCACCAGTGCTACAGTATTTAAAGTGGTGTTGCCACCAAAAAAAAAAAAAAATTGCTGAAAATTCATAAAAAAATAAAAAATAAAAAATTATTGGAAAAATAATTTTTTTTTACTCACCTCTAAATGCCTGTTGCTAGGGGGTCCCTCGTAGTCTGCCTTCTTCCTTGCCCGGCCTGGTGACACCATTTCCCCTCGCGCCGCACAGTCATCTGGGGCCTGTCACGTGTCCCAGATGACTGTGCGGCGTATCACCGTGCCCGGCGCCGCTCGCGCATGCGCAGTGGGTGCCCAACTGTGAAGCCACAGCTGGGTGCCCACAGTAAGAATGCCAGCACTGCGAGCAGAGTGGGGAACGAGGGGGGGCGCTTCGTTCCCCCACATCGCTGGACCCTGGGACAAGCAAGTGTCCGATTATTAAAAGTCAGGAGCTGCAGTATTTGTAGCTGCTGACTTTAAAAAAAAATTTTTTAGGGGGACCCCACTTTAAGAAGTGAAAACTGCAATGTCTGTCATGTGATGCTATGAAAGTATTACAAAAAGACAAAACTATGGAATGTCAAAAACTAGTATAGCACCCTCCTAGTTAGGCTGCTAGGTAAATTTAGTTTTTGGCTCCTTCTGTAGTCAAGGGAGCAGTGATTGTTTGCTCTGGTCTGTTCAGGGTTTCACAGGTTGGGAGAAGCTTCCAAAGCTTAGGGCAGGAAGATTCTAATAGCCAGCCTGAATATTGATCAGAGCCTAGTCAATCCCTGGGGAGGTGTGCCCAGATGGTGGCTGGGAAGCTGATGAATAGTCTGGAAAAATGTGAATAAAACCTTGTGAGCTGCCCTAAAATTAAATCAACGTAGCTGCCTGCATTTCCCACACTTCCTTATATCATGTGAAAAAAAACAGTAAAATTAAATTAAAATAAGTACAGCGCTTAATGTATATATACAATCATCCTATATGTGATAATGCGCATATAATGCCAATACCAACAATGGCTTATATTAAATCAAACTGGTAATTTGGCACAATTGTCCGTAAATGATCGTTGTGAAAATGTGTTATAAACCAACGTGCCAATCCACTTATAATACAAATAAAAATTACAAATAAATTGATCAATTGATCTCTTCATAAACAATTGTCCATATAGTGTCCTTGTGCAATTGTGTTATAAACCAATGTGCCAGTCCACTTCTAATAAAAATAAAATGACAAAATTAATTGATCGATTGATCTCTTCACAAACTTCCATGACAGTGCTTTTTCTTATGTTACTGTGCTCCCTCCACCGGGTGGGCCTGTACCTTAATTCCTATATAATTGTTCCTTGTAAAAGGTAATTCCTCTGAAGTTCCCCTCTTGATGATTTTTTTCTTTCCTTAGCGATATTGCTTCCAAATCCAAATCAGAGCAATGCCATGTAAAACAATCATACCTTGCAACAGTGTTTTATCCTTTTTAAAATGTATTAAACCTTACAGCACAACATAAATGCACTCACATTTAAAACATCTTTATGTTTGGCCATTTTCTTGTAGTCCGCCATATAAACCTATGGATGTTATCGCCGCCATATTCCTATAGCCTTCATCAATACAACCCTTGGCCATTTTCTTGTAGTCTGCCATATACTCACAAGGAGGTTTCCCTCACCATATTTCTATAGCCCATCTCAATATTTATTTTTACGGCCATTTGTATATAATTCTCTCTGCAAAATGCTTGATTATCACTAAAATATATACTAATAATCTTGTGCTAAACATCTATTATAATAAATAAATAAATAAAACCCCCTACATATTAAAATCCCTTATTAATCATGGTCTGAATCGTATCGCTATTGTATCAATAAAAACAAATTCAAATTTATATTTATAGCAGTATATAATCGCGAATCCTGACCTGGGTATCATATAACTAAAATCCTCTACCATAATTGGTCTTTGCATAGAAAGTGCCTTAATATAGTTATAAAAAATAGTTATAAAAATCATATTATTTTAAAATTTTCATTTAGAAGGTATCTGAATATTATTGAAAAATTATATTAAACACTGTGTGAGTCACTAAGTGAAATAAAAGTTGGCCACAAAACAATTTAAATTAAACGACTTTTTAAGGCCCCTGGGTGCTAATGATCCTAATTCGTACACCCACCAGGATTCCCTTTGGCTTAATGTTCTGATCTTATTGCTACCTCTCCAGTGCCTCTTATATTTTTTTAAACCCCAAAATTTCATACCTTCATTTTGGGAAATATGTTTTTGGTGGAAAATGAGCCAAGAGGTCCAGCATTTAAATTCTTCATTGTCATTGGGTCACTAAAGCATCATAGAAGCTGTTGTTCCCATTCTCGATATATAGAATAATGAAATTCATGAGAAAAATAAGTACATAGAATAAACAGAAAACATTGCTTTCGATTCTGCTTGCAGAAATAACTTACAACTACAGTTTGTGGGGTTTAGAGCTGGAGATCAATCTTAACACACCAAATATACATTGCTTTATTCTAGTTAAATGGAAGCATATCAATAGTGATGACAACACCACCACTAAGACTCAGTCCCTTAGTAAAGTTGTTGTAAAGTATTAAATAGAATACCGGCAAGATCCTATCAGCAGACTGTCCTACTTCATTCTTCTCTGTGACATGCCTTAAAAAGAAAGGAGGGGCCATTTGCAGCCTCAAGCAATTAATCGCTCACAGACAAGCATAAAGCCTCCTTTTCATGGCAGTCCTTTGGCTTGTCATGTTGCTAAGCAAGGTATTAATGCTCCTGATTGCATGTAGGGCTTTAGAGTGGCACAGTGCTGGAGTGTGACGGAATCTACTCATTCACAGCAGACATCTTGTTTTGGCAATTTTTTTCCCTGTCTGATTGGCATAGAAGCAAGCTTATATTCTTGCTTGATTCTACTGTCCCTCTCCTTTTCTGGTGTGTCTCAAAGTTGCATTTTTCTGATTCTTAACTGAAGCAAGCAAAGTGAAATGGCTTCTGAAAATGAAATAACAGTTAGAGTATATGTAAATCTTAAAATATTCTCTTTGTTTATTGCTAAGGCACACAATAGGAAATTGTTCCCCTTTATATCCATCAAAGAAAATGCTAAAATAGCTTTTTCTAGTAGTCACAAAACTGTCATGCAGCTCCTGTACTTGCTGGGTGGGTCCCGGGGACTAGGGATTTTGGATATGGACAGAGCCCATGTTTCATCTGTATTTTGCATGTTCTGAGTTCTGCAAATGCCCAAACTTAATTAGGCGTTTGGCCGAGCTGAACCTCTAGCTGCATGCAGTGGGAAGTGCAACATTTAGTAGTGGTATTACTACCACTATTAAATGCAACGGCTTCCTACTCAGGCTGGTTGTTCAAGAGTCTGAAGTCGCCAGTTTCCCAACAACCAGTGACACATCACCACTCGCCCTTTCAGCTGTCAACCAGGTATTCAAAATAAAACAAAGAATCAGAGATGGTGACTGACACTTAAATTGATACTAGACTTCCCAAAAAAATATGGAAGCCAACTTTAAAAATGAGGGTTCCCAGATACCAGTCCCTACCCTATGTGGATGATTAAGAGGTACATAGTACCCCTACTCATTCACAAAAAAACACACAGACACACTTTGACAAGTTCTTGTGTCACATCAATCACAAGGAACAATGTGGCTGGGGATCTTTCTCTGTAGCAGCAGCTCGTTTTATTTGTCCACAGCCATTAGCATTACAGCTGAGGTCTTTTCCCTGTGGCTCTCCATCGTTGTTGTTTCCCACCTTCGTTTTGCTTGATGACGCAGTTAATTTCTTTTCCCACATGCGTGAGTCCAATCTTAATGTTGTGTGAGGCCCCACACACACACACCTGCCACTTTTCCTGCACTTACTGGTTTGAAGTGACTGACACATTTTCCTAAATATGGGTGTAATATGTAACATGGTGTAAAAGATGGAGTTTTCCACTGTTACTTTACCTACCACTGTCTCTAAACTTGGGCTTCATTAGTCTGAACATACTAAAAAAGTTTTTTCTCTTACTCCTATTTTTAGGTCTGGGCACTGCCCTGGGGAACATACAGTATACAGTATACTAAAGTATACTAAAGAAAAACATTTTTTTTTAATTCAAGTTAAGGGGTCACAGTCATTCTAGTAATTCATTAAAGGCAAAATTTAAAATTAAAAATTAAATTAAATTAAAAAATGCTTCTAGTCAATTCCCAAGCTTCCCAATCCCCAATCCAGAATGAGGCCTTTATCTCATTCTGGATTTAAAGGTACTGAACACTCTCATGGGACCTCAAAAATTTGGAATGGAATCTATTTGTTCAGTTATTGCCTCCCTTCATTGCAGAGACTTCTTAGCGTCTTTCTTCATAAAGGATGCACATTTACACTACTATCTTTCTAGGACATTTGCTTTGCTTGGATTAGGTGAACACCACTATCAATTTGTAGTCCTTCCCTTCAGCCATGGACATTTTCACAAATATCTTATATCTATCTATATTCAGTGTACGGGTGTGCTGGGGAGATGGGAATGGGCGTGGCTGCTGGGCGGTGAGAATGAGAACAAGGCTCGTTCTCGTTCTTTGACACAGTGAAAAAGCGGCACTGTGCATGCGCGATACCGCTAAGCATCAAGGGAATTGTAGTTCGTTTGAAGACATGACGTTGCTGCACGGAGCGCACTCTAAAAACTGTAAGCTGAGGAGATCATAGCTACACTAAAGGAGGAAGTTCAGAAAAAGCATATGCATATAACAGGAAATTTGAAAATTTCTGCAGAAATAACAGCTATATTACTGATCTATGCTGCATATAGATCAGATATTGATAATATTGATAAAAAAAATTCAGCTTTACAACCCCTTTAATCCTTGTAACAGTGGTCAAGGAGGGTTGCCAATCAATAGGGATCTTCAGTACCTCCAAAGCTGCCAGAATCCTTCTCCTCCCTCTCCTGTTGTGTGTTCTGTGGCGTAGAAAGAATAATGTCTGCATAAAGTGGGTCTTGAGAGGAAAGGATGTCCTCCTCTTCCCCTGCTGCTCTGCTTCGAGTGTCCTGTCCATAATGCCTTGAAGAGCTCAGGTGTGTGTGCTGCCGGGGGCGGGGTTGTTTGTTTGAAGACATGACGTTGCTGCACGGAGCGCGCACTAAAAACCGTAAGCTGAGGAGATCATAGATACACTAAAGGTGGAAGTTCAGAAAAAGCATATTCATATAACAGGAAATGTGAACATTTCTGCAGAAATAACAGCTATATTACTGATCTATGCTGCATATAGATCAGATATTGCTTTAAAAAAATTAGCTTTACAATCCCTTTAACCCTTGTAACAGTGGTCAAGGAGGGTTGCCAAGCAATAGGGATCCTCCTCCTTGATGTCATGTATTCTCAGGTCCTTTTGCAGGCTTTGAAGAATGAGGGACCCTATGCATCGCAAGTTTGTGGAGGCATAAGAAGCAGACTCCCCTGGGTCACTGAGGATTACAGTATCTGGAGCTGCGTCCTCCCAGCCACGTACTACTACCAAGGGTTCTGGGGATGGAAAACCATCTGTTGAGCGTTTACCCATGTCTTGCTCTGCTTCAGTGCCTCCAAAGCTGCCAGAATCCTTCTCCTCCCTCTCCTGTTGTGGGTTCTGTGGCATAGGAAGAATAGCGTCTGCATAAAGTGGGCCTTGAGAGGAAAGGAAGTCCTCCTCTTCCCCTGCTGCTCTGCCTCGAGTGCCCTGTCCATAATGCTCCAATAGGAACACAACAGGGATTGTGTCACTGATGCATGCATTGTCACGGCTCACCATCCTTTTGGCCTCTTCAAATGGTGACAGTACAGTGCATGCATCCTTTATCAGCAGTCATTGGCTTTGGGAAAAAAAGCCGGCCAGCCTGAGCCTATCATTGTGCCATACTCACATAGGTACTCATTGACAGCACTCTGCTGCATGTGCAGCCACTGCAGCATTGCCAAAAACGAGTTCCACCTGGTGGGCATGTCACAATTCAGGCGGTTTATGGGCAGGTGGCTGTGCATGACTACCTGAAATGGCTACAGACTCTTCTGGCCTGCTTCAACAGATCTTTCAACCCTGGGTACCTATTTAAAAATTCTGCACCACCAAATTGAGGACATGTGCCAGGCATGGCATATGTGTCAACTTTCCCTGTCTAAGGGCGGACAGGAAGTTTTGTGCCATTATCTCACACCACCATTCCTTGCTCCAGATGGCATGGCGTGAACCACCTCTGGGCCTTCCCATGCAGAGCTGCAAGAATCTCTGCTCTGGGGTGGTTCCTCTCCCCTAGACACACCAGCTGAAGCATTGCATGGCACCTTTTAGCTTGACTCATTGAACAGCCTCTTGAACGCTTAGGGGGTACTTGTGGTTCATAGGACAATTCAGCAGAGGAGGGGATGGAGGAGGAGAAGGGGGTAGAGCTGACAAATTTCTCGTCATCAGCCCTAGCTGCATGGAGACTTGGCAGCACAATAAGCTGCAGTGCTGGGCCCCATTCTGCATCCTTCCGTGTTGCAAGCAGAGTTACCCAGTGTGTTGTGAACAAAATATATCGTCCCTGACCATGCATGCATGCTTGCTGACCATTAGCAGTAACGTGGAACTTGCAACTGACAGCCTTGCCCAACGATGTCACATTGCCTTCCACATGAAGGTAGAGAGCTAGAAAAGCCTTACATGAAAAGAAAGAGTAAATGGGAACCTTCCATTGTGGTACAGCACATTCTACTAATTAATGGAAGGGGCAGAATCCACCAGATGGAAAGGCAGCAGCTTTGACAAGCTTGAATTTAGATGCTGGGCATGTGGGTGGCAGTGACTGTATTTTTTTCACTGCAGCAGATGGGGCAGAGAAATTTGCCTGCTATAGTCTACAGCTGCTAGTGTGCTACTGGCAGATGTGCTGCAAGGGCCCGGGACACCCTGTGCTATACCATCATCCCTGTCAGTGGAGGCTGCTAAGAGGTCATGAGATATAGCCAAGGTAGACCGGAAAGGTGAAGAGTGAGGAGGAGCAGAATTGCATCCCTTTTGTGTGGCTTTCCGGTGCTCTAGCCAACAGGCTGAGTAGTGGGATGGGGATGTCAAATGTCTTGTCAAGCATGTGATACCCAAATGGCTAGTGTTTTTGCCATTCTTGATGTGCTTGAGGCAAAGTTTGCAAATTGCAACAGTGGAATTGGCTGCACATGTGTTAAAAAAAGGCCCAAACAGCTGAGCTGTGGGAAGTGGGCTGGGAGATAACAGCTCCACAATCTGGTGGAACAGGGTGGCTGCACTCTACACTTCCATGATGGCTGCTGCTTTGGGGATGTGCCTCAAACCTCAGTTTCCTGCCCTGCTCTATCCAGCACCCAAGTTGTGTCAGTGACCTCATCATCATCAACCCCTCCATCCTCATTATCACTGGAGACAACTTGGCAATACGCTGCGGCTGGGGGAACATGACTGCCAATTTGTTGTTTACCAGTGTTCTGCCCTCTCTGTAGGCTCATGTTCCTACCTTCCTCAACCTCAGAACCAAGGTCTGAATAAAGTAATGGCTGTGCATCATCAAGGAGCTAGTGGCTGACCCTGTGTTCAAATAACTCAGCTGACTCAACCATGCTTGATGCTGGAGCTATGGCAGGAGTACTTGTGAACAAGGAGGCAGAATAAGCCACTCTGGCAGCTGCAGTGGACTGCACACTAGTCTCTGATTGGGTGACAGAGGATGAGGAGGATGAGGGTGGTTTAGTAAACCAGTCCACCACCTCCTCTGCATGCTGTGGCTGGATGGCATGGGCAACTTCATTAAACAGAGGAAATTATGCCCTGCCTAAGGACAGACCAAGTCCACCTTTGCCTGTGGACACACACGCTGCTTGCCCCCTCACAGTGCCATGGGAACATCTGCCTCTCCTTGCTGGCCTTCAAGACATGATGGAGGGGGGCACTTATTAACAAAATGTAACAAAGATGTGTAAATGTGTATGTGGATGCCCTTTAATCAACAGAAAGTGGTGTTTGGTGCACTTTAACTTGGATATTCACTACACAGACACACACCACTGACACACTACAATATACTGCAGTAAAAATGCACTGACGCACTGCAATATACTGTGGGAAATGTGCACTAACGCACTGAAATATACTGCGTAAAACGTGCAGTAACACACAAAAAATATACTGTGTGAAACATACAGTAACACACTGATATATACTGCCTTAAACTTGCAGTAACGCACTCAAATATACTGCATTAAACGTACAGTAGCGCACTGATATATACTGCGTTAAACATACAGTAACACACTGATATATACTGTGTTAAACGTGCAGTAACGCACTAATATGTGCTGCGTTAAGCGATCAGTAACACACTGATATATCCTGCATTAAATGTACAGTAACGCACTGATATAATAAAATAAAGAATGTGATGCGCTAATTTCAAACCATGAAATGATCGTAGTAAGCCACAAATATGCAATAATACAATACTACAAAGTGCAACTGTGCATAAATTAGTCAAATGATGCTTCTGTGCATATATAAAAGTGATAGCTAGTGCATAAACCATAAGGTGACTCTATGTGCAAACAAACGCAAATTTGTCATATAGACCAAAATACATATATGAAGTGTGTACACTTATTGCAAAATGTATATAGTGAAGCAAAGACAAGTTAGGGGTATACGTTGAAGTGATAGCTAGTGCAAGGACCATAAAGTGACTAAATGTGCAAAAAACGCAAATTTGTCATACAAAACTTAAAAAACGAAAACATATAAAGAGTGGATATACTTAAAAAGTGTATAAAATGAAGCAAAACCAGGTACTAAAATAACAGAAAAATATAAAATGTTCAATTCAAGTGACCAGCGTGATTGAAGATAAAATGTCCCATACACAGTCAGATCATGCAATTCGGTAAATGCACTAGGTAAAACGTGCAGCGTGCTGGGCAATCAATCCATCCGTGATGATCCGTGCAATAGAGTGCAAATATTATGCAATTACCTCACTGCTGTGAGTAAACAGCAATATAAATGATGAACACCAGGATGATTGCAGAAAACGGCTGGGTAACACAATCTTTAGGAGACTTCTCTAACTTCCTCGTGAATGGCAGGTAAACTCAAAGGAATAGATTAAAAGAGACCGCCATAGTGTAGTATTTAAAACATCTAATTTTTATTAAACAAGTTTTAAAACTACTCACAAACGAAGCTGATATAAACACATCAGACAGACAGCATTAGAGTAAAACCGGATATGGACGTCACTTCCGGGTTCCTACGCGTTACGTCTTGGAGACTTCAACTGGGATGATCATCCCAGTTGAAGTCTCCAAGACGTAACGCGTAGGAACCCGGAAGTGACGTCCATATCCGGTTTTACTCTAATGCTGTCTGTCTGATGTGTTTATATCAGCTTCGTTTGTGAGTAGTTTTAAAACTTGTTTAATAAAAATTAGATGTTTTAAATACTACACTATGGCGGTCTCTTTTAATCTATTCCTTTGAGTTTACCTGCCATTCACGAGGAAGTTAGAGAAGTCTCCTAAAGATTGTGTTACCCAGCCGTTTTCTGCAATCATCCTGGTGTTCATCATTTATATTGCTGTTTACTCACAGCAGTGAGGTAATTGCATAATATTTGCACTCTATTGCACGGATCATCACGGATGGATTGATTGCCCAGCACGCTGCACGTTTTACCTAGTGCATTTACCGAATTGCATGATCTGACTGTGTATGGGACATTTTATCTTCAATCACGCTGGTCACTTGAATTGAACATTTTATATTTTTCTGTTATTTTAGTACCTGGTTTTGCTTCATTTTATACACTTTTTAAGTATATCCACTCTTTATATGTTTTCGTTTTTTAGGTTTTGTATGACAAATTTGCGTTTTTTGCACATTTAGTCACTTTATGGTCCTTGCACTAGCTATCACTTCAACGTATACCCCTAACTTGTCTTTGCTTCACTATATACATTTTGCAATAAGTGTACACACTTCATATATGTATTTTGGTCTATATGACAAATTTGCGTTTGTTTGCACATAGAGTCACCTTATGGTTTATGCACTAGCTATCACTTTTATATATGCACAGAAGCATCATTTGACTAATTTATGCACAGTTGCACTTTGTAGTATTGTATAATTGCATATTTGTGGCTTACTACGATCATTTCATGGTTTGAAATTAGCGCATCACATTCTTTATTTTATTTTCCAGTAGTGAGAGAAAACTCATTTAGTGATTGCTGCTTTTTTCCACTAGTTACTTCCCATTTTTCCATAGAGCGCAGAAGCTTTTAGATATACACACTAAACGCACTGATATATTCTGCAGGAAACCTGCCCTGACAATTTAAACTGACACTAAAGTAAAAATGAATGGTCACACTACACCCACAAAAACTGACTCTAAAGTAAAAATGAATGGTCACCCTACACTCATGAAACCGGACACTAAAGTAAAAATGAATGGTCACACTACACTCACACTGAACTATCACTAGAGTAGATACACACTAAGCTGATATTCTACACTGACAATAGAATCAAAGTAGCACATTATAGCACACTAACCCGCTAGTAGCACTGAACAGAGCCCTGTTCTATCTCTCTCCATGCCAATATCACACTACAAATGGCCGCTATGGGAAGAATATTTTTATAGTGTGGGGAGGTACTAAGAGCAATGATCCATGATTGGATTGAGTCATCATTACTTTCTCCAATCATGTGCTCTGGGTCTCCAATCATGTGCTCAGGGTGCTCTGCGCCTTGATTGGGCAAAGCTTTCATTGCTTCACCCAATCAGTGCTTCCAATGCACTGTGCAGCAGCGCAGTGCATTGTGGTCATTCGGTGGACAGAACAAACAGTTGAATGCCCAGATAATTCAGGTGTAGGTCGAACGGGCGTGCAGCCAATGTTCAGCCCGAAGTCATGCTTGGGCTGAACCGTTCGACCAACTCTACATGGGACAGTTCCAACTTTTCAACCTTACAGCGGGGTTCCACCCTAAAGTGGAACTTCTGCTCAATGGAACCCTCCCCCCCTCCGGTGCCACAGTTGGCACCTTTCAGGGGGGTGCAGATACCTGTCTAAGACAGGTATTTGCACCCACTTCCGGGCATAGACTCCCACGGGAGTCTATGCTGTTTCCTGTCCCGACGCACTGTCTGCTGGGACACACACAGGTCCCAGAGACAGCGCGGACCATTCCCATTGCTCTGCGCGACTCGCACATGCGCAGTAGGGAACCGGGAAGTGAAGCCGCAACGCTTCACTTCCTGATTCCCTCACCGAGAATGGCGGCGGCAGTAGCTGAGAGCCGGGTGATCTATCGGTCTCGGCTGCCAATATCGCTGGACCCTGGGACAGGTGAGTGTCCATTTATTAAAAGTCAGCAACTGTAGTATTTATAGCTGCTGGCTTTTAATAATTTTTTTTCCAGTGGAATCCCTCTTTAAACAAGATGGTCAGACTGCATGGTCAAACCATGATGTTTCTTTCATGATGACTTTGCCCCTGCTTTGCTGGATGGCAAGCTTTTTTTATGCCCTTACACTGAAAAAATGTCTTGTCAGATGCCAGCCTTTTGGGTTGGGGTAGCATTCTGACCCATCTGTTTGTTTAGGATTGTTGGTATCCAAAGGAATCCAAACTGTCCATCAACATCCTGCAATTGTTAGTGATTTGTCTCTCTTTATTTCATTGGACTCCCTTTGTAACAGGTCATCCAGTTTAGATTCAGTCAGACAATGCCACAGTGTTGGCTTACATAAACCATATGGGTGGCACCAGGAGTGTGTTGCAATGATGGAAGTGAAATCTGGCCTATCCTGGGCAGAACTACATGTCTCAGTGATCACCATGGTGCACATTCCAGTGGTTGAAAATTGCCACGCAAATTTCCTCAGCAGACAATCTGGATCTGAGAGAATGGGCTTTATCAGGAAGTGTTTCAGGAGATCTGTCTGTGTTGGAGGACACGTGGATCTGCTAGCATCTTGGTTCATCAAAAATCTGGACAGATTTTTCTCCAAGGCAAAGGATCCAATAGTGGATACAGTGGATGCGTTGGTAGCACCATGAGATCAGTATGCCCTTAGCTATGCCTTTGCTTGATTGATGCTGCTTCCTTGTCTGCTTTTCAAGAGTTCCAGATTGGCCTTGCAGAATGTGGTACACTGACCTGTTAGTTGATGGTCACAGGAACCAATTGTCCACCCTGCTTCTTGGTCTCTGACTTGGCCGTTTTGCAGTTGAAACCCAGGTTTTAAAAAACAAATGCATTGTGGATTCCTAAATCTTCTTTCCACAAGATTTATCATCAAATGTGGAAGGTTTATTTCGAGTGGTGGGAAACTATAGGGGGTTTCCCCATGTGCCTTTCCTGTGGGCCATATTCTTTCATTTCTTTACTTGGGGAAAGAGCAACATTTAGCCGTTAGTACCAACACAGTATCTGCCTTGTCTGTTCTCTTTCAGTGTCCTCTTGCTACCAATTCTTTAATTTGTACCTTCATTAAAGGGAATGTTCAAGGTGTTCAGGTTTCATTCCAGACATATCTAAACCTAGTTTTGTCAATGTTACTAAATTATTCTCTCTTTGAACCTCTTCTGGACATTCCTTTAACTTTGTTATCCTGTATGGTTGCTTTTTTTGTGGCTATTACTTCAGCTAGGCGAGTTTCCAAATGATCTGCATTATCCTGTAAGGAGCTGTTTTTTGATTTTACACAAAGACAACGTTGTTTTGAGACCAAGGGCTTCCCTTTTGCCCAAGATGCCACCTGCCTTTCATCTTAATGAAAAAATAGCTTGCCTTCTTTTTGTCCAACTCTGGTTCATCCTAAAGAGATTTATCTTCCTTATTTGGATATTGTGAGGGCTGTAATGCTATATACACGTGGTCGGACTTTCCAGCAGAAAAAGTCAAACGGAATAATTTCATCGGATATTCCAATTGTGTGTGGGCTTTATCTGAGTTTTTGTCCAAAAATTCTGATGGACCTAGAAGCAAAACATGTTCTAAATCAATCGTAAATCATCGCGTTCTAAACAAACGGACTTTGGTGTGATGGTGTGTAGTCAAGTCCGTTTCAGCGAAACTTTGTCGGAACTCCGTTGGAAAGACTGTCAGAGTTTATTTTGATGGAAAAACGGGTCATGTGTACGCGGCATTAGGCTTTACCTTTAAGCCACTGCTTCTTTTAGACAAATGAATCCATGTTAATTATTCCAGATGGTCCTAAAAACGGTTCTTCGCCTTCCAGTTCCACTATTCCAAAGTGGATTTGCATACTGTTCTGCAGGCAGGCATGTACTGGCCACCGGGACTACAGGGAGTTTCCCGGTGGGCCGATGGCTCAGTGGGCCACTCTGATGCAAGGGGACTGCTGATGGGACACTCTGATGTAAGGGGGCTGCTGATGGGACACTCTGATGTAAGGGGGCTGCTCATGGGACACTCTGATGCAAGGGGGCTGCCCATGGGAAACTCTGATGCAAGGGGGCTGCTCATGGGACACTCTGATGCAAGGGGGCTGCTCATGGGACACTCTGATGTAAGGGGGCTGCTGATGGGACACTCTGATGTAAGGGGGCTGCTGATGGGACACTCTGATGTAAGGGGGCTGCTCATGGGACACTCTGATGCAAGGGGGCTGCCCATGGGAAACTCTGATGCAAGGGGGCTGCTCATGGGACACTCTGATGCAAGGGGGCTGCTCATGGGACACTCTGATGTAAGGGGGCTGCTGGTGGGACACTCTGATGTAAGGGGGCTGCTGATGGGACACTCTGATGTAAGGGGGGGCTGATGGGACACTCTGATGCAAGGGGGCTGCTGATGGGACACTCTGATGCAAAGGGGCTGCTGATGTGACACTCTGATGTAAGGGGGTGCAGATGGGACACTCTGATGTAAGGGGGTGCAGATGGGACACTCTGATGTAAGGGGGGTGCTGATGGGACACTCAAAATGTAAGTGGGCCGGTCTGGATGAAGTCCAGGGCCAAATTTCTGTCCCAGTCCAGGCCTGTCTGCAGGCTTATGATTTATGACAATAAGTGCCCCCTTTTTCATTCAAGCCCACTCCACTATGGCAGTGAGTACTTCTTGGGCTTGTGTGTCATTCAAGCCCACTCCACTATGGCAGTGAGTACTTCTTGGGCTTGTGTGTCACAGGTTTGCAAGGCTCCATCCTGGTCTTATTTTTTATTTTTTAAGACTGATGTTTTTGACTTTGATATTTTGGCCATAAAGTTCTGCAACTGGCTGTTTAATGCTCTTGTTTATTATTTGATTTGGTTTTCCAGTTGGGCTTTTTCAGCTGTGCTTTTAGGTCTGTCTGCCCATCTTTTTGAACATCCCTGTGTTGCTTACTTCTATCTGAGCTTTATTACTCTATGGTAGAGAAAATAGGATTTATGTACACACCATAAAATCCTTTTGGTGCGTGGGGTGTGACGAGGTGCAAGGGATTATACGCTTAAAGAGGCAGGCCTATAGTTTGCATTGCCTAGTGTCTATTTCACCTGAATAACCCTACATTGCTTATTATCATCAGATCTGTGTCCTGGAGTACAGTAAGTACAATAATCATATTTTTTTCCTTAATGAAGGAATCTCTCTATTAGACAGCTGGAACCACAACACATTGCCCCACTGGAACACTTCTCCTTGATGGCAAATCTCCCAAGCATGGACATAGCAGAATAAATTTAGAGGTGGTTCTAAGACTTCCCTACTCCATCCAAAGATAAATAAAAGGTTTTGTTTGTGGGGGAGTACTGCACAGTCCCATGTATTGATTTAGTACAGATATTCTGGGGCAGTGTTTCACAAAATTGTTGAATCCCTTGTTAAAATTCAGTACCCACCAAGTAGTCCTTAATTGGAGCGAACTTACCTCAAGTACACATGAACAATTGAGCATGAATGTCAGCTCTTCCCAATAATGTATACTTATTCTCTAGAAAAAAAACTAAATCTGTTTTTCTGTAGATACAATTACTTCTTAAAACCCTGAATATGTTTGATGAGTTTAGATTATATAAGTATACTGTGAACTTCTCAAAACTACATAGTGTGTTACAGTGCATAGTACCAATTGTCAAACACAGTCTCCAAGCAAAGCTGGTGGTGCATTCATAGCAATTTCTCTGAGCCCTGTACACACATCATTTTTATATTATACAAGTCATCCTTCCTGTTGTCACGCAATATCAAAGCGGTCAAAGGCCACTGCATTACAAGTTGTATGACTTGTGAGTAGGCTTATATTGACAGAGGTGATTTTGGGGATATCCGCTCATGATTTATTATGCTACAACAGTGGAGTAGCAGTAGCTAAAATTGTACTTGGTAGGGGGTGCTATCTGTGAGCAGTAGATTTTATTTATGAAGTACATGTTGTTTACATTGCACAAGAAATTTTTATTGTGAATCTGGCCCACAGATTTCTTGCACAAATTTGAAAATACTAATTTAGTTTTGACATTGTACGATCTTACTTTTGAAGTGACGCTAAATGATATCCTTATTCCCCATACACATGGCCCTTTAATTTATTTTTTATTGTTTCTTATGCCACGTACACACGACCAGACTTTTTGACAGCAAAGGTCCGACGGAACGAGTGTGGGCTCCATCGGACCTTTGCTTGCCAAAAATCTGGCGGACTTTAGAAATAGAACATGTTTTAAATTTTTCCACCGGAACTTCGGCGGACCCAGTTCTTACCAAGAAATCCGCTCGTGTGTATGCTAGTCTGATGGACAAAAACCGATGCGAGGGCAGCTATTGGCTACTGGCTATGAACTTCCTTATTCTAGTCCGGTCGTACGTCATCACGTTCAAATCCGTCAGACTTTGGTGTGATTGTGTGTGGCCAAGTCTATTCATTCGGAAATTCCGTCAGAACTCCGCCGAAAGTCCGTCGGACCTAGTCCCTCGAAAAGTTCGGTTGTGTGTACACGGCATAACTGTGTTTTTTCTGCTTCTATCCTCCATGAACTCCTAAACTTCTTTTTTTCCTGTTCACTTCTGTTTGTAACGAGTAGTGTATGCGTAAGGAAAACCGGATTGCCAGCACCAGAAAAACAGTGTGGACCTATGCTCCTGTTCATGTGTTGTTCCAGGGCTGAGACTACCAGCTTTGCCTACTTAAAGAGTGGACATCACCAGCCAGCTAATTTGGCACTCCTGCCACTCTATGCTTTCACTCTCCCTGTCTCTATCTTCAGGAATGTTGGGAAGGAGGTGCAAGAGAGGCCTCCACCACTTTACAGTCTTCACCAGGTACCTGAAAGTATGTTACAATGAGATTAAAGCCGGCGACTCAGGCCGCGTACACACGCGGGGACTGTTTGCCCAACTTTGTCCGCTGAACAGTGTTTCGGCGGACAGTCCGCTCGTGTGTGGGCTTTCAGCGGACAGTTTCAGCGAACAGTCCGCTGAACAAGGTTTTTCGGAAATTCCGAAAAACTGTCCGCTGAAACTTTGTTTCAGCGAACAGTCCCCTCGTGTGTAGGCTTGTTCGTCAAACTAAGTTCCGCGCATGCTCAGAAAGGATTTACACGCCGAAAGTTATAATGCAGTGTATAGGACGTCGTATTTTTCGTCCCGTCGTACGTGCCGTTCACGTCATCGCGCACGGTTTCAGCAAACTGTTCGTTCGTCGTGTGTGGCCATGTCTGTCCATGCTAATTTTGAGCGGACTGTTTGCCGAAACTGTTTGACGGACAAAGTTGGGCGAACAGTCCCCGCGTGTGTACGCGGCCTCAGAGTTCTCATGCAAAGAAAATTCTTTATTGGCTACGTTTATAAAAGCATCTTTTGTATCATGCTTTTATACATGTAGCCAATGAGAATTTTCTTGGCAATACTATTTCGAGTCACCGGCTACATCAATATTTACTACCTTGGGAGTTGAACACTCCAGCCAGAGCACCGACTCCAGCTCCTGGATATAAAATATAGAGATTGAGTTGGGTAAAACTTTTATATTTACCTGATAGTATGTTAGTTATGGTCATGTGCAGTGCTCTGTATGCACTACGCATCCCATGGTCCATCTCAGAATTGAGTATATCACCCTCTAGTGTGCAAGTAGTGTAGATAATTATTTTTTTTTCACTCACAGTAGCCTGGTTCATTGGTTGGGGTTACTATAGGTCAGGCTGGAGGGCATTAAAGGCAGGCCTCTGGTATCCTCTCCCTAGCTCTAGAAGCTTGGAGGAGTTTCTAGAAGCCAGTGGGTGGAGGCCAGGAGGTCCTGACCTGCATACTTGAGGGAATCTGGCCAATCCCCAGGCAGAAGGCCTGGCAAGGTGGCTGGATCAGCCCTTAAATATTGTGGAGGCTATAAAACCCATACCCTATCCAAGTTGTTTTCCCCAATAAAACAACAAAATAAGTTCTTTGACTGTTTCCTTGTCTCTGAATGAGAGTTAAAAATGTGTGTTGCCTGGCTGTGCAGGAACAGGGGCACCCAAAATCCAGCGGTCCTTGCGATAGTAGCGCTGCACAATCATGAAAGGGTGGCTATGTTCCTACATACGGTGAAGTCAGATCACAGCATTAACAAAAACAGGAATTTGGAGAAAACTGAGAGCAAAAAAAGGTCCTTTTTTTAGATAAGAATACATAAAACAAGGGTTAAGTGTAACTATAACTAAAGCATTAATAGGTAGGGTATGGTGGGGTGAGGTGTGTATGACATCATTTTTGGCATGAAAGCAGGAAGAAATTGAAGAAATATAAAAAAAAAAAAAATGTATAAAACAAGTAACTATGATGTACTTTCCCATCTATTAAGCAATGCTAGCAGCATAAAAATAGTCAACGCTGATTGAGAAGGTGAAGCTCCACTTTAAAACCATATTTATTTATTTATTTAAAAGACACATCAATGTTATTAAAACTCACATTTAACCTCCCTGGCGGTATCCCTGAGCGTGACTCGGGTTTGTTTTTTTCTTGTATTATCGGTAACCCCGAGTCACGCTCGGGGTAACATTGCAGAGCGGCGAGCGGAGATCTTACCTTCTCCCGGCGCTCCAGCGATGTTCTCCGCTGTCCTCCGTGTCCTCCCCTGTGATCGCCGGCGCGATCGCCGGTGAGGTCATGCCATCCTGACTTCCTGGTTCCATTCTCTGCGAGCAAACCGCTACCAGGTACAGCAATCCGCTACGCTGCATGCTAGGTTTTCCCGAAGCAGAAAGTGGGAACCAGTGACCAAAGAGGACATCTGGCAGTTCCTGGGACTCATTATTCTTCAGGGGGTGGTGGGGAAACCGATCCAGAAATGGTACTGGACCACCAATAAATTACTGGCCACTCCGTTTTTTGGCACCGTGATGTCCGAATACCATTTTTCCCTCATCATGAAATATTTCCATTTCACGAACAATGAAGAGTTTGATGAGGCCACGCATCCTGCACCCAAACTCAAAGAAATCCTCGAGGTATCGCAAATTATTGTGAGCAATTTCCAACGGACCTACGTGCCAGAAAGGGACGTCTACGTGGATGAAAGCTCGATGGCCTACAAGGGACGCCTGAGCTGGATACAATTTATTGCATCCAAAAGAGCGAGATTTGGCATAAAGTCCTACATGCTCTGCGAGTCATCCACCGGGTACATCTGGAATTCGGTCATTTACACCGGTAAAGGCACGAAGTTCAACCCCAGGTACAGCGGCTATGGGATGGCCACATCATCAGTCCTCACACTGCTGGAGCCATTGCTGAACCAGGGATATTGTGTCACCATGGACAACTTCTATACGTCTCCGGAACTTTTTGATGTTTTGCTAAAAAACAAGACCGATGCGTATGGTACTGTTAGGCCTAATCGACGTGACATGCCATCTCTGTTCTCCAGGAAAAATCTAAAAACCGGAGAAATGGTTGCCTGGCAGAAGGGTAAGATGATGGCAATGCGATGGCGGGACAAGAAGGACGTGTGTCTCATGAGTACCGTGCACAATACCTCCACTGCCATGGTCCACACCAAACGTGGGAAAGATGTGCTGAAGCCGCAAGTCGTCATAGACTATAATTGCACTATGGGAGGTGTGGACCATATGGCTCGGAAATTCCAATCGTCTGTACAAATTCCAACGCGCAAAACTCCTACGCATGCTCGGAAACAATTTGAAGCATGCTCAGTAGCATTGAACTTCATTTTCTTGGCTCGTCGTAGTGTTGTACATCACCACGTTCTTGACGGTTGAAAGTTCAGAGAACTTTTGTGTGACCGTGTGTATGCAAGCCAAGCTTGAGCAGATTTCCATCAGAAAAACCATCAAACCAAAAAAAAATTTTCCGACGGAAAATTCACTCGTGTGTATGGGGCATCAAAGTTTGACTTAGAACTTGGGCAGGCTTCAGCTACTCAAGAATTTGCTTATTTTTAAGTGGCTGTATATAAGCTTTAAAATGAGCCTTCACTAACCTCTGAAGCTGCAGATCAGGTGCAATAAAGTAATTCACGCTCATATTCCTTGAGGCCAATGGCGGCTGGTGCTCAATATTTTGGGGGGGCAGCAAACAAACCTGCCCCTCTCACTCGCACATACTGACATCACCTCCCACCCCCACTCCCATGCACAGGCTGGCCTCGGTAGGTACTCACACTACTCCCCACAATGGCTCCCCACTCTCTGCACCGGCTCCGGCTTGTTCGATTGGCTGGGAGTCCTAAGGCCACACCCTGGCCAATCGGGTCTCAGGACCCGCTTTCTGATTGGCCGGGAGGAGAAGCAGAAAGACAAGCGCAAATATTAATTTTCTATTGTCACACAACTGGGTGGGCTCAGGGCGCAGTGCTCTGCACCCCGAGCCCTCCCTTTTTTAAAGCCAATTAGAGCCTCAGGCTCTAATCACATGATTAAAAAAAAACACCAAAAAATTTAAATACATGCGTCTGGCACCCTGCATGTAGATTAGAGGCTGGGCGCCTATATTAGGGGGGCAGTGCCCCTGAGCCCCTAATGGAGTGGCCGCCACTGCTTGAGGCCATGGGAATCAATGGATGATGAACTTCGATTTCAGTGCTTTGACAGTGATATTTTAATAGTAGATTTATCCACAGTACCCAAAGCTAAGGAGGTCAGAGAGGGCTTGATTAGAGCCATTTCACAAAATAATAAGAGTAAGCTAAATAAAGAATATGCTGATAATGCTCATATGTTTTAATTCATCCGCGATCCGTCTCACCCTCATCTCAGGCAGGTGCAGCATGCAGGTCAACAAGCAGCTATTCAGACGTCCTCTGCTCTTATCCTGACAGGCTGGCTGGCACAGTTCCCTTCCCTCACACCATGCTGGAGAAGATGGAGGGAGGAGGTGGGTGGAGCCAACATTCACCAGGCACAGAGGAGGAAGACGTTCATTCTCTGCAGCTATTACCTTTTGTACCACCACCCCCTCCCTTTAGAATGTAAGCTCTACGAGCAGGGCCCTCCTGTACCTTTTGTATTGTACTGTAATAGTGTTGCCCCCCCTATACATTGTAAAGCGCTGCATAAACTGTTGGTGCTATATAAATCGTGAATAATAATAATAATAAAAAAGTGGTTGTTAAGCCACTCTATCATCTTTATGCTATTCGCGCTGTCTCCTAATCATTTTCCCCCCTGTGTGTGTGATTTATAAAAAAATGCAGTATGTACCTCATTTCAGAGACCAGCGGGTTCTCTCATCTCCCCATCTGACAGCTGCAGTGGGCAGGGCTGAGATTTCCCCACTGACATCAGTTCGGAGGGGAGGAGGAGAGAGCCGGCCATCACGTGAGCGCTGAGCAGCTCTCTGAAATGAGGTACAGGCATACCCTACTTTTCAGTACACATTGGGGTTTATTTTCTAAAGCTGAAAAGTACAAAATCAGGCTCACTTCTGCATAGAAACCAATGAGCTCCTAACCCCAGCTTGTTCAATTAAGCTTTTGCAATAAAACATGGAAGCTCATTGGTTTCTGTGCAGAAGTGAGCCTGATTTTGCACTTTTCAGCTTTAGTAAATAAACCCCATTGTGTACTTAAAAGTGGGGTATGCCTGTATATACTGCATTTTTTTATTTTATAACTCACACACAAGGGGACATAGGATTAGGTGACAGTGCAGATAATATAAAGATGTAAATGTTTTTTCTAGCAGCGGAGGGGGGGGGGGGGGGGGGCAGGCACTGTCACTAGCTGACAGGCAGGGACGGGAGGGTGAGAGAGGACAGAGAGAGGAGGACAGGAGGGCTGCGGATGACGGAGGCACATAAACTGACCACGGTGTCAGGGCTCAGCAGCCATGACATACCGTGGTCAGTTTACAGAGGGGAAGGCATAGCCAGGCAGGATCAGTCAGGTATTTCATGTGATAGAAAGGGCCAAATTACACAGCATAAGCACTATGCTGTATAACATGCTTTAAAGGGACAGGACCCATTTTTTTAAGGGTAACAAATGCTTAAAATCTTCCTCTTCTCTGAATGCTGGGGCCTCACTCTCCTCCGCGGACATGACGTCACTGGTTGCTAGACGCAAGGAGGCAGGTGATAGCAACCAGTGTGGCAGGCAGTAGAGGCCAGGCCAGCGACAGTGCAACAAGAGGGTCTCCGCGCAGCTGCTGCTGATTCTGAATGTTAGACTCTGAGTCGGTAATATTTTTTATGGGGGGGAAATTGCCCCATTGCCCCCCCCGGATCTGCCCCTGAGTGGAGGTAAGATTGTAATACTATTGAACTCTTAATCGGTGTGGGTGGATTGGTTGGATACATTCCAAATAAATACTAAGAGAAACTTGACAACCCCACATCATGTCAGTGTGCCTTTCTTCAAAATGAAAACTTAGACCCCTTTCACACCAGGGCGTTTTGCAGGCGCTATAGCGTTAGAAATAGCGCTTGCAAAACGCCCTAAAGAAGCTGCACCATTGTGTGTAGTGTGAAAGCCCCGAGGGCTTTCACACTACAGCGGTGCGCTGGCAGGACGTCAGAAAAAAGTCCTGCCAGCAGCTTCTTTGGAGCGCTCCTCCACCGCTGCTGCCCATTGAAATCAATGGGGCAGCGCTGTAATGCCGCCGGCAAAACGGCGCTATTGCGGCGTATTGCCGGCGGTTTTAACCCTTTCGCGGCCGCTAGCGGGGGTAAAAGCGCCCCGCTAGCGGCCGAAATGCGCCGCAAATCCGGCGGTAAAACGCTGCTAAAAATAGCGGTGTTTTACCGCCGACGCAAGGTGCGGTGTGGTGTGAAAGGGGTCTTAAAGATGTTTAAATAGTTCCAGCAAACCGCAGTAAATTTGTTTTTAAACTTTATTCAAGTTTTTCATTAGCCGCCCATTTCTGTTTCCCCGCGGCTTTGGTATACATGAGTACTCAGAGACGGTAGGAAGAACGTGGGAATGTTGAAGCATTATTTTCAGCAGTTATTCTGAGACAGGTTCAGCCATACTAATAACAGGCTGTTGTAGGAGGTAATTGACTAAATAAAGCACTCTTCCTGTTTATTTTTGTGCTCCTATTGTACCATTCCCACCCATGCCTCGTTCTCTTCAAATTGCCATCATCTCTTATAATGATCACATACTCTTAAGTGACACCTAAAGCGGGCTTGGAACATCCCACCCAGTAACCGCTGTCCTTCTATTACATTGTCATGTCACTTTCTAGTCCAATAAACAACAGTAACAGGAAACAAGCAGTTGTTGCCTTTTATTTGAATTTGCCTGAGCCCATTCAGACATAACAACCATCGACAAACATCCACCCTATGTCAGTGTCACAAATAAACATCCACCCTCTACCAAGTCAGGATTAATAGATATCATAATTATAAATACACCTACAAGAGTGGAATGATATTCTAGAAAATGTAACTGTTGTATTATAATGCAAAGTATATGTTATAACAAACTGAATGATAATTTGGGATCAATATATAATAATGTGCTGTGTGAATCATTCACACAGCCATTGTGAATAAACCCTGTAACGTGTCTGATACGGGAATTTCCTATGATCACCAACACCATCTAGTGGCCACAGTACAGTATGTTGAGACTGACTCTGATTGGAATGGCCACTTGTAAATTGTCTCAGATCAATTGTGGTATATGTTCTTATCAGTGTACCGTAGGGGTGCTCTGCCCTCATTCTGGCCGTTTTGGTAGGAATGCAAATGAGGAGGAAACTGGTCGCACAACCGACGTGTTTCACACGTAGGAGTGCTTAGTCATAACTTATGACTAAGCATTCCTATGTATGAAACATGTCAACTGTACCCTATCCTGTGCTATTATCCCATGTTTAACCCTTTCAGCCCTGGAAGGTTTACCCTCTTCATGACCAGGCCATTTTTTTTTTTGCGATATGGCACTGCGTTACTTTAACTGATTATTGCACGGTTGTGGGATTCTGTACCCAAATAAAATCGATGTTCTTTTTTTCACACAAATTTCTTTCTTTGGTGGTATTTGATCACCTCTGCGGTTTTTATTTTTTGCGCTTGTCAGGGCTGGCTTAGCCCTTCCTTCTCTGGGCTGGCTGCTCAGCTTTCAGCTAATTGCCAGCTCTCATCTCTCTCCACAGTTACCAGCTGTTCCTGATGATGCTCGTCTGACCTGCCTACTTAAAGCTGTCCAGCTCACTTCACCTCTGCCTTCGCCTTGGACACATCACAAGAAACCATCTCCTGCAGTTCTGTTTAACGACTGGCTTTCTGACATCCCTTCTGGCGCCTTATCCTGCTTGCTGTTACTCTACGTGAATCCCTGACTTCTGGCTTGACTGATTACCCGATCTGGTTATTGAACTCTGGCCTGGCTGACTACTCTATCCGAATAATGGACTCTGGCTATGCTTTGACTACGCTTTTTCTATTTACCTTTTTATTTTTATTTAATAAACAAGTGTGATTTAATTGTACTTCTGTCTCGGTCCGATTCATGGTTTCTGACAGCGCTATAAACAAAAAAAAGACTGTCAATTTTGAAAAAAAAAATACAATATTTTTTACTTTATGCTATAAAATATTCCCAATAATAAAATGTCAAATATCGAATTTATTCATCAATTTAGGCCAATATGTATTCTACTACATGTTTTTGGTAAATAAAATCCCAATAAGCGTACATTGATTGGTTTGCGAAGTTATAGCATCAACAAATTAAGGGATATATTTATGGATTTTTTTAACAGTTTTTATAAGTAATGGCGCCAATCAGCATTTTTTAGTGGGACTGCGACATCACAGTGGACAAATCTGACACTAATTGACAAGATCTCCTTTTTTTACCTCTCACAGAACAGTGGTCTGCCTTGTTTACAGACCGCAGTTCTCCCTCTTCTGAGAACGATTGCAGAGTGCTGGAGAACATTGGGTCCACTGGACTCGTTAATTGGCTCCCGCTGTCATTGGTGGCCTGCGTGCGCCCTAGACCCAATGTACAAAATCACCTACAGGTATGTGATTTTGTGCAGGAGGGCCGCCCTGCCGCAGTATATCTCTGTGGGGTGGTCCAGAAGGGGTTAAAGAATAAAGTAAGTTTTATTGGGTTACAACTGCAGTGTGCGGACAGTTTTCTGTGATTAATCCATTACATGCCACACCTGAGCGGGATTTTGTTCTTTACTTGTGGTAGGATTGGCTGGCTATATAGTATCTCTGCTGGTATGTCCTGAAGGTCCTAAAGGGCCTTTCCAATGAGCAAGGAAACTGAATTGAGTGAGCACTACGTAAGGTGTGGGTCAGGAGTATTTCCCTGGCATGGAGGGTTCCAAGGGGTCCAGGGCCTCCTGATTTGAATGGTGCTGCTTGGTCTGGCCATGAGCTGGGAAGACACAGAGCCTGTGGTGTCAAAAGCCCCCCCCCCTACTATTGGTTTGGATCCCCACTGTGTGAATGAGCACTATGCCACAAAACCCTTGCTTTTTCAGTACTATGTCTCATGAGCTTTGTCTTTTGGACAAGACTGGGGCAATTTGTGTTACCAGGGGCAAGGCCTAGCCAATGCAAGTGCACTGGAACCTTTTTTTATTTTTCTTATTTTTTGCTCTTCAGATGTGTGCACTTATTCTTGTGTTCCCTTTTCACTCAAGATGGAGGGTCTGGATCCTCAGGCCTACCCTGATGTCTAGGTGGAGGATGCGTGACCATCAGGTTTCTGCCTCCCCTTTCTCGGTGTGTCTCTCTTCGGGAGAACTCCTCACCTAGAATTCGGTGGCTGGCTCCAGCTTATCATGAGGAGAGGGGGCCAACAGGCCTTTTGGCTAGGTGGACCTGAGTGTGCCTTACCCCTGTCTGGAGTCTAGCTCCCGGGGGTGGGGGGGGTGGGGGGGTCAGGGAAGGGTCCTATATTTTTCCGAGGTGGACCAGAGACATGTCCTAAGTGCACTTTTTTTGTGTTCACATCCACGTTTTTTGGTGACTTTTGGTGTTTAGTTTTGAGCACCCACCATGGGCTTAAGAACAAAAAAAACAAAGTTTATAGATTAATTTGAAAGTCAGTGTGAAGGGGTAATAGTGCAGGAACACACAGAGCTAAAGAGCTGGCATCCTATGAGAGGAAGAGCCTGCAAAAGCATGTTCATGGCAGAATCACTAGGGATTATTTTGATGAAATCTGCAGATTTACTAATATTAAATATTAAAGCCTATATGAGATTTTTTTTAATGGGTTTACATAAATGTTAAATATGGAGTTTAAAGCACAACTCTGGCAAATCTGAAAATTTTTCCTTGTAGTGGGGCTTCACACAATGCTTGTTTAGTTTACCCGATCCTCTGCTCCCATGGCAGATGGTGCTCCCCTATGCCCTAGTGGTGGACAGTCCCTCGGTGCCCTCACATCAAATGCAAAACTTTTGACCCTGCATTGGTCTTGATGATGTCAGGACCCTAGATGCCAGAGCATAGGGGAGAAGACACTGTTGGGACCGGTCTACAATTGGGGACATGAATCTGGTGAAAAAATTTACTTCCACGACCCCTAGACCTAAACGAACAGTTAAATTGATATTAAAGGGAACATTTAAAAAAAAAAAAAACATTTACCTGCTTTCTTCAGTAGTTTTGCACAGCGTAGCCCAGATCCTCCTATTCTTGGGTCCCCCTCCCCCAACGTGTAGAATGCATGAAGGTGAATAGCCTTCAGCCTTTACAGCCACTTCAACCCTTGCAGTGCAGGCACAGTCCCATTGAAGGGGAGAATTTTCAAGCTTCCTAGAGTTAAGGCTTAAAGCTGAAATGTAGCAATAAAAAACACTTTTACTTACCTGCTCCCCACAGGCTACCCCAGGCTGCTAGACCACCATGCACAGCCCCTTGTTGTGGTTGTTTAGATGCCCTCTGATATCATCAAGTAGAATGCACAACTCAAAGCCCTGCATTGGATGTGAGGAAGCTGTGGAACAGTCCATCCCCTAAGCACAGCTGAGTGCTGAGTGCCAGTGGAGTGGAGATCAGGTAAGTAAAGGTGCTTTTCCCAGTCACTTGGACCAAGGGTCTTCAATTTTGCAGCTGGTGGTCCACATCTGGCCAGCTAAAAGGTTTTATACGGCCCAGAGCTAAGGTCAGTTGTGTACCCTCAATGTGCACATATTGAGGCTTAGGGTCAGCACAGCAGAGGCTTCATATGGTCTCCACTTCAACCCCTTCCAACCCACACCTAGACTCTGCAATGGAGGACTCTAAAGAGGACCCTGGACTATGATGGGGACCCTGATGTAAGGGGGGGGGGGGGCTCTGATATAAGGGGGCTAAGATTGGGGCACTGAGAGAAAGGGGACTATAATGAGGTTGATATAAGGGGGGACATCTAATGGACTCTGATGGGGATTCTAATGTAAAGGGGACTCCAATAGGGATCCTGATGTAAGGGGAGGACTATGGTTTAAGGGGAAACTGATGGAGATATTAATCAGCCCATATTAGTCAAATGTGGCCCTTTTACAAAAAAGTAGAAGACCCCTGCTCTAGACCTAAGCAAGCATTTAGCCCTTGCAATGGGGAAGGAGCACCATTGCAAAGAAGAATTTTTACTTTCCCCGATATACGCATTAAAATAGAATAATCCCAGAACCATTATGTTTTTTTCTTTCATTAGATTGCAGTATTTTATTGGTAGTTTGCTTTACTTAGCGGAAAGTACAAGAACCTCATACAGCTGATGCCTTGTTCCATTCTTCCATGGTGATCCATTACATCAGCACTTGGCTGAAGCAGACTGGAAGTAAAATGCGTTGTGATCTTGATCTTGCAGACATTGGCCTTCTCCTTTCACGGTGTGTCACATAGATACAATAAAGTGGCAGCCCCCTTTCTCATAAAGTTTTGGGAAGGGACCATCTATTGTCCCTGATCCAGACAAGAACCCTCAGTTTTGTCTGAAGTGGTCTTTAATCTGTATGCACAGCAAGGCCGCTTCCCAACAAATTAGCATAAAACCCTGCAGGAGGTAAAACCTACGAGCAAGCAGATGCTGCTCATATGTGGTAATACCCCTCTGATTCAGCTGACCATTGTCATACGATGACAGATCAGAAGGCCATAGAGCTGCATAGATTTATCGGCTTAATAAAAAAAAAAGAGAGAGATCACATAGCAGAGGGAGAATTTCTGTTCCTGGAGATTAAGACAATGGAGGAGATTTTTTATCTTTTTAATGTCAATTACTGTAGAATAAAGACACATACCTAACGCTTACATTGTTCTCTTTAACGGATACAGGCGGGGTAATCCATGGATATCCCAGTGCTGTAATTTCAATTTTATGATTCATTCAGTCATGAAATATGGAGGGACTACATTAAATGCACATTTTATCATTCCTAATATAAAGACACGATGGACAGATCCTTCAGAGCGATTTCACGGTTAGACTGACTGACATAAATATCAGTGGTATCTGTTAACCCCAAAGCTGATAAACGTGAACAAAAAGGCTTTGCCGTTCTGAAAAATAATTGATTTTCGTTAGTTTGATGCTCTGGGTTGAGATGGCAATTTGAGAGATATTATGTAATCATATGTGAAGAGGATGCATCTGGTCCCTTGCAAGAAAGAATTGTTAGTATGTAAGTACACAGGTACATAAGGATTTACTAAGCAGTTACAAATACAAAGCCCCGTAATTAATAATCAGACTATTGTTTCATAAGGAGCTTGTGAAATCACTAAATACAAGCAATTAACCCTTTTACGTACTACATTGGCATTAGAGAGCAGCTACTATATAGGCCACACATACACATCTGAATATTGTGTTTAATATGTTTATTTTGTGAGATCTGCAGCTCAATCTAATTCCCTAAATGCAACATTTTTCTGAATGAGGTATTTCAGGAAAAATCATTGATTACTAGATGGAGCTTATAATCATAGTAAATAAACATATTAGACACATTCTGGGGAATTACCTAAAGGGGGGAAGTTACACTTTTCCACCTCCACACCCTTCCTCTTTAACTCTTGGGCATTGTTTTTTTTTGGGGGGGGGGGGGGTTTACCTAGTTTTGTTAGGTACCCGCCCCCACTTTGGCTTGGATCACCTAGACCAGTGATGGCGAACCTTGGCACCCCAGATGTTTTGGAACTACAATTGATGCTCAACTACACCGCAGAGTGCATGAGCATCATGGGAAATGTAGTTCCAAAACATCTGGGGTGCCAAGGTTCACCATCACTGACCTAGACAATCCACGCAGAGGTTTGGCCACCCCTTTGCCCACAGCCTTCTGGGTAGGGGGGGAACGAAAGTGCCTCTAAACCTATTGTTAAGTCGGGTGAATCACTTTATTAGAGCAGATAGACCTGTTTCAGGTCTATCTGTGTTACTCAACCCAGTTTCTCTTAACAGTGGGATTGCATCAGTTTTCAATGTAGATCCCCACCAGGCCTGGTGTGTGAGATATGAACTGTGACCAGACAGCTCACTTCCCTTCCTCTGCTCAAGAAGTGATTATACTGCATGAGCAGAGCCTGCAGAATTGACAGCTCATTTCCCTCCTACCCTCAGCTTAGCAAGGAGGGGAGCGAGCATGGGCATGCAGAACAATCCAGAGCATGCAGCTTTAGGTAATTGTTCTGCAGTATCTGCTGCAGATACAGCATAGAACCGGGAGCAGACTGCTCCTAATTACCAAAAGGGCTTTAGAATTAGTAGCAGCATCTGTTGCACTGCCTCAGATTAGTAGAGTGGTGTAGGCACACAGCCTGCACCATTTTATAATTCACCCAATGACAGGGGGCATTCTTGAAGACTGTGCAAATGCTGAGACATTCTCACAGCAAATTCTTTATAAATAAACCCCTGTGTATTGTTCCTCCTCCACTATATGATGGTGAGTGACAGTGCAATGCACACAGTGGGGTTGATTTACTGAAAGAATAGAGCATGTGCATTGTGCGGAGCAAATGTTTAACTAGCTTGCTGAATTAACACAACTGTGAACACATTGGATGATTCCTGGCAATGCCTACATTTTTGCATTACTGGCTCTGGTCTGACTGTCAAATTCTGTGTATATTTGTATGCAAAGTCATGTAAGGACATTGGGGTTGATTTACTAAAACAGGACTGTGCAAAATCTGGTGCAGCTCTGCGTAGAAACCAGTCAGCTTCCAGGTTTTGTGAACGCTTAAGCCCCATACACACTATCAGATTTTCTGCTGATTTGTTCCTTCAGATTTACCAAAACCATATAATATGAGGTCAAACCTTAGAAGTTTCAATTTGTATGCAATCAGGCAGGTCCTTGCACTACATGGTTTTGGTAAATCTGAAGGAAAAAATCAGCAGAAATTCTGATAGTGTGTATGGGGCTTTAATTGAACAAGCTGAAGTTAGAAGTTGATTGGCTACCGTGCACAGCTTCACCAGATTTTTCATTCTCTAGTTTTAGTAAATCAACCCTATGGCAAGCTTTTTCAGATGCCTGCTGCCTGCCTGTCACACTCAATGGTTGCTAGTAGAGGAGAAGGGAGGGGTGCTTTTCAGCTGCCCAATTGCTTCCATGGACCACGGGTAGTAAGCCCCCCCCCCCATGGGTACCCCTCCATGTTTCCCAGCTCTGATGTCATACCTACAGAACCAGAACCATCATCATAAAGGCAAGGGATACCAGCGCACATCTATTTGATGATCTCCCCTACCTAGTAAGAACCCAGAAGTGATGTGCATTACATGACATGACAGCTGCTGTGGCTGGGAAAGAAGCTATAGTAGCATTCTCTGCTTTAATGGAGGTCAAGTGGTACATCAGGGGTACCCCTTACTCATTCAAAGGGGGGAAGGTATTTAGGAGCCCCCCTTATTATTAAATGGGGCTTCCAGAGTCTGATAAGCCCCATTCTTGCACAACCCCACAACCAATGGGCCAGGGTTGTGGAGATAGGCACTTTTCCTCATCAACATGGGGACAAGATGCTTTCCCAGAGCACTTCCCCCTTGCAAGCCCCTCCCCCCCATGTTGGGGGCAAGTGGCACTGCATAGTTCAGAAGGGGAAACGCAGGGGAAACTCACGCTCACACTCCCCTATCCAGGCAAGCCAGTTCCCAGAACACAGCGCGCCCCATTATCCAGAAGACCGAAGACCACTGAGGAGCAGGAAGAAGGCAGATTAGGAAGACTGCCTAGCAACAGGCATTTCTGACCAGGTAAAAAAAAAAATTGTTTTCAAATGTTTTATTTTACATTTTTTTAATAATCTTAATGCTCTTTTTTTTTTTTTTTCAGGGTGGCCCTTCACTTTAATAGTTACTCAGCAATAAACTTCAGAAAAGACACCCCTGGACTGTTCATGGAGTCTGTGTGGATGAGATTCTGATGTGTGCTTGGCTAACCGGAAAATGATTTGTAAAATAATCTGTGGACAATTACAGTGACCCTTTCGGGAGTAGTGCTACATGAATTTTGGGGGACCTCACACTTTTTTTGTTTTATTTGCATGGTTCCCTCATAAAAAATTGGAGGGGGGGAACTATGCTTTTTTGTGGGGTCCCCCTTTACATCCATACCTAACCCTCATCAAAGGGTCTGGCATATATTTTTAGGGGAAACCCCATGCCATTTACATCCATTAGCATTTATATCAGACCCTCATACTGGAGGATAAGGCTCTGGTATAGATGGAGGGAACCCCAGCCATTTGTTTATAATGTAAATGGGAGCTGTCATTTGCTGGCAATTTATTGCCATTTGTTTTACTTTGTAATTGTCAGTGTTGCTGTAGTAGGTTGTATAAATCATAAAGCCACTTCACAGGCAGGCTCAGGGCACCCCCAGGCATTTTATATAAAGGACATTTTGAATTATTATTGGTTCACTTAAAGAATTATTAAAATCACTGCTCTCCACCAAACATGATTTTTTAAATAATTTTTGTTTTGATACATGTTCCCAAGGGCAGTGCCCACCCCCCATGCCATTTGTTTCAAAATCCCTTGCCTATTAACCTACAAAATGGCTATTAATATTTTTTAACATTTCACTGCTATTGACTTTAGTGGGGTATGGATTCAGCACCTAAACCTTTGTAATGTTTACTTAACCCACCAGATATGTTCAGTTTATCCCTTTCTGACTATTACACTTATATGAGCTTGTGGGGCATTGAGTTGGCCCCATTGTCTAGCTATAAAGGCTTGTTTACACATGCATGGTTCTGTAAAGAGCAATGTGTGGTATATTGCATTTCACAGAGCTGTGCACCGTGATTGAAAGGCATTCAGGAAGGGATACTTGTGTTTGTTCGTAAGCCAAGCATGCCACAACTACGAGTCCAACATTTGGCTTTCATTTACGACATAGTCCCACTGACTTGAATATATCACATTCGGCAGCAGTTCTGCATGCAGAACATGACAGGGGGATCATTTTTGCTGCACCAAAATGTAAAGCAACCATGAGTGCAGAGTTTATCTCTCAGTTACAACATGGTCCCACTGACTTGGGAAAGCTCTAAGTTACGACATGGTCCACTGACTTGAGAAAGCGTTCAGTTACGACATGGTCCCACTGACTTGGGAAAGCTCTCAGTTACAACATGGTCCAACTGACTTGGGAAAGCTCTCAGTTACGACATGGTCCCACTGACTTGGGAAAGCTCTCAGTTACGACATGGTCCAACTGACTTGGGAAATCTCTCAGTTACGACATGGTCCCACTAACTTGGGAAAGCTCTCAGCCACGACATGGTCCCACTGACTTGGGAAAGCTCTCAGTTACAACATGGTCCCACTGATTTGGGAAAGCTCTCAGTCACGACATGGTCCCACTGACTTGGGAAAGCTCTCAGTTACGACGTGGTCCCACTGATTTGGGAAAGCTCTCAGTCAGGACATGGTCCCACTGACTTGGGAAAGCTCTCAGTTACGACATGGTCCCACTGATTTGGGAAAGCTCTCAGTCACGACATGGTCCCACTGACTTGGGAAAGCTCTCAGTTACGACATGGTCCCACTAACTTGTAAAGTAACCATGAGTCCAGCGTTTGGCTCTCATTTACAACATGGTTCCATAGACTTGCATATGTCATGTTCAGCGCAGTTCTGCTCACAGAACATGACAGGGTGGATAATTTTTGCTGCATCACAATGTAAAGCATCAGGGCCAGAGCAAGTGGCTCATCTGGCTGCTTTTTTTACGGTCTCCCTACTGCAAGTGTGAAAATCTGCACTCTTCTGGGAAGGATTTTACACAACATTTTGGTGTATGTCTTGGAATCTGTGCTTATTTAGCTCAAAGAACATCTGTGAGGTTGAATACTGATGTTGGACAAGAAGACTTTTTTGCAATTGACATTCCAGTTCATACCAAAGATTTTCAGTAGTTGTTTAAAAAGTATACCATAGCATTATTGATAACCTTCACTAAAATCCCTGAACTCAATAATTTCAAATTAGTGTCTCCTCAAGTCATAGAAGCCAGTACTTCTATGAATGAAACATGATCTATGAATGGAGGACAGGTGGTTAATTGAAAGATCTGTGCCTCCTCCATTCAAAGATCATGTTCCATTTACAGAAAATTGTAGAACAGCTTCTATGAAAGGAGGAGGGGGGTGTACATGGCAGGCATAGTAGGGCACTCTTGATGGGTGCCTGTCACAGCTCTTTTACTCCTTTAGTTCTAATAACCCTCACTGCACTGGAATATTACAGCGGCGGGGGTGAGGGCATTTGAGGAGGAAGATTTCTTCTAAAGGAGGACACAACAGTGCAAAACACACACTGAAGTTATGCCATGTCCCTTCTGGTTATTTGTTTATGTTTTTTTGTTTCTTTTTTACTACATACTTGGCATGAATGGGTCGTTTTTCTTTTTTTTTCCATCATCCAGCAGTCTGATCAAAAAAATTAAGGGGTTACCCCATCCACACAATGGAGAGGAATGGTGGAATCCTCCCCACTGTTATGTTGTGTTATGTTAGCGGGGACTCCCCAGCTGTCAGAATACAATGATCAATGTTGCAGCTGATTGGCAGCAGCCGCTTATCAAAATACAATTTCCCAACATTCTCTTTCAACAGGAGTCAATTGTTCAATTGACTTTTGAAGAAGGTAATCGGCCATAGATGGATCAAATTTTGTCCGGTCTATGCTGAACTGGCTAAATGTCAATCCATCTATGACCAGCTTTAGGCTTTAAGAATACAAAATGTGTCAATTTCCAACCAAATTTTCTTTAGAAAATCTGAAATTTTGTGTGTTTTGTGATCAGATGGTGCCACCATTGATTTCAAAGTTTGACCAGCCAAGCCTTCAATTTTACTTCATGTTGCTATAGAAAAGAATTTTCGTGGCCGGGAATCTTCTTTTCTTTCCAGGTCACAGCTCATGCACATTTCTTTTATGATTTTATTTCTCGCACAATTCTCCCATCATTGATTAGAAATTAATTAGTTTTTTTCAAAAAAGTTCCAACATGCCCAAATACTCACATACAATAGCTTCTCTAAAGTTGGCCGTTGCTGCAGCTCACTAAGGTGCAAAATTCAAAAGAACATTCTTATCCACTTACAGACTGGACCATTTTGCTGGTCAAAGACCAGACCCCTTTTTGCGATTAGGCACTGCGTCGCTTTAACTGACAATTGCGCGGTCGTGCGACATGGCTCCCAAACAAAATTGACGTCCTTTTTTCCCACAAATAGAGCTTTCTTTTGGTGGTATTTGATCACCTCTGCGGTTTTTATTTTTTGCGCTATAAACAAAAATAGAGCGACAATTTTGAAAAAAACGCATTATTTTTTACTTTTTGTTATGTCACATATTATGAGTATCGCCTCTGGTCTAAATCATTATAATATTGTATAAAGTACCATCATCCAGAATTTGTAGTTTTTAAAGGAGGAGGGGCTTAAAATGGAAATACCGGGTAGTCGCTCACACCAACCCCATATGTAGTTCCATTCAGCCATATAATAGATTGGACTATACCGGTACTTGGTAATGGAAAACACTAATAAAATTTAAAATCAATATCATTTTAATAAAGATATAAAACAAAACAATAATGAAATATCACTTGAAGGAGTACAGTAATATGCACATCACAGTTGAGGTATTCCTGACGGGTTCTCCATAGGGAACATTCAACCGTAGAAAGTGCACAATAAATTTCCTCGACTAGTTTCGCGGGAAAAGGCCCGCTTCTTCAGGAGGATATCTATATAAAAGTATCACAATCATTAGATAATACACACATGTAAGGATATAAGCAATACAGTTATCATAATGTTATTGATTTTACATACACAAATTCCCTACATGCTTAAAAAGGAGATCAGCTCACCCTACTTCAAGGAACAGGCTGCAGGCAAGGAGATCCACAAAGTCCCCCCACGTGAACATGGGGGATTGGTAAACGCCGGCTCTGGATAAATAGTATTATAATAATTATCAATTAGATAGGGGTATATCTTGAATTAAGGGAGGGAAGGGGGTGGAAAAGGGGGGGGGGGGATTTGGGGGGGGGGGGGGAGGGGAAGAAAGGAAAGGGGAGAGACAGAGAAGAAAAGCCTCGTGATGGATAAATCCCGTGAGGTTAAGTGATGAGAAGAGTGGGAGTGGAGGGGGGGGGGGAGAGGGAGGGGAGGGGGGGGGGGGGGAAAGGGGGGGAAGGTGCTTAAGATTGACTTAAAGTCTGGGGTAATGAGTCACGAGAGCCACATTAAAAAAAGGTCCAGGTGACTACATATAATTCCAGAGGTATAAGATCAAAAGGTGGTTAAACCCAAAAAGCTTACATCAAAATATTTTATGTAAATATGTGTGAAAATATTAATAATCCAACCGTGAATAGTCAAGTGTATCCATATGGATTGAACAGTGTGAGGGGAGGGAAAGAAAGAAACTCTTCACCAAATTAAGGATCCTTAATTCCAAAAGAGGTTACAATAAAAACAAGTCGGCTTACCGCAAAGCCAGTCAAAAAATCGTATAAAGACAGGACCCCAAGGTTGAGATGGTTAATCAAGCTTGTAAGGATATTGTACCATTCGCTGAATATCAGATACCAGGTCCACTGTTAGATAGCTTAATAGCCATCAATACTGCAAAGGGTATATAAAGCATTTGAATCACACTGTTCAATCCATATGGATACACTTGACTATTCCCGGTTGGATTATTAATAATTTTCACACATATTTACATAAAATATTTTGATGTAAGCTTTTTGGTTTAACCACCTTTTGATCTTATACCTCTGGAATTATATGTAGTCACCTGGACCTTTTTTTAATGTGGCTCTCGTGACTCATTACCCCAGACTTTAAGTCAATCTTAAGCACCTTCCCCCCCTTTCCCCCCCCCCCCTCCCCTCCCTCTCTCCCCCCCCCCCTCCACTCCCACTCTTCTCATCACTTAACCTCACGGATTTATCCATCACGAGGCTTTTCTTCTCTGTCTCTCCCCCCTTTCTTTCCCCTTTCCCCCCCCCCCCCCAAATCCCCCCCCCCCCCTTTTTTCCACCCCCTTCCCTCCCTTAATTCAAGATATACCCCTATCTAATTGATAAATTATTATAATATTATTTATCCAGAGCCGGCGTTTACCAATCCCCCATGTTCACCGTGGGGGGACTTTGTGGATCTCCTTGCCTGCAGCCTGTTCCTTGAAGTAGGGTGAGCTGATCTCCTTTTTAAGCATGTAGGGAATTTGTGTATGTAAAATCAATAACATTATGATAACTGTATTGCTTATATCCTTACATGTGTGTTTTATCTAATGATTGTGATACTTTTATATAGATATCCTCCTGAAGAAGCGGGCCTTTTCCCGCAAAACTAGTCGAGGAAATTTATTGTGCACTTTTCTACGGTTGAATGTTCCCTATGGAGAACCCGTCAGGAATACCTCAACTGTGATGTGCATATTACTGTACTCCTTCAAGTGATATTTCATTATTGTTTTGTTTTATATCTTTATTAAAATTATATTGATTTTAAATTTTATTAGTGTTTTCCATTACCAAGTACCGGTATAGTCCAATCTATTATATGGCTGAATGGAACTACATATGGGGTTGGTGTGAGCGACTACCCGGTATTTCCATTTTAAGCCCCTCCTTCCTTTAAAAATTACTTTTTGTTATAATAAATATCCCCCAAAAATATATAAAAAAAACATTTTTTTCCCTCAGTTTAGGCCGATACGTATTCTTTCACATATTTGTGGTAAAAAAAATCGCAATAAGCGATTATTGATTGGTTTGCGCAAAAGTTATAGCGTTTACAAAATAGGGATAGTTTTATGGCATTTTTATTAATAATTTTTTTATTATTTATTTTTTTACTAGTAATGGCGGTGATCAGCGATTTTTATTGTGACGGTGACATTGTGGCAGACACATCGGACATTTTTGACACATTTTTGGGACCATTGTCATTTCTACATTAATCACTGCTATATAAATGCAGTGATTCCTGTGTAAATGACACTGGCAGTGAAGGGGTTAACCAGTGGGTGGCAGTGTAGGGGTTAGGTGTTCCTAGGGGTGTATTGCTAACTGTGGGGGGGTTGGGCTTTCATTTAGTGAACACTGATCTCTGCTCCAATCACATGGAGCAGAGATCAGCGTCACTAGTTGCTAAGCAGAATGGAGAAATGCTGTTTACACGGCATTTCCTCCATTCAGTCGTCCCGTGAGACGATCACAGGTATGCCCGCGGCGATCGAGTCCGCGGGACCCGCGACCGGACTCACGGGGGTCCCGACCGGCACGAGAGCGCGCCGCCGGCGGCGCGCTCGCGATGGCAGGGCGGCATTGAAGATTGGACGTACCTGTACGCCAATATGCCTGCCCGTGACATTCTGCCGACGTACATCGGCGTGCGCTGGTCGGGAACCGGTTATTTATGATTTTCGGAAGAAAATTATTTTTCGGAATTCGACCCATGTATGATCAGCTTAAGAATTTTCTTTCAAATTTTGCCCCATTAGTGAGCTGAAGCAATGGGCGATTTTCTTGTGGCCATCGAATTTGAGTAATCGGGCATGTTGGAAATTTTTGGAAAAACAAACAAATTTCTAATCAATGATGGGAGAAGCGTGCGAGATGTTTAGTAAAAAAATAAATGTGCATGAGCCGAAACCTTGAAAGAAAACAAAATTCCCGGCCACAAAAATTCTTTTATGTAGCAACATCGGGTGAAATTGAAGGTTTGGTTGGTCGAATTTCAAAATCAATGGTGGCACCATCCGATCACAAAGTGCATGAAATTTCTGTATGTGAAAAGAAAATGAATTTTGTAATTCGACCCATGTATGGCCAGCTTTAGAGGGAGATTTACTAAAAATTGCAATATAAATGAATACAATTGAGAAATAGCTTTAACTGTATTTTCGTATAATATTATAGATTATAGATAGTCAAATGCACCTAACATAGGTATATCAATGCAAAACCGTATTACTGGCTGGTGTATTGGTCTTGAATGGACTGAATCTATTTCAGTGATCTTAATGGCTCATTAATTTTACCACTGATGTAAAGTTATCTGAGCATTGATAATTCTGCAGTACTACAATGAATAAAATATTTCTTCATACTGTGGGATGGCGCTGAATAAATCAATGTGAATACTCTTTCTGATGGAAAAATAAAACAATGTTCAGCTCTAATCTTGTTTTTGAGACGTGTTTTCCTGAAAGCACTCAGCACATTAGCACCTCTGATGACTCTTTCTCAGTCCATTTTAGATGTTAAAATACCTATATATAGAGACCCCCCTCAATATGATTATCACAGCAATTCCTATAATGCAGAAATAACAAGAACATTAGAAGATATCATGTGCAAATCTATTCAATTCCTGTAAAAAAGTTAAAAGGAACAAGGCATTAAGAGTGGGAAATATGGTGTGTCAACACATTATAGACATTTATGTTCATGTAAGCAAATGGGGTATTTTATACCACTAAAGTTTATTTTTCCCATAAACATATTAGTGGATATACTGTACGTGTAGCGCAATCATTACTACAACCTAAATACAATCGAAATACAACTCAACCTCTTTCTTCTCTAGGGCAGGTGTCCCCGATATGAATCAATAATTAACATAAGCATAGCGTCATGTATAGTATAGCATGCACCACATCCCTAAATAATCAACTAAATACAACTGAAAGCAAAATGTGGGACTTTAATGGTGCTGAATATCTTAGGAATAAACCAGCATAAATTTCAGATAAAGAGTTAAATTTTATTACAAATCAAAAGTTAAAAACAATGTGTATTAAAGATTTGAAGTTAAAATATACCAGACACCTCCAGTTGATTGTCCACCATACCCATTGATACAAAATAAGCCAATGTTATACAATACAGATAAAAAAGTAATGGCTCTGTACTGTGACATTTCAAGAGCTGTGCTAGCTGTGATGAATAGTAATCCGATCACGTCAGGGCACATTAAAAAACTCTATGCGTTTCATGGCTCTTTACCATTCATCAGGAGTTAGGTGCAAAGATATAGATCTTTTTAAAGGGTAGCATTCATTAATCCAAACCTTTTCTATTCATAGTTATATCTTTGCACCTAACTCCTGATGAATGGTAAAGAGCCATGAAACGCATAGAGTTTTTTTAGAGTGCCCTGACAAGGCTAAGCCCTTGTACACATGGTCGGAGATTCCGACGGAATGTGTCCTATCGGACCATTTTGTCGGATATTCCGACTGTGTGTGGTCTCCATCGGACTGTTTCCGTCGGAGTATCCGACGGACCAACTTTTCCAACTTGCCGGTAAAATTTTCAGACAAAATGCTCCGATCAGACATACTTTGATCATGTGTAGCCTACTCCGACTGACAAAGTGCCATGCATGCTCAGATCAAATTCCTAGACCAAAGCTATTGGCTACTAGCCTGAACGTAGTCCCGTCGTAACGAAATAATGTCATCACGTTATGTACAATCTGATTTTCTGACAACTTTGTCCGACCGTGTGTATGCAACAGTTTCGGACAAAATCCGTTGGACAAAATCCAACGGATTTGGTTGTCAGAATGTCCGACTGTGTGTACAAGGGTTTACTATTCATCAATTTTATTGGCCCGTATATACAACTTATGTACCTAGATTTTACCAAGTCTTAGTTATGTATGTGTATTCTTGCATGTGTACATGGCAGCTCTTTTGCATATGGTTTACCACTAGCTACAAACGCATTATGTATCTCCAGAATATGGAATGTTCAAATGTACTTGTATTTGATCAATAAAATATACATTTATAATCTATGCAATATCTGTCTGCAGTGGTATCCCTCATTTAAAGTCCCCGCTATTTTTCTCCTCTGTTTTTATATGTTCCCTTGCGTTGGTTATTTACGTTCCATGCAAGTGATACAACTTTAGAACGCTGTACTTTAGCATGCACGCAGGGTGCCATTAATGGCACCCACTCCCATGCATCGCCAACCATGGCGTTTTTTTACACGTGCCAAACTGCATGATTCCACTGCACTTTTGCTGCATTTCTTGCAGGTCAAATGAATAGGCTGCTCTATGTACGACGTCTGCACGCAAATGTGCATGCCTAGATGTAGACCAAGTCTTATCGTTTCCCTATAAACCTGGTACTCTATTGCTCAGTTTTTCATTGATTACACTGGCTTATTTGGTGATCTAGCTTAAAAGTTATGTAACTAAATATATATATATATATATATATATATATATATACTCAGATCCCGGCCCCTCCCCGTTTGAAATGGTAACAGGTACATTGTACCCTTACCATTTCACAAAAAAAGTGTCAAAATGTTAAAAAACCACAAGACACACCTTGGGACAAGTCCTTTATTAAAAAATAAAAAAATAAAAATGTCCCACGAAGTCCATTCATCTTCTTCTACGGTTCCGCCGATGGACCAAATAATAAAAATTAAAAAACCCGCAACCGATCCACCTCCATGGGAGGCTCCCACTGTCTGACGCATCCTCACAGGTGACAGTTCTTATATAACTGAGGGCGGGGCCAAGCAGTGACGTACCCCTCTGACGCGCAGGGACTTCCAAATGGTTTCCCTGTGGCATCAGGAGGGGCGGGGCCACCGTTTACCTAACTGGGTGGCCCTGCCCCCTTTGACTCCCTGGGTAAGCCATGGGGAAGTCCCTGTGCATCAGAGGGGGTGGGGTCACCCGGGCACGTCACCGTGTGGCCCATCTTCAGTTATATAAGAACTGTCCCCTGTGAAGATGCATCAGACTGCGGGAGCCTCCCATGGAGGCAGATCGGTGGCGGGTTTTTTTATTTTTATTTTTCGGTCCATCAGCGGAGCCATAGAAGAAGATGAATGAACTTCGTGGGGCATTTTAATTTTTACATTTTTTAATAAAGGATAAGGTGTGACATGTAGGTACACATAGGCACACTTTAACCCCCAGTCGCCCCCTGATCACCCCCCCCCCCCGATCCCCCCGCCCTCCCCCCCCCAGTCACAGTGTCACTGATTGCAGTGATCATTTATTTACTGATCACTGCATTTAGTGTCAGTTGTAACTGTAAAAAATGTCAGGGCAGTTAGCGTTAGGTCCAGGGTAGCCCCCTACCCCCCCAGTAAAGGTTTAACCCCCTGATTGCCCCCCCAGGTAACCCTTTCACTCCCTCCTGCCAGTGTCACTAAGCGATCGTTTTTCTGATCGCTGCATTAGTGTCACTGGTGCCGCTAGGTAGCTAGTTATTTTTTAGGTTCACCGCCAGGTTTTTATATAGCGTCAGGGATCCCCATATACTACCTAATAAAGGTTTTAACCCCCTGATTGCCCCTAGTTAACCCTTTCACCAGTGATCACCGTATAAGCAGTTGTACACACGGTCAGAGATTCCGACGGAATGTGTCCTATCGGACCGTTTTGTGTGTGGTCTGCATTGGACTGTTTCTGTCGGAATATCCGACGGACCAAGTTTTCTAACTTGCCGGTAAAATTTTCCGACAAAATGCTCCTATCGGACATACTCCGATTATGTGTAGCCTACTCCGATGGACAAAGTGCCACGCATGCTCAGATCAAATTCCTAGACCAAAGCTATTGGCTACTAGCCTGAACGTAGTCCCGTCGTAACAAAATATAGTCATCACGTTATGTACAATCGGATTTTCCGACAATTTAGTCCGACCAAGTGTATGCAACATCACTTCCGGACCTCTTACGGAATTAATCCATCGGAATTACTCAGACGGATTTGGTTGTCGGAATCTCCGACCGTGTGTGTACAAGGGCTAAGTGTTACGGATGACTCTGGTTAGTTAGTTTGCTTTTTATAGCATCAGGGCACCCACCATTTATTACCCAATAAAGGTTTAGCCCCCTGATCACCCGGCGGGTGATATCAATTAGGTTTTAGGGTCAAATAGGGTCTGCGTCGCCCCAGGCAGCGCTAGGTTAGTGCCAGTACCACTAACACCCAGGCGCAAAGCATACACCTCCCGTAGTGGTATAGTATCTGAACAGATCAATATCTGATCTGATCAGATCTATATTAGCGTCCCCAGCAGTTTAAAAAAAACGCATTGTTAGCCCAGATACCTGCTAGCACCTGCGTTTTGCCCCTCCGCCGAGCCCACCCAAGTGCAGTATCGATTGATCAATGTCACTTACAAAACACTAAACACATAACTGCAGCGTTCGCAGAGTCAGGCCTGATCCCTGCGATCACTAACAGTTCTTTTTGTTAGCGTTGTATATTTAAATCCTGAAGGCGGTGCTTGGTTTTCAGGGTCCCGTACGTGGCTAGGCTCCCAAAAAGTCCCCCACATGTGGTATCCCTGTACTCAGGAGAAGAAGCAGAATGTATTTTGGGGTGTAATTACACATATGCCCATAGCATGTGTGATCAATATATCATTTAGTGACAACTTTTTGTAAACTTTTTTTTTTTTTTACATTATTCAATCACTTGGGACAAAAAAAAAAAATATTCAATGGACTCAACATGCCTCTCAGCAATTTCATTGGGATGTCTACTTTTCAAAATGGGGTAATTTGGGGGGGGGGGGGGGTTGTACTGCCCTGCCATTTTAGCACCTCAAATAATGAGATAGACAGTCATAAATTAAAAGCAGTGTAAATTCCAGAAAATGTACTCTACTTTGTAGACGCTATAACTTTTGTGCAAACCAATAAATATACGCTTATTGACATTTTTTTTTCTAAAGACATGTGGCTGATTACATTTTGGCCTAAATGTATGACTAAAATTGAGTTTATTCAATTTTTCTTATAACAAAAAGTAGAAAATATCCTTTTTTTTCAAAATTTTCAGTCTTTTTCCATTTATATCGTAAAAAATAAAAATCTCAGAGGCAATCAAATACCATCAAAAGAAAGCTCTATTTGTGGGAAGAAAAGGACGCAAATTTCGTTTGGCTACAACATTGCATGACCGCACAATTATCAGCAGTTAAAGCAGTGCAGTGCCAAATTGTAAAAAGACCTCTGGTCCTTAGGCTGACAATTGGTCCGGGGCTTAAGTGGTTAAAATCCATATCAGATCTGAAGGGACAGCTATGGAATTTCTGGGGACCCCCACACGATTTTTTTAAATTTTGGTTCGGGGTTCCCCTTAATATTCATACCGCACCCAAAGGGCCTGGTAATGAACTTTTAACTGTATTGCCAGGACCCAACAATTCATTATAGCCGCAAGTAGTTTGAAATTACTTTTTTCCTTTAGAAAGGTAATTTTGTGCAGGGACTGTTCTAAACACGGGAAACATGCACCACTTTACAGGCATACTATAGACACCCCCCAGGTATGAAATTTAAAGTAATATTTCACTTGTAGTGTTTCACTTTAAGCATTATTAAAACCACTGCTTTTTTTTTTTGCATTGATACATGTCCCCTGGGGCAGGACCCAGGCCCCCAAACACTTTTTATGACAATACCATACATATAAGCCTTTAAAATGATCACTTTTTATTTCTCCCATAGACTTTTAAAAGGTGTTCCGCGGCTTTCGAATTTGCCGCGAACACCCCAAATTGTTCTATTCGGTGAACGCCGGTCTTCGAATCAAACTTAGGCCGCGTACACACGGGCGGATTGTCTGCCCAACTTAGTCCGCTGAACCGTGTTTCAGCGGACAATCCGCTCGTGTGTGGGCTTCAGCAGACTTTTTCAGCGGACAGTCTGACGGACTTAGTCTTTCGGAATTTCCGTAATTTTGTCCGTCCAAACTTGGTTTTGTCCGTCCAAACTTGGTTTCAGCAGACAGTCCGCTCGTGTGTAGGCAAGTTGGACGGACTAAGTATGGCGCATGCTCAGAAAGGATTTACACGGCCGAAGGTTGCATTGCAGTGTATTGGACGTCGTTTTTCTAGTCCCGTCATATGTGCTGTACACGTCATCGTGCAAGTTTTCAGCGGACTGTCTGTTCATCGTGTGTGGTCAAGTCCGTTCATTCAAAAGTTGAACGGACTGTCTGTCGGATTGTCTGACGAACTTAGTTGGGCAGGCAATCCGCCCGTGTGTACGCGGCCTTACTTTCGACTCGAACATTGGGCTCATCCCTAGTAGAGAGACAGATTTAGGTGTCATGAGCATAGAAATTATATTGAAAGCCATGGGAGGCTATCAGCTGATCCAGGGAGGAGGTGTAGATTGAGAATAGGAGAGGTCTAAGGACAGAACCTTGGGGGACCCCAATGGTAAGAGGAATAGGAGAAGAGGAAGTAGAGCTGTAAGTGACACTAAAGGTGCGGTGAGATAGGTAGGATTCGAACAAACAGAGTACAGTCACGAAGACCAAGGGAATAGAGGGGGTGGTCAACTGTATCAAAGGCAGCGGTGAAGTCCAGGAGTAATGCCCTGTACACATGATCAGAAATACGCCCAGCAAAAGACCAATGTGAGCTTTTGGTTGGAAAATGTGACTGTGTGTATGCTCCATCAGACTTTTGCTGGCGGAATTCCAGCCAGAAAAAGATTGAGAGCATGTTCTCAATTTTTTGGTCGGAAAAAGTTCCGATCGGAAATTCCGATCATCTGTACCAATTCCGACTCGCAAAATTCCTATGCATGCTCGGAAACAATTAGACGCATGCTCGGAAGCATTGAATTTCATTTCCTCGGCTCGTCGTAGTGTTGTATGTCACCGCGTTCCTGACGGTCGAAAGTTCAGCGAACTTTTGTGTGACCGTGCGTATGCAAGCCAAGCTTCAGCGGAATTCCGTCGGAAAAACCATCCCAGATTTTTCAGAAGGGGGATTCCGCTCGTTTCTACGCGGCATAAGAGTACACATTCCTAGATGTGGACCAAGCCTTATAGTTTCCCTTAAAGAGGAAGTAAACCCTGATGCGTTTACTTCCTCTTTCATTCCCTGCAAAGGTAAAGCCTAAAGGACTACTATGCATTGCATATTAGCCCATTATGTGTCACTTACCTGACACAGGAGCCAGCAAAGTCACCGCTGTCCCCTGTAGTCCGGCGCATCCATCTTCTCGGTGGGGTCTCGCAGCTCCACCGCTGTCATTCGGCGAAGCCGCAATGACGTCACTCCCGCGCATGCGCACGGTAGCCGGCACGGGCGGCATTGCGTGGCATCTTCGTCATTGACGATGCCACGCTCAGTGCGCCTGCGCACCACTGTCTACGGCGCATGCACCGTAGACAACGGTGCCTGTCTTCGGGCAAATATCTCCTAAACCGTATAGGTTTAGGAGATATTTCTTGGACCTACAGGTAAGCCTTAATCTAGGCTTACCTGTAGGTCAAAGTGGTTTGTAAGGGTTTACAACCACTTTAAACCTGGTATTCTATTGCTCGTTTTTTTCATTGATTATTACACTGGCAGAGCACTGTGGTTTATTTGTCGATCTAGCGTAAAGGCTATGTAAATAAAATAATGTATATATATATATATATATTTCCTGCAGAATTTTCTCAGCATGCTGATGGAATACTCTATTTTAATTATTATTCCATATACTGCCCCAAATTATCCCAAATGATGCTCATTTACAGCGCATCACGTGAAAATCACATCAGTGCAGGGCGGCTATCATTTCATGTAAACAATATCATGTATCATTGAGCACAGTTCCATCATCACTACAATATATTTAAATATAAATCTATAACTTCATGAGGATTGTACAAGTATAAGACTCTGAGCAGTCATTTACTGACAGTGTTAAATTATATATAGAGGTAACACATGTAAAAAGAAGCCCTACGGAGAGCTGATTGTTTTTCCTACATCTGATTCTTGACTTCCGATCGATGGAAGGTCACAGAGGTTAAATGGTGCATGTATCTCAGGCGACCCAGGGGTCATTTATTTAGCCATTTAACCATCAAATACAATAGTGAGTGGTTAAACAGATCAACACTGTTCATGGCTTGCTGGATTAGTCACTGATCTATTGGACATTGGGGATTAAAAGTCCTTTGTGATTAGCTGTTAGCATTAGAGTCATATCCTATATAATCTTTTCAAAGTAACGGGACTGTGTAACAGGCAGTTCCCAAAACGCATGTCTCCTGAAAAGTGTCTAGCGGCAGACAGATTGTTAAAGAGAGGAGAAATGTCAAGCTACACTTGTCAAGCATTCTTGACACATGAGAATGTGAAACTAAAGACAGGAGACAGCGCCTAATATATATGTGTCTGATTTCTGCTACCTGTCTTTTCACACCGCGAAAAGTGCTAAATCTACCCACGTGTTAAAGCGCGTGTGTGGGTCGCAACCCTGCGTGCTGGGTCATCAATCTCCGGCGATTGAGCAAGGATTGTTTTAGTGGAAGCGATCCGGATGAACGTGTATGGGAATGCCCGGCGCATACCTGGCATTGGACAATGTGCATGCAAATTCAGGAGAGTTGAGCAAACACTAAGGCTAATTTATTAAAGGCAAATAGGTTGTTCACTTTCCAAGGGAATTTTCCCATAGCTTAGTGAATGTGGTGAAAAACAAAACAAAACATAGAAACATATGATGACAGAAAAAAGTCCAAGTGGTCCAACAAGTCTGCCCAATTTTTTTATTTTAATTATATGGATATATATATAATAAATGCTGGATATATATCTCTATAGATCCATATAGATCCATATAGATATATGTATATCTATCTATCTATCTATCTATCTATCTATCTATCTATCTATCTATCTATCTATCTATATATATCTACAGTATATACAGTATCTCACAAAAGTGAGTACACCCCTCACATTTTTGTAAATATTTTATTATATCTTTTCATGTGACAACACTGAAGAAATGACACTTTGCTACAATGTAAAGTAGTGAGTGTACAGCTTGTATAATGGTGTAAATTTGCTGTAACCTCAAAATAACTCAACACACAGCCATTAATGTCTAAATTGCTGCCAGCAAAAGTGGGTACACCCCTAAGTGAAAATGTCCAAATTGGGCCCAAAGTGTCAATATTTTGTGTGGCCACCATTATTTTCCAGCACTGCCTTTACCCTCTTGGGCATGGAGTTCATCAGTGCTTCACAGCACAGGTTGTCACTGGAGCTGGTGAATGTTAGAGACCTTGCACTCCTCCACCTTCTGTTTGAGGACACTCCACTGATGCTCAATAGGGTTTAGGTCTGGAGACATGCTTGGCCAGTCCATCACCTTTACCCTCAGATTCTTTAGCAAGGCAGTGGTCGTCTTGGAGGTTGTTTGGGATCGTTATCATGTTGGAATACTGCCCTGCGGCCTAGTCTCCAAAGGGAGGGGGATCATGCTCGGCTTCAGTATATCACAGTACATGTTGGCATTCATGGTTCCCTCAATGAACTGTAGCTCCCCAGTGCCGACAGCACTTATGCAGCCCCAGCATATATATATGGTCGGGGGGGGTTGGCTCTTTGCTGCCCCCCCAAAATAAAAACCACCAGCCACCCCTGTTTGAAGGTATAAGTCATGTCTCCCCTTTCCCTTGTTTCCTTCAGACTATACATATTATATTCCTGGCCTCTCCTGATATGTTTTATCTCTCAGACCTTTCACAATGTTTGCTGCCTTTCTTTAGATTAGTTCTGTCTTAAAGAGTATTTTTGCTTGCACTTGATTGGACGGCGGAAGTCTGCAGAGCTTCACTTTCTTCTGTGTAAAGTGAAAAATCCCTTGAAAAATGAACAGCCTATGCCCAGTCATAACTGCCTCCTTCCCAGTACATTACTATGATGAGAGAATGGGGTTGATTTACTGAAGACAAATACACTGTTCACTTTACAAGTGAAGTTGTACGCTGCAAAGGGAATTTGCCCCAGAGCTTAGTGAATGTGACAAAACTTCACTTTGCAAAGAATACCCAAACACAAGCAAGGAAAAAAAAACAGAAACAAACCACATTTTTGCTTGCACATGATTGGATGATGGAAGTTAGCAGAGTTTTGAATCATTCACTAAGTTCTGGGGAAAATTGCAGTGCGCAACTGTACTTTCAGAGTGAACAGGCTATTTGCCTTTAATAAATCAACCCAATTGCATCAATGGAATATACTTTTATCATGAAATTGGATTATTATGAATTAGTTCCTTTTATTTATTTTTAATTGACATTTATTTTTAATTATAATATCATTTTAATCATTTTAATGAACCAGTGTCCACCTTGTATTATGCAAAATGTATTAGATGCAAAATAAATGTCTATTTTTTACAGGACTGATAATATATAGGAATCCCTTATCTACAGTTTTTTGGTAAAGGTGAAGTATGCCTTTAAATTTGGTGGGGGGAAAGGGTAGTGCGGGTTAGCAGGGAGTGGGGGGGGGGGGGTTGATCCTCCACTTACATTATCACTATGTTACTTTTCTTTAGAACACTTTTTTCCTTTAGGGCTCATGCAAAAACTAGCCTCTCTGTATATACCCTAACCTCTCTGTATACTCCCTAGCCTCTCTATATACCCCCTAGCCACTCTGTATACCCACTAGCCTCTCTGTATACCCCCTAGCCTCTCTGTATACTCCCTAGCCTACTCCCTAGTATACTCTCTAGCCTCTCTGCATGTACACTATAACACTAGTACATGTATTGCAGTTTACCAATCTTTAATAGCTTAATTCACCTTTACAAAAAATAAAAAAATAAAATAAAGATAAGGGGTGTTTGTAGCTGAAAAACTAAAGCTTTGACTAAAGTTGAATAATGCCCTTGCTATAAGTGTAGGTCATTTACAGACTATACCTCCTGAAACCTGCCCAGAAAACTCCCAGGAAAATGCTAAGGACTGTTACTATTCACCTCCATCATCACAGGAGTGAGCTTGTTTTAATTTATAGGAATCCTTTATCTACAGTTTTTTGGTAAAGGTGAAGTATGCCTTTAAATTTGGTGGGGGGAAAGGGTAGTGCGGGTTACCCGACCGACTGACTCACTGACAGCAGGGAGGATCGGGGGGGGGGGGGATCGGGTGCCCTTTGGCCGACATTATCGCTATGTTACTTTGCTTTAGAACACTTTTTTTCCTTTTTGGCTCATGCAAAAACTAGCCTCTCTGTATATACCCTAACCTCTCTGTATACTCCCTAGCCTCTCTATATATCCCCTAGCCACTCTGTATACCCACTAGTCTCTCTGTATACCCCCTAGCCTCTCTGTATACTCCCTAGCCTCTCTGCATATACACTAGCCTCTCTGTATACACCCTAGCCTCTCTGTATATACTCTAACCTCTCTGTATACCCTCTAGCTTCTGTGTATACACCCGAACATCTCTGTATACACCCTAGCTCTCGGTATACACACTAGACTCTCTTTATATACACTAGCCTCTTTGTATATACCCTAGACTCTCTGTATATACACTAGCCTCTTAGTATATACCATAGTCTCTCGGTATATACACTAGTTTCTCTGTATATACTCTAGCCTCTCTGTATACACCCTAGCCTCTCTGTATGTACCCTAGCCTCTCTGTATACCACCTAGCCTCTCTGTATACACCCTAACCTCTCTGTATACCCACTAACCTATCTGTATACCCCCTAGCCTCTCTGTATACACCCTAGCCTCTCTGTATACCCACTAACCTATCTGTATACCCACTAGCCTCTCTGTATACCCCCTAACCTCTCTGTATACCCCCTAGCCTCTCTGTATACCCACTAGCCTCTCTGCATATCCCCTAGCCTCTCAGTATATACACTAGCCTCTCTGTATATACACTAGCCTCTCTGTATACACACTAGCCTCTCTGTATCTACCCTAGCCTCTTTGTATACCCCCTAGCTTCTCTGTATACACCCTAGCCTCTCTGTATATACACTAGCCTCTCTGTATATACCATAGCCTCTCTCTATACACCCTAGCCTCTCTGTATACCCACTAGCCTCTCTGTATACCCCCTAGCCTCTCTGTATACTCCCTAGCCTCTCTGCATACACACTAGCCTCTCTGTATACCCCCTAGCCTCTCTGTATACCCCCTAGCCTCTCTGTATACACCCTAGCCTCTCTGTATATACACTAGCCTCTCTGTATACCCCCTAGCTTCTCTTTATACACACTAACATCTCTGTCTATACCATAGTCTCTCGGTATATACACTAGCCTCTCTGTATATACTCTAACCTCTCTGTATACACCCTAGCCTCTCTGTATATACACTAGCCTCTCTGTATATACTCTAGCCTCACTGTATACTCCCTAGCCTCTCTGTATACTCCCTAGCCTCTCTGTATGCCCCCTAGCCTCTCTGTATACTCCCTAGCCTCTCTGTATATACACTAGCCTCTCTGTATACCCCTAGCTTCTCTGTATACACCCTAGCCTCACTGTATACACAGTAGCCTCTCTGTATATACTCTAGCCTCTCTGTATACACCCTAGCTTCTCTGTATAGACCCAAGCCTCTAGCCTCTCTGTATATACCCTAGCCTCTCTGTATACACCCTAGCCTCTCTGTATATACACTAGCCTTTCTGTATAGCCCCCTGAACACTCCAGTCAGCGCTCTAAGCCATTGGCTGAGAGCACTGATGGGGAGCTAGTCAGCAGACAGTTTTCAGTCACGACCCTTTGAATGGCTGACTTCTGTTGGACCGGCTGCCATACACACGGGCCGAATGCCGGCTGGTTTCTATTGAACCGGTCAATGTCACCCAACACTCGGGCCATGTGTACTAGGCTTCATAGCAGGAGTCTCAAACTGGTGACCTTCCAGCTATTGCAGAACTGCAAGTCCCATCATGTGTCTGCCTGTGGGAGTCATGCTTGTTACTGTCAGCCTTGCCATGCCTCATGGGACTTGTAGTTCCGCAACAGCTGGAGGGCCATCAGTTTGAGACCCCTGCTTTGAGTCTATGATTTAGTAATAAACCACAAAAGGCAGTGAATCCATGACTGGCAGCTATAAGTCCATAAGGGTCCACAGGATTCAGACCCCACTGGGAGCCCCATCTGGGCCCCCCCCCTACCCCCAAGAGGGTGGTTCACTCCAGCAGAGTAACAGCTACATTTTGGCAGTCTTTCCCTAGCCAACCTATTAGGGCACTTAAATCGATCAATTTGTGTACATTCAATATGCCCATACTTTTTTCAAATCTCAGCCAGTTCCTGCAGAACCAGCCTAGATTTAAAGTGCTACTTAATCCAGTAATTTGAAATCTGGCCTGCCACAGTGCCCACAGCTTATAAATCTTCTTTTTATTTGAAAATACTGCCACTATATACCCTTTTGACTGATCTGTATAACCGGGGATAAACTGCACAGTCTCTCGAGTGCTGAGAGTTCAGGTAAGAGGAGACTTCCACTTCAGCCTATATATACGCCTGCATGTGTAATGCCAATCTCATGTGACCTAGCTAGCTATGAGAACAAGTAAATGTTCTCTCCAGCATAAAATACACAACCAAGCATGTGCAGGTTGGCTACCTTGCCTGTGTTAGCTGGCCTTCCCTAGATAAACAGTGCAGGGGGGAGGGGGAATCTGTACATACAGGATCAAAGAGCCTTTTTTACACAATGTAGAGGATTAACCCCTTAAGTTCCACAGTGGGTATAGCAAGCATGCTATGCTGCATAAACACTGATTTTACTGTTGTGGGTTTAGTAATACTTTAAACCAGGCTTTCTCAACCTTTTAACCCTAGAGGAACTCCAAAACTAATTTTCATTTCCTTACTAAAACCAAATCAGCAGGGCCCAATAGGAACAATACTCCTTATATTGGTGGTCAAAAGGAAGTTTTGCTAAGGTTTGCTGAACCTTGAACTCTGCAGGCATCATCAAATATGTGGTCCATCAGCCACAGCTAAAGGAACCCCTAGCAACTTCTGGAGGAACCGCCATGAGAATGGCTACTTTAATGACTGCATCTATGGCTGGCTTAAGAATATAATAATTTGCACCTAGCTGACCTAATTATCTTGAGGGCATGAATACAGCAAGAAAAAATCATTAACCCTTTTAGAACCTTAGAACCCTCTTTTTAGCCGCTGCTTTACAAGTTGGCTGACTATATTTAGTTCCATTACTTCTTGAGATAGCGAACAAGCAAGAAGCACATGAAGTCAAATTCAAGATTTGTATTTTCATTCCATATCAGTGATGTAAATCATTGAAGCAAAATGATCAGCATTATAGCCAGGGAACTTGCATTTTCAGATGGTCAGATGAGTGATGGCCGCCCTCCATTTGGCAGATCCCCTTTAATCAAACCTTTGATTAGTGGCAAAAGATCAAAAAGGAATCCTTTTCAGTAAGGTGAGCCATACTACGGCCTCTTGCAGACTGTTGCCTAAAAAAGCAACGTTTCTAGGCATACAGATTCTTTTTTTTTCTTACTAATGTAAATGCAGACCATTGTTTTCAATGTGTCTGTACACACACAGGCACATAGACATGCACTGCATATAAATCAGTGAAAAAAAATGAAAAATACAGAAATCTGTGTTGCCAGTGAGTATTTTTACGTGCATAAGCTACACTCTGTTGAGAAAAATAAAGCTAGAAGAATTTTCTTGTGTGTACTCAAAAACAAAAATGCGTGCAATGGCTACCAGCCCATCCTTGCGTTTTTTTCTGCCAGTATTGTCTGATGTTCATACATCAGTACAGTGTGCAAATACCCTATTGGAGTCGAGGTTTCTAGATTTTTTTTTTTTTAAATAGAATGTTGATATTATTTATGAGAAAACAAGCAAAAATTGTATTTTGTTGTAATTTTTAGAAATGGTAAATTTGCCTTTCTGTTATTATGAGGTTAATTTGTTATGATTATTGTGCAATTATTGTGTTTTAGCCAGTAGATGTCAGTCTTGCTGTTACTGTGCTGGGAGAAGAGGTGCATTGGTGATCACTGGTGTATGTATGTAGTTACAGGCTTCGGATATATTTTAAGTGTTCAAAAAAGGAGCCTTATTCTTGGTCCGCAATTTATATATCTTTTTCGGAAGGATAATAGTTGACTGCATTTTTTTTTTCAGCTGAGGTCCATTATGCTTCATAGCTACAGGGAATGGCCTTGATTTTTTTGTAGCCTGTATCTTTTGAACTTGCAGCCATTTCTCAGCAGACCTCCAAAACACGGCTGTCCTCCAGCATTCCCCAAAGATGTATCTCTTTAAAATACCCTCCTGCCTCTTCTCCTGAGTATACACTACTCATTTACTCTCACCGTGACTAATCTATTTATTCTGTTAGGCCTGATGCCAGCTTTTATAATACACTGGGTAGTCCATGTGTCCTTCACCATTGTACACTGGGCTGAACACTGATTGGGGCTTATTCTATATCATGGTGCAAATAACCGTGGTCTGCTGTAACTGAGAAATTAATGCTACTAATGATTTGAAGCTTTGGGTTTTTGCACAATAGACACGTGCAATTTGTTTTGTTTTTAAATTTGTTTATTTAACAAACAAATTCGACAAATTTGTTAATTCGGAAACATCTGAATTAATGAAAACCCGTTTAACTATTATTTCAGAATATTCATAAATTCGAATATTCGAAAATTCGTAAATTGGAATATTTGAAAATTCATAAATTCGAAAATCTAAAAATTTATAATTTCTAAAATCCCAAAATTCTAAAATCCGAAAATTCAAAAATTAGAACGGAAATTCGAAAACCTGAAAATGTGAAAATCTGAATTAATAACTGTAATGGAAATTTGTAAGTTCTGTATAGAATTGTATTCTATTTTATATGTATTGCACAATGCCCTCACTGTGCACACGGCACTAATAATGTTTTCAGTACATGTTTTGCATTCTTTTGAGTCCTGATTAGAATTAGCCTGCCTATGTAACGCCCCTTGTTACCATAAACGTACAATTGTAATATTAATGTGATACCTACGTAATCACATGTATAAAAACCTTCAATTGTGTCTTAATAAACCAGAACAGTTATTTGGAAAGATGCTGAGCGTATCTTTTGTGTTTGTTCGCTACCGCAGTAGTTATTATTAATTTGGAACCACTAATCAATATGGGGATAGGAGTTGCCTATCCACAAAATGTCCAACTCATAACTAACTAATATTAACTATTGAATTCTAGGTATTGGAAATTCCTTTCAAATTTGGCAGTTAGAGAATGTACCTAATATGAATTTATCCGAAGTTATTAATTTACCTGAAATAACGAATACCGTATCTAAATTAATTTAATGCAACAAATTAGTAATAATAAATAACAATAATAATATTAATAAAAAAATTGTATCATTATTATTATTATTATTAATATTAATTCTTTCTGTTTCATTTGTTTTGATGCAGCATTCATTATTTCAGGTAATTCGTAACTTCTGAGACTAACAGCCAAATTTGAAAATAAATCCCAATACCTATAATTTAATAGTTAGTTATTATTAGTTAGTAAGTTATTATTTTGATTCTTCGGCTTTTTGTTCTTTTGAATTTTTGGATTTTCTTTCTTACTTTCGGATTTTCAAATTTTTGGATTTTCGAATTTACGAATTTATGAATTTACGCATTTTGATCATAACGAATGACCCGGGAAAAAAAAAATGAAACTAAAATGAAGAGCGAACCAATTTTTCGGCAGTGCACCATGCATGCTAATGGCACTGTGTCATGTTATTAAATACATTTTGTTAATTTTATTATATTTCATTCTTTTATTTTTGAAGCACAAAAAAATGTACAAAGAGTAAAGCGCAAGTTCACCTTTACCAAAAAGCACACGGTGCTGTCCCATATAAGTATAGTAGCCATAAGTATGCACAGCCTATTGCATTAGGGTGTGCACCCCGAAGCTCAAACACACACACCTTTCTCTGCAACCTCAGCTGCACTGGACACTAAATGAATGGGAAGTGCTCTGTGCTAAGTGCCTTTCTGTTCATTCACAAACGAAAGCATAATAAAAGCAGTTTACTATGCTTCAGTTATGAATGGACACAGTGGGCGAGTGTGTTCACTTTGTTCATTTAGAAAATGAACTATTTACTAGCCCCTCCCCCCTCCGCTCTCCATTCTGAAACATCCCCTCACAGCAGCCTGGGAGGGGAGAGGAGAGGGAGGAGGGAGGCCATCAGCACTGTAGTGGGGAGGGGTGCAACACGGGGAGAAGCCCACGCAGTAGGGGGGATCAAAACTGCACAGAGTGATTAGGGGGTGCCCAGGCACACTGGCACACCCCTTGCACATGCCTATTGTGGGAAGTAAGGGGAATCTGCAATGCACATAGTGATAAGGGTGTCCCCAAAAACCCCTGGCACACCCCCTGTGCGCGCCTATGATAGCAGCATATTGTGCAAAACCTACCTTCTATCCAGGGCTCCCTTTCAGTTTAACAAATGTAGGGCAAAAATGCATTCAAATGAAACCTTCCTAAAAGCTTCTGCAGCCTGTGATGGCTCAGTTCTCGGAAGGAGCACTGCTGTGTTCTTTTGGGCCGCATGTGTGCACTTTAAGAGCCATCACAGATGAGCCATTTCAAAATGTCTCTGCTGATCCATTTAATTTTCCTAGCTAAGATAACGATTGCTATGGCCTGAAAGAGCACTATGATTGATTTAAGCCCTGTACACACTATCAGATTTTCTGCTGATTTTTTCCTTCAGATTTACCAAAACCATATAATATAAGGTCAAACCTTAGGAGTTTCAATGTGTATGCAATCAGGCAGGCCCTTGCACTACATGGTTTTGGTAAATCTGAAGACAAAAATCAGCAGAAAATCTGATAATGTGAATGGGGCTTTATTGTTGCTAAAACGTAAACTTACATGGATCATGCTTAATGAAAAAATAGTTTGTGTGCGTCGAAATAAACAATCGTTTTTCAACAAAGTCTGGAATCTCCGACTCTTATATCTGCAACTGCCATCAGACTAGTGGTGGGTGTGTGGCTGGATTGGGTTGGGCTACGGGATGGGTGCACTCCATTCTCTTTCTCTCTCTCCCTTCCTTCCCCTCTATTTTCCCTTATTCCTCAGTCTATAGTTCTTTTATAAAATCCATTTCCTTTACTTTTTTTTTCTTAAATCCACTTGTTTCTTTCTAATTAGTTTTGTCATGGAGCACGGTGCTCATATTTTTATATTCTTGTATGGCTAATTGCAGGGCCGTCTTTAAGGCAGGGCAAAAGGGGCAGCTTCCCTGGGCCCTGTCATTGTTGTGGGGCCCAAAGCAACTGCCTCATACTTGCCAACTATCCCAGTTTAAATTCTCTTGTCCCTTGAAGTTTTAGTCCTGTGCTGTGTGCCAATATCTCAGTGTGAAGTGCTGCTACCTATTCTGCCCAGCTCTGCCCTATTGTTTTGTACAGATGACTCACCTGCAGTCCCTGTGTTTACAGGTAAATAACTGGCATTCATATGTAAATAGCTTACTAAGCAAATAGATGTGGCCAGCGGCATTGATATGTAAATAAAGGCAGCATTCATATGTATATCATGCTTCCCTGCAGTGAGAAGATGATGTGCTGTAACCTCTAGCAACGAATCAGTGAGCAGTATTACTGTAAAGTAATCTCTAGCAACTAACAAGCAGAAATCATTTGCTGTAACCTCTAGCAACTAATCAGTGAGCCGTAATGTGTGCTGTAACTTCTAGCAACCAGTCAGTAAGCAGTAATGATATGCTGTAACCGCTGGTAACCAATCACAATTGCTGCCTGATCTGATACAGTAAACTGGTTTTAAGTCTAGCTTCTATTTATTGTATGTCTCAGAGCAGGTGGAGAGTGAAATTGCATGGGGGGGGCACAAATTTTTTTTTTGCCTGGGGTAAAATCAATATTAAAGACGGCCCTGGCTAATTGCACAAACTTCTCATGTTATATACTTACATTAACCAAACCTGTCATCCCAGCATGGGTATACGTCTGCAGGAAATGTTGCAGGGGTTGGATCCCCATTTTACCACATGTCAGTTGGTTTCCCCTTTCCTTTCTGTTCGAAGGACTCTTGATGGGAATTGATGAAAGTGCGAAATTTGGATATCACTTTGTAGTTTGTGATAACTATTTTTGTTATAATGGTATATTATATATTAACATAACTCTGGGAGAACTTGAAGATATATTGTACTTTCCCTTTTTTTGGGGTTCCTTGTAACCCTTTGCCATTATTACCTTATATTGTTATATCTCCCTTTCCTTTTGTAAAACAAATAAACCATGACTGAAATAGAAAATTGTACAACACAGAAAAAAATGCCATGCAGGGTGAGGGGCAATGAATACAGATATACAGGGAGTGATCATATCCAAGATAGGTGGACTATAAAAAAATGAAAGATGCAGTACAGAGGCTATCCAGTTCACTTGAACCTAAAACAACATCAAAAACAAAAGATTAAGCTTATATAGAAGGTGGCTACTTGAGGCCTAAACAATATTAGGGCACATGCTGTATATTCAAATTATTATAACTATATGGCATCACATTTTCACATAGAGTTTCTCAGAAAATAAATGTGCTTTTCAAATAAAATGCATTTATTAACATCTGCTATGCTATCCATTGAGAAAGGGTGGGCTAGTGGGGTGAGGTCCTCTTAAGGACAATCTGTCTACGGGCCACAAATAGGGCTCAGGGGACTGTAATAAACAGATTGAAATCCGCTGAGGATGAGTCAACATATCCTAGAAGGCATGTGAGGTTTCTTTTCAATGTAGTTGTGGCCTACATTTTCTAAAATGAAAAGGAGCCTTGCCTTAAAGGTAGGTTTAGCACACTATTCTGCCATACCATATTGGGCAGCATAGTGTGCTTTTTGGTGAAGGTGAACTAATGCCGCATACACATGATTGGAAATTCGGCCAGCAAAAGACCGATGAGAGGTTTTGGTTGGAAAATGCAACCGTGTGTATGCTCCATTGGACTTTTGCTGGCCGAATTCCAGCCAGCAAAAGATTGAGAGCATATTCTCAATTTTTCGGTCGGAAAAAGTTCAGATCGGAAATTCCAATCGTCTGTAGGAATTCTGACGCACAAAATTCCTATGCATGCTCGGAAACAAGTAGACGCATGCTCGGAAGCATTGAACTTAATTTTCTCGGCTCGTCATAGTGTTGTACATCACCGCGTTCTTGACAGTCGAAAGTTCAGCAAACTTTTGTGTAACCGTGTGTATGCAAGCCAAGCTTGAGCGGAATTCCGTCGGAAAAACCATCCAAGATTTTTCTGATGGAAAATCCGCTCGTGTGTACGTGGCATTACACTTTCAATTTACATTAAAGATCCTCAAGTGTTTACACAGAACATATCATGAGAAAAAGATCATGTATTTAATGCATACTTAGTGTGGTCAATAAAACCCTAAAGAATAACTGCGGAACCTTGTATTTTGTTTAAAGGATATGGAAATAGCGTTTGAACGTACCAGGCCAAGCTAAGTATAGGGTGAGGCACGTCAGGTAATGAAGGTTGGCAATAGGGTGATGGAGCAGAGCTGAAGAAAGGAGGGCCAGGTAAGTAGAAGAAGGAAAAAGAAAAAGAAAAGCAACAGGGGTGGTATTTGCCCTCACATTCCCTTTGCAAGCAGATAAACAGAAGTAGTTTAGTAGTCATGCATGAGCATCAACAAGGGGCTTCCTGAGGTACAGCCTTGACCTCCGAGGAAGAGACGTTGATCCAGTAGAACCACGTTTTCCAGCATGTCTTACATCTGTCTGATGTCTTCAACATTATGTAGCCATATGGAGATTCATGAGTAGACATACACACAATCTCACAGTCTCCAATGTAGACATACACACAATCTAGCGGAATTTAAGAGCATCTGATGATGTAGGATTTAATGGAAATCATAGAAATATGTAGTAAGGAGAAGGAGGGGCTTACTGTTATTTTTATTTTTTTTACAATCATTTGGTGTACAAAACTGCATGTTGCATGTCATAAACAAGCATGACACTAAAAGCAGAATTGTTTTCTATAGTCTAAGGTAGGGTTTCTCAAACAAAGGTTGCTAGGGGTTCCTTGAGCAATCAAGAGTTTCTAACTCCCAGTGTCACAGTCAGGCTCTTGGTCAGGCTCGGAGACCAGGAGCTATAGCAGTAGAGAGGCCCCCACAAAACCAGCAGGATAGGTATACAAGCAGTTCACTCTAGTGAGCTTACCTAAGTTTAAGCATTAACTGGTATTTGCCAGAGCATCTGATGGTGGAGATGGGTTTTGCTGTTTGTTGGTACCAGTTCGTGGTCCTCAGGATCACCCCAGCAGGAGGTGAGCAAGCCGGAGTCCAGCAACAGATATAGCAGGTAGGGTTGAAGCAGAAGTGCAGTCATGAAACAAACCAAGGGTCAGTAACAAGTGGTTGCAGGTTGGCATAAAGCAGGATCATAGTTGAGGAACAAGCCAAAGGTCAGTAAGGAGTGGTAGTGACAATAAGGACAGCTACAGGTACACAAAGGAGGAAGATATTGGCTGGAGGGTACACAATAATCTGGCAAACAGGAAGTGCAGTGATGCGGCTTATATCAAGAAGCTCATGAGTGGAGCAAAGAGTTCAAGGGTCACCAGAAAGAAGAGACAAGGCAAGAAAATCCAGAGAATCACACAGGGTGGCACTCGGCACCTCTGGTGGCTCAGCAAAAAAAAAAAGCCACTGCCAGGAGCAGCAAGGGTTGTGAGTTCAAATCCTGGCCCAGACACCCAGTTACCACTGATATAAATGATCTTTTTAGCTATGTGTAAGATGGGCAGTTATCTCACTGGTCTTCAATGTAAGAGTGTCTGTCTTTGACTGACCATCAATATAAGGGGCCCTTCCCCCATCTGCCAACAAAATATGAAAAATTGTTACTAACACTAATTTTTTATTTTTTTTACAGAGCAGGTGAGTGTTAAATAAATGATCTACCTTGGGTATCAAATATTCTAGATACATTACATACTGCAAGGGTTTCTCAAGATACGAAAATTATTTCAAGGGTTCCTCTGTATTAAAAAGGTTTATACAGGCTGGTTTAAGGCCATTACAACACAAAATACCAACAGTACGTTAGTAAGGATGCAAAACTGTTTCTAGATTAGGTTACCTCTAGCTCTACAGAATGATCAGCCTTAATGAAGTGAAACAGGATGAAATATATCAGATGCAATAGAAGGGGTGGAGTGTCCAACATGATTTAGTATTAGGTTCTCCCAGGCATCATCCCATAAACTAACAAAGTAGAGGAGAAAAATATTTTTTCTCCTCGACTTTGATGAAATATGTCAACCATCCACATCCAACACGTACTATACAGAAATTGCTTTCGGTAGCGATTCCTTTAACAGTCTCAGTGTGTTTACTGGGCCTGGTGGAGCTGGCGTCCCGTAGGGCACAAAGAACCATGATATTTATATCTCTTTTCTATGCATGAAAAGCTATTTTACTGTGTTGGGAAAAACCCAAACCACCTACAGTGTCCCACTGGAAAGACATAATCAATAAAGCGCTGCCATTTTAAAAACAACATACTTAAATAGGGGTTGTCCAAAAAAAATTGAGAAGGTTTGGCAATGCTGGCTTGACGCCAAGGACACGTTGATCTAACATGCGGTGGTGGGAGTGCGCTTTACCAAGGCGCTCTCCACTCTTGGATAAATTAACTATGTAATGTTGCCAAATTAATTATCTGACTGTGTGAGGATTGGGTGCACTACAGACTCCTCGGGTGAAATGATGTTTTATTTGAAAGTCATGAGCAAGGAATGTGATTCTGTATAGGTTGGAATGCTGCACATGGGATAAGAAGGTGTGAGGGGGGGAGGGTGTGGGAGTTGGAGGGGGGAATTTTGGTACGTTGGACTGTATATGTTGTTTAAAACTGCAAATAAATATACATTTTCAAAAAAAAAAATCCACAACCAACCAAATGACAGCTGTCATTTTTCTAGTGCATTATACAACCTGCAAGCAAATAGGTGAATGGTAGTGGAACCTAGATTTTTCTTTTTCTCTAAAATTCATAAATGAATGCAGCTGTACCATGTATGATTATGAAGGATGCCTCCAAATTTTTGTACAATCTTTCTTACACTTAGCAGATAGCATCTATTTAGTGGGAAGCAAAAGATTAAGCCATGTAGGGGGAAAATGGTACACGTCCCCGATATTTGATTGCATGCTTTGCCATTCGAGGTGCCTGACCTACTAGCTGTAAAATGAATATATAATGCAGTGTAATTCTCTCTTTTCTCTACAGACCACAATTCCTTTCATCTTAGATGCAAATGTTCACGGTACATCCTTATTTACATTACAGTGTGCGTGCACAGCCCAGCCCCCAAGTGGCTCTTTCATTTTGCTGTAACACAGAATACGTTGATGTTTTCAGTGTCCCAATCCTCGGATTAAGGATAGACTCCTTCCATTCTGTTAACAGAGGAAAAGCATAAAAGGCAGGATCAAATGTGCTGTCGTTATCAAAATTACACATAGAACAAAAATGGAGAGCACCGCACACCAAGTTTTTCTTTCTTCCTAATGCGTTATTTCATAAACTGCTATTTTTATATGCATAGCTTTGACATTAGTATATCATGGAACATAGATTTAATGAGTACTAAAATCACTAAGGGTGTATTCCACATAATAAAAGTAAATTATAAACCCCCACATCAATTATGCTCTAACATCCATAATACATAGGTTAATGTACCCCCTAGTGTACATTATATAGATCTTACAAATCACCCAGGAGCACCATGGCCATATATTCTTATATAGGCCGTGAAACAAAAGCTAAGACATGCTATACAGTAGGGGGTATATTATTCTATGCAATACACCAATGTCAATTTAATAAGTATTTGGTTTTATATTTAGTGTCCAATATGTTTCAAGCACTATATATGTTGTCCATGTGTAAATATATGTATTTGTTTTCTATCAAAACGGGAAGATCTTTTATTAGCTATGAACACTCACTGGTTAGATGTTCTACTATTGTGGTATGTTGTATTTTTTTAAAATGTAATAAAATGCATACATTTTTAATGATTTTTTTTTAGATAAAGCCATATTCCACAAAAAAAAATTATAGCAGGAAAACAGTTGACAGACTAAAAACTGGGGATCTTTGTCTATTAAAGTAAATGACGCAAAAGATATATAGATAGTAGATAGATAGATAGAGTATATATACACACCCCCATCAAATCATTCTCTGCAGCCATTACCTTTTGTACCACCACCCCCTCCCTTTAGAATGTAAGCTCTATGAGCAGGGCCCTCCTCCTGTACCTTTTGTATTGAACTATACTGTAATTGTGTTGTCCCCCCTATACATTGTAAAGCACTGTGTAAACTGTTGGCGCTATATAAATCAAGAATAATAATAATAATAATAATAATAATAATAATACACACACTCATATATTGTATAAAAAAATGTAAAATGCCTTTGAGCCATTCAGATGGATGCAGCACTATGGAAATTGCTAAGCCATTGGCTCTTTACCATTGGACAATCAAAACGTTTTTGTTGCAAATAATCAGGAGGATCCCAAAAATGTGTGGAGTAGAAAAGGTACACCGTACATACAAAAGACCTGAAAAGATCTAAAATAGGAAACTAACAGAAAGCCAGTAGCCTCCAGTTCATCATATTCCAGAAATCCAGAACTGTAACCTGCCTTGAATGTCCACAAGTACAAGATGTAAAGAGCTCAGAGCTAAGGTAAGGAAGGCCGAAATACTACAATTGCTGAATAAGATTCACTTGAAGCCTACCAAAATGTAAAAAAAAATAAAAAAAGTTATGCCCACTTTTGCATTATTGTCGGTAGAGCTCTCATATAATGTGTGTGTGTATATATATATATATATATACACAGTATCTCACAATAGTAAGTACACCCCTCACATTTTTGTAAATCTTTTCTTCTATCTTTTCATGTGACAACACTGAAGAAATGACACTTTGCTACAACGTAAAGTAGTGAGTGTACAGCTTGTATAACAGTGTAAACTTGCTGTCCTCTCAAAATAACTCAACACAGCCATTAATGTCTAAACTGCTGGAAACTAAAGTGAGTACACCCCTAAGTGAAAATGTCCAAACTGGGCCCAATTATCCATTTTTAGTCCCCGGTGTCTTGTGACTCGTTAGTGTTACAAGGTTTCAGGTGTGAATGGGGAGCAGGTGTGTTAAATTTGGTTTTATCGCTCTCACTCTCTCATACTGGTCACTGGAGGTTCAACATGGCACCTCATGGCAAAGAACTCTCTGGGGATCTGAAAAAAAGAATTGTTGCTCTACATAAAGATGGCCTAGGCTATAAGAAGATTGCCAAGACCCTGAAACTGAGCTGCAGCACGGTAGCCAAGACTATACAGTAGTTTATAAGGACAGGTTTCACTTACAACAAGCCTCGCCATGGTTAACCAAAGAAGTTGAGTGTACCTGCTCAGCGTCATATCCAGAGGTTGTCTTTGGGAAATAGACGTATGAATGCTGCCAGCATTGCTGCAGAGGTTGAAGGGGTGGGGGGTCAGCCTGTCAGTGCTCAGACCATACGCCGCACGCTGCATCAAATTGGTCTGCATGGCTGTCGTCACCAAAAGGAAGCCTCTTCTAAAGATGATGCACAAGAAAGCCCGCAGTTTGCTGAAGACAAGCAGACTAAGGACATGGATTACTGGAACCATGTCCTGTGGTCTGATGAGACCAAGATACATTTATTTGGTTCAGATGGTGTCAAGCATCTGTGGTGACAACCAGGTGAGGAGTACAAAGACAAGTGTGTCTTGCCTACAGTCAAACATGGTGGTGGGAGTGTCATGGTCTGGGGCTGCATGAGTGCTGCCGGCACTAGGGAGCTACAGTTCATTGAGGGAACCAGGAATGCCAGCATGTACTGTGACCTACTGAAGCAGAGCATGATCCCCTCCCTTCGGAGACTGGGCCGCAGGGCAGTATTCCAACATGATAATGACCCCAAACACACCTCCAAGATGACCACTGCCTTGCTAAAGAATCTGAGTGTAAAGGTGATGGACTGGCCAAGCATATCTCCAGAACTAAACCCTATTGAGCATCTGTGGGGCATCCTCAAACGGAAGGTGGAGGAGCACAAGGTCTCTAACATCCACCAGCTCCGTGATGTCATCATGGAGGAGTGGAAGAGGACTCCAGTGGGAACCTGTGAAGCTCTGGTGAACTCCATGCCCAAAAGGGTTAAGGCAGTGCTGGAAAATAATGGAGGCCACACATAATATGGACACTTTGGGTCCAATTTGGACATTTTCACTTAGGGGTGTACTCATCTCATATGTCAGAGTATTTAAAAATATACATAGTTCTAAATATAATAAATAAAAATATAACATATTTATGTTACATAGTCTTTTATATAGCCAACAGAAGGATATTTCAGCTCTTTTGAAAATATTTTCTCTCTCACTTTACCACCTATGACATTTCGATGTGTGGAATTATAAAACTCGTCTGACAGTTCAGAAAAAAGGGGGCGGGGAGCTGAAGTTACGCTCTGCAGGGCTCAGTAAGGAGAGCGGATTAAAGGGAAGGGACACAGCAAACAAGAACAGAACCGAATCGTCAATAAGCTGGATATCCTTCCCCTTGTCTCTTGGGGGGTTGATTTACTAAGGGCAAATAGAATGTGCACTCTGCAAGTGCAGTTGCTCCAGAGCTTAGTAAATGAGCAGAAGGCATGCTTTTCATCATCCAATCATGTGCAAGCAAAAATGCTTTTTTTTGGGGGGGTAAAGTGCGGCTTTACCCCATTTACTAAACTCTGGAGCAACTGCACTTTGCAAAGTGCACTGTCTATTTGCCTTTAGTAAATTAACCCATTGGTGTCAGGAAAGCTTGTACTGATTCAAGCTGATAGCAGCGGAATGCAGCAGTCACGGCTGTTAATATGAAAATGGTTCTGACAGCCCAGTGAGTTTGTGTAGTGTTGCGGCTTCCTCGTTCTCGGTGTCAATGGCTGATGGATGGTAATGTCCACCTGGAGTGCAGGGTCACAGGACACGTTTCGAGGGACCTTCCTCCTCCTCAGATTCTTTTAGCTACAAGGGCTACCCGCTCATAAATTCCCCCCAATTTTGGTCTGTATTAACCACTTAAGGACCACCTCACGCCGATGTACATCAGCAGAATGGCATGGCTGGGCACAATCACGTACCTGTACGTTGCTTTTTAAGTGCCCAGCCGTGGGTCGGGAGTGCGCTGCCGGTGGCGTGCTCCGGACCCAGTCCTGACCTCCGTGACCGTGGCCGCGGGACCAGCGGACCCGATCGCCACTGGTGTCCCGGGATCGGGTCACAGAGCTGAAGAACGAGGAGAGATCTGTGTAAACAAACCTCTCCCCGTGCTTCCTACTGTGGCTGTCACCGATCGTCTGTTCCCTTTTATAGGGAAAGACCATCAGTGATGTCACATGTCAGGCCACGCCCCCCTACAATAAAAAAAAACATAACGTCATACATAACACCTACACTGCCCCCTAGTGGTTAACTCCTTCACTGCCAGTGTCACTTACACAGGAATCAGTGCATTTAAATAGCACTGATTGCTGTATAAATGACAATGGTCCAAAAAATGTGTCAAAAATGTCCAATGTGTCCGCCATAATGTTGCAGTCACAATAAAAATCGCTGATCGCCGCCATTACTAGTAAAAAAATATATTAATAAAAATGCTATAAAACTATCCCCTATTTTGTAAACGCTATAACTTTTGCGCAAACCAATCAATAATTGCTAATTGCGATTTTTTTTACCAAAAATATGTAGAAGAATACGTATCAGCCTAAACTGAGGAAAAAAAAGTTTTTTTATATATTTTTTGTGGGTATTTATTATAGCAAAAAGTAAAATATACTGCATTTTTTTTCAAAGTTTTCACTCTATTTTTGTTTATAGTGCAAAAAATAAAAAATGCAGAGACGATCAAATGCCACCAAAAGAAAGCTCTATTTATGGGAAAAAAGGATGTCAATTTTGTTTGGGTACAACGTCGCACGACCACACAATTGTCAGTTAAGGGGATGCAGTGCCGAATCGCAAAAAGTGCTCTGGTCAGGAAGGGGGTAAATCCTTCCAGGGCTGAAGTGGTTAAATATATTTGATATTTTTCTCTCTATAAATTTCCTTCTCAGAGCTTGCTATTCCTAGAACTTCCACAAAAGCTGTGCACTTTGCAATGTGCAGTTGCTCCAGAGTAGGGATGAGCCGAACACCCCCCGGTTCGGTTCGCACCAGAACCTTCGAATGGACCAAAAACTTTAGAACCCTATTAAAGTCTATGGGACTCGAACGTTCAAAATCAAAAGTGCTAATTTTAAAGGCTAATATGCAAGATATGCAACAGACAACACCAGCAATAAGGGGTATCTTCAGGTATATACTGTGCTGGAGGCACACAACACCCACTTTAACTCCTGCAGATGCCTGTATTAGAGAATACCAGCAATAAAGGTTAGATACAGGTGTATACTGTGCTGTGCTGGAGGCACACAACACCCACTAACTCCTGCAGATGGCTGTATTAGAGAACACCAGCAATAAAGGGTAGATACAGGTGTATACTGTGCTGGAGGCACACAACAGCCACTTTAACTCCTGCAGATGCCTGAGAAAAGAACACACTGTCCCTGCCTATCTACCTCTTTCCCTGCACGCCGGAACACACTACACAAGGCCGCCGCTCTGGCGGCTTATATAGTGTGGGGCGTGTACTGAACCCCCTGAGCTATAATTGGCCACAGGCATCCTGCCTGTGACTAATTATGGCTCTCCTCGCTGCCGACGCTGTGATTGGCGAAGTACGCGGGGTCACAGTGCATTCTTGGCCAATCATGAGCCAGCAATGCACTGCGATGGTGTAGTGCATTGTGGGCCGTTCGTACCACACGAATTTGGTGTGAACGGGCCACAAAGTTCTGAATTAGCCGAACAGACAAATGGCCGATGTTCGAGTCGAACACCGAGCTCATCCCTACTCCAGAGCGTAGTAAATGAGCAGAAGCTCTGCTGACTTCCATCATCCAATCATGTGCAAGCAAAAATGCTGTTTTTTTAAATTTTTCTAGCATGTGATTGGATACTCTTTAGAAAAGTGAAGCTTTGCCTCATTTACTAAGCTCTGGAGCAGCTGCACTTGCGGAGGGCAATTGCACTTTGAAAAGTGCACAGTCTATTTGCCTTTAGTAAATCAACCCCAGAGTGCAGCTGTTCAGAGCAACACAAGCACAGGCAGTGAAGCTGCTCCTCTCCTCCTCCACAGCGGTGATTGACAGCGGCTCTGTGTTGCTTTTGTGTTGCCTGTGTGTGTGTGCACTCTGAGCCGCCGAACACACAATTGTAATCTCAGTGGGAGGTCACACTCAGAAGAGACTTCTACAGGACTCTAGAGGTCCTGACAGCACAGGGAGTACACATATAATGCAATGTAGAAATGCAGACAAGGGACTGTTTAAATAGGTAGCCCTGAGGTTGAAATTTATTTTAAAAAAACAAAACAAGAAATACAAAAAATCTATATAAATATTATCTGATTTAGGAAACAAAATGACTATGTTTTGAGAATCATTATTCATGTATTAAAGTATTACTGAACCCACAACAGTAAAAACAGTCTGTATATGCAGTAAAGCATTCTTGTTATACTCACAGTGGAACCTAAGGGGTTGATCCTGCGCATTGAGTAAAAAGGCTGTTTGATCCTGCCTTCTCTGATCCTCCCCTTCTTCTGCTGTCCCCTATCCATCTCCTGATAGTACAGAGCCTTTGGAGTCACTCTGCACATGCTCAGTTTGTTGTGTATTACTAGAGGTTTTTTTTTTCTTGGGAGGGTGCATGTGATCAGCACAGGACCAATTAGCACTGTCCAGACAGAGGGTCAGGGGTCCTGCAGCCTCATAGGACAGTCAGAGAAGAATGAAAACTACTCCTACAAGCTTTAACCAGACACTGATAGAAGTCACAAGATTGCTATATACTGCTGATGAGAAAAGGTATTTATCAGTTTACTAAAATAATTGCATTCCCATGTTCTGTGTACTGTGGGAGACCAGATATAGTGAATGCAGGCTCCTGGATTTAGTAACACTTTAAACCCTCAGTTTTTTTAGGCGTTTTCAGCATTTGACTTAATCCCTTGCTGAATATGCAACTTCCTTATATTTTGATTGAAACAAAACCCCCTGGTGGCGGACTTTTAAGGCACAAACAAAAAAATATTATTATAAAATTTATCTTACTATGAATATGAAACATTTATTGAAGTATGAAAATACAAAACATATACAAAGCATATAAAACGCATGTTAAAGTGTTGTCATCCAAAAGGAAATAAAAAGTAATAAACTAGTTTTTCTTGCACTCGACGCGTTTCGGAGTGGGTATACAATTATCCTTAGTTGTAGTTTATAGCAAGAAAGTTAGTATTCTTTGATGAAAATAGAAAAATAGCATAAATATGCAAATATAAGGTACTGTAACACCATACATCCAAATATGAGATACCAGACATGGCTTAGTGAGAAAGTGGTAAAGGGAGAGGCACTTACATACTATGTACACAGAGGTCGCTTCAAAAGTGCTTGAGCCAAGAGATCAACACAGAGGCATAACTCAATGGCAGAGAGGTGCTTAGCCCAAAACTACTAGTCCAGATCTCCCACACAGTGGAGATGTTCCAGTTTAACCTCTTCATGCTGGGCAAACGCACATATACGGCCTCTCGGAGTGTGGGCCCTGCTCCCCCCTCCTCCTCTCCTCCTCTCCTCCTCTCCCCTCCCTTCTCCAAGTCAACAGACTGGGCTTAAGACTACATACCTCCCACCTTTCTGAGATGGGAACAAGGGACGCCTATTACTAAAGGTATGTAGGCATAGGACACGCCCCCGCCACACCCCTAAAGGAGAATTATTCAAAAACAAAAGCCCACAAGTGTTTTTTTTTACTACTATTATTACTTTATACTGACTTTTGACATTTACAAATGCAGCAATTTAGAAAGTGGATGGAAGGTTTAGCACCACGAAAAACGTTTTCAAAGATAAATAGTGCATTTTAGATATAACTATATAGAACAAACCAAAATGAGGAAAGAGGGACAGGGGGACTTTGTTCCAAATCAGGACAGTCCCTGAAATCAGAGACAGTTGGGAGCTATGCGACTGTACTGCCCACCGTTACTTCTTGTGAAGACCAAATGTTCAGGAAAGCAGCACTGACAGAGCAGGAGCCAGCTACATTGAAAGTTGTAAATTGCAAGTGCTGGCATAAGAATTTTACCATTTTACTGGAGATTGTTTATTTTATTGTGCTCAATGTGTTAAAGTGTTTGTAAAGTGTGTTTTTTTTAAAAATAACAATCCTGGAATTGTACAGAGCAGCCCCGATTATCCAATTCTGGGTTCACCAGCAGCGCTCCTGGTTCTTCCTCTTCTTGATGTGACACTATAGGAGGGATATGCAATCAGCGGACCTCCAGCTGTTGCCGCTTCTTATTGTGGCACACCTTCGTGTTTGATCCCAAGCCACGCTGCTTGTATCCATAGATACAGACAGTGCTGCTCTGCCCCACCCCCACTCGGAGGGTTGACCCAAAACCTTTATATAAATTTTCTTTATTCATTTTTATTAAAGTGGTTGTAAACCCTTACAAACCACTTTGACCTACAAGTAAGCCTAGATTAAGGCTTACCTGTAGGTCCAAGAAATATCTCCTAAACCTACACGGTTTAGGAGATATTTACTAAAACACAGTGACAGCTGTCTACGGCGCTTGCGCCGTAGACAGCAGCACACAGGTGCACTATCGGCGTTAGCGGCATGCTGCTGCTAATGGCGATATGCCGTTAGTGGCGGCTCCCGTGCGCATGCGCAGGAGTGACATCATCGCTGCTCCGGCGCTGTGAGTGGCCTGAGCAGTGATACCTGGAAGAAGATGGACGCTCTGAACTACAGGGGACAGCGGTGACATCGCTGGCTCCTGTGTCAGGTAAGTGACACATAATGAGCTACTATGCGATGCATAGTAGTTCATTATGCTTTACCTTTGCAGGGAGACAAAGTGGAAGTAAACCCATCAGGGTTTACTTCCTCTTTAAATTAGGCTCCATACTGTTCCATATATCCCAATGTGTATTCTTTCTCACATCACTTTGCAGTTAAATCATTCTTTTTTTTTCATGTCTTTATGATGACTACAACATTTTGGTTGAAGTTATTGATGATATTGTTATTATTTAACTCCATCCTGCCTACCCCATCATCTCTTTAACCACTTCAGCCCCGGAAGGTTTTACCCCCTTAATGACCAGGCCATTTTTTGCTTTAACTGACAATTGCGTGGTCGTGTGACGTTGTACCCAAACAAAATGCATGTCCTTTTTTTACCACAAATAGAGCTTTCTTTTGGTGGAATCTGATCACCCCTGTGGATTTTATTTTTTGCGCTATAAAAAAAAAAAAATTGAGACAATAAATAAAAAAATAAATAAATAACAACAATTATATATATATATATATATATATATATGTGTATATATATATATATATATATATATATATATATATATTTTTTTTTTTTTTTTTTTTTTTACTTTCTGCTATAAAACACATCCAATAAAAAAATTTGAAAAATCTAATTTTTCCATTCATTTAGGCCAATTTGTATTCTGCTACATATTTTTGGTAGAAGAAGCCCAATAAGCTTATATTGATTGGTTTGCGCAAAAGTTACAGCGTCTACAAACTATGGGATATTATTATGGCATTTTTATTAAACCACTTAAGGACTGAGCCTCTTTTTTAGATGTCTTGTTTACAAGTTAAAAACTGTTTTTTTTTTGCTAGAAAATTACTTAGAACCCCCAAACATTATACATTTTTTTTTGTAACACCCGAGAGAATAAAATGGCAGTCGCTGCAATACTTTCTGTCACACCGTATTTGCACAGCGGCCTTACAAGTGCCCTTTTTTGGAAAAAAATACACTTTTTTGAATTTAAAAATAAGACAACAGTAAAGTTAGCCCAATTTGTTTTAATAATGTGAAAGATACTGTTATACTGATTAAACCCAATATGCCACGCTTCAAAGTTGCACCCACTCGTGGAATGGCGACAATCCATAAAAATTCTCCATAGGCAACGCTTAAAAAATTCTACGGGTTGCATGTTTTGAGTTACAGGTCTAGAATTATTGCTCTCGCTCTACCGATTCTGGTGATACCTCACATGTGTGGTTTGAACACCATTTTCATATGCAGGCGCTACTCAGGTATGCGTTTGCTTCTGCACGGGAGCTCGGTGGGACGGAGCGCGTTTACATTTTTTTCTTTTTTTTCATATTTATTTTACCTTTTATTTTTTATTTTTACACTGTTTTTTGTTTTTTGTTTTTAAATGTGTCACTTTTATTTCAATGACAAGGAATGTAAACATCCCTTGTAATAAAAAAAAAGCATGACTGGACCTCTTAAATATGAGATCTGGGGTCAAGAAGACCTCTGATCTCATATTTACACAAAAATGCAAAAAAAATATATATATATAAAAAAAATTGGCAATTAAAAAAAGAATTTAAAAAATGGCCCTTTAAGAGCTATGGGCGGAAGTGACGTTTTGATGTCGCTTCTGCCCTGCAATGCCATGGAGACGGATGGGGGCCATCTTCCCCTCACTCGTCTCCGTGCCAAGGAAGGCACAGGATCCGATCGCCTCCCCGGCTAACGAAGGCTCCGGTAAGCGGCGGAGGGCACGGAGCATGGTGGGAGGGAGGCCCCTCTCCTGCCACTGATATAAGTGATCTCGCGGCGAATCTGCCACAGAGACCACTTTTATCTTGAAGCGGACCGCCGGCTGAACGTGAGGATACTGGGGTTATGGCAGCTAGCTGCTGACATAAAAACAATATCCTCCTTCAAAATAAGGATGTATATCAGCATGCTGCGGTCCAGAAGTGGTTACATTTTTTACAAGTATTGGCGGTGATCAGCGATTTTTAGCGGGACTGCGACATTGCGACGGACAGATCGGACACCTAACTGACACTTTTTTGGGACTCAGTAACATTATTACAGTTATAATTACCCTGGGGGACAGGAGAGTAGGAGGATCGGGGCTGCTCTGTGCAAAACCATTGCACAGAGCAGGTAAGTATAACATGTTTGAAAAAAATAACACGCTAACTAAGCTAAAAAACTATTTTACAAATGTTCACTTTATTATGATATTCTAATACAGGATTTATTTAGTGCCAACAATTTGCACAGCACTTTACAAAAAAGCGACAATAGACAAGTGTTTGTGTTAGACAAGTTAGGAGGGCCCTGCTCGTGAATGCTTACAATCTACCTTATCATTATATATTATTATGATTATGTTATGATACAGGATTTATATTGCACTAACAGTTTGCGTAGCTCTTTGCAACATAAAAGGAGACAGTACAATTACTATACAATTCAGGCTGCATTCGTACTTTCATGTAGCAGGAACAGAAACAAGCACTCACAATCATGATTTTGCTCGAACAATTTGCACGCGAAGTTGCATGTCGGAAAAAGCTAGCCTTACCAGAAAAAAAAATATATGGATGGGATTTTAACAGCACCAAGAGGTTATTGCCGGAAGATAAAATGTAAAAAGTTTATTGATACATGATATTTAAAAACAGATACATATTAAAATGTATGCCCCTCATATACACGAGTCACATATATACCCCTACAATTAAGGAGATGTAAAATTGCACACCAACACGTTTCAACATTAAATGTCTTCCTCAGGGGGTATTGCAAAGAGGGTAGATTCTACAAAAAAAAAAAAAAACACAACAAAATGTTAACACAAATTTAATAGAACATGATATATTGTTAGAAACCAAGCATCAAACAACAATGGTTAGCAAATACATAGTATGTCTATTAACTTAAATAGTTCAATAACACAGGCCAATCCAAAAATGGAACACCCAAGGGACTCAGGGGACACCAACCATACCAGAAGGAGAGGAAATTCAAGGGACAAGTTGCTGCTGGAGAATAATAAAAGGGAGGATCCAAATTAATAAAATAAATATTGCCAAAACTGGAGCATCCAAAGCTTAAAGGTAACTCGCATATGACCCCAAGTTATGACATGACCAGGGTCCAGGGTCCCAGAGTATCTAAGCACCAAGTTTATAAAGGTAGAAATATAAAGGAATTGTAAATAATAAATAAATAAAGTGTAGATAGCAACATATAGGGAAATATATACAGTATCCGCACCTAAAAGGTTAGACGTTCTCCAACTCCCTAACCCCTTGGGGGGGGGGTCAATACCCCATAGTGCAGCAATAATGTTCCATTGATATTTAACAGAACTGGCACCTAAATTTGGAAATATATGAAGCTGCAATCATAAAGATATATGTTGCCTTTACTAAAAAGTAAAAAAATAAATAGATTGATTGCAATAATGATAGTCAAACAGAACTAGGGATGCACCGATACCATTTTTTTTACGAGTATGAGTACCGATACTTTTTTTTTAGTACTCGCCGATACCAATCAACGATACCTACTGCAACTGTTTTGTTTTTACTTCAGCTGTCAGAAATGGTACAAAGCATTGAAAAGTTATTAACAAATTAAATAGATTTGTTTTTTTAAATTTGCGCTTTGTCAATGTGAAATGTGTTAATATATATATATATGTGTGTGTGTGTGTGTGTAAAAATATTCACTAACAAAGCATACCAAAAAAAGTTTTCATTGTTTATCGTTTATAAACTAGATATAAAAAAAAAAAACAACAGGAAAAAAATCATTAAATAGAGGAGAATAGGGAGTTAATTAAGGCTGATTAGAGTAAATTAAGGCTTAATAAGGGGTTAAACAGAGGAACATTTGTTCATCCCTTTGATCTGCAGATGAAGAAACAGAAAGATACGAAAAGAAACAATGTTTCTTTTAATTTTAGTGTTTCAGCAGCTGAGCAATGTTGTTAATAAACATTAGCCTTTTTTTTTTTACTTCTAACCCTTCAGCTGTCAACAGGGGAGACCCACTGACAGCTCAAAGAAAAGAGCCTGAAAGTATCGGTTTCAGGTATTGGTGCATTTGCACGATTATCGATACTTGTGCAAATACTCGGTATTGGCACCGATACTAGTATAGGTGCAACCCTAAACAGAACTATCGTTACAACATAACTGTCACTGAAAATATCTCAGGTCAATGTAATCCCAGTAGGTGGTACATCCAGATTGAGAATCACCTGGGGATTAGCCTATTCACATCAATGGGCTGCCCTATGCACGTTTGTTGCCTGAAAAGAAGCTTCTGCTCCTTTTCGGCCGACAAGCTTCATGCAATTTTTAAAGGCGCTGTTTTCAGTGATTGCTTTGTGATCCTGTCACATGACAATCACGGCAGAATCGCATGGGTTTTGGCGTTCCATTAGGGGTTAACGGCACCCAAGCGTGCTTTGTACGTTGTCACTTGGAATTGCCGCAAATCAAATTGCAAAGTGTGAATGGAGCCTCAGGGTTAGGGGGCCCTTGCTCGTGAAATATGCCTTCTTATTTAGCAAAAACAGTGATGAATTGCAACCAATCAAATCATTTTTATTAGCTTGCTGCAAGCGCAAAAGCTGATCTGAGATTGGTTGCAATTGGGTTACTGCATACCAACGTAACATGCACCGTATTTTCAGATAAAGCCCATAGCGTTCATTCATTGTAAGCTTGCACAGAATATGCTGAAACCCCAGCAGAGGAGCAGAGGAACAATGGGATTCTGAATATATGCTGTGCTAATTCCTTTCTGTTTATCACTTATGGGGAAATTACACATGCACAGTGTGTCATACATATAGATACAGAACACTCACACACACACACACACACACACACACACACACACACACACACACACACACACACGGCTGGTCTCTTGCTCTCTTTCACATGCGCTTAACGAACCATTCATTTTTTTTAATTGCAGAATACATATGGATGCTTGAAAGCTTTCCCAAGGTTTCTCCCATTCAGTATATCATACTGTGCTCATGAATATACATTAAGAAAACCAGGAACAGGTGTTTCCAAGGTCCTGTTCCGTGGGAAACAACATGAAAATGCAAAGCGTCTTCTATAAAAGATAAGAAGGGTCAACCTTTGCCGTGTCGGTGGACAGGTGTCTCACACTGCCATTAAATTCAGAAGGAAAAAAAAAAAAGAAGAGGTCTTCTTATATACCCCATACATCCTTGTCTTTATAAATTATGATCCTTTGGTGCCAGGATTCCTTCCGCCGTTACATAAAGATGTGTTATAATGATGATAATTACCATAGGTTTTAATGAAACTGCTTTCTGAAAAAAAAAATTGCAAAGTCCTATGGGAAAGAGAGAGAGAGAGAGAGAGAGAGATAGAGAGAGTGCTAGGATGGTGTGACAGAGGTGGAAGCATGTAAGATTAAAGCATTAAACTTGAATAGCCGGCTATGTCCCTTGCATTAGCTCTCATTCAGACTGGCCAAACATTATTTTAACTGACATTTTCTCTATTATTTCTGCTGGCACATTTTAATTGGGAGCTATGATTGATCTGAGAGGGGGAGGAGGTAATGGCCTACACTCTATATTTAATTGCCTGTTAAACTTTGTAACAGATTAAGAAATTCTGACTTATACCGGGGGTAACCTCCTCGTCGTGTAAAGATTTTATTGTGGCGCTGGGTATTGAAGATCTTTATATTCATCTAAAAAATGATGCGTCTAAACTCCAAACGTTTTGAGGTTCCACTTTTGAGTGGAACTCCACTTTAACTCCTACAACATGAATTAAGTGTTCTACAGGGGAACAGACACATACTGTAGCGCCCAAGTGCCTCTGATTACCGGGAACATGGGGAAGAGACATATACTGTGGTGCTCAACTGTTCCTGACAATGAGAGACATAGGAAACAGACACATACTGTAGTGCCCAACAGTCTTGATTAAAGGTGACAGGGGGAACAGACACATGCTGTAGTGCCCAACAGTCCTGATTAAAGGGGACAGGGGGAACAGACACATGCTGTAGTGCCCAACAGTCCTGATTAAAGGGGACAGGGGGAACAGACACATGCTGTAGTGCCCAACAGTCCTGATTAAAGGGGACAGGGGGAACAGACACATGCTGTAGTGTCCAACAGTCCTGATTACAGGGGACAGGGGGAACAGACACATGCTGTAGTGTCCAACAGTTCTGATTACAGGGGACAGGGGGAACATACACATGCTGTAGTGTCCAACAGTCCTGATTACGGGGGACATGGGGAACAGACACATATTGTGGTGCTCAACTGTTCCTGACAATGAGAGACATAGGTAACAGACACATACTGTAGTGCCTAACAGTCCTGATTACAGGGGACAGGGGGAACAGACGCATACTGTAGTGCCCAACTGTCCCTGGTGACGAGAGACGTAGGACATAGACATATACTGTAGCGCAAACCAGTCCCTGATTACAGGGGACAGGGGAAACAGACACATACTGTAGGTCCTGTTCATCTCTGATTACAGAGACAGGGGAATAAACACATACTGTAGCTCCCAAGTGTCCCTGATTATAAGAGAAAATGGGAACAGATGCATACTATAACTCCCAACTGTCCCTGATTATGGGTGACAGGGGGAAAACACAGACACATACTGTAGCTCCCAACCAGTCTTGGGACAAGGTCCTCTAGAGCCCTGGTGAACATGCCAAACTGTGCCCCCCCCCCCCCCCAAGATGTATGAGCATTATGTATCAGCCAAAATTACCCCAAAATATTGAACATGAATCTGCATGGTTACACCTCCCAGGACAAATCTTTTCCCCCATCCCCCAACGCAACCCCCCCCCCCATAAAGAAATCACCCCTCCTAGCACAAATCTTCTACTTAAATTTCCCTTCTGGGTACACATCCTCCCCCACTCCAAATCCCCCCTCTTGGCACAAATTCCTCCCTCAATTCCACTTCTAGCACAAATACTCCCCCCTCCAAAAATGTCCCTTCCTAGCACAAAAACTCCCCAATCATCCTTACTAGCACAAACCCAACCCCCCCCCCACCATATCACCTCTTCTAAAACAAACCCTGCAGATCCCTAGTCCCAGCACAAATCCTCTTCTCTCATCCCCCATCCCAATATCCCCATAAATCACCACTCCATGCTTCCATACAAATTTCCCCTCCTAGAACAATTCTTACCCCATGCCACCCTCCATATTTCCCCGCCCAACAAAAATCCCCCCCCCCAATATCCTTACAGTGCCCCCCCAGCTCACGTGATGCCACAGTGCCCAGGGCAGCCATCCCTCCTGCCCAACCCTTGTCCCGGCTCTGCTCCCACTTGTCTCTGATTATGGGGATGGGGAACAGACACATACTGTAGGTCCCAAGTGTCCCAGATTACAGGTAACAGGCGCATACTGTAGATCCCAACTGTTCCAGATTATGGGGAACAAGGGAAACAGACACATACTGTATATCCCAACTGTCCCTGAATATGGGTGAAGGGGAGAGCAGAAAAAAATGCAAACAGAGTGGATACCACTCCAAACAACCCATTGCTGCATGCAAATCCATGTATGCTGGGGATCACCTGGATGCCAGCACGGTCTGCAGGCATGTTCAATATGGATGAGAGGGGTCGGCACTCCAAGATAGATGAGAATAAAAATGTCTTTATTGGAAAATCCAGTTAAAAATTCAAGAAATACACACACTCCCAGGATAACCAGTAAATGTGTTTAAAGACAAAGGAAAACACTGCGCTAAACCTTAGTGAAACAATATAATAGTGTGTAGGCAGCTAGCACTCAGACAAAGTCAAAGTAACATATAGAAAAATATGTGCAATGCTCAAAATTGTGTCCATGAAAATGGAAACATATTCTAATCCAAATAGTAGTAGAAATCACACAATGATGCAAAACAATCTGAAAAGTGAACATAACAAACATCAAATAGTGCTAATGAAACACAATATGTTAAAAAACCAAGTCCATGTGTTAACCACAAAAATGAAAAAGAAAAGTTCTTAAGACTTTACTTCCAGGTATATTTGGCTGGAGTGATTGGTGTACCAATAGACTCTTTCCAAAGATGGAATAAAAACGATAAGGTACTCTTACCGACTTGGGTGGACGCACATACCGTACAAATAGGCTTGACACTCCGAAAGGTATCACCTTGAGTGTGGTGGTAGGCCGTTCCAGGAAACCAGACCAGACGAGACCAGCGACCAGTGGCAGATATGAAATGATGTCACATAGGGTGGGATGGTAGGCAACTCCAAATTATGGGATCAGACGAGACCAACGAGCAATGGCAGATAGCCAAAGCTCGTCCACGTGAAGATGATGGAAGTATGGTCAGGGATGGAAAGATGTAAAATATGGAGGAAAAGAAAAACAAGTGTTCCTCATGGTGCAAATCAACCAACTGAGGTTTTAATGGGCATAAAAAATCTTACAACGACTTGCAAGAAAATGTAAAAATGTGATCACAAATAGAAAAATGAGTAAAAAGCAATGTAGGTGGCATAAATGTGCAAGCCCAACAGTAATGCGTTTCACCCATCGGTGCTTATTTATTACTGAGTATTCCAAGAGCCTACACCCATTTAAAACGAAATTTTTTGTACATGAATTATTTACATTATTTTGTGTATCAATGTAATTCTATTTGACCTGCATGGGTCATTGGAGTGCTGTGTCTTCCTTTAATGAGCTTCACCTGGCAGTTTTTGTTTTAAATGGGTGTAGGCTCAATCCATACTGACGTGTGAAACGCGTTTACTGGCTATCCTGGGAGTATGTATTTCCTGTATTTTTGATGGGGAGAGCAGGCACATACTGTAGCTCCCAACTGTCCCTAGTAATGGGGGGAGCAGATGATAGATGATGCTTGTCTGATCATACGAGATAGTTCTATAACACAGAATACAGCAATTTTTATTTGAGCTGTGCAGATTTGTGTCATATTCATTCAGTGAAGTTTTAATATATAGACTAAATATGCCATCAAACGCAGCTACTGTGCCCATCAATTGCCGACACTGTGCCATCAAGCGCAGCCACGGTGCCCATCAAAAGCTGCCACTGTGCCCATCAAATGCTGCCACTGTGCCCATCAAGCGCAGCCACTGTACTGATATATGAAGATCTCTGTGCAAACAGACAAACAAATTCCTATTTGGCTGAGCAAACCTCCATCTGCAGTGGGAAGTGAAACATGGTTTTCAAAGGAGGAACCCCACAAAAACCAAGGAAAAGAAAGCATACCCACCATTCAAAATCCATGCAAGAGTCTTATCCATGCAATGGCAGGCATACCCCCTGACAAAGCTTCTTGTCCCAATGTTGATTATATACAGACATGACCATATATGGTCAATGATGTCACCTGGGAGGACCCGCATCTTTCATTACATTGTGGCGTTGGGGAAGGCGATATGTCATTCTGTGAGATTGGATGTGAGATTGATGGTGGATTTACATTGTAGGACAATTTTTGTTCTTTAGTTTTCTTTTTTTACCCCTTACTCATTCATGTAATTTTTAGGTTTACCTTTCCTAACATGTTACATGTTACACTGTTGCACCAACCCCCACACCCGCCCAATCCCCTGTCGTGACAGCGAGCAGGGGATTTTCTTCCTGCACTTGCTGTCACAATTTTAAAAAATTGCCACTTGGCCACACTATTTATTCATAGAGTTCTGTGAATGTGAAAAATACAAGTATCGACAGACTTTGCGGCTGTCATCTCATAGTTCTCAATGAACCACCAGGGCACTGTTGAGCACTGTGGTAGTTCATTATTACTTCCTGTAGGATGTACCAGCAGACAGTTTATACAGACAGTCTGCAGGAGTCCTGCATTGCACCCGGGATATGCTGATCACGGGTGTAATGTTTTTTCCAGGCTCTTAGTAAGAAAAAATAATAAATGCACATTTTTTTACCTGCAAAAAGAAATGCACGCATTATTTTTTTATTAGAAAAGTGAACTTATCCTTTAAAAGGGGCTTCCAGATTCCAATTTAAACCCCCTGCCCACAGACCTTCATAACTACTAGGTCAGGGTGGAGGGGAGGCCCTTGCCCTTATAAACATGGTATCTCCCAATGTTGAAGACATGTGGCCTGGTATGGTTCGGGGGGGGGATTCTTGTCCCCCCTTTTTATATTCAACCAGTCTGCATATTCAGATAAGAGTCTGTTATGGATTTTAGGGGGGGACCCTGTGCTTTTTTACTTTCCACATTAACAATTATGCTAACAAATTTAGTGTGTGCTGTAAATTGCCTCCAGCATTGCTCCTGTTTCTACTTGCTGGAGGCTGCCATTTTTCTTGAAGCCAAAAGCCGTCACTTCCTTATTGGAAACTCTCCCCTTCCTGTTTGACTCAAAACGATGTCACTTTTTTCAATTAAAATATGTACATTTCCAGCTTGGATTAAATGTCTTGGCTCAGTTAGAGAGGATGGCTGACAGAAGCTGTACAGTGCTAAGGCAGGCCATACATGGTGCAAATTTCTTTCCTGCAGCCATGGGTTGCGGGAAAGAAATTTGCAGGATTCCCCCATTATCACAGACAGTGTGTGCAGAGGAATCCCTCCTGCTGAGCAATTGTCTGCTCCTGGGGGGGGCGCAGGAAGCCATCCACACAGGGAGAAGACATTGATTGTCATAAGAGAATCTGGCAAGCTTGTTGTAGTTGTACCCAAGTTGATCAATCGATCGACCTGGTACATTCAGCCTGCACCATTAGCGGTCCAAATCTCAGCTGTTTTTCTGCTGAACCGGTCAAGATTCCAGCTGTGTATGGCTGGCCTAAGTTCACAGGTTGCAATGAGGGAGAAAGGAGAGAATATCAGGGAGATAAGATAAGACACGATCCTTGTAAGTTTAAAGGAGACATCCACCCAAAAATTTAACTTCTGCTTTAAGTACAGGTGACCCCCTGACATGCCACATATTTTTTGGGGGGGGAGGGATACCTTCTTTTTAGAGGCATCCATCTCCCACTTTCTCCCGGGGCTCCGTGGCACCGGAAGGAAGTTCCCCTCTCCCTCCTCCCTCCCTGCAATCTTCTGGGACACATCACAGGTCCTAGGAGATTGCCCAGCCATTCACAGCGCGTCTCGCGCATGTGCAGTGCGTGCCCTGCTGTAAAGCCACAGCCGGGGGCCCACAGTAAGAATGTCGGCGCTGTGGAGAGGAAGGGGAGAGGAGCGGGGCTTCGTACGGGCCGTGGGACAGGTGAGTGTTCGATTATTATTATACACTTTTTGTAGCTGCTGACTTCTCTTCTTTTTTTTGTGGCGGAACTCTGCTTTAACTCTTTTGTGTCTCCCTGGCAGCAGAGTGTGTCTTTTGCTTTCTTCTCCCTTCAGCATCAATAAATCTTAATGCTGTCAGTTGATCGGCCTCTAGTGGCTCTGATTTTAGGCATAGTGCCAAGAATAAAGAGCAACTGAGCATTTGCAGTGCAGTACATTACTGGATTTTAAAACAGTATAGGTACTTATTTTTATTGTTTTACATACTGTATATAGCAGCAGAACTTGTTTTTTTTCTTCACTCTGGAAATTCAGGTAGCTTATAACTCCACGGTCTACTTTTGCAAAAGTGAAATTTTTAGTACACATAACAAATAATATGCTGGGGGGGGGGGGGGGTAATGCATGTAAAGGGGTGCACCTGTAGAATGTTCTTTTGAAAAAGTGACATTTACAAAGAATGCTAAATGACATTTCCTGTCCGACTCTGTTTTGTTTGAAAAAACAGCATGCGGTCCTCCCTTAAATCCATACCAGACCCTTATCCTTGATAGGGGTCTATAATTGAATTTTTAAGGCTGTCCCGGCGCAAAAATACCCTACAATTCAATTTCTCCACCTAAAATTCATATTAGAATCTTATCTTTGATAAGGATCAGGAGTGGATTAAAGGGGGAACACAAACAAAATGGCATGGGGTTCACCCCCATAATACAAACCAGGCACTTATCCTTGATAGAGGACAGTTATAAGGGGAACCCCACATAATAACAAAAACAAACAAAAATCATATGCCCCCCAAAAAAAAAAAATCTATAAAGAACATTAGTTAGGAATGCAGCTTGGCTGGCCAGAAAAGGGGAGCTGCAAAGCATGGACCCTCCTCCTTCTGAATCATAGAAGGAAACCTGTTGTCAGTATGGGGAGGGTCACTTGGCAGGGCCCACCCCCAGGAGTGCACCTTGTCCCAGTACATCATCCCCACATCCCTGGACTGGTGGTTGTGGGGGTCTGCAGGGCTATGTATAAGAGAAGAGGGTCCCAAGATTTCTACCTCCCTCACATGAATGGCTAAGTGGTATATAGTAACTATTGCTACTTTTTTTTCCCACTTGTAGTCAATTGTTTTATTAATTTTCAAAAGGATATCGATATAAACATTATCAGACATATACAAAGATATAATCCACAATTTTAAAACCCCCCTCCCAGTAACCATAGTTACCTATTACGAAAATGCACTATGACAATGACAAAAAACAAAACAAAAAAAACTGTACCACGGTGAAAATTCATCAGCAATCACATCACAACAATCTACTGGTGGTTCCATTGCCAGTGACGATGAATGATGCCCCGACAGCCCTCCATCACGAACAGGATGACCTGCCCTCAATGTTCCTGCTCCCAGCTGACATAATTGACCAAACATGGTAATGAATATATTTGGCCGGGATGCCCGTTGGCTTGTTTACTATATGAAATAAGCTTGTGGGCAGGCCTGGGAGTAATTCATCTAGTGGTTTTAGTGATTAGTGATACCACCGCTAAATAAATCAATTCAGGATGCAGCAGTTTGTGAGCATTTAGTTTGCATATTTGGCAAACCTCGAACACCTAGACTTTAAGTCTGGGTTCACACTTATACAAATTGGATATGGGTTTCTCTGCATCCAATTCACATAACAGGAGACTGTAACTGGCTCTCAATGGAGCCAGTTCTCACAACTCCGGGTCGGCCGTGGTCCGCACAGGAAAAGTGTCCTGTGTGTCTTTGGCTCAGTTTCAGGTCTGAATTCAGGCAAAATGCTGACCTGATTTGCCCCTGAAGTGGCGTACAAGGACGCACCGGACCCCCTGCTGCGAACTGCAGCTGTAGCTAGTGTGAACCTGGCCTAAGTCAAACTCTTTATCAACTCAAACCCAAAGTTAATTTCTACCAACAATATAGGATTTTGGTGTTTTAAACTTGTTTTTTTTTTTTAATGCAACACTACAAAAAGAATGAAAAGAATGAATGACATTAACAACAGTTTACATTTGATCATTACACATGCAAGCTTTTCTTCCAGGGTAGAAGCAGTACTGCACATTGGTGTTATCTACCAAGAGGCAAGTCTACAAATTAGGAATGAAGAGTACTAACTGACTGAAGAGTACAGCATACATGTAAGATGTGGATGTTGAATTATAAAGGCTCTAAAGAAAAAGAAAATGGCAGCTTCCTGTAAGAGAAGAAATATTATGCTCACTGATCCAGAGACCCATGACTCCTACCTCTCCTCCATTCAAGTACACTGGTGAAGCCTCCACCAGTCACCAGTATACTTGATATTTGTACATACTTGTATGCACAGCTTGAGATAACAGGGAGTTGGAAGTTGAGACAAAGTCTGCAGGGGTGGAGGAACGGCAAAGTGTTAAGGTGCCCTTCCATGCGCTCCTTGCTGCAATGGCCAGCCATAGGTGAGGGCAGCGGTTTTGTTTGTACAAGTGTTCAAGTGATTGTAAAGTCTTGTTTAAAAAAAACAAACATGTTATACTTACCTGCTCTGTGCAGTTGGTTTTGCACAGAGCAGCCCGGATCCTCCTCCTCTTGGGTTCCTCTTTGTTGCTCCTGGCCCCTCCCTCCTGTCAAGTGCCCCCACAGCCGGCAACTTGCTATGGGGGAACCCAAGCCGAACCACAGCTCCGTATGTCCACTCAGACATGACCTGGCCCTGCCCCCTCTCTCCCCTGATTGACTGACTGTGATTAACAGCTACGGGACTTGTGGACATCGCTGAAGAGTGATGGGTCACAGGTAAGTAATTAGGGGGTGCTGGGGAGGCTGCTACATACAATGCATTAAGATAAAAAAACCTTCTGCCTTTACAACTCCTTTAAGGTGCCAACATTGTGGGCTGGCACTTGAGAGCGCTAGACTCAAGTGAGCAGGAGTAAAAGAATCCAGATCCTGGGCAGGATTAGAGTCAAGGACAGAGTCAGGGACAAGCAGAGTTCCATTCTGACGGGGGGAGGGGAGGAAAAGAATGAATTTTGTGTCCCTAAAATCTAGTAAAAGTAGCACATACAGTACACAAAAAGGCACACAGTTAACCCTTTGATCGCCCCTGATGTTACCCCTTCCCAGCCAGTGTCATTAGTACAGGGACAGTGCATATTTTCAGCACTGATCACTGTATTTGTGTCACTGGTCCCCAAAAAGTGTCAAAAGTTTCAGTTAGTGTCCAATTGTCCCCCGCGATATCGCAGTCCCGCTATAAGTCGCTGATCGCCACCATTACTAGTTTAAAAAAAAAATCATAAATATATCCCATAGTTTGTAGATGCTATAACGTTTGCATAAGCCAATCAAGCTTATTGGGATTTTTCTTTCAAAAAACATGCAGCAGAATACATATTGGCCCAAATTCATAATGAAATTATATTTTAAATTTTTTTTTTATTGGATATGTTGTATAGCAGAAAGTAAAAAATCGTTTTTGTTTTTTTTTTCTAAATTGTCTGTCTTTTTTGTTTTATAGTGCAAAAAATAAAAAATGATCAAATATCACCAAAAGAAAGCTCTATTTGTGGGGGGAAAATGATAAAAAAATGTATTTGGGTACAGAGTTGCATGACTGCGCAATTGTCAGTTAAAGTAATGCAGTGCCGTATCGCAAAAAATAAAATAAATGGTCTGGTCATGAAGGGGGTAAATCTTCCAGGAGTCAAGTGGTTAAGGCATTTTCACTTGCTGAGGATCCACAGGTGCTGTGTACAGCGGCCCATAGAAATCAATGGCTGTATATGGATTTTGCTCTATATGAGGCCACGGGGTCTTCCTCGTCTTTGCCAAGTGATAGGGTCAGGTCTAGCAATTGGCCTAAGTAATGCATCTTATGAGGAGGTTGTATGCTCCCCCATACTCAGAAATGCTGGGTATTTAACAAAGGCTCAGATGGGAAAACTATATGAGGCAATTTGCAGGAACCTGAATGGGCAAAATGACAAAATTCTATTTCGGTGTCAACTCAACCGTGGTTGTAGCTCTATGTCTGGCCCCTGGGGGGGTTTGCAGTGTGTATCGAGAGTGTAGGCTTGTATTACTTTTTTTTCCCAACCATCGTAGGTTTGCATTACACATTTACAGATACCAGGGGCTGGCTTTAAATATTTATTAATACCAAAGGCTAACATAACATATTGCAAGCATTATACTTTTACTGATGTCAGGACAAGCAATAAACTTTTACTTACACCAGGGGCCCACATTCCAGATTTCTAAAGAATTCTGGTATGCGTTATACATTTACTTTATACCAAATACCAGAAACATACAATACTACCTTGAAGGTCTTTTAGTTCCATATCCTACTAAGGGTGCACAGTCTATCCTTATAATTTTCTCTGCTCTAAGGGACTCTGGCCTGCTCTAAAGGGGAATCCATTGGGGACCCTGCTCTAAAGGGGTATCTATGGGAGACCCTGGTCTGCTCTAAATGGGGTCATGTTGACTAAATATATATATTCTTTGCAGAGTGTGCCTGGAGTACCTGATGGTGAAGGAAAACCTGGTAGCACGGGGAATAAACGGTAGGTGAAAAGGTAAGACTAATGCCGCGTACACACGACTGGACTTTCTGTCTTCCCGTCTGACTTTTGGTGGACTTCCGACAGACTTTCCAAACAAACGGACTTGGCCACACACAATAACAGCAAAGTTTGACGGATTTGGCCATGATGATGTACGACCGGACTAGAGTAAGGAAGTTCAAAGCCAGTAGCCAATAGCTGCCCTAGCGTCAGTTTTCGTCCGTCGGACTAGCATACAGACGAACAGATTTTTAGACCGGACTCGAGTCCTTCAGAAAAATTTGAAACATGTTCTAAATCTAAAGTCCATCTGATTTTTCAACAGCAAAGGTCTGATGAAGCCCACACACGATCGATCGAAAAGTCTGGCCGCGTGTACACGGCATAAGGCCACTTTCACACTGAGGCGCTTTACAGGCATTTTAGCGCTAAAAATAGCACCTGCAAATCGCCTGTAAAGTGCCTCTCCTGTCACTCCAGTGTGAAAGCACGAATGCTTTCACGCTGGGGCGGTACGCTTGCAGGACGCTAGAAAAAGTCCTACAAGCAGCATCTTTGGGGCGGTGGAGGAGCGCCTTAGTATACACCACCCATGACCATTGAAATGAATGAGCAGTGCTGCCGAAGCGCCTGCAAAGCACTTCGGCAGTAGTGATAGACAAGCGGTATTAACTTCTTCGGCTGCTAGCAGGGGTTAAAAGCGATTGCTAGTGACCAGAAAGCGCTGCTAAAACTAGAGGCGTTTTACCGCTGATGCTCTCACCACCCCAGTGTGAAAGTAGCTTAAAAGGGGGATCTATGGGGACCCTGCTAGTAGACAGAGTGTTTTTTGATTGCTTTAATTTGAAATGCACCTTGGTGTCCTTCACTAAGGTCTGTACCAGTGTATCTCAACCGGGGTTCCGCGGAACCCTAGGGTTCTGCAAGAAGTCCCCAGGGGTTCTGCGGTGACCTAACCGTTAATTACAGACAGCTGACGGGTAGATCAGGTCTCCATTAATACATGCAGAGAAGCCTTCCCCCCTGTCCACCCCAACAGCTTGTGGCATCACCTGAGATGGAGGAGAGGAGAGGAGGGGCTGGCGGGGAGCAGCACGATGTGGGAGAAGACTTCTTACAGCCACTTCCCAAGCTACTCTGCAATAAAATTCCTACAAGAGTGCAGCGGTGTGCCCCATGCCCTGCTGTGAGTTTGTGATGTGCCCCATGCACTGCCATATGCCTGCAATGTGCCCCATGTGCCTGTGATGTGCTCCATGCCCTGCTTTGTGCCTATAATGTTCCCCATGTCCTACACTGTGCCTGTAACATGCCCTGTGATGTGCCCTATGCCCTGCCATGTGCCTGTAATGTGCTCCATGTGCCTGTGATGTTCCCCATGCCTTGTCATGTGCCTGTAATGTGCCCCATGCCCTGACATGTGCCTGTAATGTGCTGTATGCCCTGCTATGTGCCTGTAATGTGCGCCATGCCGTGCCATGTGCATGTGATGTGCTCTGAGGTGTTCCCCGTGCCCTGCTGTGTGCCTGTGATGTTCTCTGCCATGTGCCCCATTCCCTGCTGGGTGCCTGTGATGTGCTCTGCTGTATGCCCCATGCCCTGCCGTGCTCCTGTGATGTACCCTGCTGTGTGCCCCATGCCCTGCCATGTTCCCCATGCCCTGCAGTGTGCCTGTGATGTGCTCTGCTGTGCGCCTGTGGTGTGCCCTGTCGTGTTCCCCATGCCCTGCCATGTGCCCTATGCCTTAGTGTGAGCCTGTGACATGCCCTGCTGTATGCCCCATCCCCTACTGTAAGCCTGTGATGTGCTCTGCCATGTGCCCCATGTCCTGCTATGAGCCCTGTAATGTGCCCTGTGTCCTGCTGTGTGCCCCATGTTCTGCTGTGTACACCATGTCCTGCTGTGTGCCCCACAATGTTCCCCATTTTCTGCTGTTTGGCCCATGATGGTCTCTATTTTCTGCTGTGTGTTCCATGATGTGCCCCATTTTCTGCTCTGTGCACCATGATCCCCATTTTCTGTTGCATGCCCCATGTTCTGCCATGAGCCCCATTTCCTGATGCGTGTCCCTTTATGTGCCCAATGCCATGCTGTGAGCCCTGTGAAGTGGCATGTGCCCTGCTGTGTGTCCCTTGATGTGCCCCTTGCTTTGCACTGTGCCCTGCTGTATGCCCCACAATGTGCCCCATGTCCTGCTGTGTGCCCTTTGATGTGCCCTATGTTCTCATGTGTGTCCCATGTTCTTCTGTATGCCCCATGTACTGCTGTAGGCCTATGATGTGCCCCATGTCCTGATGTGTGCTCTTTGATGTGCCCCATGCTCTGCTGTGTGCCCCTTGATGTGTCCTGCTGTGTGCCCCATGTTCTACTGTGAGCCCCATATCCTGCTGCATGTCCCTTAATGTGCCCCATGCCCTGCTGTGAGCCTTGTAATATGCCATGTGCCCTGCTGTGTCCCTTAGTGTGCCCCATTTTGTGCCCCGTTTTCTGCTGTGTGCCCCATGGATGTATCCCATTTTCTGCTGTGTACCCCATGATGTTCCCCATTTTATGCTGTGTGCCCTTATTATGCATCCCATGTTCTGCTGTGAGCCCCGTAATGTTCCCTTTACTCTGCTGTATGCCCCTTGTGCCCCATTATCTTCCATATGCCCCATGTACTAATGTGTGCCCTTTGATGTGCCCCAGGTTCTGCTGTGTGCCGCTTGATGTGCCCCATGTTCTGCTGTGTGCCCCATAATGAGCATCTGTGCAGAAAAAAAAAAAGTAAAAGTTTCACTTAAAATAGGTACATTTTAATATTTTTTTTCTATTACTTAATGCTATTTCTTGAAATAATTATTGTTATATCACAGATCGCTGATCACACCGATGTTCTGTAAGCTGTAGATCTGAATATTATTTCAGGGGTTCCCCGAGACCTCAGACTTTTTGACAGGGGTTCCCCGACGGTAAAAAGGTTGAGAAACACTGGTCTGTACTTTGGAAAATGTCCGCCACACCCTTGGTCCATGCCTATCCCTGGTCCGGCTTTAAATTTGTTAGTAAAGTCCATCTAAATCTACTACTTCATCTAAAACTACCCTCACCCCAAAATGACAATGCCGCTGTCCAAGACATCTACACACTATCAGATTTTCTGCTGATGTTTTCATTCAGATTTACCGAAACCATGTAGTGCAAGGGCCTGTCTGATTGCAAACAAATTGAAACTCCTAAGGTTTGACCTCATATTATATGGTTTTGGTAAATCTGAAGGAAAAAAAATCAGCAAAAAATCTGATAGTGTGTATGGGGCTTTAGGATGTCTTGGACAGCAGCATTGTCATTTTGGGGTGAGGGTAGTTTTAGATGGAGTTGTAGATTTAGATGGACTTGACTAACAAATTAAAGCCAGACCAGGGATAGGCATGGACCAAGGCTGTGGCGGACATTTTTCAAAGTACAGACCAGTGTATGTGTATGGGGCTTAAGACAGAAATAGAAATACTGAATAGATCAACGGATGACTAGAAAGGGAAAAATGATAAAACCAATGTAGCCATTGTTTCTAAGTATTGGTAAGTTGCAATATATTAAACGTTTGTTTTTGGGCTAAAGGAGAAGCTCATTTGGCTGTACTTCTCCTGCGGATCACAGAAGTGTAGATCAGCACATTTGAAGAGTGTATTATATATATCTAAGACAGATATGAAAGCCCTTATATCTATATATATATATATATATATATATATATATATATATATATATATATATATATATATATATATAGCAAATTTCAGTTAAAAGTAGTAAAAGTGGAGCAGTCATCAAAGGGGACAACTGAGAATGTGGGGGGGGGGGGGGGAGACGAATCTGGTGACCACCTTTCGCAGAAAGAATACACTAAGGTAAGGGGGGTGGGGTACAGATATGAGGGGGAACCTATATATCAGTGCCCCCTTACATTATTGTATTCACTCCCCCCTTACATCAGTGACTCCCCTCAGACTGGCCTGGCAGCGCTGTCACTGCCCTCCTCTCAGGTGCTTGCCCGCCCCTTCCTGACCTGTCGGGCTGCATGCTCGGATAAGGGTCTAATATGGTGGGATTTTTAAGGATGTGTTAAAAACTGTCACCGTGGAAAGCACAACAACAAAATGGTATTTATAAAATTTATAAAATTATTGAATTTATTATAAAGATTAACAAGTTTAAAAGTTACAATAATGACATTTGGCTACAAGGAGTAGACCAACAATCAATACAACAGTAACATTTGATCACAACTATTTGACCATGGTTGATACTCAACACACAGGATAAGGCAGATGCTTGTACATGCAGAAAGTTGACGCGTTTTGCAGACTTCTTATCTGCTTCATCAAGGCCGCTCGGCATGCATCTATAACATTGTGTAGATTATAAGAGATACCGTTAATACCAATAACAATTTATTTTATTCACATTAATAAAGAAATATACAATGAGTATGAGTGCTCACCAAACTTGTGGTATTGATACCTCAGCGATCGCAGCACCAAGAGACAGCGAAGATGGTACACCCCACAATAATGGAGCGGTTCGCTGAAAGCTAGCGTGGCTAAACGCGCATTCATGCCAATGCAAAATGCGGATAAAATCGAATTTTTAACGCCGGTTTTCTCCTGGCGGCGGTACTTGCTTTACAGCTTGTTTTTTTAAAAACGTCCATGTGTACAAGGCCTCACACCTGCAGTACAGCTTGTTCTTTTGAAAAACAACAGACTTACCGGCAGTATCACCAGGTGAAATTTAGGAAAGAAAGCTTAAAAAACAAATGCAGTCATCACAAGAAATCGGTAAGCTACAATATGATAACTGTTGTATTTTGGGTTCAATACCACTTTCTTGTTTATTTTAATGTATCTGTTTGCCATAGCTGCAAACGCATTTTATCAAATGCGTTTTATTGGCTGCAATTTCCTATTGTCAGGCAGCTGAGCTTCCCACTGTGGTGTCCCCCATTAGTTCAGGTAGAGTAACCTTTAAACACATTTTTCAGAGCTATTGCAGTGATCTAATTGCGAGCTCTTAGCTCAATGATAGGGCAGCATTCAGCCTTTCAACAATGAACATCTGGTGTTCTGTCCACTCTTATTGTTATCAAAAGGTGCCTATTTCACGGCTTAAATATTTTATATTTTGTGTTACGCAAGTCGGGCTTCAATATCCCGTAATGTCATCCCAGCTGCACTATTTTCCTTCGTCCTCAGGTGAGAGTGAAAGATTTAAAAGTAAAAAGGTGTAATTATGGATAGCAAAGAGGCTGAGTGGTGTTGGGTGGGGATGGTGGTGCACATAATGGTGACCATAATTAGGCAGCTGCAAAAGAAGCAGTTAATGAACGGGCGAGCGCTAATAAACACGTTTCTGCTTTGAGTAATTGAAGGTTTTCCAAAGTTCACATCCGCATTAACCCTTTAATGAGAAGGCTTTGTGGTGGGAACAGGGGGCTTAGACCAGGAGTCATTGACTGGCACTGGGTAACCCCCTTCTTCAGCCTAAGTCACTCGCTCTACTCCAATATATCTGCAGCAATGTGTGCAAGCTGTGAACACAAGGATCGCGGGAAACATCACAACTTTCAGAGGTCTTCTATAGGCGTTTGAAGAGACCAGGTGCCAAATTGTATATAATTTCCTGATCTGGAGTGGAGACCATTGTGAGCAAAAATTAGCTCTCGAGAAGGGATATCAGGCAGCAGCAGAGAAGGAGGAGGAAAGTCAAGGAGACGGTATCAGCCATGTATGAGGATGCTGCCTTTTGTGCCTAATTACTGAGTATTTTTTTCCAGCAAGGTGCAATTACATTGTGTACACTTATGCTTGCATTTTAATAATTCATTGTTAAGCCTTTGTCCATTATATTAAATTGATTGTAAACTCAAAAAAACAAAACAAAAAAAAACAGGCCCATGCTTACCTGCTCTGTGCAATGGTCGGTCCCCGAATCTTCTCTTCTAGGGTTCACTTGGCTCCTCCATACCTCCCAACTTTCTGAGATGGGAATGAGGGACACCTATCAGCAAAAGTATGCAGGCATAGGACACACCCCTTGCCACACACCCTTAAAGGAGAATTGTACAAAAAAATAAAAAAAAATAAGATTGGTTAAACCCAGAAGTGTTTTTTTACCACTATGATTCATTTATATTGGCTTTGGAATTTACAAATGCAGCGATTTAGAAATAAAATGAAAGGTTTAGCACTGGGAAACACTTTTTGATAGATAAAAAGTGTATTTTATATACATCTATATAGATCAGACCAAAATGAGGGACAAATGAGGAGGAATGAGGGACAGAGGGACATTGCTCCAAATCAGGGACAGTCCCTCAAAATCAGGGACAGTTGGGAGGTATGGGCTCCTCCCCTTCTGGGTGTGGCATATGGTTTCTACTTCATCCCTTTAAAACTGAACACATATTAATTACACAGGTTCTGTGGCTGATTAAGATGGTAATTAAAGCGGGGCTCCACCCAAAAGGGGAAGTTCTGCTTTAAGGTATGGTTCCCCGCTCCTTTTGCACAATTGTCACTTTTGAGGAGAGGGGGAAAAGGCAGGTTCACAATTTTGACAGGTACCTGCTTCCCACTTCCGTTCACCTCCACCGCCTCGGAACAGAAGTTCACCTTCCTCCCTCCCCACCAATCCCGATGCGCAGTGGGCACCTGGCTGTGAAGCTGCAAGCTGTCCCAGCCGGTTGCCCATGGTGGAGATGATGGCACCGTGGGACTGAAGACAGCTGGTGAGACCGGCTGGGGTGAGCCCACCCCTGGATCGTGGGAGTGGCTGTTTTTTAAAAGTCAGCAGCTACAGTTTTTGTAGCTGTTGATTTTATTTTTCCACAGGAGGCTAGAACTCCCCTTTAACCACTTGCTTACTGGGCACTTAAACCCCCTCCTGTCCAGATCAATTTTTAGCTTTCAGTGCTGATGCACTTTGAATGACAATTGTGCGGTCATACAACACTGTACCCAAATTAAATTTTTATAATTTTCTTCCCACAAATAGATCTTTCTTTTGGTGGTATTTGATCACCTCTGTGGTTTTTATTTTTTGTTAAATTTTTTTATATTTTTTTATATTTTGTTATAAAATTTTGCAGATAGGTAATTTTTCTCTTTGATTGATGTACGCTGATGAGGCGGCAGTGATGGGCACCGATAGGTGGCAGTGATGGGCACTGATGGGTGGCAATTATGGGCACTGATCGGCACTGGTTGGTTACACTGATAGGCAAGCACTACTAGGTGGCACTGATTGGCACCACTGGTGGGCATTGATAGGTGGCACTTGTGGGCATTGATAGGTGGCACTCATGGGCATTGATATTTGGCCTTGGTGGGCACTGTGGGCACTGGCAGGTGGCAATAGCAGGTGGCACTGGCAGTGGGTACTGGTGGCACAGATGAGGCAGAATTGCCTCTTCCTCTTCGGGACCGATGTCCCTTGCAGATAAGCCGGAGATCGGCTTTTTTTTCTCCTCACGAAAAAAAAACTATTACCAAGCTTTTGTTTAGATCATGTGATCAGCCGTCATTGGCTGACAGCAGATCACGTGGTAAGGGGCCGGGTGATCACAGTGTGCGCCACGGGCACGCGAGGTGTGTGCAAAGGGGAGGTCATCATGTGACCGCCTCCCAGAAATTCAGGTCCGCGCTGTGGCCGTCATTTGGCTATAGCGTGGACGACAAGAGGTTAAACTCACTTGGTGCCTTATCTGCATTAAAAGAGATGTATGGGTTTTTGTTTTTTTATGTTTGTTTGTTTTTAGTATTATACAAACCTAGGTGCATCTGTCCCCTGGCGCCTCTAACATGGAGAACTGAGCGATCGAACACCACAGAGTGCTTGGTTCTCACAACTCTGTGAGAAGAGAGCCGGTGACTGTTAGTCACCGGCTCTCTGCTCTGCCCCCCCCCATCCCTGAGCTCACTTGGGTTGTGGAGGGGCAGGAGCGATGGGCTCAGCCTTTCAGTGGCTCGCTGAGCAGCTGAGCTGGGTGCTGGTCCAGGCATGTAAGCGGATCCCAACTTTATAGTCGTGATGACGCCCAAGTCTGGACTAACTCTGTGACATCAGCAGATGGTGGATTCCAGCCCGCTTTCTATTGAAAATGGGTCATAGGAGTGCAAAAGAACTGTACTCCTGTGATCCACAGGAGAAGTACAGCCAAGCGAGTTTTGGCTGTACTCCTTTAAATTAGCCTCAGAACCTGTGTAATTTATATGTGTTCAGGTTTAAAGGGATGGCAACCCTAGTATAGCACCATAGGAAGCTGCTTTATATCAACTGATCCTGAGCCACGCTGCTTGTGTCTATAGACCCAGACAGCACGTCTCAGCCTCATCCCCCACTTTTTCGTCACTGGCTTTCATTGACAGCAGTCAGAATCAATGGCTCCTGCTGCTTCAGCAAAGACTGGGAAGTGAGGGGAGAGAAAAGCTGTAGATGGGCACAGCGCTGGCTTGAATGAGGTACATTTTAGGGGTAGTGAGGGGGCAATACTTTTACCTAAACATTTTTTACCTTAATGTCTTTGCGCCAGCGCCTCCCAGCACTTTAATATGTTTAAGATACTAGGTGGAGCGGGGTTTATGATCATGTGGCTGCTGTGATTGGCTGCCATGGCGATCACATGATCGGAAAGCTCATGATTGATCAGAAGAAGCAATCAGTAGCTTTCTGTTAGCCGCCGATAACTGTGACGGGAGCGCGCAGGACGCATGATCTCAGCACAGCAGTGTTGGCTAATTGGTATGCAAATATGCGGCTGCTTGGCGTCAAGGCCCATTCGTCGAGCGGCCACATATTTGCGTACTACTGTTGACGCCTAGGGGGTTAAAGTGGTATTAGACCCCAAAGCAAACATTTAATATATTGCAGCCTTATAATCCTTAGATGTGATTGCTGCATTTGTTTATTTTATTTTAGCCTTTTGTCTTCCATTTATCTAGCCAGTAAGTTTGTTATGTTTCAACAGAACAAGCTCCCTTGCAGATGTAGTATTACAGGGATGAGACAGACCATTTAACCACTGGCAGGGGTGCTTACAAGTATCAGCTTTTATTTATTTATGTAAAACCTTTATCCTAAAAGGAAAAAAAAAACTTGCTGTAACTGCTCATGTAACTGCAGTGTTAGCTAAAGCTTGGTTTTAATTTGTTAGTGTTTCCAAATATGCTAGTACATCTAATGCAGCGTACACACGATCAGACTTTTCGACAGACTAGGTCAGACGGAACGAATCCGGACAATTTGATCATGTGTGGGCTTCATCGGACCTTTGCTGTCTAAAAATCAGACGGACTTTAGATTTAAAACTAGCTAGCTCTTGGGGTTTTGGAAAAAGAATGTGCACTTCCCTCCATACATACAATGTAGTGCTTGGTGCTGGGGCCACATGTAGCCCATTGCCACTTTTTGTGTGGCCCATTGGCCCCCTGCAGACACTTATCTGTAATATGTCATGTATTATGTCTCCAGTCTATGATTTACTGCTGAATCATGTCCCCAGTCTCCAACAGCCCCTGTAGAATGTTCATAGTCTCTTGGAGCATGTCCGAAGTCTCTGACAGTCTCTTGGAGCATGTCTGCAGTCTAGGGTTGCCACCTCTTCCCTTTAAACCCTAACACCTTTGAATTACACAGGTTCTGAGGTTAATTAAATGCAGATAAGGCACCAAGTGAGTTTAATAACCACCTTAATCTGCCACAGAATCTGTGTAATTAATATGTGTTTGGTTTTAAAGGGATGAGGTGGCAACCCTACTGCAGTCTCTGAAGTCTCTTGGAGCATATTTTCAGTCTCTAACAATCTCTTGGAGCATGTCTACAGTCTCTGACAGTCTCTTGGAGCATGTCTACAGTCTCTGACAGTCTCTTGGAGCATGTCTGCAGTCTCTGACAGTCTCTTGGAGCATGTCTGCAGTATCAGACAGTCTCTCGGAACATGTCCGCAAGTCTCTGACAGTTTCTTGAGACATGTCTGCAGTCTCTGATCATCTCCTGTAGTATGTCTGCTGTCTCTGACTATTTCCTGTATCATGTCTGCAGTCTCTGATCATTTCCTGTATTATGTCCGCAGTCTCTGACCATCTCCTTTATCAAGTCTGCAGTCTCTGATCATCTCTTGTATCATGTCTGCAGTCTCTGATCATTTCCTGTATCATGTTCGCAGTCTTTGACCATCTCCTTTATCAAGTCTGCAGTCTCTGATCATCTCTTGTATCATGTCTGCAGTCTCTGATCATCTCCAGTATTATGTCCATACCTCTGCTATGCAGTCCCTGACTATTTTAATGAAGTTCTTTAAGTTAGGCTCAGACAAACCAATCAAAGCATATTTTATAAGTAGAAGGAAGCACGGGTTTTGTTTAACCACATCCCTTATGCCCCTCTCACTGCTGGGTCCTTGACCATGCCCACAATTTACCATGACGTAGCGGGCCGCAGGTCTTTTTACTCCTCCAGTGTCCCTCATTCTGAAGTTCAGAAGTTGGGAGGTATGGATTAGGACCCCTTTAGACCTTTCTATTCTATTGCATTGTGTTAAGATACCTCATTATTTTAGAATGGGTTTGCCAGTGCATGACATGGGAAGGGAAACCAGAACTACATCTTGTTTTTATTTACATGTGTTATGATGCCTGCACTTGGTGTCTGCTAGCACTTATTGTACTTCTGCATGGGGGAACCTCTCTAAACGAAGGGCAATACACAGACTGTCATGCATTATTGTGTTTTACCATGCATTACCACCCGCAATGCAATAATTCAAAACCAGCCTGAAAGTGGTTGTAAATCCTGAAATGAACAAAGCATATCCTCCTATAGTGGGTACTTGCCTCAACTCGAGTGTGATTTCTGTCTCCTCTCTCATTTCTCTACTATCTGCTTGAGTCACTTCTGTCTATGCCGACGCCGAGCAAACCCATGAGATGCCCCCCCCCCCCTTCAGCTCACAGGAGGTGTTTGGCCACCTCTGCTTTGCATGTTTCCCTATGAGATTGTGTATAGGGGGTGTTTTCTTTCCCTTCACTCAGGTCTCAGATTACACTCAGCTCATTTCTCTGTGCTATATGCTTGCATATGCCTGTATGCTATACTTGTGTTTATGATAGCACTAGTGCATACCCACGTACAGCCGCGGACAGCCATTCATGTCTATGAGCTGCTGAACAGGTAAGGGAGAAACACCATCCCTTACATTGAACAGGCTTAGCCACCCATGTGCAAGAGCCCTTATGGTGTATATATTCAAAACCCTAGCCCATTGCAATGTCAAAACACCACTCTTCTCTTGATAATTTCATAAAGTTTCATGCTAAAATTTTGGCTCATCCATTATGGTGGGTTTATGTTACAGAAAATAGAACAAAAGTATTGCATGTGATCTGTCACCCGCTGTCATGAACATATCAAGCTACTGCTGTCAAATTCAGTGACATTAGTCATCTGACTTCATAATTACCTCAATGAAATTTTTACTTCAAATACTGTTATTACTGCCATTACCGGGGTCGTTTTCATTTTTTATCTCCCATGGCAAAAAAGGAGTAATAAAATAAGACAGAAAGGTTCATAGATAAGATACAGTCATAGAGAATTGAAGTACAATATTCCTATTTTGAGATCATGGATAATAACAGACCACAAATACAAAGATGGCTGTCAGACCTAATCAAGTGCGATTCCCAAACCTTGCAAATAAAGAGTCCAAAATAAAGTTACCGGCATCCTGAAATTAAGATACTAAAATCGCATGACATATGTGAGCATGACCTGCAGTTTGCATGGTCTGTTTGTAATTGCCTGCCTTAACGTAGTTTTCTACTTAAAAAGATTATTTTGGTTGCAAAAATGTGTGCTTGTATAACTTGGCAGGTCCTATAGATATTACATAGGTGGTTAAATTGATACTAAAGTCTCATATTTATTTTTTGTTAAAAATAACAAACATGTCTATACGTACCTGCTCTGTTGGTTTTGCACAGAGCAGCCCTGATCCTCCTCCTCTCTGGTCCCTCTTCGGTGCTCCTGGCCCCTCCCTCCTGTTGATTGCCCCCACAGCAAGCGGCATGCTATAGGGGCACCCGAGCCAGGCTGCAGCTCCCTGTGTCCCTTCACACACAGAGCCACGGCCTGACCACGCCCCTTTCTCTCCTCATTGGCTCACTGACTTTGATTGACACTAGCATGAGCCAATGGCAACATCGCTGTATAGGGATGGGCTCAGGTAAGAATTAGGGGGGGGCTGATTGGGGCTGCTGCGCATAGAAGGTTTTTTATCTTAAAGCGGTGCTGACTTTTAACCGCTTCCGGACCAGCCGCCGCAGTTTTACTGCAGCAGGTTGGCTCCCCTGCACGAAACCAAGTTATTGTATGTGATCTTGCGGGTTCGGTGCAGCAGACGCACGTGTGCGCCCGCTGCACAAAGGGGGTGCTGTTGCTCGTGGCCGATGGTCACGATGACGGCCGGCCACGAGCGATCATGAGCAGGAGACATAGAACGGGGACGAGTGTTTTATACACACACTTCCCTATTCTGTTCTGACAGGAGCGACAGATCGTGTGTTCCTATAAGCTAGGAACCGCGATCCGTCACTTCCTCTAGTCAGTCCCCTCCCTCTTCAGTTAGAATCACCTCCCAGGGAACACAGTTAACCCCTTCACAATATGGTATATCTAATACCATGGAAATTATTTTGCACCCTTCTCCTAACTGATACCTTTTAAAAATGAGATCCCTCTGATGCTTTGGAAGTTCTCTGTGGACCATGGCTTTTACTGTAAGATGCGACTAAGAAAATGTCAGGAAAGACCTACTAGAACAGCTGAACTTTATTTGGGGTTAATAAGAGGCACTTTACATGATGACAGGTATGTACTGACTACTATGTAACATGAGTTTGAACGTGATTGCTTAATTCTGAACACAGCTACATCCTGTTATAAGAGGGTGTGCACACTTATGCAACCACATTATATAATTTTTTTATTTTTACTTCTCCACCCAGGCACGCACGTGCGCCGCCGCCGACCCGCTCCCACTGTGACACAGCGGAAACCAATCAGTGGGTCCGGCGGATGCAATGTCTGCCAGGACCCGCCGTTCATTTGAAGCACAGGCAGAATAGTGATCTGTTCAAGATCACTGTTCTGTGACAAGGGAAGGCAGTGATCTTGTTAAGTAGAAACAGGTATCTCTGTCTTCCTACATTATAAGCACCCTGCAAATAGTTAAGAAGCACTCCCTTGGCACACATTTAACCCTTTGATCGCACCTGATGTTAACCCCTTCCCAGTACAGTGACAGTGCATATTTTGTTAGCACTTATCACTTTATTAGCGTCACTGGTCCCCGAAAAGTGTCAAAAGTGTCAGTTAGGTGTCCGATTTGTGTGCTGCAATATCGCTGCTCGCCACCATTACTAGTAAAAAAAAAAAATCCTAAAATATATCCCATAGTTGGTAGACACTATAACTTTTGCACAGACCAATCAATATATGCTTATTTCACCACCAATGAGCTAAACAACCCCCAACTTGTCACATATATATATATACCATATCTGTGGAATCCCTCTAGAAACTGAAAATCACTGTAGAAATCTTCTCTACTACGGTAAACTCTTCAGTGATTCTTTTTTAAAACCACTCACAGAAGCCAACTTGCCTTACGGCATGCATGAAGAGGCAGTGCAATAAAGGTGCAATATGTTCCTTTTCATGGCCACCAGTGATCAAGGACAATTTGCAGCTATTGTGCCAGCACATCGCAATGCCATTCATTCATTAAACAGCACCCCAATGCATGAAGAAAATGCTGGTCTTCACACATCGATTGTCTTTGAGTATGTCAGCTGATATCCAGAAACAATCCATCATAGAAACACATCCTTTAACGTTATAGCGAAAGAGCTGTTTCATTGGCTGTTCCAGTGTTTTTAAGGAAATTTTGATAGACCAAGAAACCCCTTTTACGTTAAAGGTGACCAAATGCAATGTGTGTCGGTTGTAAAAAATTACTCACCTACGCACCTCAGTGTACCATCCTTAGGCCCCTTTCACACGGACTGATAGAATTGTACGTTTAGCTGCGGATTTTCTAGTTTTCTACCGCAGGTAAAAGCACACAATGCTTTCCTATGGCCCCATTCACACACAGCGTTTAGCTGCGATTTCATTACATGCGGTTCGGTGCGAATAGAAAAAATAGAATTGAATGCGTCCAGGTGCGATGTAGCTCAGCTATAAGCACATAACCATAGGTAATCGCAGTCTTTTGTGTCAACTGCGGATAGCAGCGTGAGAAGGGATTCAAGGGATCAAAAATTTTTTTTTTTTAAAAGGGTTGCTATGGGAACGACTATATTAGATAAATGCAGCTGAACGCAACTGCACAGAAACGCACATAAACGCAGGTAATTGCTCTGTACAAATGCAGCTGATCGCTGTGCCTGGAGTCTTGAATTTCACAGAAAAAATAAACATGCTAAATTGCGGCAGAAAAGACGTCCGTGTGAAAGGGGCCTTAAACTAATAGTTTTGTAGGTTCAACAGGAAGGTATATTATAAAAAGTGGTAGATAAGGATTGAAAAGACTGGGACTTCCTGTTTTCATGAATGATTTCAGTAAGGGACGTGCCATAGTCCTCCACAGGGTTTTCTCCATTTGAATTTTTTGTATGTTACTGTAGATGTCTACAGGGACTCCTAGATCTAGTCCGGGAAATATGGTAGCAAACGGCCTTTCCTTACAAAAGTGTAATTCAATACCTTGCTCTGATGCAGGATAGACTATCAGGAAGACAGAATAGCATCAGACATGCCCACAGATCAGGAACATATGCAGCAAGCCCAAGAGGTGCTGGCCAGACAACTGATAAAATCAGGACCTTTAACCTGAGGGACAGATTCTAAGTTTTGGTGCCCACTTCAGAAAGGATATCAGAGACCTTGTCTTCTACTTAGATTCAGAAAGTAAGAGAGTTCCTGAAGAAACATTGAAAGATGTTTTAAGAATTACCTGGCCCAACTAACAATTTACCATGACATGAGACTGAGCCTCACATTAAAGTAAAGTCAAAGTAAAGTAAATAAATTATTGGATACTTAGAACTCAAGAAAAGGGCAGACTATGTTAGCCCTTGGGGTTATAGAGGAATCTAACAGCAAGCGGTCAGCTCTCATAGTGCTCACCCCTAAACCAGATGGCTGCCTGGGGTACTGCAAAAAAATTCAGAAAACTAAAGTAAAAATTCAAATCCCATGCCCCTGGGTGAATTAGTTGTTGATGCTTTACCACCATTGATCTTGCTAAAGGGTCTTGCCAGGTCCCCTAACAGACAGGGGAGAAAAAGACAGCCTTTGCAACACTAGATGGACTGCACTAGATGGTCCTCCTTTTCAGCACGCATGGGGCCCCAGCCTCATTTCAAATAATTATAGACCACATGTTTCTTAATAAATAAACTGTGTTGTCACTTTTAGTTTTTGGTGGGATTCCCACCTTTATAAGGGCCAGGCATTTTCACTTTCAAATAGTAAGGCCAATACAAAAAAAATGTGCAATAGGTAAGAAAGAAGCTTGGTACAGGCATACCTCACTTTTAAGTACACAATGGGGTTTATTTACTAAAGCTGGGAAGTGCAAAATCAGGCTCACTTCTGCATAGAAACCAATGAGCTTCTAACCCCAGCTTGTTCAATTCATCTTTGTTAATAAAACCTGGAAGCTCATTGGTTTCTATACAGAAGTGAGCCTGATTTTGCACTTTCCAGCTTTGGTAAATAAACCCCATTGTGTACTTAAAGTGGGGTATGCCTGTATTTGGACTACAGCACTTTGGGGTAAGGAGAAGAGGGGGGTGGGGGTCATAAAGCTTCTAATGGTCAAAACTAAGGCAATTCAAATTGGCCCTATGTGTTAAAAAAGATATAGCCATTCTAGGAAATTTAGGAAAAATTTGTGTTTACAGATCTGAACAAAGATTAGTCCATCATGAGCAAAATGTAATAGAGCACTTTTCAATAGCTGAATGCAGTACTTTGTAAGAATGCAGTACTGAATGCAGTACTTTGTACTTTGTACAAACAGATGTCTATGAAGTTGGCCTGGGTGCAGTCACAGGAAATTAATTGGGAAGAATATCCGGTAGCATACCTCAGCTGGAAACTAACTCCTGCAGAGAGGAACTATTGAACAGTGGAAAAGGGTGTGTCTGGCCATAAAGTGGTCACTAGTGTCATTGAGGTATTATTTTCTGGACAGACGGTCTTTCTCCACTACAGTGGATGACTCAGAACAAAGAGAACAATGCAAGGGTTGCAAGATGTTTTCTGGGTCTACAAGGCTTTGCATTGCCTAGCAAGGGTATGCTGATGTACCGCCAATGTACCATATATTGGTAAAAAATGCTCCTTCCCAAGGGTCTGAGCAAAGGAAGAGGGTATGTGGGGCACTGCCTGGCAGTATTTTGGATGGGCCATATGTGTAATCTAATTTTCTCACCTAAAAGTTTCATTATGGGCTCAGAGGCATTGTAAAACTTTGGGTAGGCTAAAGCCCTATTCCTAGATGCACATGTTACCTGGTAGCCAAACCTCATTAATGAGACTTAAAGCGGAGTTCCGCCAAATTTTTTTCTTAAAAGTCAGCAGCTACAAATACTTCAGCGGCTGACCTTTAAAATACGGAAACTTACCTGTCCAAGGCACCCGTGATGTCGGCACCCGGAGCCGATCTGTTCCTCAGCTCCTGGGTGGAGGCACCGGCATCTTCGGTAAGGGAATCAGGAAGTGAAGCCTTGCGGCTTCTCAGCCTGGTTTCCTTACTGCGCATGCGCTAGTCACGCTGTGCTATCCCACGGGTCCCTGCTGTCTTCTAGGACCTGTGTGTCTTCCAGAAAGCAGCGAGGGGACAGAGAAGGTGCCGGATATGGCATAGATATTTGTGGATACTGTGGCTATCTATGCCCAGGAGTGGAAGCAAATACGTGGATTATACAGGTATCTGCTCACCCTCCAACCTGTCTGTTCTGGGGAATCCACTAGAAGGCCCCATGTTAGTCAGGGACTGACCTCAGTTTCGTTTATGGCTCTGACAAGCAGATGTTCTGATTATATCATGCTGTGGACTTGCTGTACAAAGCCTCTATGCAATAAAATTGCATTTGCTTGCTGCCTTGCTAAATAAAAGTGCAGAAAAAAAAACCTGCTTGGATTATTCCTGGGTGTCTCTTTCTCATACATAGTTTACTGCTGAGAATACCAGTTGAGCCTGTCCCCCTTACAATGTCTACTTAATAAATGGCACATTCTGTGTTTTTATGATTGAGATCTTTTCGTATTTGCATCGCATCCTCACTCTGCTGGCAAAGACAGTTTTCCAGCAGCTGCTTTCAATTTCCCACGATCAAAACTGCATTATGCAATACCCCAACACCTCCCGCCAGCCCCATTCTTTTTCTTTTTCCCCATGAGCAATAGTGATGTCATCATCAGTCGGCCCTGGGAACTTGTATTGTTTCACTAACAAATAGAGAAATCCCCACTCAAGCATTGAAAATGAGGGCAGACAAGCTGAAAAACATACAAGTGCAAGAGGCTGGAGGAGGCTTGAGTTGTCTGGTTAATTCACCGCTTATCTGGGAGAGAAGCTACAGGGCAGTTGAAATAATAGATAGAAGAATTCAGTTAGGCATGTGGATTAACTCATTTTAGATGGACAGACCATAATATCTTGGCAAGCGATCCCTATGGTCTTTCCTAATGTTAGTTCTGCAAGAGAGAGAGAGACTTCAACTTTTCTTTTTTCGACACACAAAAAATAAATACACATATTTATGTAGCGCTTACCCCCGGAGGAGTCACTTGGTTTAACGGGTTCCCGGTTCTTTACCACCACTATGTGAACAGCTTCATCCCCTCTGAAACACTTGGTTGTGTAATGGGTTCCTGCAAATTCATATTTTAGCAAAAGTATCAGTATCCTACACGCAACTATGTTAAGGAGTCAGAATGAAATAAATCCTTGCGAGCAGCTATGGTGAATGTGTAAAAAATATCCAAAATATTCAGTGAATATATTTGGTGAATCACTTGCACACCACACACTCTCATATACCTGTGCTATATACAACTATAAAGATAAATACGTGCCATGCTTCACCACCAACATAAAATACATTAATCCACACATATGCGATTATAACAAAGAACCACAAAAAAAAAAAAAATCCCTTTACACTGCACACCATAATAGTGAATATTCAGTAAATATGCGCAAGCCCATATGTAAAGTCCATGCATCTGTTGAAAATATGAATAGAAAAATATATATGCAAAAAAATATAAAAAATTGTATGCACAATATACAGTATATCTAAGTGACTTCTTAACGGCTCCCACAAGCAGTGCTCCCAAACAAATCCCTCCACTGGATGTACTCTCACCTTAGGGGTATGACCATACTTTTACATATGATCTATGCAGGTGTTTCATCAGAGTCGGCAACCCATCAGAAATTTTAAAGGAAGTGACATTCCGTCACCGCCATCTTGCTACACCCAGCACTCGCCACAACAAACATACAGTGAGAAGGTGTGAAGCGGACATCTTGTTACACCCAATGGAGTTATACATTTCACTGGTATTTTTAATGGTGAACTCAGCTTATATATTCAAATACAGTATTTACAATTCCGGAATGTCACTTCTGTTACAATTTCTGATGGGTCACTGATTCTGATGAAACACCACCCAATCATTATTCCCTTGAGGAAGCCACAGGACCTCATGGCGTAACGAGTAGGGAAGTGGCTTGATGACATCACATAGCTCTCTGGCGAATACTGTGTGGTAATTATACCAGCAAAATGACTGTTTACTGGCGATCCTGTATGGTTCATCTACATTGCATGCGAGTTATAGTTTGGTGCGCTGGTGGCACCCTAAATAAGTGAGTGTACATCTGTGCGTTTACTTTTTAGGTTAAATACATTTATTATAAGGATAAAGCACTGTTTGGTGGTTTTTCCTTTTATGTACAATTGAATGGAGACTCCCAGGTATGATGTAGGGGAACCAGAAGCTTTTGAGTGAAACCTTATTATCTGAAATGTGCATAGTTCTCTGAGAGGCACACAAGCTGAAATTTCGTCAGATTCAGCAACCCGTCAGTAAGTGGAATATATCATGATATCGGCCCCATTTTTTTGTAGTCTATTCATTCCTTTCTGAGGTGCCATTATCAATCATATACTTAACCCTTGCAATTATGTACAGCTAATCAAATTTTTCATTTCTATGTTACATATCAGTGTGTGTAATTTAAGGGAAAAAAACGAACAAAACCCATATTATCATAACTATTACGAGATATACCCCTATTTTTCACCACCTCATACAATCAAAAAAATCTATAAAATCTATAAATGAAATATATGACTTTAACCATTTTATAAACGCTATGTGTACTAGTTAAAACATATCACTAAAATAAAATGTCACTTACATAAAAAGCCTACAATGTAATAATATACTATTATAATAAGATATATTGCAATAGCCTATGTATATTGTCACAGGTTAGAAGTAAATAGCAATCCACAAACACATACTGTATAAGCTGGGGCAAGCAACTTTTCGCTCACAGTAAACTGAATGAGGTAATTACTAGGTTATAGCGGCTCATTCTAAATCACTGAACCACTAACCCAAGATAACCCAATAAAAAACATTATCAGCAATGAACAGTATCAACAAGGATGAATAATTCCACAGTAGTCCCTCTGCAATCAATTGTCAGTAAATATCTCAGAGTGCTCTCTATATACTGTTTGTAAACCTACATATACCCTTAGAGTTAGAAGCCAGTACCTCTAGCTATGAGCAAATCAGTTTTGGGTCCCTGTGAAGCAGTTGGTAAGTATGACTCCCGACTCTCAACCTTCAGCCGGTAATCGGTGGGGCCCAGTCTTTAAGTTGGTGCACATCAGTACAGGCCTTTTAAAACTCGGCATGCAGTGAAGCTACTGGATAGATCAGGGGTGCTCAACTGTTTGAAGAGCAAGGGCTACTTAAGTGATTTGGTAACCTGTAGTGGGCCAGTGAATTTTGGAGTTTTGCCAGTCCCCCCAAACAGAAACTGTAAACAAGCCCTTACTGTCTTGAGCCCCCCCTATAAGGCTGCTTTCACACTTATGTTCTGCCCACACATTGCGGGTGTGGTGCACTTTCAGAAAGCACACTAAACCCGCAGGATATAATAGAAGTCTATGGTTCAGTGCAGCTAACCCACAGGAAAACTGCAGGTGCACTGTGCTGCACCTGCAGATCAGTGTGAAAGCAGGCTAATAACCAGTTTTTTTTTATAAGTGCTAATATGCCCATTGCAAAAGTGTAGTGTATTAACACACTGACCTTTTCCTCTTCCAGCTTTTGCTGGCATTGATTTCCAGGTTGCTAGAAAGGTCCCAGGTGAAGTACACTTGGTATACCTCCACCTGGGACAGGAGCTCGGGCTACAGAGTTATCAGCTTATGCAGCTCCAGCTCCCTACGCAGCTTCATGCACTCTGATGCTCTGGCATGGCGGGTTGGCAGCAAGTCGATCGCAATCTGGGCTTGCCGATCCGCCATTCCAGAGGATGGACGTGCGCTTCCCTGGTTTGGGGTTGCGAGCTATCCTCTGGCCGGACTCCCGTGGGCAACAGGTTGAGCACTCCTGAGGTAGATGGTCAGTCTCTCTCTTTTTTTATCTGCTAGCAGCGGTAGAATCAGACACAGCAAGTGGCCGCTCACCAGTCCCAGTAACACAACAAACCTTGATCTGGATATTCAGCTGTCGGCAATCCTTCTGTTTCTGTACTCAGGGTGACTTCAGTTTTCAGTACACTGATCTGTCTTTGGCCTCAGATTATAGCTGACAAATGCACACACAGGAACAGAGGTGCCACAGATTCGGTCCCCCCCAACTAACGTCTCCTTGTTTTTCCTATTTGTTAGCTCCCTCTGATGGCTGGAGGTGGAACTATTTTGGCAAGGCAGTTTGGTGAGAGCACACACAGCAGCTGCAACACAATGGGGGTTATTTACTAAAGGAAAATCCACTTTGCACTGCAAGTGAACTTGAAATTAAAGTCGCTCTAGATCCGAGGGGGACATATAAGGAAAATAACAAACAGCATTTTAGCTTGCACATGATTGGATGATAACATCAGCAGAGCTTCTACTCATTTCAGATCTACCCCTTAGATTTAGAGCGACTGCACTTGAAAGTGCACTTTCAGTGCAATGTGGATTTGTCTTTCATAAATAACCCCCAGTGTCCTTAATTGCTCCTTCTGCTTAGCCAGGTGCCTGGCTATATTTAATATGAATAGCATTAATTCAGAAATAAGACAACTTTTTTGGGGCCTTAAGCCCCCAATGAGAAAATAGTATGAAAAATACTGCTTTTGAACTGATCGTACGATAATCTGATCGTTAGTACACAACTTTCCAGAGCCAATTACGAAAGTTTAACTGAAATTATTAAAGGGACAAACACAAAATATATTCTTGTAAGATACCAGGGTGTACGATTTTAATTTAATCAATGCATTTTTCATCCAAAAATACGATACATTACATCTCTTCCAAAGTTGTATTCTGTCATACAAGAATTTTCATAATCTGAGTAACCCCTTCATTTTTGATATGAGACTAGCATGCAAAAAAAAGAAAAAGGACAATCATTCATCTGATATTCTCATCCTGTGTACAACCCTTTAAAGCCTTTATCCTGGGAAAGTAAATATTTTCCCTTGCAGTGGAGCTGCCCCCACATGGCAAGGGTTGAATACTCATTTAAAGGGATTGTAAAGTGAATTTTTTTATTTTTTAAAAATAACAAACATGTTATACTTACCTTCTCTGTGCAGCTGGTTTTGCACAGAGTGGCCCCGAACCTGCTCTTCTGGGGTCCCTCGGCGGCTGTCTCTGCTTCCTCCTGCAGGTGCTTCTCATGTTCATGCGAGCTCCCTCGCATGGTGAGAAGCATCTGCGGGCGCGCTCCCGTGATACAGCCGGTCCCCCCCCGATGCTCCGCGTCAGTGGATGTGATTGACAGCAGCGCGAGCCAATGGCTGCGCTGCTTTCAATCCATCCACTCCAGCCAATCAGCGGCCAGGCTGAAAGGTGGAAAGGACGTCGGGGGATGAGCGCGGGACTTTCAAGGGGTGAGGTAAGTAAAACGGGGGGGCTGGGGGCGCAGGCACTGTCAGATATTTTTTCACCTTAATGCATAGAATGCATTAAGGTGAAAAAACATTTACCTTTACAACCCCTTTAAGTCTAGAGAAACAGGAAAAACATCAATGCTCCACTCCCTTTGCACCCGGTGCTCCCCTATGCCCTGCACCGTTGTTCAGCTTACTCATATTTAGTGTAGGTCTATGGGCTCTGTATTGGAATTGATGAAACTAGAGGGCAGTGCCGAGATAAGGTCATTCAGCGCCCAGGACAAAGTTGCCAAGCTTTTCCGCCGCCCTTCCCGTTCATGATGTGCAAGCTTAGGCGATCCACTTAGGGGCCTCGCAACCCGCACCTCCTTCCGGCTCTATCCTCACTGCTGGAAGTGCTACGAGAGTAGTAATTCTGCTGTCACTACTCCTGTAAGCCTTGTAACAGAAGGAACAGAAGGAAATAAGCACAGGATGCCCTTATCCCTGCAATAAACCATTGCGCCCCGGGGCAGCCGTCCCTTCTGTCCACCACTTGTCCCAGCCCTGCTAGAGGGTATCTGATGGACAGTGCATTATGAGAAGAGGCTGCAGCATGGAAGAAACCTGCTACAGCATGGAATTGATTTCAAGTCCCCTAGACATAAATGAGCAATTAACCCTTGCAATGTGCATGCAGCCTCACTGCAAGGGAGGTCTTTTACTTTCCCAAGAATTCAGCTTTCAGCAATATTTGCAGTAATGTATGAAATCAGAAGAAATAGAAGAAAAGAGTCATTACTTTGCAACAATGTTATCAACTAAGGGCTAAACAGTGCCTGATAGGGTTGGTTTTGCCATTGTGGGCAGCAGAGATAAAGGGGTAGATTTACTAAAGGAAAACAAACTGTGCATTTTGAAAAGTGCAGTTGCACTCTGCAAGTGCATTTGCTCCTGAGCTTAGTAAATGAGGTAAAGATTTACTTTCCAAAGAATATCCAATACATGCAAGGAGAGAAAAAAAAACAGCATTTTTGCTTGCACATGATTGGATGATGGAAATCAGCTGAGCCTCAGCTCATTTACTAAGCTTTGGAGAAACTGCACTTTGCAGAATGCACAGTCTATTTTCCCTTAGTAAATCAACCCCAAAGTGTTGGTCTTTCAATGTACAGTTATCAACTACACATTGTCCCCATTATTACTCATCTTAAATATGAGTGCTGTATCAAAAGTAATGCAAAAAGTTAGCATAACATGTTTATTAACTCACAATAAGCTCGCCACAAAGGAAGGGTGCAGGCAGTCTGATATTGACAGAAGGCTGTAGAATGTTTATGGGGATGACAACATTGACAAAAGCAATGTCTTGTCATTGGTGACTCTTGTCATCTCCGTACACATTCTGTGGATGTTGGACAGCCTGTAAACTTCCTTCATCAGGAACTCAATGATAGTTCTGCTTGGAATCCATTATTTACCTGCAATGAAAAATAAGAAGAGTTACTATAGAGGAAGAGTTACTCTACCAACATGTAAAATTTGAACGACCTACAGTATGTAAGTTAATAAAAAAGTTATTACTTTCGGTACAGTCCTCGTATTTTTAATTTACACAGTGGCACGGTCATAAACCAGGTTACAACCAAGAAAATTCACTGTATATATATATATATATATATATATATATATATATATATATATATATGACATGATGCTGACAGAGGGAAGTTGCTTTGGGCACCAAAGGTTCTGCTTATACAGGCTCCAGAAATTCATTTGACACACCTGTTCTTCTGCCAAGTAGTTCCTCATTTTTATGTTCAGATATATTTCTTCCTGTCAACAAAGGTTATTTAAAATAGACCCGAAAACTTTTAAGCGTACCTAGGCCTGTTAAGGTTGTCACTTTAACCCATTAAAAATTAACGCATTTGAATTACACATGTCGATAATAAATGCAGAGAAGGCACTGGGTGAATCGAATCCCCTCATTATTCATTCCCAGAACCTGTATAATGCATATGTGTCCAATTTTGAAAGGATAAGGTGGCAACCCCAGTGGCACACCATGCATCAAATGACGCAATGCCTTGTGAGAAAATGATTCCAAGGTCTCATTCATCAACACTGCTGCAAAAGTTATAAATGTTTTTGATATTTCAAGAAGACATTTAAAATGTTGTTCGGTTTGTTACATTACTTACTGCTGGCTGCTGCCCTCATTTATTTTTGAAACATCTGTCTCCAGATGCTTGTGACAATACTGTATGCTGTGGAAATTGTTATGCCAAAGGACACTGGAGGGCAAGGAAGAGAGCAACTTGATTCAAAGAATGCAAGATCATGCCATTGGTCCAATCTGCAACGCATGGGGTAATTTTTTATACTGGCCCACCATCTCGGTGTGGCATGACAGCCAGAAAAAAATAGCTATCATATCAAGTCTTCTGTAGTGGAAGCTGTAGGTCCAGCAGATTTTGATTATATTGGAAAAAATTGCAGAGTTGGCTTGTCTCATCCTGATGGCTCCCAAAATCAATTTGTTGGTGGCTTGTGGCCAAGTAGCACAATAAATTGCATGCAGACAAACCTTCGCTAATACACGGGTTATATAAGCAGCGCTACCTCCGCAGGGGTTCTCCTCCAAACAGCGCAGATGCCACCAGTCACCCAAGCAAGGGTCTATGCATTTGGGCTCCAATAACTCAGTTTCGGGGTTGTCTTCTCAAGATTTATTGCTGAAGAAAACTAATAGGATTAAGAATTAGGGCATGGATACTCCAAAATAGTTAGCAATTGGCTGCAAGCGATAATCTTCTACTTAAGCAATTATGAATATTGGACAATCTAAGGCCTCACAGCTGGGGACCATAAAACAAGTCTCTTTGGAATCTGGTTACCCTGCACCATTGCACAGCTATTGAAAGCCAGTGAAATTTCAGGAACACTGCACAGTACAGGAGAGTACTGTTCTCTAAGCTTCCAGTCCAGGACACTGTTGAGGAAATTACCAGTATCTGGGACCCTGAGAGCTGTCTCAATGGAAGTAACCTCTAGCACTTCCGGGTCATTACTCACAAGTCCCTAGGACAGCTACCAACTTTAAGATTCCTCTGGACATGGTTCAGTGAGTGAGACATCTCTTCCCTAGATCTGACCCCTTTGGTGAAGTCCTGCACTCAGTTCCAGGTCACTTTCTGGTCCCACCTCTGCCAACCCCGTGGTACTCATGCAGAGATATCACGCCAATGAGGAGGCCATCTCCTGGTACATCCTTCCTGGTACCGGCCAATCCGGTCGCTTTTCCTCTCGGCCAATCAGGTCTTAAGGCCCGCTTCCTGATTGGCTGGGATGAGAAGCAGGAAGACAATAGCGAATATTAATTCACTATTGTCACTATAGTGCTCTGTGCCCTGAGCCCACCCTTTTTGAAGCCAATTAGAGCCTCAGGTTCTAATCATGTGCTTAAAAAAAAAACATTCAAATCCAATGCGTACAGTGCCCTGCATGTAGATTAGGGGCCAGGTGCATGGATTAGGAGGACAGGGCCCCTGCACCCCTAATGGAGCAGCTGCCACTAACTGAGACCTCACAGAACAGCAACTCAGTCCACAGGTTGCCTCTGGGGGCAATAGCCCCCTGAGGCTTGGAACTCTCCTTGCTATGAAAAACCCTATAAAAAAACCTCTCTCCAGGGCTCCAAACGATTTAACACCTCCCCAGGCATTGGCTAGGCCATGATCAATATTCAGGCTGGTTATTTGAATTCTCCTTCTCTAAGCTTTAGAAATGTCTTATAGAGGCATCGGGAAGCAGTCAAACTCACAGCCTGTGAAATTCTGAACAGACCTAACAAAACACTGCTCCCTTAATTGCAGAGCCAAAACCTAAATGTATCCAGCATCTTGCACTAGTTGGGTACTACATATAATAGAAAAAAGCAAAGGCACTCTCTGCTGTAAGAATACACTGATCAGCAGCTGCAGCATATTTGCTGCTGATCATCAAAAATGTTCCAACATTCCAATCGACAGAGCAGTTCTGATCCTCCTCTTCTCAGGTCCTCCGCCAACACTCCTGCCTCCTCCTTCCTACTGAGTGCCCCATAGCAAGCCACTTGCTATGGGAGTACTTGTGCATGCTTGCTCCTGAGCCCTGCTCTGTATGTCTATTAGACCCACATCGCACATCGCTGGATCAAGATCAGGCTCAGGTAAGTATTGGGGGGGGGGGGTGGGGGGTGGACTGCATACTGAAGGTTTTTTACCTTCAGCCTTTAGAACAACTTTAAAGTTATCAGAACAAAATCTTAATCATCATGCTGTACTAAGCATTTTACAGTGCCTCTAATTACCTTCATCACTGTTCTAATGACTGTTCCTGTTCTCTGAATGTCCTAGTGCTTCCAGCTATAGCAAAGCATTTGGCATGTCATCTACCTCTAAAGACTGAAGCAGCCAATTTCCAAGCCCTAGCACTGTCACATGGAGAGAAGGCATGCTATTCAATGTGATTGCCAAGAACTTGGTGGGACATTGATAGTAGACGAGTAGCAGTAAAGTTGGCCATTAGGGATGAGCTTCGTGTTCGAGTCGACCATACGTTCGACTCGAACATCGGCTGTTCGCCCGTTCGGCGAATTCCGAACGTTATGGGCCGTTCGCGCCAAATTCATGTGGCGCTCATGGCCCACAATGCACTGCGATGGCGCAGTGCATTGCTGGCTCATGATTGGCCAAGCATGCACTGTGACCCCGCATGCTTGGCCAATCACAGCGCCGGCAGTGAGGAGAGCCATGATTGGCCACAGGCAGGATGCCTGTGGCCAATCATAGCTCAGGCTGTGTAGTACACGCCCCACACTATATAAGGCCGCCAGCGCGGCGGCCTTGTGTAGTGTGTTGGCGTCTGAAGCAGTTAGTGGGTGTTCTGTGTACCTTCAACACAGTATACACCGATTTTTCGATCTTGCTCTTCTGTAGTGGTTGTTGTCTGCGTGCCCTGACCGCAGTATACACCGCTATATTCACCTCACCTATATAGCTAGCGATATATCTTTTATAATAGAGCTGGCAGTCAGTGTTAGGAGCTTGTGCGTGCTGTCTGCGTGCTCTATACCCAGTACACACCGCTATATCCACCTACATAGCTCTTCTCTATTTGAGCCATCTGCCATCTGCAGGAGTTATTGGAAGTTGTGTGTGCCTCCAGCACAGCACAGTATACATCTGTATTTACCCTTTATTGCTGGTGTTCTATAATAAAGGCATCTGCAGGAGTTAGTGGGTGTTGTGTGCCTCCAGCACAATATACACCTGTATCTACCCTTTATTGCTGTTCTCTAATAGAGCCATCTGCAGGGCTTAGTGGGTGTTGTGTGCCTCCAGTACAGTATACCCCTTTATCTACCCTTTATTGCTGGTGTTCTATAATAAAGGCATCTGCAGGAGTTAGTGGGTGTTGTGTGCCTCCAGCACATTATACACTACCCAATTGCTGTTTTACCCAACTCCCTTCAGGCCATTACCATGTCTGAAAGGCCAGCAAGGAGAGGCAGACAGGTGCGAGCCGATAAAAGAGGGCAAGCAGGCTATGTGCCTAGAGACAACAGTGCTGGTCGTGGACGCGGTGCATCGTCATCAGCACGTGGCCATGGGACACGCTTGTCCTTCTTTTCGGCAGCTGGACATGTTGAGCCGCAACATGCCAACGACTTGGTAGAGTGGATGACTAAGCCCTCTTCATCCTCCTCATCCTTTCTCACCCAGTCTCAGGGTACTAGCAAAGCAGCTGCCAATGCATCGTCTTCCCTCGTCTCAATGTCATCATCATTGACTCCTTCCCTAGACCCACCACGTCCTCCTGAGGAGTCTCCTGAACTCTTTGAGCACAGTGTTGGGTACATGCTCCAGGAGGATGCCCAGTGTTTTGTAGGCTCTGATGATGACACTCAGCTAGAGGAAGGCAGTAGTGTGAATGCAGAGAGAGGGGATGTTCAAGAAGGACAGCAATCTGACAGTCATGTTCCACAAGCTGCAGCATATTGCCAGGTTTGCTACAGCGATGAAGAGGGAGGGGATGATGAGGGCCCTGACTCCACGTGGGTGCCTGGTAGGAGAGAGGAGGAGGAGGAGGAGGCACATGTCCAAAGAGGCAGGATGCCCTCCGGGGGCCAGCTTAGGGGCAGCACACCGACTGAATCACACCGCAGAGCTCCGCCTGTGCAGGGCGCTGCCTCTGCGGGTTATTCTAAAAGTTCTTTGGTGTGGGCCTTTTTTGAGACGAGTGCATCAGATCGCACCGCTGCTATTTGCAACATATGTCTCAAGCGTATCTCGCGTGGCCAAAACATCAGCCGCTTGGGCACCACATGCTTGACCAGACATATGTTGACCTGCCATGCAGCTCATTGGCAAGCGTACCTCAAAGACCCACACCAAAGAACAAAGCGGACCTCTCCTTGCTCCTCATCAGCTGGCATCTCCAACCCCATTAGACCTTCAGTCCTCTCTGAAACCTGCTCTGAGAGGAATGAAGGTGTAGAATTAGGTGTGTCACAGCCAAGTGCTTCCGGGCACTCTGCTAGCAGTACACCCACGTCCGATTATAGCAGGCAAATGTCCCTGCCCCAGCTGCTGGACCGGCGAAAGAAGTTCACTCCCAGCCATCCACATGCCCAGCGGTTGAATGCTAGCTTGGCTAAATTGCTAGCAATTCAACTGCTGCCTTTTCAGTTGGTAGACTCGGCCCCCTTCCGTGAGTTTGTACAATGTGCGGTTCCTCAGTGGCAGGTCCCCAAACGCCACTTTTTTTCAAGGAAGGCGATTCTGGCTCTCTACCGGCATGTGGAAGGCAATGTCCTTGCCTCGCTGGACAGGGCGGTCAGCGGTAAGGTGCATATTACCGCTGACTCATGGTTCAGCAGGCATGGACAGGGACATTACCTGTCTTTCACGGCCCATATGGTCACTCTTCTGGCAACTGGGAAGGATGCAGGGCAAGGTGCAGTAGTGTTGGAGGTTGTTCCGCCACCACGCCTCCAAAATGCTACTATTGGTTGTGACACGCCTCTCTCCTCCACCCCCTCCTCTTCTTCTTCCTCCATGGCCTCTTCCAGTGCTCTGTCCTCAGAACCAATGGTGCTTCGTAGGCGTTCCAGGGGCTACGCAAGTACGCAGGCAAAACAATGCCATGCCGTGCTTGCACTGGTTTGTTTGGGGGACAGGAGCCACACTGGGGTGGATGTTTTGTCAGCTCTGCAGGGGCAGGCCGAGAGGTGGTTGACGCCACGCCAGCTTAAGCCAGGAATGGTGGTTTGCGACAATGGCACCAACCTCCTCTCCGCCCTCCGACAGGGACAACTGACCCATGTGCCCTGTGTAGCTCACGTCCTTAACCTGGTGGTGCAGTGGTTCTTGGGCAGGTACCCGGGCTTACAGGATGTCCTGAAGCAGGCCAGGAAAGTCTGTGTGCATTTCCGCCGATCATTTAATGCCTGTGCTCGGCTGGCTGAGCTCCAAAAGGAGTTGAACCTGCCCAAGAACCGCCTTATATGTGACATGCCCACCAGGTGGAACTCAACGTTGGCCATGCTGCAGCGGCTGCACACGCAGCAGAGGGCCATCAATGAGTACCTGTGTGACTACGGCACCAGGACAGGGTCAGGGGAGCTCGGTTTTTTCTCACCACGCCAGTGGGGCATGATTAGGGATGCATGCACTGTCCTGTCACCATTTGAGGAGGCCACAAGGATGGTGAGCAGTGACAGTGCATGCATCAGTGACACTGTACCTCTTGTCCACCTCTTGGAGCATACGCTGCGTGAAATAATGGACAGGGCACTTGAGGCAGAACAGAGGCAGGAAGAGGAGGACTTCCTTGCCTCTCAAGGCCCCCTTTAGCCAGACAGTGTTCCTTCTGTGCCACCCATCACACAGGAAGAGGATGAGGAGGAGGAAGAGGAGGAGGAGGATGATTGTGTCAGCATGGAGGTGGAGGCTGGCACTCAGCATCAGCAGCAGAGCAGCAGTCTTGTAGGGATGATTTACAGTCCCAAGAAACCCGTGGACTTGTACGTGGCTGGGAGGAGGTAGCTGCGGATCATGTTGTCCTTAGTGACCCAGAGGACTCCGGACCGAATGCCTCAGCTAACCTATGCTGCATGGCCTCCCTGATCCTGCAAAGCCTGCGGAAGGATCCTCGTATTCTTCGGATCAAGGAGAGGGACCATTACTGGCTGGCCACTCTCCTTGATCCACGGTACAAGGGTAAGGTTGCCGACCTTATCTTGCCATCGCAGAGGGAGCTCAGATGAGACATCTCCGGGAGGCCTTGCAGAAAGGTCTGTGCAACGCGTTCCCAGAGACTGGGAGGTTACAAACTCCTGGTCCTGGACAACGTGTTGCTGAGGCATCTGTCAGAAGGAGTGGTGGAGAAGGTGGCTGTCTGACTGATGCTTTCAGACAATTTTTTAGTCCGCAGCCCCAAGGTATGATCGGTTCCAGCAACCATCGCCAGCGTCTGATTTACATGGTGCAGGAATACCTAGGGGCAAGGTCAGACTTGGACACCTTTCCCACCGAAAATCCTCTGGCTTACTGGGTCTTGAGGATGGATCACTGGCCAGAGCTTGCACAGTATGCAATTGAGCTACTGGCCTGTCCTGCATCCAGCGTTCTTTCGGAACGCACCTTCAGTGCTGCTGGTGGCTTTGTTACCGATCACAGGGTGCGCCTGTCTACCGAATCAGTTGATCGACGGACCTTCATCAAGATGAATCAGTCTTGGATAACCCACAGCTACCAAGCACCTGAAGCTGATGTAACCGAATAATTTTTTTGCAAATATCACATCCCTTCAAGACTGCCTATGCTGATGCTGAGTGACTGTCATGTTATGTTGATTGTCTATCCTCTTCCTCCTCCGCTGATATGTTGGAAGAACATTTCTGGTTCTGGGTGATGCCATCAGCCCAATTTTTCTGCTCCTGTTTAACAGGGGCGTTTAATTACAATTTTTGATGCAATGCTTTGCAGCAGGGCTAATTCCTGCAATAAAACTAGAGTATATGGGAGAGGTTGCAGTGTCGTGTCACCAGCACCAGTGCCTAAGGCCCAATTTTTCTGCCCCTGTTTAACAGGGGTGTTTAATTACAATTTTTGATGCAATGCTTTGCAGCAGGGCTAATTCCTGCAATAAAACTAGAGTATATGGGAGAGGTTGCAGTGTCGTGGCACCAGCACCAGTGCCTAAGGCCCAATTTTTCTGCCCCTGTTTAACAGGGGCGTTTAAGTACAATTTTTGATGCAATGCTTTGCAGCAGGGCTAATTCCTGCAATAAAACTAGAGTATATGGGAGAGGTTGCAGTGTGGTGGCACCAGCACCAGTGCCTAAGGCCCAATTTTTCTGCCCCTGTTTAACAGGGGCGTTTAAGTACAATTTTTGATGCAATGCTTTGCAGCAGGGCTAATTCCTGCAATAAAACTAGAGTATATGGGAGAGGTTGCAGTGTGGTGGCACCAGCACCAGGGCCTAAGGCCCAATTTTTCTGCCCCTGTTTAACAGGGGCATTTAATTACAATTTTTGATATAATATTTCACAGGAGGGCCCGTTCCTGTGCCCACCCAGAGTAACTGTGAGGACTTATAGTGTTGTGGCACCAGCACCACAACCACCAAAGGTCAATTTTTCTACCACTGTTCAACAATGGCATGTAATTACAATTCTTGATATAATCGTTCACAGCAGGGCGCTCCAGCGCCCACCAAGAGTCACTTTGAGGGCTTACAATGTTTTGGCAAAACCAACACATTGTTCTACCATTTCTGCAGAGCATATAGGGCAGGCCCCTTCTTTCAAACATCCAACTTACAAACATCTCCTACTTGCAAACGGAAGGAGACAACAGCAAGTGAGATGAAAAAAGATGGACGACAAAACAAATTATACAGGGGTGATAACCCTTCCCTATGTTTTCAAAAAAGCTTAAAAATATTTTTTTTGACTGGAGCTACACTTTAAAAATGTACCAGTTGAAAATTACAAACAGATTCAACTTAACACAACAAACCTACACAGTCCCTGTCTTGTTTGCACCGCCTGTATACTGCTGTTCTGAGTATATAGGGCCTGGGGGCCACACGCATTTCCTTTTTTTAATATGGGTACGGGGTTCCCCTTAATATGCGTACGAGACCCAAAGGGGCTGGTAATGGGCAGGGAGGGCTACCCATGCCATTTTTCTCAATGATTTTCAACCATATTGCAGGAACCAGATATAACATTAAAACCGCAAGCAGTTTTAAATGATGTTATTTCCGTTTAATGTCATTTTGTGCAGGGACTGTTCTAAACACGGGGGACACGTGGCACTTCACAGGCATACTACAGACAACCCCCCAGGCACAATATTTAAAGGAATATTTCACTTTTTTTTTCACGTTAATCGTCATTAAAATCAGTGTTCCAGCCAAAACGGCCATTTTTAAAAACCTTTTAGGCATTGACCCATGTCCCCTGGGGCAGGAACCAGGTCCACAAAACCCTTTTTAGGACAGTATCTTGCATATTAGCCGTTAAAATTAGCACTTTTAATTTCGAACGTTCGAGTCCCATAGACTTCAATGGGGTTCTAAAGTTCATACGAATTTGGGGTCCGTTCGAAAGTTCTGGTGCGAACCGAACCGGGGGGTGTTTGGCTCATCCCTATTGGCCATAGATAAGTAGAATTTTAAACTAAAGATCTTAGGAATAGAATATTCTAAGCCCCTGTACACACGGTCGGAGATTTCCACAACCAAATCCGTTGGATTTTGCCCGTCTTATTTTATCCGTTGGATCTTGTCCGAAACTGTTGCATACACGCGGTCAGACAAAGTTGGCGAAAAAATCCAATCTTTCAGAACGTGATGACGTAATTTCGTTACGATGGGACTACATTCAGGCTAGTAGCCAATAGCTTTGATGTAGGAATTTGATCTGAGCATGCGTGGCACTTGGTCAAATCAAAATTCTCTACACATGATCGGAGTATGTCCGATTGGCCCAGTTGGTCGGGAAATATTTCCAACATGATGGAAAATTGGGTCCGACGGATATTCCGACGGAATCAGTCCGATGCATACCACACACAGTCGGATTATCCGACGACACGGTCCGATAGGACACATACCGACGGATTCTCCAACCGTGTGTACAAGGGCTAAGAGAGTTTGTTTTTATAATCACTATTGGGTCAAATCAGCGTTCACTTTTGACGACAGTGACAAACAAATTTGAAGTAGCAGGATGAAACATTTTTCCTCAAACGAATTTCTAACAGTGTATGTGGTTTTATTCAGTAAAATTCATTCATTCCAACATTAAATGTTAAAAGCAAATAAAATATTTTGAACGACATTTGTTCTGAGAATAATCTGAGAATGTTTGTACAAATTTGCCTAAAGCAGCCAATAGATTAGTCTTTTTTTTTGTTCAACCAGTGAGTTAGATGAAAAAAAATTACTCTATTCCCCATACACACATACTCAATGTGGTTGGGGGAATTCTCCCCTACTGAGTTATTGTATTCTGACAGTGGGGAGTAGGGATGAGCTTCGAGTTCGAGTCGAACTCATGTTCTACTCGAACATTGCCTGTTCGCCTGTTCAGCGAACAGTGAACAATTTGGGCTGTTCGCAGCAAATTCGAAAAGCCGGAACACCCTATACAAGTCTATGGGAGAAATCTAAAGTGCTAATTTTAAAGGGTAATATGCAGGTTACTGTCCTAAAAAGTGTTTGGGGACCCGGGTCCTGCCCCAGGGGACATGGATCAATGCAAAAAAAAAGTTTTAAAAACTGACGTTTTTTCAGGAGCAGTGATTTTAATAATGATTAAAGTGAAACAATAAAAGTGTAATATTCCTTTAAATTTCGTAGCTGGGGGGTATCTATAGTATGTCTGTGAAGGGGCGCATGTTTCTGGTGCTTAGAACTGTCCCTGCACAAAGTGTCATTTGTGCAGGAAAAAAAGTCTTTTAAAATCACTTGCGGCTATTGTCGGGTCCCGTAATACAGAGAACACTCAATGAGTGTTCTCTGCATTAGCCGACAATTCATTCATTCATTGATAAAAAAAAATAAAAAAAAAAAGCGTGGTGGTTCCCCTAAATTCAATTACCAGGCCCTTCAGGTCTGACATGGATATTAAGGGGAACCCCATGTCAAATTTAAAAAAAAAATTGACGTGGGGGTCCCCCTAAATATCCATAACCAGACCCTTCAGGTCTGATATGGATATTAAGGGGAACCCCGCATCAAATTTAAAAAAAAATTGGCGTGGGGGTCCCCCTAAAAATCCATATCAGACCCTTTATCCGAGCACGCAACCTGGCAGGCCGCAGGAAAAGAGGGGGGGACGAGAGAGCGGCCCCCCCTCCCTCCTGAACCATACCAGGCCACATACCCTCAACATTGGGAGGATGCTTTGGGGGTCTGTGACCCCTCAAAGCACCTTGTCCCCATGTTGATGAGGACAAGGGCCTCATCCTCACAACCCTGGCCGTTGGTTGTGAGGGTCTGCGGGCGGGGGGCTTATCAGAATCTGGAAGCCCCCTTTAACAAGGGGACCCCCAGATCCCGCCCCCCCCCCCTGTTTGAAATGGTAAGGGGGTACAAAAGTACCCCTACCATTTCACAAAGAAAGTGTCAAAATGGTTAAATAAGACAAACACACTTTTGAAAAATTCCTTTATTAAAAATAAAAAAAATAAAAAAGATTCCAGCGGTGCTAATCCACTCTTGCTATCCAGCGACGGGTCTCCGGGGTCCAGCGATGGATGATCATATCCATCGACGGGGGATCTCTCAGTCCAGCGCTGTCCATACATCCTTCTTCTGTCTCCACTCCGGAGACACTGCAGAGATCCCAGCGCTGACGTTTCTTATATTAGGAGGGCGGGGCCATCCGTCACCTGACCCCGCCCCTCTGACGCTGGAGAGGGAAGCCAGGGGTTCCCCAGTGACGTGTGGGTGACCCCGCCCCCTCTGATGTAACGGAAACCTGCGTTACATCAGAGGGGGCGGGGTCACCCACACGTCACTGGGGAACCCCTGGCTTCCCTCTCCAGTGTCAGAGGGGCGGGGTCAGGTGACGGGTGGCCCCGCCCTCCTAATATAAGAAACGTCAGCGCTGGGATCTCTGCAGTCTCCGGAGTGGAGACAGAAGAAGGATGTATGGACAGCGCTGGACTGAGAGATCCCCCGTCGCTGGATATGATCATCCATCGCTGGACCCCGGAGACCCGTCGCTGGATAGCAAGAGTGGATTAGCACCGCTGGAATCTTTTTTTTTTTTTTTTTTTTTTTTAATAAAGGAATTTTTCAAAAGTGTGTTTGTCTTATTTAACCATTTTGACACTTTCTTTGTGAAATGGTAGGGGTACGTACCCCCTTACCATTTCAAATGGGGGGGGCTGGGATCTGGGGGTCCCCTTGTTAAAGGGGGCTTCCAGATTCTGATAAGCCCCCCGCCCGCAGACCCTCACAACCAACGGCCAGGGTTGTGAGGATGAGGCCCTTGTCCTCATCAACATGAGGACAAGGTGCTTTGAGGGGTCACAGACCCCCAAAGCATCCTCCCAATGTTGAGGGTATGTGGCCTGGTACGGTTCAGGAGGGAGGGGGGGCCGCTCTCTCGTCCCCCCCTCTTTTCCTGCGGCATGCCAGGTTGCGTGCTCGGATAAAGGGTCTGATATGGATTTTTAGGGGGACCCCCACGTCATTTTTTTTTAAATTTGATGCGGGGTTCCCCTTAATATCCATATCAGACCTGAAGGGTCTGGTTATGGATATTTAGGGGGACCCCCACGTCAATTTTTTTTTTTTTTTTGACACGGGGTTCCCCTTAATATCCATGTCAGACCTGAAGGGCCTGGTAATTGAATTTAGGGGAACCCCCACGCTTTTTTTTTTTTTTATATTTTTTTTTATCAATGAATGAATGAATTGTCGGCTAATGCAGAGAACACTCATTGAGTGTTCTCTGTATTACGGGACCCGACAATAGCCGCAAGTGATTTTAAAAGACTTTTTTTCCTGCACAAATGACACTTTGTGCAGGGACAGTTCTAAGCACCAGAAACATGCGCCCCTTCACAGGCATACTATAGATACCCCCCAGCTACGAAATTTAAAGGAATATTACACTTTTATTGTTTCACTTTAATCATTATTAAAATCACTGCTCCTGAAAAAACGGCAGTTTTTAAAACTTTTTTTTGCATTGATCCATGTCCCCTGGGGCAGGACCCGGGTCCCCAAACACTTTTTAGGACAGTAACCTGCATATTACCCTTTAAAATTAGCACTTTAGATTGTGAACGTTCGAGTCCCATAGACTTTAATAGGGTTCTAAAGTTCACACGAAGTTTAGGTTCTGGTGCGAACCGAACAGGGGGGTGTTTGGCTCATCCCTAGTGGGGAGACTTCCCCGCCATTACAATACACTGATCAGCACTGTTGGCTACAGCTAGTGGAACTGATCAAGCAGTGAAAATCCAACAGGGCAGTTGTGTAGAAGTTGATCAATAGATGGACTTCTGTACAACCTCTCTACCCATACACAAATCCAAATTTGGCCAGTGCCTGTTGAACCTGCAGAATTTCTATCAATGTATGGCTGATCTAAAGTGATTCTAAAGTCATTTTAACTTAATGTATTCTATGAGTTAAGGTAAAACAAATTCTGGGTACAGCCCATCCCCCAGCCCCACTATATACTCACCTAAACCCAATCTCAATCCGGCGATGTGCATGTGAGCAGTGGCTCTTCCAGGTCTCTCTCCTCATTTGGCACAAAAAGAGCCATTAAGCTGCTGTTAATCACAACCAGTGAGACAATAAGGAGAGAGCAGGGCTGAGCTGCACTCTGCATGTGATTGGACAATAACCACTCGCAAGAGCGCTGCTCTGCCCTCATAGGAAGAGGCTTGCCATTGGGGGCAGTTGGCAAGAGGGGGGGGCCAGAACCACTGGTGGCGGACCCAAAAAGAAGAGGACCGGAGCTTCTCTGCACAAAACAATAGTTAATATGTTTGTTATTTTATTTTTAAATAACTTTAATCAAGTAATTAAAGAATCACTTTAAGACTTTTCCCAAGAAATTTCATTGGACATTCTATCCATCAATGGCCAACTTAAAGGTAAGCCTAGGACTGAAGGAATGGTTTTATTCTGGCAGCTTTATTTTCAGGCACACTCACATTTTGACCCCCCCCCCCCCCCGACTGTTCATAGCAAACCTCACAGTGTCTGAGAATGCCTTATGCTGCATACACACGATCGGAATTATGGTCGAAAAAAGCTCTGATGGTTTTCCCGCTCAAGCTGTCTTGCCTACACACGGTCACACCAAATTCTGACTGTCAAGAACGCAGTGATGTACAACACTAGGATGAGCCGAGAAAAAAATCAAGTTCAACGCTTCTGAACATGTGTCGAATTGTTTCCAAACATGCATAGGAATTTTGCAAGTCGGAATTGCTACAGACAATCAGAATTTCCGTCGGTAATTTGGCCAACTAAATTCTGATGGAGCCTACACACGGTTGCATTTTCCGATGAAAAGCTCTTATCGGTCTTTTGCTGGCCGAAATTCCGATTGTGTGTACGAGGCATTAGGCCTATTGCAATAACAGCAATGTCCCTGGTGAGCAGTAGAGTTGCTGATGCTTATTGCTGACCTATTCCTTTAAATATCACTTGCGATTGGTCACATTTGCCGAACCTGTCTATGTTTTGCATTCAAATACATTCATCAATGCATATGTACAATCTTTTGGAGTAACTAATATAGATGCTTGTTTCGGTTAAATATTCACCATTTGATTTAGTCTCGTAGTTTGGCAGTGTTAAGTGCACTGGAAACCTTTAAATGCGACAAGTGGAACAGTTCCATGTGGTTTGCACTATATTATTTTATTCAGTGGGAGCCAACCTGATGACATATCCTGTAAAAACTGTCAATACTTAATGTACACATTCAGATGCATCTAAATTATAGAGAACGGGAAAATGCAGCCTAGTAAAATTCCCAAGAAAGCGTTAGCACAGTTTGAGTCATCTTTGATTAACTGTTAGCTGGTTATGCTTTGGATGCTCTTAAGTCTGCCATTTTATTTAGGACTGCAGAGGGAACAAAGGTAGAGGCGTGCAGGTTTGTTAATTGCTTAGGTCTTTGTAATCACAGTCTTTGAAGCTGCCTCTTACCTATGGCACACAATATTCGTGTTATTGAAGAAAACAAATTAAGAAAGCATTTATTACACCAAAACAAGGTATCTTATTGTGATTGCCATTTAATATGTATAAATGAAAACAAAAAGTACACTTAAAGTAACACCTGCATAGAATTAAGTTACTAAACTGCTTCCCAGATTATAAAGCAGATAACTAGAATTGCCACTATGTTTCATTACATGTCACACTCAAGAGCAGATATTAAAGAAACTGAAGGCAACTAAAGGTGTCTGCTTTACAACCCCCATAGCAGTTTAGTAGTTTATTATAAGCACAAATAGTTCTGGGAGTGGTCTGGGAGTGCACGTAGTTCTGCGAGTGGTCTGCGAGTGCACGTAAGTCTGCAAGCGCACATAGTTCTGCGAGTGGTCTGCGAGTGCATGTAGGTCTGCAAGCACACGTAGTTCTGCGAGTGGTCTGCGAGTGCATGTAGGTCTGCGAGTGCACGTAGTTCTGCGAGTGGTCTGTGAGTACCTGTGTATTGTCTTGTTGAGTACCTGTTTATTGTCTTGAGTATTAGTTTCAGGTAGCTAGTGGTTAGGTAATTTGGACAGAGTATAATCCCCAATCCTCATTAAATTTAATAGGTATGATGCCGGCGGGTGTGGAGAGGGGACATGTTGTACATCTTGTGGCATGTATGCGCTCTTGGACCATACAATCAAGGGTGAATACTGCTGTTCAAAATGTAAGCGCATTGTTTCCCTGGAAGCCCAGGTTCTGAATCTGGGGAAGCAACTGTCAGCACTGAGAAGCCCCTCCATACTAAAGGAGAGCCAGGAACGTACACTGCAGGTGCCGGAAGGGGCCGGCACTAAGGCAGGTGGAGACAAAGAGTTGCAGGCACTAGCAAAGAGTAAATAGGTGACAGTCAGGAAGGGTAGAGGGGGAAGTGCTAGGGAGGCCGATCCAGGGCTGGAGCATCCCAATAAGTATGCGCCATTGAGTGACATTGGTGAAACCAGTCAGGGACTAGCACTGCTGGAGCTGAGTGACTCTCCTAGCTTCTGGGGGAAGAACTCCTCCAGTGAGAGTGGGGGGGGGGAGGAGCGAAGGGAAAGGAAAGACAGATTCTGGTGGTAGGGGACTCAATTCTTAGAAGGACAGAGAGGCCAGTCTCTAACAAAGACCCGAAGCACCGAACAGTATGTTGTCTACTGGGCGCTCGGGTTCGGCACATCATGGATCTGGTGGACAGATTACTGGGAGGGGCTGGCACGCTGGCACCAATGACAAAGTCAGAGGCAGATGGAGTGTCCTAAAGAACGATTTTAGGGACATAGGCGCTAAATTGAGGAAAAGGACCTCCAAGGTAGTATTCTCAGGAATACTACTGGTACATGGAGCATACCAGAAAGGCAGAGGGAGATTAGGGAAGTAAACAAGTGGCTGAAGAGCTGGTGTAGTAAGGAGGGGTTTCTGGAGGACCGGGACAACTTCTCGGTCGATAACCAATACTATAGAAGGGACGGACTGCACCTAAATGAGGAGGGTGCAGACCAGCTGGGAATGAAGATGGCTGAAAAGTTAGAGGGGTTTTTAAACTAGGCGATGGGGGGGAGGGTCCAGAGGTAGAGATAGTCAGTGCGGAACATATTCCAGAGGGTAGTATTGGGAGCATTACTGGTATGTTGACCAAAGCACATAAACCCAAGGTAAGTATAGTAGCAAGTCCTAGTTGCAATCTCGGAACACCCAATAAGATGATAATATGCGACCGGTCTAAACTACGTGGTATGTTCACCAATGCCAGCAGCCTGGCAGACAAGATGGGTGAACTAGAGATACTATTGTATGAGGAGGATTTGGATTTTGTGGGAATTTCAGGGACCTGGTTCAACAGCTCTCATGATTGGCTGGCAAACATTCAAGGGTAAACCCTTTATGGCAAGGATAGAGAGGGTAAAGAAGGGGGAGGGGTATGTGAGAGATTACATCACTAAGGGAGCTAGGGAAGAGGTGGAATCCTTATGGGTAGAGCTCCAAAGGGATGAAGCTAAGGGGGAAATAATACTGGGAGTATGCTATAGACCCCCTAACCTGAGGGAGGAAGGGGAGACAGATCCCCTATCACAATTTGGATTAGCAGCAAGGACGGGCAATGTTATCATAATGAGGGATTTTAATTATCCAGACATAGACTGGGTGGAGGGAACCTTACATTCATCTAAGGCTCGCCAGTTCCTAAATGTCTTGCAGGACAATTTTATGGGTCAGATGGTAGACGCACCAACTAGAAATAAAGCGTTACTGAATCCACTGATTACCAACAATACAGACCTGATCACGGATGTGAAAATACGGGGCAATTTAGGGAACAGCGATCACAGGTCAATTGGCTTCCGTTTAAATCCCACAAATGGGAAATTTAAGGGGAATACAAAGACACTGGATTTCAAAAGAGCCAACTTCCCTAAACTACAAACCTTACTAGAAGGCATAAATTGGGATAAAATCTTAGAAACAAAGAATGCGGAGGAGAGATGTGATTGCTTTAAGAGCATATTAAATAAGGGCATTAGCCAATGCATCCCACTGGGTAATAAATTTAAAAGAGCGAACAAAAGTCGTGGATGGCTTAACTCCAATGTAAAAATGCATATAAAAGCAAAGGCGAAGGCCTTCAAAAAATACAAGGTTGAGGGATCATCATCAGCATTCAGACTTTGTAAAATTTTAAAAATGTACTTTAAAGGACAAGTTAATAAAAAAAAAAAAATAGGATGTTTATAATAGATTACCTGTAAAATCCTTTTCCTGGATTACATCACGAGACACAGAGCCACAGTAATTACTTTATGGGTTATATGTCACCTTCAGGTGATGGACACTGGCGCACCCTAGACAGGAAGTTAAATTCTCCATATAACCCCTTCCCTTACCAGGAGCACCTCAGTTTTGTAGCAAAGCAATACGCATGTAACCAAAATGAGGGGAGGGACCTCTGTGTCCCGCGATGTACTCCAAAAAAAGGATTTTACAGGTAAGCTTTATAAAAATCCTATTTTCTTTATCGTACATCACGGGACACAGAGCCACAGTAATTCATCTATGGGATGTCCCAGAGCAATGCCATCTGAGGGGAGGGGACAACAAAAGTAGGGTGCAATCAGACCTGAGGACCTATACTGCTGCCTGCAGCACACTGTGCCCAAATATATAATATGATATCCTCATGCCTTCTTACATCCACCTGATAGAATCTGGTGAATGTATGGAGTGAAGACCAAGTTGTGGCCTCTCAGATTTGAGCCATGGAGGCTTGATGATGCACTGCCCACGAAGCACTAACAGCCCTGGTGGAGTGCGCTTTGATTTGAAAAGGTGGAACTTTCCTCTTTAAACCATAAGCTTGTATAATTACTTGCCAAATCCTTTTGGCAATAGTGGATTTCGACACTGCCTGTCCTTTACTAGGACCTTCAGGCAACACAAACAAAACATCTGTTTTCTGAATCTGAGTCGCCTTCAAATAGATTTTGACTGCTCTCACTACATCCAAAGAATGTAGTGACTTTCCTTCCATAGAACAGGGTTCTGGAAAAAATGAAGGTAGAACAATATCCTGGTTTAGATGAAAACCTGAAACCACCTTTGGCAGAAAGCTAGGATGAGGACGCAGTACTACTCTATCCTTGTGAATGATTAAATATGGCTCTTTACAAGAAAGAGCCACCAATTCGGATACCCTTCTCGCAGAAGATATGGCTACCAGAAAAACTAGCTTCCTTGTCAAAAGGACCAAGAGAATATGTCATATCGGGTCAAAAGGGTGTTTCTGTAATGCCGACAGAATTAAATTCAAGTCTCAAGGGTTCAGGGGTGCTTTAACCGGTGGATTAAGGGGTGTTACCCCCTGTATAAAGCTTTGGACTAAAGAATGCGAAGCAAGTGGGCATTGAAACAAAATCGATAAGGCCGAGACCTGGCCTTTGATGGTACTCAAGGCTAGCTTCATCTCTAACCCCATTTGTAGAAAGGCAAGGATTCTATCTATAATATATTTTCTAGGATGCCAACCCCTGGATTCACACCAGGAAACATATGCCTTCCAGACTTTATAATAAATGATTTTGGAAGCTGGCTTCCTTGCATTAATCAAAGTAGATATCACTGAGCCTGAAAGCCCACGATTCCTAAAAATGTGGGTTTCAATAGCCAAATCGTTAAATTTAGCATTTGTAAGGTAGGATGGAATACTTGTCCCTGCGATAGCATGTCTGGACGTGGTGGTAGGGGCCATGGGGCCCCTACCACCATCTTTACTATTTCTGCATACCAAGATCTTCTGAACCACGCTGGGGCCACAAGAACCACTGACTTCTTTTCCTGCTTGATCCTGCAAAGAAGTCATGGTAGCAGCAGAATAGGAGGGAGTGCATAAATCAGTGAGAACTGATCCCACAGGGTCACCAACGCATCTGTTCCGCATGCGAGTGGATCCCTTGTTCTTGACACAAAGTTATCTACTTAGTTGTTGAACCGGGACGCAAACAGATCCACGTCCAGGATCCCCCATCTTTGGCATATAGCCAGGAAGATGTCGAGGTGAAGGGATCATTCCCCCGGGAACAACTGCTGGCGACTTCCAGTTCTCTACCCCAGGAATTAAGATTGCTGATATTCACGGCATATGCTTTTCTGCCCAGGTTAGGATATGGTTTACCTCTCCCTGGGCTGCCTGACTTCTGGTGCCTCCTTGGTGATTGATATAAGCCACTGCTTTGGCATTGTCGGGTTGAATCCTGATGGTAGAATCCTGCAATCTGAATGTCCAGGCCTTTAGGGATAGGTGTGCTGCCTGAATCTCTATAATGTTGATGGGCAAGGTCCTTTCAGTTCTTGACCATTTCCCTTGGACAGACGCTTCTTCATGGACTGCTCCCAAAGGCTGGCATCTGTTGTTACCACCTTCTAGGTAACTGGTAAGAAGGATTTCCCCTTCTGCAGATTCTCGGATATCCTCCACCAACGGAGGCTCTGGCGCACTTTTGGTGACAAATGCATCGTAAAATCAAGTGCTTGGACCTTCTTGTTCCAGGCAGACAGGATACTGTTTTGCAGCAGTCTTGAATGAAACTGAACATAGGGAACCACTTCGAATGAAGCCACCATTTTCCCCAACAACCTCATACAAAGGCGAATAGAAGGACCCTTCTTCGCCCTGACCACCTGAATCAGCTCCTTTATGGCGCTGATCTTTGCCTGGGGTAAAAACACCCTCTTCTGGGCTGTTTCTATAACCAGACCCAAGTACTCTAATCTTCTTACTGGCTTTAAAGAAGATTTGTCTAGGTTGAGGACCCAACCTAGGTATTGCAGAGAGTTGATTGTGGTGACCATATTTTGGTCCAAGCGGGCTACCAACCGGTCTATCAAGAGCAGGTCGTCTAGGTATGCTATTATCGTTATACCTTGAGTCCTTAATCTGGCCAGAGGAAGGACCAGAAGTTTTGTAAACACCCGAGATGCAGTAGCTAGACCGAAAGGCAAGGCTACAAACTGAAAAGCTTTTCTACTTCGAAACGCAGATATTTCTGGTGAGCGGGGAAAATAGCTACATGCAGGTATACATCCTTGATGTCGATTGATGCCAGAAGTTCTCCTCCTTGTAGGATGGAGACTACTGATCAGATAGATTCCATGCGGAAAGAGGGATATTCAGGAATCGGTTTAGATCTTTGAGATCTAGAATGGGTCTGACATCTCCATTTGGTTTTGGCACCATGAAAAGGTTAGCAATCGTGCAAAGGAAAACCGGCCAGGAGCTCTTTGCATGGCGCTTCAGCTGACCAACCTTTCAACCATAAGATTTTATGCATCTTTACCAACCCAGGCGAGAGATTTGAAGAATAGAATCTCTGATTGCATCAATTGCAAAGCACAAAGCCAAAGCCCCTGGCAGCTCGGCTAAATCCTGGGCCTGCTGTTCAGAGAAACCCTTGTGCACCTGTTTCAAGTGGTCTCTCACGGATTGACATACCTCAATTGCTGCCACTGAAGGTTGAGCTACTGAACCTGCCCAGGAAAAAAATGTTTATTAACAGGAATTCCAATTTTTTTCCCAAAGCATTTGCGCATTGTCAATCGGACAAGTCATGCTTTTATTCACAGAGGTTCTAGCAGCATCAATTGCTGGTATACTCCACATCTTAGTGAATTTTTCCTCCATAGGATAAAGTGTTGAAAACTTTTTCGGGGGGGGGGGGGGGGGGAATGCTTATCTGGGTGATCCCACTCAATATATCAGCTTTTCCAGCAAAGAATGGACAGGAAAGGCACGCAAAGCTTGAGGAGACTTTAGTGAAGCCAAAAAAGAAGTGGGTTCTTCAACTGACTCAGTTAAGGGTAACTTAAATGTGGAGCGGACCGTTTCAGTAAGAGAATGCACCAGCAATTTCTCAGATTGTGAAGCTGAAGAAGGTCCTTCCCCACTTGACCCCTCGGAAGAGGAGTAATCAGCCGCTTTACAGTCCCCTGAGGGGAATTCATCTTCCCTTTCCCACTGATCCTCTGTTTGAGGATCCTGGGTGGTAGAATGGGACCTAATGCATTTTGTTCCACTCTGGGAAGATGCGATTAAAGGCACTAATCTTTCCTCCAATCCAATCATAGCTGAGGAGAAAACCTCCTCAGTTATATAGACAGGGGCTTAAATGTCAGAAGCAATTGCAGCCCCTGATGACCCAGATTGTTCACTCTGACCAGCCTCCCTAGGTCTTTCAGGGAGGGAGGGTCCTTAGAGTCTGAGGGCGACCCCTTTGTGCTCTTGTCCTTTGAGGTATTTGTACCTCTCCCTCTGGTCATAGTGCTGAGCACAAACGCAGAGGTACTACCAAAAAAATGCACTCACTGCTGAGCAAATAGTCCAGCAACTGCCACTGCTATTAATGCTCAGCCTGATTCTAAGTAAATGTGCCCTGGGAATGCCTGCGTCACCAACACTCACATGCCTCCCGTCTGCTCTGTGTTACTCCTTCAGCTGTATGCACCTGAAAAAAGTGCACTTTATAGCTTTACACATTACATCATAGGACCGTGGGACGCACGCCGCTACCCAGAGGGGATTGAGACTATAGGGGGACAGACCTATCCCACATAACCACGTACCCGGCTGGACATGCTTGGTGCCGGTCTAGGCACAAGCACATGTGAGTGTATATTTTGTCATTTTTAAACTTTTAAATAATTTTTTTGGATATACTACACTATGATGCCCATTTATATATCTTTGTGAGAAAAACTAGCACGAGAGGTTTCTATTTTCCGTTTGGAGAGGCAGTTGGTGAAATCCATAAAAGGAGTGGTTATCCTAAATTAACTAAAAGCGCATATACAGATTTGATCTGGTGAGTGGCCATTGCAGCTGGTGGTGGTGAAGTCACTTGTTTGGTGAATATAAGAAGCACTTTATTTAAAAAAAAGAAGCACCTTAAAATAGGAGGAATTGATCGGCACTGGAGTGATTGCTCCCTTAGGACATGTATTGTGCACTGGAATGAATTATTTGACACTGGAGTGATCACTCACCTAGGACATTCATTGTGCACTGAAATTAATTGTTTTATTGCTCTCACTCTGATGTTAGCGGCAACACCTTACATGTCTTGTGAGGTACATTCGCGGGTTGGACTTACGTTTGTGTTTGACTTTGCCTGTGAGCACGGGGGCCTTTTACATTTTTTTATTTTATTATTTGTTTTATTTTAAAAAATGTTAATACTGCCTCTTTATTTTTTTTTATCATGTTTATTTCTACAGTGGGGAAAATAATTATTTGATTCCCTGCAGATTTTGTAAGTTTGCCCACTTACAAAGAAATGAAAGGTCTATAATGTTTATAATTGGTGTATTTTCTGTTTCAATCATTTTTATTAATGTTTTAAAAAGAGTAAAAGTAACAAGTGCTCTGTATGGAGCAGCGAACAATCCTTGTAAGCTCTGTACAGACAATGGTACAGAAGTGGAGGAAACAAAACATTGCAAAATCTTGGCAATTAGGTGGGTATTCGCCAAGTTCACGAGTGAGCATTTGACCACCCTTAGAAGTGAACCGGAATAACATATTTTGTGTTAGAACATGGGTATAAAACATCAAAATGATTGTAGATACTAGGAAGTGGTCTTCCATAGATCACCCCTTGGATCATAGTGTGGGACAACAAAACCCAAGATATCAAGGTCAAGACCATCTTAAATCGTAATCCCTGGAAGTAGGCCTAACATGATGTAAAGCCCATGTCTAGCGACCACGGTTCGCAAAGTATTACTCATTGCCAAGCATTTCACAAAAAGGACTCCAGACCCCCAAACCGGAACATCAAGAACTTAAATAAGAAAAAAGAAGAAAAAGCTAAAAGGACATGATGCCAAGGCTGGCCAAAGTTAAGGGAACAATAAAAGAAAAAAAGGGGAGAAGAAAAAGTGGAGAAAAAAAGAAATGGATCAGTGCAGGGATCCAGCATCAACTTTTTCGTACTATAGGATTCAGTCATTCGGAACCTGTATGTAAGTAAGCCAAGGGGGATATATTTTGTCAAAAATGGATTGTTTATCCCGTAAGACACTCATTATTTTTTCATTCAAGCTGATCCATGTGAGTTTTTGTTTTACTATCTATGTCTATGATAGGGCATTTCCATGCTGTTGGTAATTCAATTTTGGCTCCTAGAAATATGAACTAGATCAAGATCTGAGTATGTCATGGAACATTTTCAACAGGCTTATTTAATAGGGCAATACTCGCATCTTTAGTGATGTTGACCATTGTGACTGAAAAAATAAATGAATGAACCCTCATCCAAAAATGTTGTCACACATGCAATGGAATGCAATGTGGTGGTCATTGGACATGACCACCACACATGCAATGGAGAACCTATCTGGTCACAGCCCCTGAAACAGGTAGCCTGGATAAATTTTTGACAGGCGCTCCAGCACTAAATACCATCTGGCATTAACTTTGTCCTCAGGGGCTCTGGACAGATCCCTCTCCCATGCCACCTGGTAAGATAATCTACCAGTGGAGTCAACCAACAGTTTGTAAAACATTGAGATGCCCCCTCACATAGCAGATTCTTGTATGCATCTGTTTTTGCACATGGTTTGGACTGCTAAGTCAGAGCTTTCCTTCTGCAAAGAGTTGGGAAAGTGGTAAATTTGATGCTAGTGAATGCTCTACTGTATTTTGGTGGAATCCAAAAGAACAAGATCTTTTGTAAGTGGAGAAACACAATCTGGTCGATAATGTTGTCTATGAAGCTGGTACAGTTGGGCTAGCTGTATTTCCTAAAATCAGGCATGCCTAGTCTGCCCGAATCCTTACATAGTTACATAGTCAGGTTGAAAAAGAACACAGGTCCATCTAGTTCAACCATAAAAATAAATAAAAAATAGTCAAACAATCCCATATACCCAAACCTATACCCACAGTTTATCCAGAGGAAGGTGAAAACCCCCAGCAAAGCATGATACAATTTGCTACAGCAGTGAAAAAAAATTCCTCCTGACCCCCAAGAGGCAATCAGATTTTCCCTGGACCAACTTTGCCTATAAATAAATGTTAGTACCCCGTTATATTGTGTGCATTTATGAAAGAATCCAGGCCTTTCTTAAAGCAATCTACTGAGCTGGACAGAACCACCTCTGGAGGGAGTCTGTTCCACATTTTCACAGCTCTTACTGTGAAGAAACCTTTCCATAATTGGAGATTAAATCTCTTTTCCTCTAGGCATAAAGAGTGTCCTCTGTGTTGACCATAAAGTGAATAACTCAACAAGTTCACTATATGAACCCCTTATAGATTTGTACACGTTGATCATATCCCCTTTAATCTCCTCTTCTCAAGAGAGAATAAATTAAATTCCTCTAAACTTTCTCATAGCTGAGGTACTCCATTCTTCTTATCAGTTTGGTTGTCCTTCTCTGCACTTTCTCCAGTTTCCCAATATCCCTTTTGAGAACTGGTGCCCAAAACTGAACTGCATATTCCAAATGAGATCTTACGAATGATTTGTACAGGGACAAAATGATATCTCTCTCTCTGGAGTACATACCTCTCTTAATACAAGAAAGGACTTTGCTCGCTTTGGAAACCGCAGCTTGGCATTGCATGCTATTATTGAGCTTATGATCTACCAAAACTCCCAGATCCTTCTCCACCATTGATTCCCCCAGTTGTACTCCCCCTAGTATGTATAATGCATGCATATTCTCAGCCTCCAAGTGCATAACTTTACATTTATCAACATTAAACCTCATCTGCTACATAGTCGCCCAATTAGACAGTGCATTGAGGTCGGCTTGTAAATTGGAGACATCCTCTAAGGATGTTATTTCACTGCATAGTTTGGTGTCATCTGCGAAGACTGAAATGGTACATTTAATCCCAGACCCAATATCATTTATAAAGGTATTAAAAAGTAAGGGTCCCAACACTGAACCTTGGGGTACACCACTCATAACCTCAGACCATTCAGAGTAAGAATCATTAACCACTACTCTCCGAATTCTTTCTTTTAGGCAGTTTTCTATCCATTTACAAACTGATATTTCCAAGCCTGTAGACTTTACCTTATACATTAGCTGTGTGTAGGGAACTGTATAAAGTGCTTTTGCAAAAGTATACCACGTCCACAGCCACTCCTCTGTCCAAGGTTTTACTTACCTCTTCATAAAAAGAAATCAGATTTGTTTCACAACTTCTGTCTTTTGTGAACCCATGCTTAAAATATTTTTTCCAGCAAGAAATCATCTATGTGGTCTTTTATTAAACTCTCCAGTATCTTCCTGACTATAGAAGTTAAACTAACAGGTCTATAGTTACTTGGTAAAGACATTGTTCCCTTTTTAAATATAGGCACCACCTTGGCGCTACGCCAATCCAGTGGTACCATTCCCGTCATTAATGAGCCCCTAAAAATGAGAAACAATGGCTTTGAAATTACAGAGCTCAATTATTTTAGGATCCATGAGTGGATGCCATCTGGTCCAGGTGCTTTATCAACCTTTAGTCTGTCTAATTATTTCTGGACCATATCAATTTTGAGCCATTGTGGATCATTTGGGGCTGTGTCAATACCATCCCCATTATAGACTTGAGCTCCCGCATTCTCCTTTGTATACAGAGAACTGAAGAATGTATTTAATAAATTTGTCTTTTCTTTGTCCCCTGTCACCCACTCTAGATTATTTTGGGTCTACATACTCAGACCTGACCTTTTTACTATTAAAATATATGAAGAATTTTTGGGGGTTTGTCCTACTATCTTTTGCAATCTGTCGTTCCTTTTGAATTTTTGCACCCTTGATTTCCTTTTTACATATTCTGTTATATTCATTATAACATTTAAACGACAATAGTGTTTTTTCATTTTTATATTTCTTAAAAATCTGTTTTCTTATTGTTTTTAGCTTTTTTAACTTTGGCTGTGAGTCACATAGGTTTTATTTTTAGCCTTTTAAACTTATTGCCCATGGGGAATATAATTTGCAGTGAGTTCACAAACAGTCTTTTTGAAGAATTCCCATTTCTGTTCTGTGTTTATCGATGCCAATATTCCCTCCCAGTCTAAGTCCTGGAGAGCAGCCCTCATCCTTTCAAAATTTGCTCTCTTAACCACTTGAGACCCGCGCTATAGCCGAATGACGGTTACAGCGCGGATCTCCTTTGCCGGGACTACGTCTATTGACGTCGTCCCGTGCACGAGCGGCCTGCGCGCCCCCTGAGGGCAGCGCGCGGCGTGCTCTGTGATCGGCGAGTCTATGAGACTCGCCTGATCACTGATCCGAGCAAGGGGTCGATCCCGACCCCTTATCACGTGATCAGCTGTCAACCAATGACAGCTGATCATGTGATACAACGGAGCCGGTAATCGGCTATTATTCCTCCTCGCGCTGACAGCGCGAGGAGAAAAAAAAAGAGCCGATCACCGGCGGCCATGATCGGGACATCAGTCCCGATCACGGCCAGCCCTGCCAGTGCCCACCTGCCCCCTGCCAGTGCCACATCAATAAAAATTGTGTCCCCCCCGTCAGTGCCACCCAGCAGTGCCCATAGTGCCACCCATCAGTGCCCACAGTGCCACCCAGCAGTGCCCACAGTGCCACCCAGCAGTGCCACCCACAGTGCCCACAGTGCCACCCAGCAGTGCCCACAATCTGCCTCAACAAAGGTGCTGCACCCCAGTGCCACATATCTGTGCCCATCAGTGTCATCTACCAGTGCCCAGCAGTGCCGCCCATCAGTGCCCAGCAGTGCCACCTATCAGAGCCACCTATCAGTGCCACCTATCAGTGCCCATCAGTCCCATCTATCAGTGGTACCTATCAGTGCCCCTTAGTGCCACCCATCCGTGCCACCCATCTGTGCCACCCATCCATGCCATCTTATCTGTGCCCATCTTTGCCCATCAGTGCCGCCTTATCTGTGCCCATCGGTGCCGCCTTATCTGTGCCTATTAGTGCTGCCTTAACTATGCCTATCAGTGCCCACCAGTGCAGCCTATCAGTGCCCACCAATGCAGCCTATCAGTGCCCACCAGTGCAGCCTATCAGTGCCGCCTCATCAGCGCACTTCAATGAAGGAGAAAAATTACCTGTTTGCAAAATTTTATAACAAACTATTAAACATGATTTTTTTTATTTTTTTTGCATCTTTTTTTGTTTGTTTAGCAAAAAATAAAACTCCCAGCTGTAATTAAATACCACCAAAAGAAAGCTCTATTTGTGGGAAAGAAAATTATAAAAATGTCATTTGGGTACAGTGTTGTATGGCCACGCAATTGTCATTCAAAGTGCATCAGCGCTGAAAGCTGAAAATTGGTCTGGGCATGAGGGGGGTTTAAGTGCCCAGTAAGCAAGTGGTTAAAGTTAAGTGTTTTTATCTTTCCCATATGTGTTTTTTGCTTACAGCTAACATCAAATGAAATCATGTTATGGTCACTGCTACCCAGGTGTTCCTTTATATGAGCATTAGTAATATGCTCTGCATGGTTTGAGATTATCAGGTCCAACAGAGCATCATTCCTATTTGGGACCATAAAATTGTCCTGTTTATACATTGTTTTCCTTTAACTGATCCAGCATTGCCATTACTCCAGTCAATTTCCAGGTAGTTAAAATCCCCCATTATTATCACCGTCCCAGCCCTTGCAGCCCTTTCCATCTGTGCAAAGAGCTCCTTATTAACATTGGATGGTCTATAACAATCTCCAATGATTAATAAGCCTAAAGCTAAAGGTGGGACTTTATATGAGGCAATATGAACTATATACATACTCTTCCACCCCCGATATATTGAAAGAAAAATAATAAAATAGTGGGACATTATATGAAGCACATCGCTAGACCAAAATGAGCCGATCAATGTACACAATGTTTATTATCAAAAGTCATACATACATATATACAGCAATAAATGCGATTTGATCTGATAATAAATTAATGGGTCTCAATTGATAGATCTAAATATAACATGGTATTACACGATTAGTTCAATATAAAAACATTTTTTAAATATTAAAAACTGATAAGTATCAATAAATAAAATCTAGACATTTCGTGATAATACATAATTAATTCAATATAGTATATATAATACTAGACCTTAAAGCGGGATTCCACCCTAAAGTGGAACCTCCGCTGATCGGATCCCTCCCCCCCTCCGGTGTCACAATTGACACCTTTCAGGGGGGAGGGGGGTGGAGATACCTGTCAAAGACAGGTATTTTCACCCACTTCCGGGCATAGACTCCCGTGGGAGTCTACGCCATTTCCTGCCCTGCCGCGCTGTCTGCTGGGACACACACGGGTCCCAGTGACAGCGCGGAGATTTCCTATTGCGCAGTAGGGAACCGGAAAGTGAAGCCGATTCGCTTCACTTCCTGATTCCCTCACCTAGAATGGTGGCGACAGCAGCCGAGAGCCGAGCGATCGATCGGCCTCGGCTGCCGGCATCGCTGGAACCCGGGACAGGTGAGTGTCCATTTATTAAAAGTCAGCAGCTGTAGTATTTATAGCTGCTGGCTTTTAATATTTTTTTTTTTGGTGGAATCCCTCTTTAAGTATGGAAAACCAAGATTATAATAATAGAAGCGTTTGAACATAAACAATAACGGTGGATTGGCTCAATCAAATAAAGTATAGTACAAATATATGTGCATAGGTGTCTGTGGATCATAGAAAATCTCTACGCGTTTCGTGGTTACAATACCACTCATCAGGAGCAGATTCAAAATTTTGGGGTATCTATGTGTAGTATATGGGTACAACTGTTGATGGCATCAAAAGGTAAAAGACATTATAGAAGATGCTACTCCCAGGAGCTGAGAAGGATAACCCTGAGACATGGCTAAAGAGCCAATGACCAATAGTGGACATAGGAGGGAAGTAGCCAGTTTACAGCCATGGTATGTATGATTAGTTGTATATATAGTTCATCTTATAGTTGATTCCCAGGAGTTTCTGCAAAGGTGTATAAAGAAAAATGCAAAAACGTGCAGCAATATCTTGCAAATAAGGCCAACTGGAGTGGATAATTTATTATCAGATCAATTCACATTTATTGCTGTATATATGTATGTATGACTTTTGATAATAAACAATGTGTACATTGATGGGCTCATTTTGGTCTAGCGATGTGCTTCATATAAAGTCCCACTATTTTATTCTTTTTCTTTCAACTCCAATGATTAACTTTTGAAGTACGCACATCTATATGCAGTTCCACACATAATGTTTCAGCCACATCACACTCTCCATCAATTAAGTCCTCATTCACACTCGCTTTGACATCACTTCTCACATAGAAACAGGCCCCGCCACCTTTCCTTTTTACCCTGTCTCTCTGAATGTGTGCATAGCCAGAAATATTAATAGCCCAGTCATGTGAGGAATGAAGCTAAGTTTCAGCAATACCGATTACATCAATAGCTCTCCTCGTGCACTAGAGCTTCCAACTCACCTATTTTGCTTGGCAGACTTCTGTCATTAGAGAACAAACACTTTAAGGCATTATTAAATTTTGCTCTGGTGTTTTGCATATCTTTTTTAGTAGTACAAATGGCACTATAATTTCCAATGGTTGTTTGCAACATGGGAACTTTCTTGTCATCTGCCTTAACCCTCCCCCCATCTACCCCCATCCTACCCTCCATAAATGTCTGACCCCTAACTGACCTGTCTGCCCAATTGAATTCTAGTTCACCTTCCCCCCTCAATCCCAGTTTAAATCCTTAGAAGCATACATTGTGGTCCGAGCTATCCTGGAACCTTTGGTTCTCCAAATGTAATGAAAGATTTTGGATTGAAACTGCTGCGTTGCATGGACTTGGATAGGCAAAGTGCAAAAATACTAAAGTAACCTAGGTAGAACTGTCTATAATTGGTGTATTTTAAATGATAGAGACAGAATATCAATCATTAACCTAGAAAAAAAAACACATAAAACAAATGCTATAAATGAAGTTGTAGTTCAGTGAGTAAAATAAGTATTTGATCCCCGGACACGACTTAGTACTTGGCTCATTGTGTAATACTCACCTGAGATCAAAGCCCTCGCTGTGGTGCCCATACACAGCACCGGCCGGCGACATCACTCCCGGGGGTTAATTCCGGGTATCGCGGCTCCAGCGCTGTGATTGTCGTGACTCGCAAAGACGTCACTCCCGTGCATGTGCACGGGAGCTGTCGTTAACGGCACACTCACTGAAGCAAACGGCACGTATGTGCCATTGCTTCAGTTCGCTTCAGTGCGCATGTGCCGATGACGTCGGCACATGCAAATACAAGGGATATCTCCTAAACTGTGCAGGTTTAGGAGATATCCTGGGTAGCTACAGGTAAGCCTTGTTATAGGCTTACCTGTAGCAAAAAGTCGTCTGTAAAGCCCCATACACACTATCAGTTTTTTCTGCTGATTTTTGTCTTTAGATTTACCAAAACCATGTAGTGCTGGGCCTGCCTGATTGCATACTAGTTGAAACTCCAAAGGTTTGACCTCATATTACATAGTTTTGGTAGATCAGAAGGAAAAAATCTGCAGAAAATCTGATAATGTGTATGGAGCTTTAGGGTTTATAACCACTTTAAGGTTTCTTGGCTGTCTCATGGCAACTCAAAGTTTCAGCTCCCTCCATAAATTTTCTATAGGATTAATGTCTGGAGACTGGCTAGGCCACTTCATGACCTTAATGTGCTTCTTTAGTCCCTAAACTTTAGTCCCATTCCCAACCCCCAAACTTGAACCCTAAAACATAGGGGTTTATTTATAAATGGTTTGCCAGCAGATTTATCAGGGATTGTTTTAAAATAATTTGCGCCTCTGACATTTGACCACATTCACCAAGCATTTGTTTCCCACATTTTCTTTATGTAGCACGGCCCCCTTGGGAACTGCTGAGAATTACCTGCTCATCTGCAGGGCCATGACCAATGAACCTTCCAACCCACCTGCAACTGGGTTCAGGCATCCTGTTAATATTATACAGCAAGAATCAAGCAACTCAGTAGTATAAGGTTCTGACATGTTTTATTTGAACCAAATAACATTTGCTATTACACAAAGAAAGGAGTAAATCCACAGCACCAGCTCAGCAAACAGACTCCTCCTGAAGACACAACAGCATTTAAACAATGAATAATGCTATATACACAAGGATATACTATATTCAGATCCAAGGTCACCTCCTAGAGGATGCTTCAGTTAACCACACATGTGGCCACACTGAGATAGATGTAATCTAGACACCCTATGCTATTTTAATGGGAGTGCTAATCCCCTGCTGGTGTTATATATATATATATATGTATATGTATATATATATATATGTCCAGCTATGGAGTCTGCTGACCTAAGACAAGACAAGAGGTATTGCACATGTGCGAACTGTATAAACAAGGACTACTTGTGACTGCAACGCTAAAGGGGGATATATATGAATATTACTATATCCATTGAAGTGATTACTCCTTAAGGCTTATCTTATCAGCTGTGTCTGGTGAGTTTAACCCCCGAGGGGGGTACGCATCGCATGTGGTGAAGCACTCCCAGTTTATGGTGGAAGAAAGTTTGGCAGCACCTTTGATCACCTTACAACGTTGATTAGATCACTATAGGCACCTTATCTGCACATTTTGGAACTGTCTAGTGATTTTTTTGATTTTTTTGTTTATTACGACTTCTACAAAGGACTTTTTGTTATAGAAATAAGCGCTGTTTTTATACTGATATTCTCGTATACATTGATGAATTGTTCGTATAACTTTTTATATATATATATATATATATATATATATATATATATATATATATATATATATATATATATATATAGGCTTCCTATGCAGATGAAACAATAGATTCCAGGTGGTGAAGGCCTAAGGCATCTGACTACAGTGTTCCAGCAATGAGGAAAGTGTTCTTGGGTAGAGATATGTGTGTACACTGTGTTCTGTAATGGTGGTAGTGAATAGATAAAGATTGAGCAGCTTGCCCTCTCACCAAACAACCCAAATCCATCTGCAGTCTTCTCGATAGGAACACGGATGGAAACACTCCGGCAACGGATCCTCTGTCTCGGCCTTCTCTGTGGTGACTTTCTCCACACGTCCACACCGATGGGTAAGCGCTGTAAAGGATGCTAGTAACAGGATGTCTGACAGCAGGTAACAGGACTAGGCCTCTCAGGCCTCGGCGTGGAAATAGTGTCCTGCATGGTAGGCCGTGCCCTTTCTCTCTTTGTCACACAAAGAGGTCCGTCATGCGTCAGGCCCAGGAGGAAGAGAGCATGTGCGGGCTTCTAAGCTCCTTTTATCATCCCTCCCAGCAACCTTCAGGCCACTGCAAGGGTCCCTGGGATTTGTAGTCTTAGGGTACAGGGATGCATAGCAGCAGATTCAACGAGGACTTCATGCCCCATAACTCACTCCGTTGGCACACAGGTATGATGTCAGGGATGCTATACACAGACATCCAATACAGGTGATCAGATCATTGGGCTACGCCAAGGAATCAGGGACAAATGAGTAAATGAAAAAGTATGTTTTTTTAAGATAAGGGCACGTGTGCAAACCAAACAGCAAACCATAAAGTAAATAAGTGCAGGACACAGCCAACCCCAAAAACACCTAACTAACTGACTAACTAATATATATATATATATATATATATATATATATATATATATATATATATATATATATATATATATATACATAAGCAAAGGAAACAAACATGAAATAAACAAGGCAGGAACAAAAGCAAAAGGGAACAGAAGCCAGGTATAAGGAAGCAGACCATAAAGAGAGCAGGGAACAGGTCTCAAGGACAGGATACACGGAATGGGTCCAGGACAAGGCAAGAACAAGTGCAGGTTCAGGTAGGGAAATGGCTAGCAGAGGGAATTCTGAAGCATTTGAGCTTTGGTTCAGGGTGGGTTTATATAGACCAGCAGACCCATAACAGGTGTGCTTGATAGCTGGTTGGTAGTCCAGGCAGGGAGACGCCTGCTGGTTGCCACCAGAATTACACCCTTTGGTGCTGAGAGTAACAGTGCCACCAGCAGGTGAAACCAGTAATGACACCATTCCTGACAGTTCCCCCTCCTTAAGGATTGGCCTCAAGACGCTCCATTCAGCCCTTGGTTTGACAGCCCAAGTAGGTGCAGAAACACGAAACACCCTAAAAAGTTTCCCTACTGAGTCTGTGGGCTTCTTCACACTTCCAAGGCCAGAGTCATTTAGTTCATCAGAGTCTGAAAATAGGACACGGACCCCATCATCATGGTCAGGAAGTTTGGATATGGAAATTAAAATTAGGAGGGCAGCGGGCAAGAACCCATCCGAGGCGAACCGCCCAGAGGCATTACATTGCGGCTGGGTGACAAGTAGGATTGTGGCAAAATGGGCATCAGAAACAGGTTTAGCAAGCACTATGTTATCAGGCTGGGCAAAGGATAATGGGTCATCTGGCTGGGCAAAGGGCACCGGGTCATCAAGCTGAGCACTTCAAGCTGGGCAGCAGGCAGAGGCATTTCAAGCTGGGCAGCAGACAGAGACACCTAAAGCTGGGCAGCAGGCAGAGGCACCTCAAGCTGGGCAGCAGGCAGAGGCACATCAAGCTGGGCAACAGGTAGAGGCACCTCAAGCTGGGCAGCGGCATAGACACATCAAGTTGGGCAGCGGGCACAGACACATCAAGCTGGGCTGCGGCACATCAAACTGGGCAGCAGGCACATCAGGCTAGGCAGCAGGCACATCAGGCTGGGCAGCAGACAGAAGCACATCAGGGTGGGCAGCGGACAGAAGCACATCAGGCTGGGCAGCGGACAGAGGCACATCAGGCTGGGCAATGGACAGACGCACATCATGCCGGGCAGTGGACAGAGGCACATTAGTATGGGCAGCAAGCTCTGGGGCATATAGCTGGGTAGCAGGCTTTGGATCGTCTGGCTTTGCAGCAGGCTCTGGGTCATCTGGCTGGGCATCAGGCTTTGGGTCGTCTGGCTGGGCAGCAGGCTCTGGGTCATCTGGCTGGGCAGCAGGCTTTGGGTCGTCTGGCTGGGCAGCAGGCTCTGGGTCATCTGGCTAGGTAGCAGGCACCGACTCCACAGGCTGGGTAATGGGCACTGGCTTCACAGGCTGGGTAACGGGCACTGGCCCAGCAGGCTGGTATATGGATACCGCCTGCAACTTCAGGCTGGACCGGATCAGCTGGTATGGAGGAAGGATTGGATACTGGCATTATGGTATGGGTTGGAAAAAACCTCTGCTTCTTTTTGGTTTTAGCCACTGAAGATTTGTATGTGGATACAGGACTGTAGGTAGTGGATGCAGCCGGTAGAAGTGAAGAGCGGAAGGATGGTAAGAGAGAGGGAGCAGATTTTGAAGGGAATTTTAATGGAGCTGATGGAGGCAGCCGAGAAGAAACAGAAGGGTTAAAGGCAGGGTAGGTGCAGCAGGAGGAAACAGGGTACTGATACTTCATTGGTAGAATTGTGTATTGGGTGGCAACTGTGGTTACTGTGGGTAAAGGAGAGGAAGACATAACAGAAGGCTGGTATCTAGCCACAGAAATGAGTGGCTGAGGATTGACCACAAGTTCTCAATGGGATTAAGATCTGGGGAGTTTCCTGGGCCTGGACCCAAAATGTCAATGTTTTGTTCCCCAAGCCACTTAGTTATCACTTTTGCCTTATGGCAAGGTGCTCCTCCATGCTGAAAAAGGCATTGTTCATCACCAAACAGTTTTTGGATGGTGGGGAGAAGTTGCTCTGGGAGGATGTTTTTGTACCATTCTTTATTCAAGGCTGTGTTCTTAGGCAAAATTGTGAGTGAGCCCACTCCCTTGTCTAAGAAGCAACCCCACACATTAATGGTCTCAGGATTCTTTACTCTTGGCATGACACCTTTGTAGTGCTCACCTTTTCTTCTCCAGACAAGGTTGCCAGATGCCCCAAACAATCGGAAAGCTCATTCACTAGAGAAAATTACTTTACCCTAGTCCTCAGCAGTCCTATGTTCTTCCTGGAGAGAAGTGGCTTCTTTGCTGCCCTTCTTGACACCAGGCCATCCTCCAAAAGTCTTGACCTCACTGTGCGTACAGAAGCATGCACACCTGCCTGCTGCCATTCATGAGAAAGCTCTGCACTGGTGGTGCCCTGATCCCACAGCTGAATCACCTGTAGGAGATGGTCCTGGTGCTTGCTGGACTTTCTTGGGCTCCTGAAGCCTTCTTCACAAATACAGTGGAAATGTTTTTTTGTGATTAAGTTGATTTTCATGGCAAAGAGGGACTTTGCAATTAATTGCAATTCATCTGAACACTCTTCATAACATTCTGGAGTATATGCAAATTGCCATCATAAAAACTGAGGCAGCAGACTTTGTAAAAATATATATATGTGTCATTCTCAAAACTTTTGACCACGGCTGTACATAAAAGAGTGAATGAGCACCTGTACAATATAAATAGCCATTGAATGTCATTCTCCCAGAAAACAAAGATAACTAAGCACCAATATTTAAAAAGGGCCCAAAATGCATCCATGGGAATTACAGATCAGTTAGCCTAACATCAATAGTATGCAAGCTCTTGGAGGGGATGATAAGGGATTATATACAAGATTTTAGTCATGAAAACTGTATCATTAGCAGTAATCAGCATGAAGAATAGTTTTTGCCAAACCAATCTATTAACCTTCTATGAGGCAGTGAGTTGCCATCTAGATAAAGGAAGGCCCATAGACGTGGTGTATCTGGATTTTGCAAAAGCATTTGACACAATTCCCCATAAACTTTTACTGTACAAAATAAGGTCTGTTGGCATGGCCCATAGGATGAGTACATGGATTGAACAATGGCTACAAGGGCGAGTTCAGAGGGTGGTGATAAATGTGGAATACTCAGAATGGTCAGGGGTGGGTAGTGGGGTCCCCCAGGGTTCTGTGCTTGGAGCAATCCTATTAATTTCATAATTATTTTTTTATTTTTTAAAATACAGCGTGGAGGATGGGATAAACAGTGCAATCTCTGTATTTGCGGACGATACTAAGCTAAGCAGTGCAATAACTTCTCTGCATGATGTGGAAACCTTGCAAGAAGAACAAATTAATGGGGTATGCAACTACATGGCAAATTAATTTTAATGTAGAAAAATGTAAAATAATGCATTTGGGTGGCAAAAATATGAATGCAATCTATGCAATAGGGGGAGAACCTCTAGGGAAATCTAGAATGGAAATGGACCTGGGGGTCCTAGTAGATGATAGGCTGAACAATGGCATGCAATGCCAAGCTGCTGCTAACTAAACAAACAGAATATTGGCATGCATTCGAAAAGCGATTAACTCCAGGGATAAAGAGATAATTCTCCCACTCTACAAGACTCTGGTCCAGGCGCACCTGGAGTATGCTGTCCAGTCCTGGGCACCAGCCCTCAGGAAGGATGTACTGGAAATGAAGCGAGTACAAAGAAGGGCTACAAAGCTAATAAAGGGTCTTGAGGACATTAGTTCTGAAGAAAGGTTGCGAGCACTGAACTTATTCTCTCTGGAGAAGCAACGCTTGAGAGGGGATTCAATTTCAATTTACAAATACCGTACTGGTGACTAGTGATGGCCGAACGGTTCGCCCGGCGGTCGTTTCGCGGCGAATTTCCGACTTTCGCCGTCCGCGGGTTCGAACGCCTTTTTCCGTCGTTCGCCCCGGCGGACTTACGTGTTTAATGTATACAAGAACTTTAACCTTTCGTGACACGTTTATCATGTGTTACAGGACAACCAATTGAGACATGACAGCTCATGGACACTTGGACATTCCCCCTAACCTATAAATACACCCGATCCGGTGGCCATTTTACATTCTTTCTTCTGTCACTGTAGGGAAAGGATCCTGTGTGGAGTAGGGACAGAGAAAACGCTAGCTATTTGGTACACAAAAGTTCTTTTCAGGACTGGTATAGGTGTTAGGTCAGCAGCCTGAGTTTCTTTTGTCAGTTTAGATAAAGGGACAGAGCGCTGTATGCTGCTATTTTAGGGACAGCTCAGCCAGATTAGTCTTTCTTCATCATCATCATCATCATCATCATTAGCTGTTACTATCAGGTCCACAAAAGAGCTGTTCCAGCTAATCGTTCCAGCCTACTCTTTTTTGCCAATTTGTATAGGGACAGGCAGGAAGCAGTGTGTCAGGCAGTGAGGATAATTTTAAAGACTTGCTGTTACTATTAGTTCCACAAAGGTTCTTTTCAGGACTGGTATCAGTGGTACGGTAATAGGCTTGTACACGTATAATATTCTTTCTTCCAAATATAGAAAGAATATTATACTTGACTGCTGCCCTTCTGCTGCAGTCTGCTAATCATTCACAACTCACTTGTTCCACAAAGCTCTTTATCAGGACTGGTAACTTGGTCTGTCTAGGGTGCTACGGTACATAGGCTTGGGTGCGGTACAGTCTGCTGTTCTGTAAGGACCGCTATCGGTCCACAATACATAGGGTTGCCGTGCACTACTGCTGACCGCTGCCCTATACTGCAGCAGTCCTTCATTGGTATAGGGACTGACGTACAGTCTGCTAATCACTAACACACAACCTGCTTGGTCCACAAAAGTTCTTATAAGGACTGGTAACTTGGTATAGGGTGCTACGGTACATAGGCCTGAGTGCGTTACAGTCTGCTGTTCTGTAAGGACCGCTATCGGTCCACAATAGATAGGGTTGACGTGCACCACTGCTGACCGCTGCCCTATACTGCAGCAGTCCTTCAGCGGTATAGGGACTGACGTACAGTCTGCTAAACACTAATACACAACCTGCTTGGTCCACAAAAGTTCTTATAAGGACTGGTAACTTGGTATAGGGTGCTACGGTACATAGGCTTGAGTGCGGTACAGTCTGCTGTTCTGTAAGGACCGCTATAGGTCCACAATAGATAGGGTTGACGTGCACCACTGCTGACCGCTGCCCTATACTGCAGCAGTCCTTCAGCGGTATAGGGACTGACGTACAGTCTGCTAAACACTAATACACAACCTGCTTGGTCCACAAAAGTTCTTATAAGGACTGGTAACTTGGTATAGGGTGCTACGGTACATAGGCTTGAGTGCGGTACAGTCTGCTGTTCTGTAAGGACCGCTATAGGTCCACAATAGATAGGGTTGACGTGCACCACTGCTGACCGCTGCCCTATACTGCAGCAGTCCTTCAGCGGTATAGGGACTGACGTACAGTCTGCTAAACACTAATACACAACCTGCTTGGTCCACAAAAGTTCTTATAAGGACTGGTAACTTGGTATAGGGTGCTACGGTACATAGGCTTGAGTGCGGTACAGTCTGCTGTTCTGTAAGGACCGCTATCGGTCCACAATACATAGGGTTGCCGTGCACTACTGCTGACCGCTGCCCTATACTGCAGCAGTCCTTCATTGGTATAGGGACTGACGTACAGTCTGCTAATCACTAACACACAACCTGCTTGTTCCACAAAAGTTCTTATAAGGACTGGTAACTTGGTATAGGGTGCTACGGTACATAGGCTTGAGTGCGGTACAGTCTGCTGTTCTGTAAGGACCGCTATCGGTCCACAATAGATAGGGTTGACGTGCACCACTGCTGACCGCTGCCCTATACTGCAGCAGTCCTTCAGCGGTATAGGGACTGACGTACAGTCTGCTAAACACTAATACACAACCTGCTTGGTCCACAAAAGTTCTTATAAGGACTGGTAACTTGGTATAGGGTGCTACGGTACATAGGCTTGAGTGCGGTACAGTCTGCTGTTCTGTAAGGACCGCTATCGGTCCACAATAGATAGGGTTGACGTGCACCACTGCTGACCGCTGCCCTATACTGCAGCAGTCCTTCAGCGGTATAGGGACTGACGTACAGTCTGCTAAACACTAATACACAACCTGCTTGGTCCACAAAAGTTCTTATAAGGACTGGTAACTTGGTATAGGGTGCTACGGTACATAGGCTTGAGTGCGGTACAGTCTGCTGTTCTGTAAGGACCGCTATAGGTCCACAATAGATAGGGTTGACGTGCACCACTGCTGACCGCTCACCTATACTGCAGCAGTCCTTCAGCGGTATAGGGACTAAGAGTTTTGTCACAGGGTCATTTAAAAAATGACATGCAGAGGAAGAGGCAGGCCCTTCCGCAGGGGTGGTAGGGGTAGGGCAGGAGCAACAGGCTTGAGCCAAAGTGGGAAGTTGCAGAAGGTGCGTTCAATTACTTTAAAGGATGCACCAGACTTGGTTGAGTGGCTCGCTCAGCCTTACTCTTCTGCACCCTCCTCATCCTCTCGATCTGCACCCTCTTCTTCACTCTCTGCTATGTGCACCCCCAAAGACACTACCACCAACAACACGACCACCACCACCACCACCACATACCTTCCGCTTGAGTCACTGGAATTATTTTCCGATCCATATCAAGAGGACATTTCTGATGCGCAGCCACTCTTGGTATTGGATCAGGAAGAGGAGGTAGCAACAAGCGCTACTCAGCAGTCTGACGCCAGTACCCAGATCAGCCCAAGGAGGAGGTTGGTCCCCGGTGTTGCTGCCTACTCTACTTATAGCGGTGGGGAAGGTGACGTTGATGATGACGTGTCTAGTGATGTCACGTGGGTGCCCACAAGAGAGGAAGAGGAGGGGAGTTCAGAGGGAGATATGGACCAGCAGATAGGGAGGAGAAGCAGCAATGACTTACATTGCACAGCAGGGACAAAGCAGACTGCAAATGTATCAGGAGCGAGTCATCGACCATGTACGGTCACATCTGGCGCTCCCAGGACACCGGCACATGGCTCCGCAGTGTGGGCTTTTTTTAACGTGTCCGCTGCTGACAATAGCGTTGCCATCTGCAATCTTTGCAGTCAACGCGTTAGTCGCGGTAAGCCCAATACTCACCTAGGGACGACCGCCTTAAGAAGGCACATGAGCAGCCATCACCGAGCCCAGTGGGAGCAACGGAACACACAAAGCCACACTGCAGGCTCTCACCGTCCAGCCTCGTCTTCTACTTCTCCTTCTCCTCTCTCCTCACAATTGTCCTCCACTCCACCTTCCATCACGCCAAGCTCACATTTTTCTGCAAAAAGGCAGGCTTCCGTGGGCCTAATGTTTGAGCGTAAAAAAATGATGACGCCGGATAACCCTCTTGCCCAACGGTTGGCGGCTGGCTTGTCAGAACTCATAGCCCGCCAACTACTGCCATATAAACTGGTGGACTCGGAGGCCTTTCGCAAATTTGTGGCCATTGGAACACCACAATGGAAGGTCCCAGGAAGGAAGTATTTCTCAGAGAAGGGCATCCCAGAGCTATATGGCCATGTTCAGCGGCAAGTGAATGTATCTCTGGCACACAGTGTCGGTGCCAAGATACATCTGACCACAGACACGTGGTCTAGCAAACACGGGCAGGGAAGGTATATCAGTTTTACTGCCCACTGGGTGAACCTTCTGACGGCCGTCAAGCATGTAACCCGTGGCACCCGTGTAGATTTGGTTTTACCGCCACGGATTGCATGCAGGCCTGACTCTTCTTCTCCTCCTCCTACTCCATCCTCCTCCCTCTCCTCCTCAGCTGCCTCCTCCTTTTCCGCTGCTAGCGTCTCTTCCACTGCACCGCCCAAGCTCCCCAGAACCTATTCCACATGCCAGGTGAGACGTTGCCATGCCGTGCTGCGTCTGTTGTGCCTGGAAGCAAAGAGCCACACTGGCCCGGCACTCCTTTCAGCTTTGCGTTCACAGGCAGATGAGTGGCTAACACCGCTCAATTTGACAGTTGGTAAAGTGGTGTGTGACAACGGTGCCAATCTGCTTAGCGCATTGAAACAGGGCAAAATCACGCACGTGCCGTGCATGGCACACGTCTTAAACTTGGTCGTGCAGCGATTCCTTGTCAAATACCCTGGGGTCCAGGACATCTTGCGGCAGGCAAGGAAAATCTCGGCCCATTTCAGAAGATCTTACACGGCCATGGCTCGCCTTGCTGACATTCAGCGGCGACACCATCTGCCGGTCAGACGTCTTATTTGCGATTGCCCGACGCGATGGAACTCAACCTTCTATATGCTTGATAGGCTGCTCCAGCAGAAACGTGCAGTTAACGTCTACCTGTATGAACTCTGCGAAAGAAACGGTTCTGGGGAGCTGGGTTTTTTTTCACCGCGCCAGTGGCTGCTCATGCGCGACACATGCAGACTTCTGCGGCCATTTGAGGAGATCACCAAACTGGTCAGTCGCAGCCATGGCGCCATCAGTGACATGGTACCTTATGCCTTCTTTCTGGAGCGTGCATTGCGTCGTGTCATTGATCAGGCTGTGGAGGAGCAGGAGCGGGAAGATGAGGAAGTCGCAATGCTGGATGAATTCCCAGGGGGGGCTACTCTATCTGAGACAAGTCAACAACAGGAGTCTGATGAGGAGTCAGAGGAGGATGGTGCCGGGGCGGATGAGCAGGAGCAAGAAGAGCATGCTTTAAACCTTTCTGGGATCCCTGTTGTGCGAGGATGGGGAGAGGAGAATGAAGAGGACGACATTATCCTGGATGATGAGCAGGAGCCAGGCCACCACACCGCTTCCACTTTAGTGCAAATGGGGGCCTTCATGCTCCAGTGTTTTAATAGGGACCCCCGTATAAAAAGCATGAGGGTCAAGGACCAGTACTGGGTGGCAACGTACTTAGACCCCCGGTACAAACACAAAATGGCGGAAATGTTACCGCCGTCGCAGAGGGCTGTCAGAATGCAGCACTTCCAGGCCTTGCTTCGAGAAATGCTGCATTCTGCTTTTGCGTGCGCTGGCAGAGGAGCAATTCCCACTCCCAGAGAAGGATTTGCGGGTACCAATCCAACAGCGCCTGCAAGAAGAGGCCGGTTTGAAGATGTGTTGGTGACTTCGGATATGAGGTCATTCTTTCAGCCGACCCATCGACAGGTGTCATCCGGATCCAGCATCAGGGAACGCCTAGACCGTCAGGTGTCCGACTACATTGGGTTAACGGCCGATGTGGACGCTCTGAGGAGTGATGAACCCCTAGACTACTGGGTGGGCAGGCTTGACCTCTGGCCAGAGCTTGCCCAATTTGCAATCGAACTGTTGGCTTGCCCCTCATCCAGTGTCCTGTCCGAAAGGACGTTCAGCGCAGCAGGGGGGATTGTGACCGATAAGCGTACTCGCCTAGCTCACCACAGTGTTAACTACCTCACATTTCTAAAAATGAATGAGGCATGGATCTCGGAGGAATTCAACACATGTGATCAGTAGACCATGTATATGTCTATAAACAATTTTTGGAATCAAGCACACAGACCTTCTTAATTCATTTGGCTCACTTCCCTGACCCAAAAAAGCACACCGTACTATATGCCCCTACCCTCCTCTTTGAAGAGGTTGAGCGGTGTCATATTTCTACTGGGGCTGCTTATTATGAGGGGTTCCCACCATCCCTGTGCTGTGCTGACTTCCTCCTGGGTGTTCTTATTATGAGGGGCTCCCACCATCCCTGTGCTGTGCTGACTTCCTCCTGGGGGTTCTTATTATGAGGGGATCACACCATCCCTGTGCTGTGCTGACTTCCTCCTGGGGCTGCTTACGGTGCTGCTGTCAGCGCTGTATGTCACGGAGCTGCTGTCAGCGCTGTATGTCACGGAGCTGCTGTCAGCGCTGTATGTCACGGAGCTGCTGTCAGCGCTGTATGTCACGGAGCTGCTGTCAGCGCTGTATGTCACGGAGCTGCTGTCAGCGCTGTATGTCACGGAGCTGCTGTCAGCGCTGTATGTCACGGAGCTGCTGTCAGCGCTGTATGTCACGGAGCTGCTGTCAGCGCTGTATGTCACGGAGCTGCTGTCAGCGCTGTATGTCACGGAGCTGCTGTCAGCGCTGTATGTCACGGAGCTGCTGTCAGCGCTGTATGTCACGGAGCTGCTGTCAGCGCTGTATGTCACGGTGCTGCTGTCAGCGCTGTATGTCACGGAGCTGCTGTCAGCGCTGTATGTCACGGAGCTGCTGTCAGTGCTGTATGTCACGGAGCTGCTGTCAGCGCTGTATGTCACGGAGCTGCTGTCAGCGCTGTATGTCACGGAGCTGCTGTCAGCGCTGTATGTCACGGTGCTGCTGTCAGCGCTGTATGTCACGGAGCTGCTGTCAGCGCTGTATGTCACGGAGCTGCTGTCAGCGCTGTATGTCACGGAGCTGCTGTCAGCGCTGTATGTCACGGAGCTGCTGTCAGCGCTGTATGTCACGGAGCTGCTGTCAGCGCTGTATGTCACGGTGCTGCTGTCAGCGCTGTATGTCACGGAGCTGCTGTCAGCGCTGTATGTCACGGAGCTGCTGTCAGTGCTGTATGTCACGGAGCTGCTGTCAGCGCTGTATGTCACGGAGCTGCTGTCAGCGCTGTATGTCACGGAGCTGCTGTCAGCGCTGTATGTCACGGTGCTGCTGTCAGCGCTGTATGTCACGGAGCTGCTGTCAGCGCTGTATGTCACGGAGCTGCTGTCAGCGCTGTATGTCACGGAGCTGCTGTCAGCGCTGTATGTCACGGAGCTGCTGTCAGCGCTGTATGTCACGGAGCTGCTGTCAGCGCTGTATGTCACGGTGCTGATGTCAGTGCTCTGTATTACGGTGCTGCTGTCAGTGCTCTGTATCTCCTGCACCCTCTTGTTTGCCTACCCTGGTCCCTGACCTTCCCTCTCCTCCATTGCCTTCATTAGCTCCATAGTCCTGAATTGTCAGAACAATTTCCCAAATAAAAAAAAAATGCTTGTAGTTATCGATCCCAAATTCACCTCATACATGTATTATGCTATTGTCCAGGTGGTGGGACTACGTGCTACCCCCTAATAATTACCCCGTGGCCGCAAATTCGACCTAAAGGTTTGCGAAATTCGCCTCCCATTGAAGTCAATGGAGCCCGCGGCGAACGGTCGTTTTCGCGAACGTTTGTGTCCGTTCGCGTTTCGCGTTCGCGAAACGTCCCGTCGGAAGTTCGTCCATCACTACTGGTGACCCCACAATAGGGATTAAACTTTTTTGCAAAAGGGAGTTTAACAAGCCATGTGGCCACTCACCTGAACGACCGCAACATACAGGGATATACAATGTAATACTGACATATAATCACACACATAGATTGGACTTGATGGACTTGTATCTTTTTTCAGCCTCACCTACTATGTAGCTATCTATATAACTATGATAATTTGCCACAAATTTGTGGTATTGTTGAATTGTAAGTCTGTTAGCTTGCTGCAAATTTTTACTGGCAAGTTGTAGACTTGCAGCGCACTTGAAGCACAAGTTCTAGTTGCCAATTTTCCAATTTGTAGCAAATTTACATGGCAAGTCTCTAGCAAGACCAACGTTCCAGTGATGAGTCTACAGCATGTAAATTCAGCCACAGTGACCCCTGTGGTGGGATGACTATTGCACAACATAACTGAATCAAAACTCGCAGCAGACTTGCAGAATGTTTCCAAAGACAGTTTATCTGGAATCATGTAATGAAGACTTGCTGCAATTGTGCAACAAACTTGTGAAGCCTGACAAGTTTAGCAATAGCTTATCAGGTCATTTTCAAACTTGCAGCAAAATTGCTTGCTATCTTGGCTTTTAGCATTATGGGGTACTATGATTGTAATTGTAAAGGCCCATTTTTTTTAATTTAAAATAACAAACATACATACTTGCCTCCACTGTACAGCTTGTTTTGCACAGAGTGGCCCTGAACCTCTTCTTCTGGGGTCCCCCGGTGGCTCTTGCGTCCCCTCCTCTTAACAGATAACCCCCTAGGAGAACCGCTCTCACGGGGGGTTACCTTGCAGATGCGTCCATAGACATGCCAGACTCGGCCCCCGCCCCCCGTCATTGGATTTGATTGAGAGCAGCGGGAGCCAATGGCTGCGCTGCTATCAATCTATCCAATCAAGATCCGGGACCCAGTGCAGAGAGGGATAGTGCATCTCTGCTGAGTGAAATACAAGACTCAGGTAAGTAAAATGGGGGTGCTGGGGGACCGGTGACTGCCAGAAGTTTTTTCACCTTAATGCATAGGATGCATTAAGGTGAAAAAACACAAGGGATTGCAACCCCTTTAAAAAAAAGATTTCTCAAAACCAAGCTCTACCCCTTCCAAAGAACAGGCCGGACTCTGCATACAACAAAGCAAAAGTACATTTTAAACAATATTGAACAAGAAGCAGAGAGGGGGGGGGATCCGCTCAATGTTACTTTGAGGGTGACATGGAAAAAACCAACAATCCTTCAAGTAACATGCTTTGGAAAGCCTTTACACTTTAGATGATGTTATGGAACACTATGATTTTCAGGGTCAGGGACACTACATTCTGACTAGTAATCATTTATGTACCTTGTACATTTATCTCAGCATAAATACAGCAGCAGCAGCAGCAACTCAATCCATTTAATTTCGCCTTGAAAAAATTTTTTTAGATAGTTTTCGCTACTACACCTAAAAGTAATCGAAAAGTTTAAAGCCTGCACCTTCATAAAAAGTAACCAGTGGCACAACAGTATAATAGTGTAGATTGTGAGCTTCTTTTTCACAATAGCATACTGCATTTTTAATAAAAAGTAAAAACAGAGTGTACAAAAACACTTCAAAAACCACAACCCCACATTCTCCGCCGTTACACTGTATATGATGTTACGGAACACTATGATTTTCAGGGTCAGGGACACTACATTCTGGCATCACAAAGTTTTCTACTAGTAATTGACGTTTTAAATTTGACATTTATCTCTGCTTAAAAACAGCAGCACCTCAATTCATTTCATTTCACCTTGAAAAAAAATATTTTTCAGGTAGTTTTAGCTAACAATAAATTCAAAATGAATCACTGCTCTAACAATAATAAAGCAGCTGACATAAATTGTATGGTGACAATAAAAAGCATAAAGGTTAAATATATGCAACGCTATAAGTATCAAATTATAAAATAAGAGTCCATAGTGTTACAACAGAGTCTTTGTTCAGGGGAAATACTGGAACCACTCGCAGTTCAGACAGAGATACAATAAGGTGAACATGAAATTATCCTCCACCCAACATCAACACTCCGGGCCCCTTACCAAAGAAAATGGACCACTGAATTACAGGTGGTCAAACTGACATGGAGATCTTTATACCTACCTCACATACACGCTTAACCACTTTACGACCAGCGCACGCCGATGTACGTCTGTTTTTTGAAGAGGGATATCTTGGTAACGTCATCAGCTGCTGCCACAACCGAGATATCCATCTCTTCAGGCGCTGGTCGTGTGTGCGATAACGGTGGTCTCCGCGGCGGGTTCACCGCGAGATCACCATTATCGGCGGCGGGAGAGGTGCCACCCCCTCTCCAGCCGCTCTCCCGCGCCCTCTGCCACTTACCAGAGCCGTCGGTAGCAGCGGAGGCGATCAGGTCCTTTCCTGTGCTGGGTAGAGAGACGAGTGAGGCTAAAGCCGCGTACACACGGGCGGACTGTATAGCCTACTTAGTCCGTCATACAATCCGACGGACAGTCCGTCCTACTTTCGAATGAACGGACTTGACCACACACGGATGCACAAACAGTCCGTCGAAAGCTTGCGCGATGACGTGTACAGCACGTACGACGGGACTAGAAATAGGAAGTCCAATACACAGCAATGCAACCTTTCGCCGTGTAAATCCTTTCTGAGCATGCGCCATTCTTAGTCCGTCGAACTAGCCTACTGACGAGCGGATTGTCCGCTGAAACCAAAGTATGACGGACAGTATTTCGAAAAATCCGAAATACTTAGTACGCCAGACTGCACGCTGAAAAAGTCCGCTGAAGCCCACACACGAGCGGACTGTCCGCTGAAATGTGTTTCGACGGACTAAGTAGGCCATACAGTCCGCCCGTGTGTACGCGGCTTAAGATGGCCCTCACCCGTCTCTATACCATAGGAGGGCGGAAGCGACGTCAAAACATCACTTCCGCCCATACCTCTTAAAGGTATATTTTTTCAATGTCATTTTTTCAAATGACATTTTTTATTTTTTTATTTTATTGCATTTAAGTTCAAATATGAGATCTGAGGACTTTTTGACCCCAGATCTCATATTTAAAAAACAAAAGTACATTCAAATTTTGCAAAAAATCAGAAAAAAGAAAATGAAAAACATTTTTTTTTAATTTACCAGAAATGCCTGTTGCTAGGCATATCGTCCTAATCTCCCTCTTCCTACTCCGGGGTGATGTTCGGTCTTCTCTCCTCCGTGTGGTGTCTTCTGGGGAATGGGGCACTGTGTGTTCTGGGAACCGTGTGTCCTAGAACACATCGCGCCCCATTCACAAAGCACTGCGCGAAATGGACAAGGCTCCACTGCCTGTTTCCCTTAGTTGGAATGGCGGCGCCGGGACCCGAGAGCCGAGGGACAGGTCAGCCTCGGGCGGCCGACATCGCAGGCGTCCTGGACAGATAAGTCTGCTTATTAAAAGTCAGCAGCTACAGTGTTTGCAGCTGCTGACTTTTACATTTTTTTTTTTTTAAGCTGGCCCTCCTCTTTAAGACCTGTCATGCTTTTTTCTAATACAAGGGATGTTTACATTTCTTGTAATAGGAATAAAAGTGATCCATTTTTTTAAAACAGTGTAAAAATAAATAAAATCAAGTAAAATAAATAAGAAAAAAAAAATATTTAAAACACCCCGTCCCGACGAGCTCGCACGCAGAAGCGAACACATACGTGAGGTGCGCCCGCATATGAAACCGGTAGTCAAACCACACATGTGAGGTATCGCCACGATCGGTAGAGCGAGAACAATAACTCTAGCCCTAGAGCTCCTCTGTAACGCAAAACATGCAACCTGTAAAATTTTTTAAATGTCGCTGAAAAAGAGGCCTGGTCCTTAAGTGGTTAAAAATGATCATTTAAATCGAGTTGATTTAAATCAAGCCTTTCTACTAGTGATTTAAATCAAATCCACCCTGCCACATAGTAAGACTCCTTTCACACTGGGGTGTTTTTTTCAGGCGCTAAAGGGCTAAAAATAGCACCTGCAAAGTGTCTGAAAAACCACTCCCCTGCAGCCCCAGTGTGAGAGCCCCGAGTGCTTTCACACTGGAGTGGTGCGCTTGCCGGACGTATACCGGACACCGATCCTAAACCACCCCTACCCGCTTTGCGGGCGCTTTTAACCCTTTTCCGGCCGCTAGCAAAGGTTAAAAGCACCCCGCTAGCGGCCAAAAAGCGTTGCTAAAACGACAGTAAAGCACCACTAAAACTAGCGGTGCTTTATCTCTAATGGCAGGCGTGCTACAGTGTGAAAGGGCTCTAAGAAAGCACAAACAGGGAAAAGATTTATCCCTTTGATTGCCCCTGATGTTAACCTCATTCCCTGCCAGTGTCATTTATACAGTGACAGTGCATTATTTTTTAAGCACTGATCTCTGTATTGGTGTCACTGGCCCCCAAAAAAAGTCACTTAGTGTCCAATTTGTCCGCCACAATGTTGCAGTCCTGCTAAAAACACAGATTGCTGCCATTACTAGTAAAAAAAAAAAAGTCTCTAAATCCATCCCATAGTTTGTAGACGCAATAACTTTTGCGCAAACCAATCAATATACGCTAATTGGGATTTTTTTTTTTTTTTACCAAAAATATATAGCAGGATACAAATTGGCCTAAATTGATGAAGAAATTTGATTTTTTACATTTGGATGTGTTTTATAGCAGAAAGTAAAAAAAAGTTTGTTTTTTTCCAAAATTGTTGCTATTTTTTGTTTATAGCACAAAAAATAAAAACCGCCGCACGACCGTGCAATTATCAGTTAAAGTAACGCAGTGCTGTATCACAAAAAAAATGGCCTGGTCATTAACCTCCCTGGCGGTACGATTATTTCGGATTTTAGGTGCTAAAAGCGGTACCATTATTTTGCATGGAAATTTGGCGTTTTATATTGTAGTCCTGCAATTCTTAGGAATAACTCTCTTAAATCTGTCCAAACCAGAGTCTAGCAGACATCCCGGGTATGATAAAGTTTGAAAAATTAAATCATAAATTATAATATAATAAATAATTATAAATAATTGTACCAAATAATAATATAACAATAATAAAAATTATTCAATAATGTTATCAAATCAAAAACACTGAAATTTGCTCAGTTGCAGAATTGTCACTGTCATTACTTTTCAGTATTTGATGACGGATCTCCCCACAAATCGCTATCGCTCAATTCTGCGAGTGATTCTAATTTATTATCGCTGTTTTCTAGCTGGTCTAAAATCATTTTTGATGTACAGTGACAGTTTTGGTTGCTATGGGCAATCTCCAGTTTCCAGGCATAAAGAACAGTTTTTATTATATAAAACTGCATGCAGGACACTGGGCAGACCACTAGGGACAACGGGGATGTGAAATATTTACATACAGCAATGTAATCTGTAAGATTACATTATACTGTATGTTTACTGTTTGTTTCACTTTTTGAATTTGGCGCCGATCTCCGTGCCCGTGCGTCGCAACGCTCGCAGGGCACGGAGATCGGCGATGTAATGCATCGAGCGAGACACGGCTCGCTCGTACAGCGGGGAGACAACGCTGGATCCGAGGGAGAAGGTAAGTAAACCTCCTCCTGGATCCAGCGATGCAGTCCCGAGTCTGACTCGGGGATACCGCTCTTGGTATAAAAAATCCACCCCGAGTCAGACTCGGGAATACCGTCAGGGGGGTTAAGGGAGTAAATCCTTCCGGGGCTGAAGTGGTTAAATCACCTTTGGCTTAAGCTTAACAAAAACTTTAACATTATTTTGAAATGGTAATAATAACACACAGTCTTTGATTTCAGAAATATGTTTACAGTTCAAATAATTCGATTTGAATTTCAATTAGAATTTTGTTTCTTTATTCAGAGCATTCTGTAAACTTTGTTTATACTGTAATACGGGTATTCGAATATATCCGAATCTCCAAATTATGAAAAATTTGTCCGAATATTAAAGTGGTTTAAACCCTTACAAACCACTTTGACCTACAGGTAAGCTTAGATTAAGGCTTACCTGTAGGTCCAAGCAATATCTCCTAAACCTACACGGTTTAGGAGATATTTGGTGAAAGACAGGCACCCGCTGTCTACGGCGCATGCACAATAGACAGCGGTGCGCAGGCGAACTGAGCGCGCCGAAGTTAACGCCGATATGCCGCGAGTGGCGGCTCCCGCGCGCATGCGTGGGAGTGACGTCATCACGGCTCCGTCGAATGACAGCGCCGGAGCAGCGAGACCCACCAAGAAGATGGAGGCTCCGTACACAAGGGGACAGCGGTGACTTTGCTGGCTCCTGTGTCAGGTAAGTGACACATAATGGACTACTATGCGATACATAGTAGTCCATTATGCTTTACCTTTGCAGGGAATTAAAGAGGAAGTAAACCCTGATGGGTTTACTTCCTCTTTAATTCTGAATGAATTGAACCACAGAGGTCTAGTACCCGATACCCCCGAAAGGTACTACATGTGGCGGGGAGGGAGCAAACAAGCAGAGGTTCCCCTTTTGGGTGGAGCTCTACTTTACTATGTATTCTTACTGCAAAAATGTCCCTTCTATTGCTCTCAGCCTCCTCCAAATTCCTTTTTTTTTTAGCTGCTGTGATCTGACATCCTGTTAGAGGGTGGCTATGTTCATTCTCTATGGTCCCACTGTATGCAGGAACACAGTCACCCTCTCATTTTCACTCTCTAGATGGACTATGGACTATGGGATGTGTAGTGTGCATAGAGCAGCGTGCATAACTGCAACAAAAAACGCACTGCTTGTTTTCAAATGCAATTGAGATGGAAACGGAGAGGTCCGGGAGCTCATGAAGGACGGTAAAAGGAGGCAGTTAAATACAACACGATTTATTGCAAATTAGAAGATAGATCCATTAAGTAGTGGATGTTTATGGATTCTTTTTGGAGAATTAGGATACTGTTTAGTGTCACTTTAACATTGATTTCCTCATTGCTATATTAACAAGGACTGGACACATACTGGGGTTGAGTTACTAAAACTGAAGTGTGCGAAACCTGGTGCTCTGCATGGGAACCAATCAGATTATATCTTCAGCTTGCTCAATTAAGCTTTGACAATAAAACCTGGAAGGTGATTGGTTTCTATGCAGAGCTGCAACAGATTTTGCACAATCCACTTTTAGTAAATCAACCTCAATGCTCTCTATGGAGGGTAGAAATCACGACTCTGCCCCCCCGATCACAGCAAATTCGACTTTGAAATCGCATAACTTCACTTGAAAATGGACAATTTCAAAGCCGCATGCCAGTGCGACTTCAGATGTGACTTGGCTGAAATCTGTGCAGTTTTATGCACAAATGTCTATGCAGCCTGCACCTGAAATCGGCAAAATAGCGCAGGAAATTCTTTTTTCAAATGGTGTGGCACCGCAAAGGCAGCATTGCACCGATTTAAACAGTTCCATTGCCAACAATAGGGAGCGACTTGTAATGCGATTTGGGCCTGTCATATCGCATGACAAGTTGCACCGGTGTGACCGGGGGCTTAATGTCTGGCTCAGCAGCCTTTGGTATGTCACTCTCTAGTTTAGTAGCCATTTACTTGCTCCTGTTGGCATCAGAGCTCTCCCTCTCTACCAAACTGTCATCTTCAGGAATCACATTCCACAGCAAGAGAGAGCCAGGTGAAGGTGTCCTTTCCATTTCTTGCAAACCTAGAATGTGTCCCAGAAGGTAGATAAGAGCGAGCTGTGAAGAGCAGCATGAGAGCAAATGGCAGCAGATGACCACTAGGCTCAGGGACACAGACCTACATCAGAAGCAATGGGGTTGATTTACTAAAGGCAAATAGGCTTTTCACTCTGCAAGGGAATTTTCCCTTAGCTTAGTTAATGAGGTGAAACTGACATCTTCCCTGTGTGTGGCATATCAATGGTTGTGCTGCCATCTATTTGGAGCGATTGATCAGAAGAGAAATTGAACATTTATTGAAGTGTGTATGGCCACTGTTAGCCCTTGTACACACGGTCGGACATTCCGACAACAAAATCCATCGGATTTTGTCCAAAACTTGTGCTGCATACACACGGTCGGACAAAGTTGTCGGTAAATCCGATCGTTCAGAACGTGGTGACGTTATTTCGTTACGACAGGACTACATTCAGGCTAGTAGCCAATAGCTTTGGTCTAGGAATTTGATCTGAGCATGCGTGGCACTTTGTCCAATCGGAATTCTCTACAAATGATAGGACAAAGTCCGATTGGATCATGTTGTCGGAAAACTTTATAGCCCAGCTCTATAACTTTGTCGGTCAGATATTCTGACAGAAACAGTCAGATGGAGCTCACACACGGTCGGATTATCCGACAACACGGTCCGATCGGACATTTTCCGTCAGAATGGGGCTTAGAGGTGTGAAAATTCCCTTGCAATGTGAACAGTCTATTTGCCTTTAGTAAATCACTGTAAATGAGTGAATAGCAATGGGTACAGGAAGAATGGCCATCACCTCGATAAATGATCGATCTCTCTTCCGATCAATCTCTCCAAAAGGAATAATTAATCAATAGTTTTCCACACAATCTATTGAAATGCAACACACACAGGGAAGAGGAATTCAATCAACAGTTGGAAGATAGTACTGCAAGCTATTGATTGACTCATTGATCACAATACTAACCACAACATACCATGCCCTCCACAACATCGCCCCCCAGCTACATCACCAACCTCATCTGCAGATATAACCCAAATTGTCCTCGCCACTTCTTCCTCCTGCTCTCTAGCTCCCTTGTTACCTCCTCCCATGCTCACCTCCAGGACTTCTCCAATCCTCTGGGACTCCCTAACCCTGTATGTCCAGTCAGCTCCTACCCTGTCCACCTCACTCCACCTAAGAACTGTACTTGAGTCACCTCCATCAGATCATCTGCTGCGCAGCAATTATCTTTTGTACCACCCCCCACTCTAAGGCCCCATGCACACGAGACGCCGGTGCAAACTCTGCTGGACGCATGTTTTTAAAAGCTGAAACCGGTGTTTAGAAATGCTCGTTTTGCCACGATTTACCGCATTTGCGTCTAGAAGCGTTTAGTTAAGCTAACATCATAGACCCTCCCCAAGCTCAAAAAACAGTATTATTAACTATTTCAGCCATTTTGTGAGACCAGAGTGAGTAGCAGCAGCTGTGAGAGCAGCAGTGTACTTATATTTAGCGTGTCACATTCCATGTCACCTGCCACAAGTTGTGGATTGTCCACTTGCCACGTGACTTGCCCCATCACCTGCCACGTCCCTTACCACAAGTTGGGGATTGTCCACTTGCCACGCCACCTGCCATGTCACTTGCCACAAGTTGTGGATTGTCCACTTGCCACGTCACCTGCCACAAGTTATGGATTATCCACTTGCCACGTCACCTGCCACAAGTTGTGGATTGTCCACTTGCCACGTCACTTGCCATGTCACCTGCCACGTCACTTGCCACAAGTTGTGGATTGTCCACTTGCCACGTCACTTGCCATGTCACCTGCTACATCACTTGCCACCAGTTGTGGATTGTCCACTTGCCACGTCACTTGCCATGTCACCTGCCACGTCACCTGCCACAAGTTGTGGATTGTCCACTTGCCACGTCACCTGTCACATCATTGGCCCCAAGTTGTGGATTGTCCACTTGCCATGTCACCTGCCACAAGTTGTAGGTTGTCCACTTGCCACGTCACTTGCCACGTCACCTGTTACAGAAAAGATGAAGTCACACACTAAGAAAAGTGAAAGAGGTACATTTACAGAGAAACCTTACATCCCCATGCTTCTTACATTACAAACCAAATAGACTGAGCCAGGGTCTGTATTCTGGTATATACACACACTTGTAAAACCCCACCCCTCCTTACCCCCCTTTCCATATGCTAAGGCATTGCCACATTCCTTCCAGGATGGGGGGTTGCACATAAGCTAGGTGGCCACACTTGGCCAACTGGAGGTCTTTACATGTCATCAATACCTCTCTGCCCAAACCAATTTAAGTAAAACAAGTTTGGTAACATTACTACTCTCAGTTAGCCTCACAACCCCCAAGTGATTCCCTCCAGGCAAGGGACAGTACATCTATAGACCAGGTGATATAACTGACATTATAAACAGAGCTTAAACCAGAGCTGTTTTATGATGTCAGCTGTTCTCAGAATGTCCAGGCAATTTCCTGACACACTGTTTAAGCCATGTTGCATGCCCATTTATTAATGTTGATTATCATTGAAGGTAAAAATCATAGGCATCCCATTTCCACATCAGTTCCCCCTGAAGTTCATTCTTGAACTTATGCCCTCCCTCAATGATCTTGCATCCACCCACAACAGCCCAGAAGGCCCAACTTCCTAACCACCACCACTGCGGCCTCCTCTTCTTGTCTTGAGCACGCCGAAACCCATCAAGGTAGTCTTGAGACAGCAACAAAATCCAAGTGCTTCTTAAAGACTTTACATTTGACACATGAGTGCCTGTATTGCAATGTTTCTTCACCCCTCTGCCTTGGAAGAGCAGAACTCCAACATTGATGGTGGGATCCTGGCATCTTTTAGTCCCATAACTTGGGAATGCTGTGTGATGTTTGCAAAGATTGGATCGGACCGCAAGACAGCCCTGTTCAGCATGGTAAAGGAAAGTTAAGGACAGTCTAGTAATTTTCCCTTGGTCTCAAGATATGGCGTGGTGGTTTTTGTTGCTTCTTCAGGTGGTGGTAGGGCGGGCCTCCAGACAGCCATGCGTGAATACAAAAAAAGAAGGAGAATGTCAGTGCACAGGTATTGGAGGAATGCCAGACAGGAGCAGCGGGTTGGCCATTAAGACTAAATACTTATAAGGGGTGTAATGTGTACAAGTAAAGTGGGATCCCCACAGGGTACAGAGTCCGAGCCACAGCTGATATCATCCATGGTAGGGATAGTCAACACTGCCTGCTATTGCAGGGTCCCTGGGTTCACCAAACCTACTCATGGGGCGCAGGTTAAAGCAGTAGGCAGACTAGGGGAGGTAGAATTACATTAAGACATAAGACCTGGATGTCCAGGGATACTTTGTGAAATATGGTACTTGTATGTTTCAGGAAACCATTCTATAGGACCCACTGGACTCTTAAAAATGGAGTCAGGCAGAAACAGTAAAGCCTTACAATTCATAGCTCATCTCTGATATTCAAACAAAAGTTCCAGAAGACTAATACATTTACTTTTAAAGATATAGAAGAACATTATCAGCTAATAGACTGGTACCATTAAAGATAAGAATATGAAACAATGAAAGTAGGAACGAGAAAGAAGAGAAAAAAAAATGAAATAAGCAAAAGATTAAAAAAACATACAGGTTTAATGCTGCTTCAACCCAGATGTCAAAGAGCATTGAATCTGCATTCATAAAAACAAACGAAAAATACATAACTGTCCTGAAAAATTATTACAAAGTGCCTTGAAAAATAATACATTGCCGCCGTTACAGCAGCAACTTAGCAAAAAATAAATAAAGAGGAACAAAAAAAATAAAAGTAGGTAACTCCTCTCCTATATTAGTGATTAACAGGTGGACAGGATGACTGTCACTAAAAATGTACAAGTCGGGTACAAATAAATATTAAAAAAAAGGAGAATTTTTTTTAGAGGCTTTTTCCCAAAACAACAAAAAGAAAAATATAGTTCTTCAGCCCTCTTTTAAATGCACACAATACTCTACATCAGTCTCTTAATAGCTACCCACATCAGGACCGCAACAGGGTGGAGTTTACTAAAGTTGTGGCCCTACGACGGTACCTGAATAAACTGTTCCCATTAAGAAACCTTAGTTTGAGATATTCGGATTAACCTCTTTTGATTTTGAGATGACCCAAATCGTCCACTCCACTCCTCCTAAGACATCCTGATTTCCAGCGCCCTTGTTACCTCCTTCCATGCTCAACATCAGGACCGCTCCAGAACCTCCGAAACTCCCCACCCCCATATGTCCAGCCAGCTCCTACCCTGACCACCACTAGGTGATCCCTAGAAATTATTTTATTCTGGGAAGCCTACCCTGCCTGCACCTAAAATGTTACCTCAGCCAGCTCCATATCAGATAATTCCCAGCAGCTATTATTTTGTACCACCCTCCTCTCCTTAGATCATAAACCCCTTGAGCAGGGCCCTTCTATTCACACCCTGCACAGACTGTTGGCACTTTCTAAATTCTGTTGCCCAAACTACCCAACTACCCAACGTTTAACTCCTCACTGAATCCCAATGGAAGTTTCAGTAGGTGTAAGGGGATGTCAAGTTTGCTATAAAACCTTTCTTCAGGGATGATCGGGGTACAACCCGGTGTTCCTGCTATATCCATGCCAAGGGCCAGAGGAGATGTACCACACACTCCCAGAGGTAGTGTACCCTGGTGAGTAACATTTAACCTGATGCTGAAAACAGTGCATGATACCAGCACCCTGGTCTCAGATCGCAAGTATTTTTAACTTTGTTTAGGTCCAGTTGTGGCACTACCCCAGCATCCATTAGACATGACCCCCTCTGTGCCAGCATTGTTGCTTTTTCCCATAGCACAACACCTTCCTTTCTCCAGCACTCATCAGTACCAGTCATCTGAGGTTGTCCAGACTCGAAACATCAGAATAAGATGGACTCCGGGGTGTAACATGGTAGAGTCTGATAGGATAGTTCCATGATTGACCGTGATATCTTCACAATGTTCTATCCCTGCCATTAGGGACGAGAACAGTGCAAGTTAGATTTTGACGATCCTGGAACGGAGTCACCCCCCAACCTATTACGACTCATAGGCAACCTGGATACTACCCCACCTCCCAGTCCTTGCAAAGTGATGCTGGACAGAGCAAGTTGGCTTTCCTAACCCCTTCCCTGATATGTAGCACAAACCCCCCGATGTGGTCCTGAGTATCTCCAGTTCCATAATGTTTTAAGGTACCCAGTGCCCCACCTCCAGCTCCAACGGCCTCTCTTTATCCTAAGTATGGGAAATAGTCTGAATACCTGGATTGAAAACCACCTGCCAACAGGTACACTAAATTCTTAATAGAGGCTGCACACCTTCTCCCTCCTTTATCAACTCAGTAATCAGACCATGTTATCCTTCACCCATACAAAATAAACTGTCTACACTCTTCAGACAGGACTCACATGAATCACAGGGGCATAGTGCAACAATGGGGCACTGGTCTTCCTGGCATGCAGGACACAGACAACTAGTTAAGGTACACAAGGAGTCTAGGACTGGAAGGACACCTCTGGTATTAAAGAGGAAGTAAACCCTGATGAGTTTACTTCCTCTTTTTTTCCCTGCAAAGGTAAAGCATAATGGACTACTATGCATCGCATAGTAGCCCATTATGTGTCACTTACCTGACACAGAAGCCAGCGAAGTCGCCACTGTCCCCTGTAGGCCGCCGCATCCATCTTGCTGGTGGCGTCTCGCAGCTCCGCCGCTGTCATTCGGCGAAGCCGCGATGACGTCACTCCCGCGCATGCGCACGGGAGTCAACAAATGCGGCAGCTCCATTTTTGGAACTGCCGCGCTCAGTGCGCCTGCGCGCCGCTGTCTACGGCGCATGCGCCGTAGACAGCGGTGCCCGTTTTCGGGCAAATATCTCCTAAACCATATAGGTTTAGGAGATATTGCTTGGACCTACAGGTAAGCCTTAATCTAGGCTTACCTGTAGGTCAAAGTGGTTTGTAAGGGTTTACAACCACTTTAACTGAGGAGAATACGGCATGCTCACACATATATCGGAAGTGAGGGCTCTTGGAACAGCCAAGAGCTGGGAACACCCCATACAATCTTCCAGCACAACTTTTCTACAGACTCAACCAAAACTATACAATACGAGGCCAGACCTATACACTTTCAACTTGTATGCAATCAGGTAGGCCCTCGTACTTCACATCTGCAGGTAAATCTAAAGGAAATTGGAAAACAAAAATTGCATAATATGTATCCAACTTGAGGAACTTCTGCTACCAAACACAACTGGCCAAAGGGCAAAGAAAAATCCCTTGCAGCACTGAGGCGCCAGGATCACTGAACAGTAGCGGGTATACGAGCCAACCGGTGGGCCTTAAAACACACAGATATTAGTGACAGATACGCCACAGACACATTAGACAATTGGTAACAAATAGCCGCGTAAAAACAGTGACACTGGGCAGGAAGCAGGTTTGAACTACACTTGGGGACCCACAGACTGCTAAGGGACATTAATATACCTTAGCCTGAGGCAATGAGCAGAGGTGGAACAGCCAGGCGTGGCTGGGCTTGTAACTAATTACAATAACAGGAGGGGGGTGAAGCAGTCTTAAACACAAGTCTTGTGAGATAACGTAATAGCCGACCCTTAACAGTTAAATCCATGGAACTACAAGTATCAACATGTCTAATCAATGGAGAAAAGAAACTCGTCCATACCAGAGCTTCATACATGTTGGATCAAAACATACCACACATACCCAGGTTAGTCCAACCATAGCCAAACAGACTGAAACGAAAGCACCAACTAAATAATAGTGATGAAAACCTAAAAACCCGACAAACCAGGAAAAAGAAAAACAACTTTGTATAAAGTTGTCTATGGAGGCTGTTTTCCTTTTGTTCTGAAAGCCAAGAAACCCAATTATCGAATTTGAGGGATAAAAAACCCATACAATTTTAGTAATAAACATTAAACTTTTCCTCCTAGAAACAAAAAAAAAACAATGGTTATATACCTGTAACAAGACATTAGGATATGAAACACAAATATACATCACATTACATTACATAAACAGTGCACTTTTTTTTTTAATACCAAAAATTGTTGAGCTCAACTTATAATTAATATGTATTACTTAATACATACTAATACCACGTGGATTTTTGCTTTAATTCCCCCCAAAAATGTATTCACCACGGTGAAAAAAAAATTTGCAACTCGTAATAAACCTTTTAGCGGTATCATTTATCAACAGATTATAATACCTCACCACAAAGAACCTCTCCAGTACTGTTTCTCTGGAACACAAACACATTTTAGTAAATGTATCTTTCAATTCACTAGTACAGATAATTAGCTTGGCTCAGGTCATTTGCATGTCAATACAGTTCGCTTTACATTCTCACAGATCTGGTCGGAAAGAAGGAGTGGGCTGTCAGCAGCTGAGACAAACGTCACACAACACGACATATATTGCATATTCCACACGCACATTCACACAATTAGCTAGGTCAAAGATGACCTCTAGACATCACACATATCAGCATGTTTTCTATAATAACCAGTACTTCTTCTTAAACCCATAACATCTGATCGTTAAGGTTGAAATTCTTTCAGAAATCCATCCCCTTTCATTAGCCCCTTCTCCGCCTGTGTGGGGGCAATTAAAAAAAAAACAAAAAGAAAAAACTCTTACCTTCCAGGGATTTATTCTTGCAAACACCAGGGATGGAACATTGTTGGTACATACCTTAGGTGTGGAGAATGTCCCCCTGAATTCAGACATACCCAAATCCGTTGCTCTGTTATCTCCTCTATCTGTCTGGGGAACTGAAGTCATGTGGCCGTGTCATCTTAGTGTGATTGTGCATGGTACAGGTCTTCCTATACTTTAACCTTTCCTAGAAAACTCTTCCCAGTCTCACAATCCCAATCACGCCTAGGGCCCATATTTAACCCATCTTTACGGATGCTTGGACCCTGCCCTGATTTCCCTACCTTTTATAGATTGATCCTCCAGAGGTAGCAAGCCTCTGGACCGTGATTGGGTTGACAGGTACCACCCCTGTCACCGTTGCTGCTTTTCACTACTTGTCAGAACAATATTTTCCCTGTTCGTGACAATAGTCCTTCAAGTCAGCCTGGAGATTTTCCTGAACTCTTTAGTTCAATCTCCCCCGTGGACTTTTCAGAAGTATTCTAAAACAAATGGCTTAAAGTAGGGCTTATTATTTTTGTTATCTCAAGAATGATTAGAGCAGAATTGGATAACAAAAGAGAATATATACATGATTCATTCTGGGTTTTAAATGGGGTGTTAAACGTGACAGGAAGTTGTGGCTTCCCCTTTTTCACATCTGCTGATAGATGACAATTCCTATCAGCTTCTGAGTATCTTGACAACAAGGAATGGGCGATTGTATGAGACCCCAATCCTGACAATTCCTCATCGTCCCCCTGTTCATCATTGTCACTACTCTAGGGATGTTGGTCTAGTGCAGTGATTCTCAACCAGGGTTCCGTGGAACCCTAGGGTTCCTCCAGAGGTTGCTAGGGGTTCCTTCAGCATTGGGCCATTTCTGCCTCTCAGATAAGTTACCACCGACATCATTAATCTTTTTAGCTATCTAAGCTAAGGAGGTAATTCTTCCCTATGAGCACAAGTGTAAGGACCATTATTACCACTCACCATTACACTAATGTATCATGAGTTGTAAATTTCTCTTTTTTTTTAGCAGGGGTTCCTTAAGACTGGAGAACTATTTCAAGGGTTCCTCTTTGTTGAAAAGGTTGATAAAGGCTGGTCTAGTGGCTGTCCCTGCTTATCCCTATTCCTCAGCATCATTTGGTATGTGTTTTTTATTCTACCATCCATGCCCTCCAAGTATTTCTTTCATTTGTTCCCAAGCTTTTGGCTTAAAAGTACCTTTCTTAGAATACCTCTTTCCAGTCCAGCGATCCCAATCTTGAAGATACCACCCAAGGCACATATTTACAATGGACCTTGAACTGATTCCCCAACCTTTTTACAGGTTGCCTTTACTCTAGAGGTAGCTACTCTCTGGCCAAGAATTTGGGTGACAGGCCCCGCCCCTGTCAACGTTCCTGCTTTTTTTTTCACTACTTGCCAGCCAGAACAATATTTTCCCTGTCCTGGCTATAGTCCTTCAAAAAATTAGCCTGGAGATTTCCCAAACTCAAACTCAATAATAGTTCAACCCCCCCCCCCGTGGACTTTTCTGAAGTATTCTAAAAGAAATGCTTAACGAAGGGCTATTACTTCTGTTATCTCAAGAATGATTAGCACAAACTTGGATAATCAGGACCCTATGCATGCTTGTAGTACAGGAGGCAGTTAACTGATGCACACCTAATTGCAATATGATTTGTAGCAGTTACAATATAGCCAGTGTTTACAGGTCTAATTACAAAGCTCACCATCCACAGTTAGTAGCTTACAAAGAGACAGATTCATACTAGGGCTAAAACCAAAATGAGCTCTCTATAGTACAAAAAGAGCAAACAATCAACACTGCAAATATTACTTTCATAGTTCTACAGTAAAAAAATGAACCCCTTACATCCGTTCCTCCCTGCACCACAAAGGGCCAACCCTAGCCTTCTTAACCCCATTATGTTAATAAAAGTCCTAGACCTGGTCCACATCCATGTGCCTTCTCCCTCTGGTGCTCCTTGCAGAAACGCACCACAGTTCATCTACATGGCTTCCCATGAGACATGTTCACATCTATGCTCTCTTCAGCGCAGCATACCTGGAAAGGCCATTATTAAGGCCATTATTAAGGCCATTAATGTCTAAACCTCTGGCAACAAAAGTGAGTACACTCCTAAGTGAAAATGTCCAAGTTGGGCCCAAAGTGTCAATATTTTGTGTGGCCACCATTATTTTCCAGCATTGCCTTAACCCTCTTGGGCATGGAGTTCACCAGAGCTTCACAGGTTGCCACTGAAGTCCTCTACCACTCCTCCACGATGACATCACAGAGCTGGTGGATGTTAGAGACCTTGCGCTCCTCCACCTTCCATTTGAGGATGCCCCACAAATGCTCAATAGGGTTTAGGTATTGAGACATGCTTGGCTAGTCCATCACCTTTACCCTCAGCTTCTTTAGCAAGGCAGTGGTTGTCTTGGAGGTGTGTTTGGGGTCGTTATCATGTTGGAATACTGCCTTGCGGCCCAGTCTCCAAAGGGACAGGATCATGCTCTTTTTCAGTATGTCACAGTACATGCTGGCATTCATGGTTCCCTCAATGTACTGTAGCTCTCCAGTCCCAGCAGCATTCATGCAGCCCCAGACCATGACACTTCCACCACCATGCTTGACTGTAGGCAAGACACACTTGTCTTTGTACTCCTCACCTGGTTGCTGCCACACACATTTGACATGACTATAGTATAACTGATGCTGCACTGCTGCTAGAAAGACCACCCAACTTCATACCTTGCCCCTTCCCATTAAAGGAGACCACACCTTCTTTTGGAGCAATTAGTGGCCGTAGCAGCCCCTTTATTAATAAAAACAATAATTAACATATAAAACCAAAACCACAATAAAACATCAGTTAACTAAAACACTGAGGCCGCGTACACACGGGCGGACTGTTCGCCCAACTTAGTCCGCTGAACAGTGTTTCAGCGGACAATCCGCTCGTGTGTGGGCTTCAGCGGACTGTTTCAGCGGACAGTCTGACGAACAAAGTCTTACGGAATTTCCGTAAGACAGTCCGTCCAAACTTGGTTTCAGCGGAGAGTCCGCTCATGTGTAGGCTAGTTCGACAGACTAAGTTTGGCGCATGCTCAGAAAGGATTTACACGGCGAAGGTTGCATTGCAGTGTATTGGACGTCGAATTTCTCGTCCCGTCGTACGTGCCGTTCACGTCATCGCGCACGCTTTCAGTGGACTGTTTGTTCATCGTGTGTGGTCAAGTCCGTTCATGCAAATTTTGAACGGACTGTTTGTCGGATTGTCTGACGAACTTAGTTGGGCGAACAGTCCGCCCGTGTGTACGCGGCCTGAGCGCGTTGGTCTTCTGCAGGACATTCCCCCTCCCCACCCCATTAGCATATCGATCAAAACAGGCACTGAGGTAATATTACTGTAACTAGGCCTCAAGCTGACATGCTAGCTCAAAGCCACCCAACTCTTGACCGCAGTGCACCCATTCACCAGCTGCCATATAAACCATTGCTATATGGCATATCAGCAACGAGCCCATATCTGCAATGAGTCCCGCATCAACTTCTCTGTGGGGAGGGGTTATCTTCCTTTACCTGCCCCGACCAACACCCGCCAACCGCTACGACATCCAGCACCAACTCCTGAAATGAAAATAAGTTAGCCTCTGCCCCCACAACATTCATTCTCCGCAAGCCCGAGTCAAATTACCATTAACCCGGCCAGTTTCGCCCTGCCCCCTTTTTTACCCTTTTTTTTTATTTTTTATTTTTATTCTTTTTATTAACCCTCTATCCATCTATATACCAACTAATGTAAGGGAGGGAGGGTGGGAATCTTCTCCTTGCCGACTGACATCCTCGTGCTGACTCCGCCCCCTAACTTTCCTGCAGTTCACTATCTTCATGCCAGCCCTCCACCTACCCTTCGGTCCCGGCTCCGTTCTGTTCTCTATCTGAACCAAATAAGTTGATCTTGGTCTCCAGTAATCCATGTCCTTAGTCTGCTTGTCTTCAGCAAACTGTTTGCTGGCTTTCTTGTGGATCATCTTTAGAAGAGGCTTCCTTCTGGGATAACAGCCATGCAGACCAATTTGATGCAGCATGCGGCGTATGGTCTGAGCACTGACAGGCTGACCCCCCACCCCTTTAACCTCTGCAGCAGTGCTGGCAGCACTCATACGTCTATTTTCCAAAGACAAGCTTTCGATATGACGCTGAGCATGTGCACGCAACTTCTTTGGTCGACCATGGCGAGGCCTGTTCTGAGTGGAACCTGTCCTGTTAAACCGCTGTATGGTCTTGGCCACAGTGCTGCAGCTCAGTTTCAGGGTTTTGGCAATGTTTTTACAGCCTAGGGCCTAGGCCATCTTTATGTAGAGCAACAATTCTTTTTTTCAGATCCTCAGATAGTTCTTTTCCATGAGGTTCCATGTTGAAGTTCCAGTGACCAGTATGAGAGAGTGAGAGCAATAACATCAAATTTAACATACCTGCTCCCCATTCACACCTGATACCTTGTAACACTAACAAGTCACATGACACCGGGGAGGAAAAATGGCTAATTGGGCCTAATTTGGACATTTTCACATACGTGTGTACTCACATTTGTTGCCAGTAGTTTAGACATTAATGGCTGTGTGTTGAGTTATTTTGAGGGGACAACAAATGTACACTGTTATACAAGCTGTACATTCACCACTTCTATATACTATAATACTATAAATACAAATGTTTTTCCTTTCATTTCTATTTTAAACTGCATAGGTTGTTTTATAAGGTGATCGTTTAAATCACTTTAGGTGTAGAATTCTAGGGCTTTAGGCTGCATATTTTTTATTAAACCATCAAAAAACAAAATAAAAAAAGAACAATAAGAGGCAAGCTGAAGACCTCTTGCACACAAGCAGTAAGAAATAAAGTATTTTTTCCTGAAGCTGGGGAGCAGTTGGATGGGGCATAAAGCTAGTCACAGAAGTTAATGGCTCCACATCCCTGTGCTTATGTAATTGCCGATGTTTCTTGCAATTAAAAATGCCCAAGATAGGGACACCCAGAAACATTTCAAGCAGGTTAGTCCTACTCCTTGCACAGCAAAACTAAACATCTGCATGTCCAAGCATAGCCAAATTTATATCAGTTACTCAGTGAAAAGGCACTTCCTATTGGGTTCCCCAAAACAAACAGCACATGTACTGTACCTTTTTAGTATTTGGTCAGTTGTCAGCGTATTCACCCAGCAGCAGAGCTCTGTGCTCAGCTGTCTGTTAATTGCCAAAGTCTCTTCCTTCCACAGTGACTCATCTGATCTTCATTTCCCGCTCGTCAGTTGTTGGTTACATAAACTCCTTGGATCAGATCTTCAGTGCCTTTGTGTTGGTCACCATGTCTGGACCCTCTCTGCTGTGTTTTCCTGTGAAAGACTTTTGCTTGTCTGACTTCCCTTCTGGTTCTTCAACCTGTTTGGTGCACCCGACTTTGCTGATTTCTGGACTCCTGTTTCTCTGACTTGTTCTGACTACCTGTCCTGGTTTCCGAACTCTGGCTATGTTTTGACTACATTTGCTCTGTTTATAATATTTTACCATTTTATTAAATAGTGTGATTTTTACTGCACTTCTGTCACAGTCTGATTCATGGTTCCTGATAGTAGGCAAAGGCTACTTAAAAGAGAGTCTTTCTCTGAGTCTGGAGTCAATGAGGATAGCAAACGTGATCAACTTAAGGTCAGTGGGTATATCTCGGGCTGCTATCTCATCCTTGATGGAATCTGAGAGACCATGAGAAAAAGCAGCCACGAGGGCCTCATTGTTCCAGGCAATCTCTGCTGCCAAAGTATGGAATGGCGTAATCAGCAACAGTTCTTGTACTCTGTTTGATGGACAGGAGGCACTTGGCAGCGGAAGTGGAGTGTGAGGGAACATCAAATACCCTTTAAAAGGAATGGGTTTTTGCGTCTCCCGTAGAGGGTTTGCCCAGGACAAAGCAAAGATATCACGAAACCTACTTTGCTTCTGTCCATGGGAAACACCTGGGACAGCATCTCAAAGTATATCTCAACCTGGTTGAGAAGCCCTCTGCACTGGATCACCCCCAAACCACTGAGAAAGTGGAGCGGAACCAGACATATCTCTTATAGAGGTAATACTCGAGGCGGGTGCTTGCACAGAGACTGGCGCAGCAGCAGGGATGGCCTGCAACACAGGCTGTACCAGAGCAGCCACAGTGGGAGATTCCAGGTGAGCCGCGCGACTCATGAGCGCTTGTAACGCCATGGCAAACTGATCCATGCTCATCCAATCTTGAAAAAATATTACCAACACGTGTATTGACTGCATCTTCTGAATTCACGGCCTTCGCCTACTGTCAGAAACCATGAATCAGACAGAGACAGAAGTATAGTTAAATCACACTTGTTTAATAATAAAAGTAAATAGAACAAACTTAGTCAAATCATAGCCAAAGTTCAGTAACCGGTACAGATAGTCAGACAGGCTAGAAAGTCAGGAAGTCAGGAATCAGCGTAGTGGAACAGCAAGCAGGATCTGGAGCCAGAAGGAATGCCAGCCAAGCAAATCTTTAACAGGAGCACAGGAGAAAGTCTCTGTGGTGTTGACCAAGGCGAAAGGCAGAGATCATCTGGGCTGGACAGCTTAATTAGGCAGGACTCACTAGCAGGATATCATCAACAGGTGAGTCACTATAGAGAGATAGGACGTGACAATTAGCCAACAGCTGAGCGGCCAGCTCAGAGAAGGAAGGGCTGAGCCCAGCCCTGACACTTACGCTTTAGACCTTCCTTCTAATATGCATATTTCAAATGTATTTCATGTGTCCTTATTAAAACCTTTGGTATGCAACTGTTTCACCACTTCGGTACCACGTCCTCACTCTGTTCAGGTTGATAACCATGAGGAATATGAGATACAATCTATCATTGATTCCTGTAGCTTCTATGGGTGCATACAGTACCTAGTTTATTGGAAGGGGTATGGTCCGTAAACGCTCTTGGGTCTCATCCACGGACGTACATCCTCCTGTCCTCCTCCATGCCTTCTATAGACATTTTCCCCTCAAACCTAGTGGTCCTCCGAGGGGGAGGGGTCATTGAGGAGGGTGCACTGTCAGGGCTGAGCTCAGCCCTTCCTTCTCTGAGCTGGCTGTTCAGCTGTCAGCTAATTGCCAGCTCCTATCAGCCTATTCACCCAGCAGCAGGCTATCAGGGCTCTGTGCTCAGCTATTGGTTAATTGCCAAAGTCTCTTTCTTCCACAGTGACTCACCTGGTCTTCATTTCCTGCTAGTCAGCTAGAGCTGCTGGTTATATAAACACCTTGGATCAGATCTTCAGTGCCTTTGTCTTGGTCAACATATCCAGACTCTCTCTGCTGTGTTTTCCTGTGAAAGACTTTTGCTTGTCTGATTTCCCTTCTGGTTGCTGATCCTGTTTGCTGCACCCGACTTTGCTGATCTCTGAACTCCTGTTTCTCTGGCTTGTTCTGACTACCTGTCCTAGTTATCAAACTCTGGTTATGTTTTGACCTTTGCTCTTTTTATACCATTTTATTAAATAAGGTGTTTTTTACTGCACTTCTGTCTCAGTCTGATTCATGGTTCCTGACACAGGCTCTCATATATTAGAGAGAGAGTAAGAAATAGCCCTTGAGCCTCAGTCAGCTCACATAAATAAAGACCTTAAAAACGTTTAATTTTTTCACAGTACTGAATGAGTCTGAATGACAGGTCAAACGTGACCTAAGACTGGAGCCATTATGTCACTACAAACACTACAAAGCCTCTGAGATCCAGGACCCAGACAAAAACCTATTAAGATATGAGATTTTTTTTCCCGTAACGAGAGAAATTAAAATATATGGTCTGATAAACCCTGTGATGTGCTTCTATCCTGACATAAACATATTTAAAAAAGCATTGGTTTGCCCTTGGACTTTAAATATGATGCAACAGAGACAACAACTAGATACATGGTATACACATTTATTGATGAATAAATACAATTCTCATTAGATCGCCTAGAGAACAATTGAAATGTTAATAAGCTTATTTGTAATAATTTCATAATATATATCATACCAAATTAAAACATTTTATTCTAGGTATCAATACATAATCAGAAAATGCATGATAAAACGCGACGCATTTTGTGAATCTCTGTTCACTTCCTCACGAGTAGATGCACATATAAATATCTATAAAGTAAAACATAATTTCTAGAGTACATAACATAATTGGTAATAAATTATATTATTCCAAAACCAAGGGCCACCATTAAGGAACAAATACTTACAAATCAGCTAGAGTTGAATACACATAATAATATGGTAACCGCTCAGGGAGCTATTAAAATTCATTCATGGAGAAATGCACCTTACATTGGTGGGAAGGGTGTTCCCCTTACAGTGGTGGTTATAATGCCATCCTTACATACAGCTACAAAGATTGTTAGCATAATACCACTTGCTTTGCCAAATAATGTTGGTTTTGTAACTATGGAAGCACCATCAGATGGGAGGTTGTTTGGGCATAGCTCAAGGAACCATTAACAACATCTGGAGGAACCCTGGTTGAGAATGGCTGGTCTAAAACAATAGGCTTATTACCAGAATTGGCCTTGGTGTGTATCTTTGTATCCACACAAGAGTCAAACAGATACAGCATTTTCTAATTTTTTTTTATCCAAGGAACAAAAGAGGCGACAGCACTACAAAGGAGAATCACTCACCAGGATACCAAGACTTACCAGGATATTAAGCTCCATTGATGCCTCCCTGAATATTGCTATACAAAAGGAACGCTAGGTGTGATCCACTGCAGGATCCCGGATCCCCTCATTACCACTGATCATTATTATGCTGTTACCTTACAGCGGTAAGGTAAGGGACCACTGCACACTGAGGTGTTTTTACACCGAAGAGGACTATTATCACTTATTCACAAAAATTACACATGCACAGATTGTCACTTGGAGCACAGCACTTTATCCATTGCACCTTATGTATCAATATCCATTTGAAGACTTATGTGCACTTTTGGACTTTATCCTTGTACTCTGTCAGCATTAGCACTTTTATTTACTATCTATCTGGATGTTATACTTTTGGAATAATTTTTGCTTTCTTTACACTGTAAAGTATATTTGAGATGATCTATCTATTTTTGAGCACCTAGCACTTTATACTGTGTATTATGATTATTTGCACATTGTGATGTATACCATGAATATATAGCACTCTATATTTTTAGGGATTTGATACCTACTAGAGTGCAACACCACTCATTGATTTAACAGACATATCAGCCTGGATGTCACACCACTTCCTCAAACTTAATCTATCTAAAACTGAGCTCTTAATATTTCCTCCCCCATGTGCCCCTTCGCCTGACTTCTCTGTCAAGATCAATGGCACATCTATCAGTCCATCCCCACATGCCAAGGTGCTAGTGGTAACCTTAGACTCTGAACTGTCCTTTCAGGCCCACATACAAGCCCTGTCCAAATCATGCTGCCTTAGCCTCCGAAACATTTCCAGAATACGCCCCTTTTTAACTAATGACACCACCAAGCTTCTAATTTACTCCCTGGTCATCTCTCGCCTCGACTACTGCAACTCACTCCTCGTTGGATTACCTTTACATAGACTATCCCCTCTTCAGTCCATAATGAATGCCGCTGCCAGACTCATCCACTTTACCAGCCATTCAGTGTCCTCCACCCCTCTCTGCCAATCCCTCCACTGGCTTCCACTCACCCAACGAATAAAATTCAAAGTACTTACAATAATTTACAAAGCCATCCATAACTCTGCCCCTAGTTACATCAATAACCTAGTCCCAAAATACCAACCAAGCCGCTCTCTTCGGTCATCCCAAGACCTCCTGCTCTCTAGCTCCCTTGTCACCTCCTCCCATGCTCGCCTCCAGGATTTCTTCAGAGCCTTTCCCATCCTTTGGAACTCCTTACCCCAATCTGTCCGACTGTCCCCTAATCTATCCATCTTTAGACGATCCCTGAAAACCCTTCTCTTCAAAGAAGCCTATCCTGCTTCCAACTAACACTATTTTACTTCCTCCATCAGCTCATCTCCCCACAGCTATTACCTTTTGTATCAATTGCCCCTTCCTTTTTAGATTGTAAGCTCTAACGAGCAGGGCCCTCTGATTCCTCTTGTACCAAATTGTAATGTAACTGTAATGTCTGCCCTCATGTTGTAAAGCGCTGAGCAAACTGTTGGCGCTATATAAAACCTGTATAATAATAATATATATATTTTACTCTTGGTAAGGATTGACCAATCCGGTGTTTGCTGCAAGTAGTGCTTCACTTGTTTTGATTAAGGTAGCGTTGGAATATACATTTTTTTATGTTTGTATGATTACGGTTTAAGACCCCTTTCACGCTGTGGAGTTTTGCAGGCGCTATAGCGTTAAAAATAGCGCCTGAAAACCACCCTAAAACAGCTGCTCCATTCACTCCAGTGCTTTCACACTGGAACGTTGCGCTGGCAAGGTGTCAGAAAAAGTCCTGCCAGCAGCTTCTGTGGAGCGGTGAAGAAGCGATGAACTCACCGCTCCCCCACCGCTCCTTCCCATTGAAATCAATGGGGCAGCAATGTCATACCGCCAGCAAAACGCTAATGCGGCGGAGTTTTGCGGGCGGATTTAACCCATTTTCGGCTGCTAGCGGAGGTTAAAACCCCCCCCTAGCGGCTGAATAGAGCCACTAAAACTACAGTAAATCAGCCCCAAAAATAGCGCCGCTTTACTGCTGACACCAGTGGCAGCACAGTGTGAAAGAGGTCTAATAGATAGTGAATCCCTCCTAAAGCAAGGACTGGTATGAAACTACGGGGTTGATTTACTAAAACTGCACAAGCAGTGCCCATCATCGGTAGCCAATCAGCTTCTAACTTCAGCTTGTTCAATTAAGCTTTGACTAAAAAACCTGAAAGCCGATTGGTTTCTATCCAGAGCTGCACCAGATTTTGCACTCTCCAGTTTTAGTAAATCAACCCCTGTGCCCTCTCCAAAATCTGCATAATATGTCAGCGCTACCTCTCTAAATGAATAAAAATAAAATAATTGGTACGAATAAAGCTTCTAGCTCATCTTGTAAAGTGTGAGCAGGCAGTGTTGGCTATGCAGTGCTAAAGTCTACAGGCTTCTGAAAAAAAAAAAAAAAAACTGTGAGGCATAAAACAGAATTAGTAATGCATTTGCATTGTTTTGTCACTGCATAATAATGTAACACCTACAGATATCTCTAATGAGGAATATTTAGAATCCTGGTGTGTGTTTTTCTTTCCTCCCTAGATCTTAAATACACAGTTTCAGTTTTTTTAGCTCCATTTAAATAGAAATTATTCTATAAACATGCAGTTACTTTATAGAAATACACTAATTTTAAAAGCCTGGAGAAATAGTAATATAATTATTATTTTATTATTACTTTTTATTGCAGCTTTTTAACATTTTCAGTGTTCAATTAATGTTGCAAAGACATTGTAAAGTAATCCGTAGCAGTTGTTTCCCTCTTGTGTCCATCATTAAAATTTTGGAGCTTGATTAGTACCCTGCGATTTGCATGATCCAAGTAAATATGCTGCTGGAGGGGTTAATTTATCGTAGGGGTTAGTTAAAGTATAAATTCACCTTTGTAACATGTATTTAGGGTGGAACATGTAACATGTACCAGATACCGTGTTTCCCCGAAAGTAAGACACCCCCGATTGTAAGACGTATCGGGAGTTTCAGAGGGGTCGGCTAATATAAGCCGTACCCCGAAAGTAAGACGTATGTCTTACTTTCGGGGAAACACGGGGGTATTGCTGCCTCCAGTGGCGTACTAAGAGTGGGACGGGGGGTGCGGGCCGCACCGGGTGCCACACCCTGGGGGGGGGGTGCCAGGCCAGCGCCCTCCCCCTCCGACTGAAGAGACAGCGCCGTTCTGATCAGTCTCGGGCAGCAGCTGTCACTCACAGCCGAGCAGAGTGAAGCCGCCTCCCCCTCCTCTTGTATGGCTACACAGTGCTGTCCATAAAGGAGAAGGAGGGGGAGGCGGCTTCACTGAAGCCGCCTCCCCCTCCTCCTCCTCCTCCATACACAGCACTGTGTAGCCATACAAGAGGATGGGGAGGTGGCTTCACTCTGCTCGGCTGTGAGTGACAGCTGCTGCCCGAGACTGATCAGAACGGCGCGACGCAACCACAGAGAAGGGGATTATTGCGCCAGGTCCCGGATCACTGACGACAGGTGTCACTGGCTCTGTGTCCTCCCGGTACAGGTCAGTGCTGATACAGAGAGAGACCAAGGAGGGGGAGGGGGGGTGTGAAGAGATTCTCTGCAGCTCTTACGGTATTACCGGTATGTAACCGCAAGATGCATCTGAGGAGGACTACAAGTCCCAACATACCGGGCTGTGTGGGCTTACAGTTCTCCTCTGCTGAGCATAGCAGCTTTGTATGCTTGGACTTGTAGTCCTCCATAGTGCAGCCTTGCATGCTGGGACTTGTAGTCCTCTGTAATGCAGTGCAGCCTTGCTTGCTGGGACTTGTAGTGAGGTGTTTTTACATTTTAAGGTGGGGGGGGGGGGTGCCAGGCATAGGATGTTAATTTTATGGTTAAAACAAAAAATTCGAAAATTTTTTTCCAATATAAGACATACCCCGAAAGTAAGACATAGTGGGGCTTTTGGGGATAAAAAGAAAGTAAGACACTGTCTTACTTTCGGGGAAACACGGTAGTGCTCCCGCTCCCCGCAATTCCCCCTTTCCCTGTGACAGCGGGTGGGGGTTCTGCCCATACAGCCACTTCATTCATTCACAGATTCCTGTGAATGCGTAAACTACAAGTACCAATATATAAAGATAAATTCTGAGTCATAAAAATTAAGCAGCTTGCCGAAAATTGTGATACCAATCCCTATTATAAATACAAAAAAAAAGCAGCACTATAGATCTATGTGCACAAACGTCCAACAGAGACAGTTGTAAAGTGCAAAAAGTGCAAACACTGCAAGGTTAGACTTTGATTAATATTACAAGCATACCCTACTTTTAAGTATGCAATGGGGTTTATTTACTAAAGCTGGAAAGTGCAAAATTAGGCTCACATCTGCATAGAATCCAATGAGCTTCTAACCCCACCTTGTTCAGTTAAGCTTTGGTAATAAAAACCTGGAAGCTCATTGGTTTCTCTGCAGACGTGAGCCTGATTTTGCACTTTCCAGCTTTAGTAAATAAACCCCATTGTGTACTTAAAAGTGGGGTATGCCTGTAATTATAAACACTTAATTCATTCATTCACAGGCTTGGCTGCCACTGTAGGGAGACGGTCGCCACTCCACATTCAATGTTGGTATGGTGCTGGGGAACAAAAAGACACATCTCCACTGGGAAGTCCATTACAAACAGTATCCGTTATAAAAAAAATATAGCTCTGACTGGCAAGCTAAATCATACAGCAGAATAAAAGCGGCAGGCTGATAGTTTTCAGAAAGCAAACACAGACAGTATTTGGCAAATGGTGCATACGGGCGCCGTGATTGGCTACGTTCTACGCATTTCATCAGCAGTGATGCCTTCAGGGGGATTGGTCACCGCTGCAGACAGACTTGTAGTTTCAATGGGCTACGGGGGCGCTCATGAGCGCTCTTGTAAGCCACTAACACATCCTCCGGCTTTCAAACAGAAAGCCCATACAGAGGTATGGGCAGAAAACTGGAGGACATGTCTGCAGAAGCACACATTGCACCCCTTAACTACTGATCACTGGTGCAATGTTTTCCAAGCTCCTGCAACTAAAAATAATAAATATGCAAAGGTGAACATAGCATTTAAGGATAGTGTTAAACTCAAGGGTTGGGGGAGAAGATTAACGGGGAACTAAGATGTGTTATATTAATTGTTATGTTCCAATCCCCAATCAGCTCTAGGGTAAGCCAATGGACCCTCCCAGCTCCATTCTGGGCTCACTGGTGGTACAGTAGAGCTTGGAGAAGCACCGGGATGATGCCTGTAGCCGCATCTATTTTCATCTGGTTATCTCACCCATAAGTCTGCTGTTTTTCAAAAGAACAGGCACTTTTGCAGATGTATCAGTTGCAGGGATGAGACAAACCATTCAACACTAAAGGGGTGCTTACAATGATCCGTTTTGTTTATTTATGTTTTATTTATTTGTGTAACACCTTTATCCCAAAAGAAACAAAACTGTTTGCTATAATTGCTTATAAAGTACAGGCATACCCCACTTTTAAGTACACAATGGGGTTTATTTACTAAAGCTGGAGAGTGCAAAATCAGGCTCACTTCTGCATAGAAACCAATGAGCTTCTAACCCCAGCTTGTTCAATTAAGCCAGGGGTCTTCAAACTATGGCCCTCCAGTTGTTCAGGAACTACAATTCCCATCATGCCTAGTCATGTCTGTGGATGTCAGAGTTTCACAATGCCTCATGGGATGTGTAGTTTTGCAACAGCTGGAGGGCCGTAGTTTGAGGATCCCTGAATTAAGCTTTGGTAATAAAACCTGGAAGCTCATTGGTTTCTATGCAGAAGTGAGCCTGATTTTGCACTCTCCAGCTTTAGTAAATAAACCTCATTGTGTACTTAAAAGTGGGGTATGCCTGTATTAGACCCCTTTCACACTGGGGCATTTTTCAGGCGCCTGTAAAGCGCATGAAAGAAGCCACAACTGCAATCCCAATGTAAAAGCCCGAGTGCTTTCACACTGAGATCCCTTTCACACTGGGGCATTTTTCAGGCACTATAGCTTTAAAAAAAGCACCTGAAAGAAGCCGCAACTGCAATCCCTATGTAAAAGCCCGAGTGCTTTCACACTGAGGTGCTGCCCTGGCAGGTTGTCAAAAAAAGTCCTGCAAGCTGCTTCTTTGCAGCGCTTTTGGAGTGATGAATATAACGCTCCTAAAGTGCCCCTTCCCATTGAAATCAATGGGAAGCGCCTGCAAAACGCCTGAAAAGCGCTTTTGGCAGCAGCATTTTGTGGGCGCTTTTACCTCTTTGTTTGGCCACTAGCAGGGGTTAAAAGCGCCCCAATAGCGCTCGAAAAACGCTGATAAAGCGCTGTTAATTTAAGCAGCGTTCTACAAGCGTTTTTCGGGCACTGACATTGTGAAAGGGCTCTTAAAGCACTGGAGCTTTCACATTGGGATTGCATATGAGGCTTCTTTCAAGCGCTTCACAGGCACTTTTTTTAACGCTAAAGCGCCTGAGAAATGCATGAAAAACGCTCCAGTGTGAAAGGGGTCTTAGCTGAAATTTGGCTTCTAAATCTGCTAGTACATCTAACAGTCCCCAAAAACTGTCCAAAAGTTTCCCTTGTGCTCCTTCATCCGGAGTGGGGACACTCTAATACAGGAGGAATGTTACTGGCCAAATAAGCAAGTGGCAACAGAGGGAAACAGCCTAAAAAAGAAAACTAAGAAAAAGCCTAAAAAAGAAAACAAATGCAGCCACCACATCTAATGATTGGTCATTAAGGCAGGGCAAAAGGGGAAGCTGCCCTGGGCCCTGTCATTGTTGTGGGGCCCAAAGCAGCTGCTTCATACTTGCCAACTATCCTGGTTTAAATTCCCTCGCCCCTTGAGGTTTTAGTCCTGTGCTGAGTCCCAGATGACCCTGTGTTTACATGTAACTTACCAGCATTCATATGTAAATAGAGGCGGCCGGTGGCATTGATATGTATATCATGCCCCCCTGAGGTCATATCCACAGTAATCTCTAGCAACCAATCAACAAGCAGAAATCATGTGCTGTAACCTCTAGCAACTAGCCAGTGAGCTGTAATGTGTTCTGTAACCTCTAGCAACCAATCAGTGAGCGGTAATGATACACTGAAACCTCTGGCAACCAATAGCTGTCTGATCTGATTCAGTAAACTGATTTTGAGTCTAACTGCTATTTATTGTATGTTTCAGAGCAGGTGGAGAGCGAAACTGCTTGGGGAGGGGGCCCCCAAGAAAAGTTTTGCCCAGGGTCCAATCAATATTAAAGACGGCCCTGTGATTGGTAAACTGCAATGTATTACATTTTTGGTTTTGGGTTTAATACCGCTTTAAGAAAAGTGGCCTTTAACCTGCAGCTACATTTTGTGCTTATTTAACCACACTGTGCTATGGCTTCACATGCTTTCTTTTATTCATATTAAGGAAAAATATGCAAAAAAATCTTGTACCTTATATTTTCAGCTTCAGAATCATTACAGTTTGCTCCATAAGGCCTGTATTCTAATCAGCAGAATATCTGTCCCTAGATGGTTATTTAAATTTTACCTATATGTTATGTGTGTCTCTCTGTTTAATTTATTAGTATGGGCTCTTGTGTCAGCTGATGCACGGCATGGATCAGACAGCACGTTCACTGATCTACTGATACTAATGGGCTTACTTGGCTGGCACAACATGTAAATAAGAAATAGAGGAGATAACTCTTGTAGTTCTCAAGGGCTCAGTGCAGATCTGTTCTGGGGGTAATTGAGAAGATGTCTTTGTGTCTTTCCTCTAGTACTAGACTCCCACTTTTGAGAATGTATGAGTTTCTTGTGTATTTCAGTCATACTTTTTCATGTACTTTTGTGCATTTATAGAACACCTGCGGGCCATTTTATTGTGCATATCATTATGCTTTGTTATACTGTATTTTAGTGTTGTCTGTTCTATGTTGTCTAGTGTTTTAGGGATCATAACGTAGGACTGTGGCCAGGCTATGGACATTCAAATACTTATGCCGCGTACACACAAGCGGAATGTCCGACAGAAAAACTCAGACGAAAGCTTTTCATCCTATATTCCGATCGTGTGTATGCCTTATCTGACTTTTTTTTCCTGAAAATTCTGACAGACCTAGAAATAGAACATGTTTTAAATATTTCAGATGGAACCAATTTCCATTGGGAAAACCGTTTGTCTGTATGCTGTTCCGACGGACCAAAAACAACGCATGCTCTGAAACAAGTACCAGACAGAGGCTATTGGCTGCTGCCTATTGAACTTCCTTTTTCTAGTCCCGTCGTATGTTTTGTACGTCACCGCGTTCTTGACGATCGGACTTTGCTGTGATTGTGTGTACGCAAGAGAATTTCAGTGGAATTCCATCGGAAAGACCTTCATAGTTTATTCCGACAGGAAAACTGGTCGTGTGTATGGGGCATTACAATTTAGGACAGCCTTTTTCAACCACGGTACCGTGGCACCTTGTGGTGCCTTTTGGGTTCTTCAGTGATGCCTTGACAAAATGCCAACAATTGCCCCAAATTGTCCAGAAACTGTCAACAAGTGGGTGGATCAGGTCTGCCTGCTTGTTAAACAAAGCCCCAGGTTTTTATTGTGCAGCACTAGAACCTTGAGCATTGTGTGTGCTAGATACCAGCGTCTAAGAACCAATGACATGATAGGTTGATATGGTGGATGTCGGATGCCTGAGGACACCCTAGTTTACCGCTCCTCTCTTTTAGCACTGGGGTCAAGTTAGCTAAGTGAGGGAGAGGAGAGAAACACTAAATACTAGTCAGTACCAGTGTGCAAAGGTCAGTGGCGGCTTGTGGTATTTATTTTGGGGGGAGGGGGGCGGCAAACAATGCACCCACAGCCTTCATTCGCTATTGTCACACAACTGGGTGGGCTTGTGGCTTCACAGTGGTGCGGCTTCCCCTGCCTCCTCCCTCCTTCTCCTTGCCAGCCAATAAGATTACGTCTCCTCTTGACCAATCGGTTCTCAGAACCCGCTTCCGGAGCTGGGATAGGCCAGGACAAGAATTTGGAAGATAATAACGAATATTGATTCACTATTGTCACACAACTGGGTGGGCTCGGGTGCAGTGCTCTGTTCCCCTGAGCCCACCCTTTTTTGACGCCTATTAGAGCCTTTGGCTCTAATCACGTGCTTCCCAAAAAAAAAAAACATTGCAATCCATGCGTCCCATGCCCCACATGTAGATTAGGGAGCGGATGCATGGATAGGGGGGCCGTGCCCCTGTGTCCCTAATGGACGGGCCTCCACTGGCAAAGGTGTATTAGGTTTATAAGAATAAATCACCTCTAATGTTGTCCTACCTACATGCTGTGAATGTAAGAATATTAGTTTCGTTTTTTAAACTTTAGTGTAGCACCCTCTACCAATAGGTAGGTGCTAGTAATAGATTTTTTTACTAGTAACTGTCAGCACAGGCAAATTTAGGGAGGCTTATGCTGCAAGTAAGGCCTGTCTGTTTTGATCTGGGGGCTGGGAGTGGTCGGGGTAGCAGTGGGTGTGTGTGAACACCTGTGCTCTAGTTCTGAGGCACCTCCACTGTTTCCAGGGAGAATATTCTGGAAGAGGGGCAGGGCCTGGGATTGGAGTGGCAGGCAGCTCATGTGGGAGCCCTGACCAATCCCCACCTGGTATTGGCAGAGGGGCGGCCCTCCTATATAAGCTAAATATATATGCTGCGCTTTCAAATATACTCTTTACATTATATATATATATATATATATATATATATATATATATATATGATAACCAAAGTGCAAATATGCGTGTGAATCACGCACCGTGATACATCCAGTAACCAGTGACTGTAAAAAGTGACAATAGTGCAACAAATAGTTATGAAAAGTGAACATATAAATGAAAATAAATAATTACACTAGTACGAAGTGCTATAATGTGCATCCATATGGTGATTAGTTGTATAAAAATGACTGTTAAAATAATAATAATAATAATAATAATAATAATAATAGTAATAAAATCATATAGTGGACTCAATCCACTAAAACATTTAGATGAATAAAAAGTGCTTCTATGTGCATGTGTGTCATCCAATTATCATTCAAGCGATGTCGGTGGCAGATGATGAGCGATCGCTCGTCTCGCTGCTGCCCCCGCTGTCATCCTCTGTCAGGGAATCGGGAAGTGAAACATTGTGGCTTCACTGCCCGGTTCCCTACTGCGCATGCGTGAGTCGCGCTGCGCGTCTCTTCTGGTCCCCGCTGTGTCCTGGGAACTGTGTGTTTCCCAGAACACAACGGGGGGGGGGCAGGGCATCTGCGGCGGTCTGCGGCGGTCTGCCCGGAAGTGGGTGCAGATACCTGGATTATCCAGGTAACTGCACCCCCTCCCCTCTGAAAGGTGCCGATTGTGGCACCGGAGGGGGGGAGGGATCAGATTAGCGGAACTTGCCCTTTAGGGTGAAGAACCGCTTTAAGCTTAGTCAATACACACCTGTGAACCACCTCCAGGGCTCTGCAGTTGTAACCCAACTCCTGGAACTATCAGCACTATATCTTGGTTGAGTAAAAAAGGACTGGATGGTGTAATAACATTTTAACAGTTTATTAATCAAATAAACCGCCCTATGGGCTACTCACATAGTATAGGCGCGTCAGTGCGCCACTCTACATCACAAACAGCATGTAAATATACCGGATCGGTATTGGGATGGGATGGGAATCTTTCCTGACAGGTCACCTGCTGGACGTCCATCCTGTCCCCTCCCCCACTCATCACCATGAGTAAGGGCCGGTTCACACAGCGGGCGATGCGAGGCGACACGACTCGCCTCGCTCCCGCAAGTCGCCCCCGTTCTGTACAATGGAACCGTTCTGAGAGGAGCGACTCGAGTCGCTCCGACTCAGAAAAAAGGTTCCTGTACTACTTCTGGGCGACTTCGGGGGCGACTTGCATTGACTTCTATACAGAAGTCCTCTGCAAGTCGCCGCTGAGGTCCCCGCAGGTCGCGGCGAGGCAAGTCGGAGACGCCTCGCCGCGCCTGCAGTGTGAACCGGCCCTAAGGAGAGATGTTTTCATGTTTCCCGAATTCTAAACATTCCGATGACTCCTCATGCACCCCTCTTGATGAATTTACCAACTGATGTCTGGAGGTGGACATCAGTGGAAAAGATTAAATTTTTTTTTTCATTTTAGAAGAGAGAATCAAAGTACAGCTTAGATTACACTTGCCGTTGAGCCACGTTTTTACTACCACCCAATGACTCCCAATGACTCCCTCTAAGGTGGAAAGGCAGCCATAAGAGGTCTACCCATGCACAAATTATCCTTACAATCAAGTGGATGAGGCTACGTGGTTGTGGTGCAATAATGCAGGCTTTTAGGTGTTAAAATGGGCATTGAGGAGATGACATAATGCCTCCTTACGGCCTGTCAAATGCCCCCCCCCCGTGCCCCCTCTTCCCGCACTGCCAGCTTCCCTCCTCTCCTGTTGCGCCGGTTGCTGTGAGGGGTGTTTTGGGATGGAGAGAGGGGGAAGGCACCAGCAAATATGTCATTTATCAGCCCCTTCCTTTTCTGAATGAACACAGTGAGGGATCGGTACTGACCGCTTGCTGTGTTCATTCATAGCTGAAGCATAGTAAACAATGTTTACTATGCATCAGCTTGTGAATGAACAGGAAGCAACTCAGCTCAAAGCACTTCCCATTCGTTCACTGTGCAGTGCAGTGGAGGCTGCAGAGAAAGGGACTGGGGAATGTCTGTCCTTTGTCCCTCTCTCTGTCTCAAATGTGAGACATCAGCGATTAGTTTAGACCCTTGTTACTTCACCAAAGCTCCTCAATGGGGCTCCTAAAAAGCTCCTAAAAAATAAAAAATAAATAAAACTACAGACACTGTCTTACTGACACTGTCCACTGCTTTACTGCCACCCAGGGTTGCCAACCGCCAGTAAATTTACTGACAGTTTGTAAAAATCTGTGATTTTTTTTACAACTGCCAGTAAATATCAGGGACTGATAATTCCACGCTGTGTTGACTTTTTAAGTGTAAAAGCAAATTACTTTGTTATAGGTATTGTCAGTGTTTCCATATCATGTTTATACTGTTCAAATATTCACTGTTAGTTTTCAATAGAAGTTCTGTAATTTCTCAGGTTGTCAGTAAAAAATGCGCTTCGCCAGTAAATTTTCCATGTTTTGTCAGTAAAAAATGCTGCTGGAGGTTGGCAACCCTGCTGCCACCTGCCACTTCTTTACTGATACTGGCCACTGTCCTACTGCCACCATTCTTTGCCTGACTGCCATCAACCTCTGCCCAACTGACACTGTCCGCACACCATCCTCTGCCCTACTGACACTTTCCACACACCATCCTCTGCCCTACTGACACTGTCCACACACCATCCTCTGCCCTATTCCTCTGCCCTACTGACACTTTCCACACACCATCCTATGCCCTACTGGCACTGTCTGCACACCATCTTCTGCCCTACTGACACTGTCCACACACCATCCTCTGCCCTACTGACACTGTCCGCACACCGTCCTCTGCCCTACTGACACTGTCCGCACACCATCCTCTGACCTACTGACACTTTCCGCACACCGTCCTCTGCCATACTGACACTGTCCGCACACTATCCTCTGCCCTACTGACACTGTCCGCACACCATCCTCTGCCCTACTGACACTGTCCACACACCATCTTCTGCCCTACTGACACTGTCCACACACCATCTTCTGCCCTACTGACACTGTCCACACACCATCTTCTGCCCTACTGACACTGTCCACACATCATCCTCTGCCCTACTGACACTGTCCACACGCCATCCTCTGTCCTACTGACATTGTCCACTGCCCTACTGACACCGTCCACTGCCCTACTGACACTGTCCACTGCCCTACTGACACCGTCCACTGCTCTACTGACATTGTCCACTGCCCTACTGACACCATGCACTGCTCTACTGACACCATCTGCTGCCCTACTGACACCGTTCTCTGCCCCACTGACACAGTCCACTGCCCCACTGACACCATCCACTGCCCTACTGACACCGTCCACTGCCCCACTGACACCGTCCACTGCCCTACTGACACCATCCACTGCTCTACTGACACCGTCCACTGCCCTACTGACATTGTCCACTGCTCTACTGACACCGTCCACTGCCCCACTAACACTGTCCATTGCCCTACTGACACTGTCCACTGCCCCATTGACACCGTCCACTGCCCTACTGACACCATCCACTGCCCCATTGACACCATCCACTGCCCTACTGACACCATCCACTGCTCTACTGACACCGTCCACTGCCTTACTTACACCGTCCCCTGCTCTACTTACATTGTCCACTGCTCTACTGACACCGTCCACTGCCCTGCTGACACCATCCACTGCCCTAATGACACTGTCCACTGCTCTACTGACACCATCCACTGCCCTACTGACACCGTCCACTGCCCTACTGACAGCATCCACTGCCCTACTGACAGCATCCACTGCCCCACTGACACCGTCCACTGCTCTACTGACACCGTCCACTGCCCTACTGACACCGTCCACTGCCCTACTGACACCGTCCTCTGCCCTACTGACACCGTCCACTGCTCTACTGACACCGTACACTACCAAAACAAATGTGAAGACGTGAAGAAAAGGTGGTAAAACTCCCTAAATTAGGGTTTTGATCTTTTGGACAACACGATTTCCTGGTGGCGCCAAAGGAAAACATCGCCCTGCTATTTGTTTCTCTTGTTTCTCTGAAGGCAATTTTAATGGCCAGTATTGGTTCCTAAGCTAATGTTGGCCAGGGAGCACGGCAGCACAGTGCTACAAAGACTTGTATATACAGCTCTGTGTCACAATCAGGCAAAACACACTTATGAGAGTAAAGGATTTTAACTGCATTCCGAAAAAAATGGATTATGTTTATAATTTGTTTTTGATGCATCTGACAAGCTTTTAATGTCGTGTTTGTAATGCATTTGTGATGTTATTTATGTTATTTGTGAATTTGGTATGTTTGATTAGCAGTTATTATTTGCTTGATTTTTTTTTACAAGGTCATTATCACAGAAGGTGCTCAAACGCATGTCAGATGCATTGTAAACCACTTACAATGCGTTACTTTTGACAGCAATATAAAAAAGCATAAGGAATGTAGCTGAATGTGACAGGCTGAGCTGGCATCTGGAGAAACACAACACAATTCATTCTCAGAGTAAATGTTACTAAAAATTGGGTATGAGAATAACATTTTGGGTCGATATTGCATGGATTTGAGATGTCTGCAGATCTTCGAAACTGTGAAATAAATGGCCAGATTTGCCTGGTTCCCCAGCCCTCTATTAAATGATAGCTTTGTGCCCCTTGGTTGCTAGGACACTGGCAGCTACCTTCATCCTAGCAACCAAGAACACTGTGTGGGCTGGCTGCCTGTGGCCCAGAAACTGATTACATCATTGGTCCCTAGGGTGCAGACAGCTCCGTCATTATAGTGCTAGCAAGTTGATGGCTGCTTTGATAGACCCCCACTTAAAGGAGAGAATTATACAAATTATACAATATACAAATTATAAAATTATACAAATATACACCCCCATCAAATCATTCTCTGCAGCTATTACCTTTTGTACCACCCCCCTACCTTTAGAATGTAATCTCTACGAGCAGGGCCCTGCTGTACCTTTTATATTGTTCTGTAATTGTGTTGTCCCCCCTATACATTGTAAAGTGCTGCGTAAACTGTTGCCGCTATATAAAAAAGAGTATAATAATAATAATAATAATAATAATACAAATACATAAAAAAATATATATATATAAACAGACTAGTTAAACCCACAAGTTGTTTTTTATTTTTTTTTATTTACCACTACTATTCCTTTATACTGTTTTTTTAAATGTACAAATGCAGCAATTTAGAAATCGGATGAAAGGTTTAGCACTGGGAAACAGTTTTCAAAAGAGCATTTTATATACAACTATATAGAACAGACCAAAATGAGGGACAAATGAGGAGGAAAGAGGGACAAAGGGATTTTGTTCCAAATCAGGGACAGTCCCTCGAAATCAGGGACAGTTGGGAGCTATGAACCACTGATACAAGTAATTGTTCAGTGTAATGCCCTATACACACGGTCGGAAATTCAGACGGAAAAAGTCCGATCAGATTATGTTGTTTAGGAAAATCCGATTGTGTGTGGGCTCTATCGGATTTTTTCTGTAAGAATTTCCAACGGAAAAAGTTTCAGAGCTGGATCTAAAATTTTCCGACAACAAAATCCAATCTGACTTTTTCCGATCGTGTGTAGAGAATTCCGGCGCACAAAGTGCCACACATGCTCAGAAAAAATTTGGAGAAGAAAGCTATTGGCTACTGGCCTCTACGTAGTTCCGTCGTACGTTTTGTACGTCACTTCGTTCCGAACGATCAGATTTTCCGACAACTTTGTGCGACCGTGTGTATGCCAGACAAGTTTGGGCCAAAATCCGTCGGGAAAAATCAGACGGATTTTGTGGTCGGAATGTCCGACCGTGTGTATGGGGCATAAGAGTCCATTCACACCAGATGCACTGCCATGCGCTGATCAATGTATTCCAGCACATATACAGAGGGAAGGTATAGAATAGAATCACTCCACTTTTAAATAATCACGTTTTGTTGCTGCAGCAGCCTAAAATGAAGGCAGACACAATTTTTGTTTTATCCAGCTGTGCAACTAAGTGAAAATTGTAACATCCAAGTGAAAGATATAACACCAACATGTCAGAAAAAAATAAAAAAAACATTCAAAAACAGAATCAATGAATTGGAAAAAGGATCACCCCCACCTTTGTGTCAGTATTTTGTTGGACCACCTTTTGCTTTAATTACAACATGGCAATGACCCAAAGCACACAGCAAACATGAGCACACAGTGGTTAACTGTTTCTAGACGGCCCACCGCATATATACTGCGGCAGGGTGGCCCAGCTTACCTGTATGTGATCTTGTGCACGCGGTGTAGGAGGTGCACCCGCACCGCTCCCACTGTGATTGGACCCAGCAGGAGCCACTCAGTGGGTCCGGCAGCCACCTTGACCTGCCAATTGTTCTGCGGAGAGACAGAGCAGCGGTTTGCCTATGCAAATGAGGCAAACCGCTGATCTGTCAGGGAGCAAAAGAGAGATCTTTTGTTTCAGCTAAGCTGAAACACAATCTCTCTTTTCCTCCAGTGTAGCCACCCCTCACAGTTAGAAAGCACCTCCCAGGCACACACTTAACCCTTTGATCGCCCCTGATGTTAACCCCTTCCCTGCCAGTGTCATTTATACAATAACAGTGCATTTTTTTTAGCACTGTATTGGTGTCACTAAATGGATGGATGTCCCCTTACCTTACTGCTATAAGGTTACAGCATGGAAAGAAACTTTGTGGTGGGACCCTTGTATGTCCCCAGGAGGGGCGTCCCCAGTGTGGTCTCACAGGTATCTGGTCATGTGGTATTTCTTTAAATTCGCTTGTAGCGGGTATGCGATATCTCCTTTACAATCACTGAAGTAGATGAACCTCACAAACAGGGCAAGAGGGATGCTCGATAGTGCTGAAGTAACGTGACCGTGACGAACACGCGTCGGGAAGCGAGATGCCAGAAGTGATGTGCACGAGTTAGCTGCTCTTTGTATTTTTGCCTGTATATCATTGATGAAATGTGAGTAATTTTTATTGCATTATACCAATAAATACTTAAAAACTACTACACTATCGAGCATCCCTCTTGCCCTGTTTGTCAGGTTCATCTATTTCAGTGATCGTAAAGCGAATTGAAAGAAATACCACATGACCAGATACCTGTGAGACCACACTGGGGACGCCCCTCCTGGGGACATACAAGGGTCCCACCACAAAGTTTTTTTCCATGCTGTAACCTTACAGCAGTAAGGTAAGGGGACATCCATCCATTTAATTACAGAGAAGGGGAGGAAGTCACCCATCACCAGAACTGCAATATTTATCAGCACCAGCACTTTATTTGTGATATTTGTGGTCACTTGAAGTTTACACAGTCTTGCAACTATTTGCATGGAGATTATTATTATGCTAACTACTGGCACCAGCACTTGATATACTTTACATTGGATCACTATAAGTCTGCACTTTAATTCATTTTTTGCAATATTCTGCACGGACAGTTATGCTGATCACCTGATGAACTTTCTATTTTTATCAATTATTTTAATTTGATGTTTTTCATTAGCACTTGATAGCACTTTATATTTTGGATCAATACTTGAATATTATTTATTGCTCCTTTTTTCACTACAAGAAGTTTTTTCACTTATTTTTTCTTCATTTTAATTTTTAATTTAATTACATTTTTAGGAAATATTCGCAGATATTTTATTTGTACAATTTATTACACCTATGCCTCTTGTCAATTAGTTCATTACCCCCACCCACTCCCATATCCCATTTCCCTATATAGCGCAGCACTATTCTATTCATTGATTTTTCCTATATTCGGGTCAGGATACCCTTTTTAGTACATGCAGCAATATCCATCCCTCCATATCTGATTGGTTGACGCAGGGATATTCTATTTCATTATTGGTGTCACTGGTCCCCAAAAAGTGTCACTTAGGGGTTGTTTTACTAAAGGCAAAAAGACTTTGCACTTTGCAAAGTGCAGTTGATCCAGAGCTTAGTAAATGCGCAGAAGCTCTGTTGACTTCCATCATCCAATCATGTGCAAGCAAAAAATGTTGTTTAATTTTCCTTGCACATGATTTGATACTGTTTGCCTTACCTCATTTACTGAGCGCTGGAGCAACTGCACTTTGAAAAGTGCAAAGTCTATTTGCCTTTAGTAAATCAGCCCCTTAGTGTCTCATTTGTCCGCCGCAATGTGGCAGTCCCACTAAAAATTGCTGATCACCGCCATCACTAGTAAAAATAATAAAAAGTAAAAAAGGAATTGTTAATGGCACCCCTATGCATCTGCAAACGTGTGTTCGTTAGTGTGTGGCGTGATTTTGGCACAATTTTGAGAAAGGGTCAGGGACTTATCACGTGCGCTTCTTGCATGTATGCCAACCCTACAGACAATGCACAGGAATGCATGCAAAAAATGCACGGAAACGCGCGCTCGCTCCATTGCACTTGTATGCTGTGAACATAGCCTAATAATGTTTAATGAATTAATTGTTCTTAATGCTAACAGCAACAAAATGTAAAAAAATGAATGCATTTGCATTGTTTTTTGTTTTATTATAAGAGGACGGTAAGAGAAAATAGCATCTGAATCCTACCCTCTAGATGTAAAAACAAATGAAGATACCCAGGTGCAGGACTTAAATCTTTTTTTTTTTCCTTCATTTGGATAAAAGGATTTTTTTTTTTACCACCTTCTATTCTAATGGTCATAGTTGCCTCTTCTTGAAATTGGAATTAGAAGATGACTGAAGTCAGATCCAAGGGCTTCTAGTAGGTTCATATCTGAATGTGCATGACATGAAAAGCACAATTTGGCTGCAATTTCCTCTCCTAATTAAGAGCCTCTCCCATTTGTTTTCAAGAGAGCAGGGGAAAAAAAATTAGAATAGGATCCAGGCAAGAAAGAATTTGGAACGTCTGCATTTTGTACAGATGTGGTTGCCATTGTGTTGGAACATGCAGACGATCGCTTTAAAGATTTAAGGACATCTTCTGGTAGCTTCAGAATCTAAATTTGCAAGTTTTCTTTCTTTTCTTCTTATTTATTTATTTATTTTTTATGCATCATTTTTTTATGCTACATTAACTAAGTTGTATGTACATGTTTACATATTTTGTTTCTTCATTTACCAATCAGATATCTATGGTAATACACCACTAAAATCCAACTTTTTTTAAAATATATAATAGCTTTTCAAATACTGTAGTTCTGAATACAAGGCAGAGGGGCTGATTTACTAAAGCCAAAAAAAAGACTATGCACTCTGCAAATGTATTTGCCTCTGTTTTTTTTTTTTATAAATGAGCAGACGCTCTGCTGATTTCCATCATACAATCATGTGCAAGCAAAAATTCATTTTTATTTTTATTTTTTGTCCTTGAAGGTGAATGGGTGCTCTTTGCAAATTGAAGCCTTACCTCATTTACTTAGCTCTGGAGCAACTGCACTTTGCAAAGTGCCAAAGTGCACAGTCTATTTGTCTTTGTAAATCAAATTTACTAAAGGCAAATAGACTGTGCACTTTGCAGTTGCTCCAGGAAAAAGTATTTGAGGTACAGCGTCACTTTGCAAAAAATACACAATCACCTGTAAGGAAAAGAAAAAAAACAGCATTTTTGCTTGCACATAATTGGATGATGGAAGTCAGCAGAGCTTCTGCTCATTTACTAAGCTCTGGAGCAACTGCACTTGCAGACTGCGATTGCACTTTGCAAAGTGCACAGTCTTTCTGCCTTTCCTAAATCAATCCCAAAGTATAGTCCAGTCCTCTTCTTCTATAAAGTTTTTTTCAGACAGGTGGTCATGGCGTGGTAAAACGGGTGGCTAAGCCATAGTTTTACCAACACCACCCCCCCCCCCCCGCACCCCCCGGCCGCCCACCCAAACTGCACAATATCAGCCAGACAGGGCAGTTCACATACTTCAGCCACGATGCTCTGCTTCATGGCCGTGGCATTTTGAACAGAGTTAAACTGAAGTGCCACTGCTTCAGTTCAGTGGGGCCACAGTGTGCAATACAGGCAGATTTGGAGTGATTTTGCTAGTTCGGCATTATAGGGTTAAATCAGGCAATGAGGAGGCAAAATAACACCTCCTCCCTGCCTGGCAAATGCCCTTGTTTTTCAGAGTGCCCCACACTCCACTGCAAGTGTGAAAGAGCCCACCTTGTTTGTTCACACCAGATGCTTTTAAGTGCATTTAGAAGCCTAGATGGCTGCCGCACCAATCCCAGCTGCAGCTGTCCCCCACCGGCTCTACCCTGAAAACTGAGCGATCAAACAAAGCCGATTGCTCAGTTCTCCCGCCTCCACTTTATGCTTTGCCCCTCCACCACTCACTGGAGCGCTGATGGGGATGGGAAGGACTGGCACAGGCTCTCATTGGCATGCTGAGAGGTTGAGCCAGCTGCCACTGCAGGAATCTAGATGGAGCCAGACTATAAAGTTTGGATCTTTCCTAAGCCTACACGGGCTGAGTGATGTCAGCCGACAGTGCGCTTTTGCCCGCTGTCAGAGAAAACAGGGTCACAGGAATGCAGAACTAACTGCACTTCTGGAACCCATAGAAGTGTAGCCAAAAAAGCTTTGGCTATACTTCTCGTTTAATTCCTTTCCCACCCCCATTCTAAGCCCATTCTATCTACCCTGTAAAAGAAAAGATTCCTATACAGCCACACCCAACTTTTAAGTACACAATGGGGTTTATATACTAAAGCTGGAAAGTGAAAAATCAGGCTCACTTCTGCATAGAAACCAATGAGCTTCTAACCTTGGCTTGTTCAATTAAGCTTTGGTAATAAAACCTGGAAGCTCATTGGTTTCTATGCAGCCTGATTTTGCACTTTTCAGCTTAAATAAACCCCATTGTGTACTTAAAAGTGGGGTATGCATGTACTTACCTATTCTAAAGTTGCTCTGGTCAGGTCATATGATCTCTCCTGCGCCAGCTTTAATGTAGAGAAGGGATCACCAGAAACTACTACGGGGCTTCCGTAGTGGGCTGTCCCTTCTCTACACAAAAGCTGGCAGAGGAACCCGATCACTGGACTGGACCGGAGCAACCCAAGAAAAGGTAAGTATAGACATCTTTCCTTTTAAAGGGTAGATAGAATAGGCTTATGCCCTGTACACACGGTCGGACTTTCCGAGGGAAAATGTGCGATCGGATCTTGTTAACGGAAAATCCAATCGTGTGTGGTCTCCATCGGACTTTTTCTGTCTGAATTTCCGACACACAAAGTTTGAGAGTAGGATCTAAAATTTTCCGACAACAAAATCTGATCATTTAAATTTCGATCGTGTGTAGATAATTCCGACAGACAAAGTGCCACGCATGCTCAGAATAAGTTACGAGACAAAAGCTATTGGCTACTGCCCTCTTTATAGTCCCGTCGTACGGGTTCTACGTCACCGTGTTCTGAACAATTGGATTTTCCGACAACTTTGTGAGACCATGTGTATGCAAGACAATTTTGGGCCAAAATCCGTCAAAAAAAATCCTACGGATTTGTAGTCGGAATGTCCGACCGTGTGTATGGGGCGTTATAATAGGGGTTGGAGTAGATTTAGCCCTCGTTCACACCGAGTCTGACTTCTGGGGCGATTTGAGAGACACCTCTTTCAGGTTCATGCACAGATATCTATTCAAATCGCCCCCGAAGACAACAAAAGTAGTGCAGGAACTACTTTTGTGCATTGGTGCAAAGTCAGCTTCGCACCGATTCAGACGGTGCCGTTGTCGGCAATAGGCTCCGATTTGCCATGCGATTTGTCAAATCGGCCCGGTGTGAGCGAGGGCTAAATCTTAGTTACGTTTTAACTTGCCTTCCACTTTAAGGAAAGCCACAAACTGCAAACTGAAATCTCGGTGGTTTCTAGGACACTCGTCAACACAGACCCTTGTCTTCCATACAGCCATTATAAAAAGACCCAACTTCATTGAATCCATCAAGTTGTATTTATTGAACTATTAATTCTGAACACGGAAAAATCACTCAGCTGTTAAGGAAACGTAACAATGCATTTATTTAATTATAAATAAAGAAAGTCTTTGCTGTTTCTCTTTTTTCAGATAGTCTTGTGTGAGAACCAGTTCTTCGCTAAATGCAGTCATTCTTGGCTTTCCTGGCAGTGAAGAGTTTCAGCGACTTAAAACAACAAAGCAGGAACACTGCGTCCTCTTTCCGCGGTCCTTCTTACTGTGCCAGTCGAGGAAGTTTCGGTGTGGGCTGTTCTCATCCATTCTCCAAAGGAGGACATTACCATTTCTAATGAAAGAGTCCTGTGTCCCGCAAACACCGTTTCCTTCTTCTAGTACCCTAACGTAGCTAGGATGAAGTAAAAATGCAGAAAAAGGATTGCGGTGATGGCATGTTTTTGTATTTCCTTGATGCTAAAAGGGAGACCCCATTGACAGAAATTGAAATTAGACCTTCAATTAATATTATTTAACATAATGTATTAAATAACTTTTTTATTTTTTGTTTGATTTTTGTTTAATGAAATTTTCACATTTTGAGAAGCAACACATAATGAATTATACTTTCAGAGATAACGGAATATATTGTATGTTAACTAGTTAAGGGCCAGAAGGATTTGCCCCCTTAATGACCAGGCCATTTTTTACGATATAGCACTGCGTCGCTTTAACTGACAATTGCGTGGTTGCGCAATGTTGCACCCAAACAAAATTGTTGTCCTTTTTTTCCCCATAAATAGAGGTTTCTTATGGAGGTATTTGATCACCTCTGCGTTTTTTTGGGCGTTTTTTTGCACTATAAACAAAAAAAGACAGATAATTTAGAAAAAAAAACCAATATTTTTTACTTTTTGCTATAATAAATATCCCCAAAAAATTTTAATAAACAAATTTCTTCATCAGTTTAGGCCAATGTGTATTCTTCTACATATTTTTGGTAAAAAAAAAAATGTAATAAGCGTATATTGATTGGTTTGCGCAAATGTTATAGCGTCTACAGAATAGGGAATATATTTATGGCATTTTTTTTAATTGCGGTGATCAGTGATTTTTAGCGGGACTGCGGACAGATTGAAAATGTTTGACACTTTTTTGGGAGGGACCAGTGACATTTATACAGCAATCAGTGGTAAAAATAGCTACCGATGCTAAAAATAGCCACTGATTACTGTATAAATGTCACTGACAGGGAAGGGGTTAAAACTAAGGGGCAATCAAGGGGTTACGTGTGCCCTAGGGAGGTGTATCTATCTGTGGGGGGAGTGTAGTCTGGAGGAGGATCACTAGGAACAGCAGATCTGTCTCTCCTCCCCTGACAGAATGGAGATCTGTCTGTTCACATTGACAGATCCCCCTTCTGTCTCTCTCAGGAGTGATCGCGGGCAGCCAGTGGACATTGTGGCCTGCCGGCCATGCACATCATCTCTGGCTCAGGCTCAAACATTATAGACACTGATCCACCTACAAACTGGATATTTGACACCCCCCCCCCCCCCCATTAATATGTTTAATTTCTCATTTTTACACGGGAAAATTGTCAAATCTCTTCTCTTCTGTCGATCTTTTTACTTATACTATTTAATGTTAGTCTTTTACTTCTTTATAAATCTTTATATTCTGTTTCCCTTAGCCCCCTTGGCCCATGACTCATTTTTAATATTGCTGTATAAATGTTCATAACATTCTCTTTTTTTCTAGTTCCCTGTTCAGCAAGTATGTACACTTATCCTTTTTTCCCCTATATACCCTCTAGCCCACTGCTTCTCAGTTGGGGTGCCATTTGGGTTCCTCTTGGATGCAAACACAGGACACAGTTTTTCCTCAATCAGCATCATGTTCAACCATGATGCAAGCTGGCCACCAGCACCATGCCAACCAATGAAACTCTAGGGCCAGAATGTATAATGTCCCACAGGCACCATGGCCAAGCATGATACTGATCCAGGGCAGGCAGGTCCCTCCCCCATGACCTGCCTCGACTCCCACCTTCTGCCATACTGCTGGAGTAAGGTAGGGCTCTGATCAGAAGAGGGGGCTCTGTGATGGGTTGACTAATGTATAGGGAGGATTCTGATGTATAGCGGGAACTCCTATGGGAAGGATGGGGCTTCTGGTGGGATGTGGGGATTCTTTGATGGTGGGACACTGCTGATGTGATGGAGTGGGGAGCCTGACATGATAGGTGGAACAATGGTGTGAAGGGGGGGGGGGGGGGGGGTTCTGTAGTTAATTGCATCAAGGCAGTTGTGTGCATCATACCAAGTTCAGGTTTCCTATTGATGGTAAGTAACATTTACATCAGGGTGCCTCAAGGTTTTGTGTATTGTTAAAGGGTGTCTGAAACAAGGTTGATAAACTCTGCTCTATCCTTCTAGGAGCTTGGCCAATCCAGTATCTTTACCAGCTTTTACAAAACCTTGATCACAGCATCCAACATTGCAAGTAGATATGAAGCTTTCTCCATTTTATGTATGCCATTCCTGAAAAAACTGAAGCTTTGTGTATGGATATGTTTGCTGTGTGTTAGGAATTATTTTTCCAAGTATCTATTTTAATTTATCTGTATGCATGGGCACCATCCAGTACCCCTTTTCTCATTCTGCACGCTGGGTTTATCTCTCAGTATCTGTACATTTTCTGTACATTTTTCTGTATACATGATCAATGCACATTAGCTCTAGTTCTCCATGCCTGATATAATTATCAATGAAGCACTGACCCCCGAAAAATCAGTTTTTTCAGGGCCCTCCTAGTCCTTTATTTTTGATGATTTGTTCCCTGTAGTTGCATCCAAACACTCATGTACCTGCCAAGGTCGACCAAAAGATAGACATCCACTCAATCACCTTTTTGCAGGTTTTATTGGCTCAGTGTCCAGGAGAGAGGGTTAGGGGTTACAGGATGATTGTCTTTGCTCACTGTTACCTTCTAGTAAACTTATCTTTAGGTCCTCTCACAGGCAATAAATGGACCTATAAGCAGAGAGCACCCATCTGTAGTTGTGGATCCTTAAGCCAACACCTGCAGTGGACTGAGCAGAACTCTTCTGAAAATACTCTTCCCAAGTAGCCACCTTCCTGTATTCCCAGGCCCTGTCATAGCCTGACTTCCAATTCTTAGACCTTGGCTTTAAAACTGTGTCCTCCCTAAGCAGCAAGCCTGAGAAGCAAAGGCCCTGCTCTCCTGACAGGAGCCTAGAAGTCAATGACCAGGATCCCTCACACTGATATCCTCTCCAGGCAAAGCCTGGGAGGGAAGAACCTTTCTAAAAGTTTTTCCAAAAACTGTATCCCCTTCCTCAGCCTACACCACTGGCATAAACCTTCTAGTGATTAGCCAGGGAGAAATAAATATTCAAATCCTACAACACTGTATCTACTCAGTTGAGAACATTCCCAAGTAATAGGCAGAAGCAGACAGTAGCAAAAATAACAAAAAGATCTTGTGGGGAGGTGCAGCATGGAGCAGTGGCAGTAAACACCCAGAGTCTGGTTGCAGAGAATAGAACTTGTATTATTGTCCAATAATTCACAGCAAGCCCGGCAGGAAAGATCCCGGCCAGGAACACTCACAGAATGTAACAGTGTGTAGCAAAGCAAGTCTCAGATGTGCCGACAACATCTGTCTTGAGGGGTGGAATGCGGCATGGCTGCTCCGTACTCAAATGAGGAGGTCTCTAGGAAGGATGGTTTGTCCCTAATCTTTCCCTACTAGTCAGCAACCTCTCCCTATTACTAATCCCGGTCCTTACCAAACAGGTAACCTGTCCCTAGACTACCGACGCATAAAATGTGCCCCAAGCCTGGGAGCCAGGGTCTTAAATAGGCTCTGCCTGACTCAAGATGGCAGCCAGAGTCACATGGGGTGGCAGCACCCAATCAGAGAGCTTCCCTAGTGACCTAGGAAACCATAGAGGACCCAGTTCCTCTTGACTTCTCCTCCAACTACAATGCCACTGTGGTCGAGTGCCACCTATAGTGGAGAAAATAGCAGTCACAGATGAGATAGAAAAGTGTACGAGGCTGAGAGCAACATTCATGAAGGGGAGATAGCCTGTGTAAAGGTAGGCCAGTGAGGAGAGAGTTGCAGTAGTCAAGGCAGGACATAACTTGGGAGGGAAAAATCACAATCCTGTGTAGCCAGCCACAACCCCCCCCCCCCCTCCCCAGCAACAATAAATCCCCTCCAGTAATAGATTTCCACCAGCAACAATAGATCCCCCCAGCAACATTAGATCCCCCAACAACAATAGATCCCCCGTAGCAAAATACCCTCAGCAACAATAGACCCCCAATATAACAATACAGTACATTTCCCAGCAGCCAGCATCAACAGACCCTTCCCTCAACAGTAGATCCCTCCCAGCAAAAATGGACCCCCTAGCAACATAAGAACTCCACCAGCAGCAATAGGATCCCCTTGCAGCAACAATAGATCCCTGTAGCAAAATACCCCCAACAACAATAGACCTCCCCAGAAACAAAAGACCTTCAATATATCAATACAGTACATTTCCCAGCAGCCAGCATCAACAGACCCTCTAGCAGCCAGCATCAACAAACCCTTCCCTCAACAGTAGATCCCTGCCAGAAACAATTGACCCCCTAGCAATATAATGATCCCCACCATCAACAATAGAACCCCCACTAGTAACAATAGATCCCCTCTAACAACAAGAGATCTCCCCAACAACAGATAGATCTCCCCGCAAAAATAAACCCTACCACGTCAGTAACAATACAGTCGATATCCTAACAGCCAGCATCAATAGACCCTTCAGCAGCCAGCAACAATGGACCCCTCCCTCAACAGGAGATTCCTCCCAGGAATAACTGACCCCCTACTATCTTTTGATCCCCACAGCAGCAAATGACCTCCCCAGCGACAATAGACCCCCCTGCAGTCGGCATCAATAGACCCTCCAGCACAGCTCAGCTCCTCATTCGGTGCTGGGGGTGCCGGAACCGTGTTCCCCCGCATCTATCCATCCATTATATTTCTGTACACTTATGTTTGCTAGGGGATATAAATAGAATTTATATATAATAACCAAGTCAAGCATTTATCACCTACTTTATCCCCATGGGGTACACATAGGAATGTTGTGCAGGTTACTGTACATCAAGCTCTCACAGTCTGCATATATCACAGAACAGAAATGCCTTGCTTTTATTTTTATACATAGCTGTTCTCAGTACTGATGTGTAAATGAGTGTGAAGGAGTGAACACAGCGCCCTATCCAGATGGCGCACAGGAAATACTTTCGGTTGTATAAGTCTTCAGAGAGAAGTCATCACTGAATGTGACTATATAAGTGGGAATGTGCTGAAGCCATCTACACTACCTCTGCATTTGTTGGCTCCCATCAGTGGTAGGCGGTAATCTATAAAGAGAAAAATGTGGGAGCTTCCATTGCTGACCTACCCAAAATAGTAGTTGCCTGGCTGCACTATTGAGAAGCAATAAGCATGTAATAAGTGAAGTCAGAGTGAAGCCTGAACTCCAAATGTGCATAGTTGTGACACAACCGGCCTTAGGCCGCGTACACACGGGCGGATTGTCTGTCCAACTTAGTCCGCTGAACCGTGTTTCAGCGGACAATCCGCTCGTGTGTGGGCTTCAGCGGACTTTTTCAGCGGACTGTCTGACGAACAAAGTCTTACGGAATTTCCGAAATTTTGTCCTTTCAAACTTGGTTTTGTCCGTCCAAACTTGGTTTCAGCGGACAGTCCGCTCGTGTGTAGGCAAGTTGGACGAACTAAGTATGGCGCATGCTCAGAAAGGATTTACATGGCCGAAGGTTGCATTGCAGTGTATAGGACGTCGTTTTTCTAGTCCCGTCGTACGTGCTGTACACGTCATCGCGCACGCTTTCAGCGGACTGTCTGCTCATCGTCTGTGGTCAAGTCCGTTCATGCAAATTTTGAACGGACTGTCTGTCGGATTGTCTGACGAACTTAGTTGGGCAGACAATCTGCCCGTGTGTACGCGGCCTAACTCTTATCCACTCGTTACCAATAATCAATCCAGTGTTTTTTTGTTTTTTTTTGGTATTTATTGTTGGAACTTGGATAGGAGAAGGGAATAGTGGGAAACTCCACCTGGAACGAATAACACTTGAGGACAACTCTCACTCGACCTCACAGGTTAGATGTGGTAACAGACTTGCTGTTAGACCATACAACACTTGTATGGGAAGAATAAGTCTTTTGCTTGCTCTGGCAGCAGACTTAATGAAACTGTTTCACTTCAGGTCACTCACTAGCATCCCCTTTCACTGACACCCATCCACTGACTCTAATATCTGAAGGGATGGCCCTCACAGGACAGGCCCCATAACACAGATATGGACTCACTGTAGGCCAAAGCGGATCCTTTCTTGCGTGGTTCCCTTCTGGTCAGCTCTGCAGGACATCTCGGCAGGGCCGTCTTTAATATTGATTGGACCCTGGGCAAAACTTTTCTTGGGGGCCCCCTCCCCAAGCAGTTTCGCTCTCCACCTGCTCTGAAACATACAATAAATAGCAGTTAGACTCAAAATCAGTTTACTGAATCAGATCAGACAGCTATTGCGATTGGTTGCCAGAGGTTTCAGTGTATCATTACCGCTCACTGATTGGTTGCTAGAGGTTACAGAACACATTACAGCTCACTGGCTAGTTGCTAGAGGTTACAGCACATGATTTCTGCTTGTTGATTGGTTGCTAGAGATTACTGTGGATATGACCTCAGGGGGCATGATATACATATCAATGCCACCGGCCGCCTCTATTTACATATGAATGCTGGTAATTTACATGTAAACACAGGGTCTCCAGGTGAGTCATCTGGGACTCAGCACAGGACTAAAACCTCAAGGGGCGAGGGAATTTAAACCAGGATAGTTGGCAAGTATGAAGCAGCTGCTTTGGGCCCCACAACAATGACAAGGCCCAGGGCAGCTGCCCCTTTTGCCCTGCCTTAAAAACAGCCCTGCATCTTGGTTGCATCTATTCTTAGATTCAGGCCCTCAGGTCAGACACCCAAGTCCGCATGGCAGCTTCTACAGAGGAGGGGCAGCTGCCCACTCCCTTCAGGACCCCGCTCTCCAGCCGAAGAACCCGAGCACATATGCCCTTGGCATTTATACAGTCACCCAGCATGCACCGACACACTTTCCTCTGCCAGTAGCCCAGGCTGTAACAATGCATGTGCCCTCATTTGTCAGGTTTCCTGCCACTGTCCAATATGCCCTCCTATTGGATCAGTGTGAAACATTCAGACAACATGTGCGGCACCCTGAGCACCATGAGCAGACCCTATCAATGGATCCTGCTCCCTGGTAGGCAGAGAGCATCTAAATTTACCTGGCAATCTTCCCAGTAATCAGAAAGACCCAAAAACTTGACTCTCTTCTAGCACCTACCTAGGTGGGTGCTACAAACACAACCTTTGACCTAAATTCATATCACATATCAGATTTGTGGTCCCCTATGTGATAAAAAAATGAAATCATTTTGTGAACTTTTTTATGAGCCCATCACACACACACATATACGAATGTAAACACATGTGGGCGGGGGGGTGCCTACATATGAAAATGTTGATTGGGCTACACATTTTACATATCACTGCACATGCTAGAGTGAGTGGCAATAATTCTAAAACAAAATATCAAAAGCAATTAAAAGTTTTTGAATTTACAAAGAGTAAAGATTGATGATTTAGACCTATATAATGCCACAGGGCCGTAAACTAAACTTTTTGAATGTGATGGGTTTTTATCTTTGCTTACAGAATTAGATTGCAAACATGTTTATACTATGAACCTCAGATTGAGTTTATAACACATACTATATCTGCATTCGAGCAAATCAAAAAGGTGCACTTTGTCAATCCTTCACATTTGCATATTCATTTACTCATCACTATTGCTAAGCTAGAAGGCCAATTTCTCTTGAGCAACATTGGGGCAAGCTGACAATTAAATTGAAAATAAAATAGCGGCTGTGCCAAGCGAGAGCCTCCTGAGGTCGGGGTGCAGTGAGGCAGCGGCCATTTGCCACAAGGACCAAAAAAATCACTGTAGTAGTGTCAACACTGCCAAGTAATACAGAGATTGTCAGCTTCTACAGAGGCCCCTCAAGTATGGGATATTCATACTTACATTGGTCCAAGTTGGAGCAATGTAAGTATGCAATTAGCATCATACCTATGAGTTCAGATTTCATTTCTTTTAGATAAAGAACTCTTGTTGCCACTAGAGAACAGCTGTTTGACAAATGTCAGAGATCCTTTTGACTTGTCTTTATAGCAGGTCTTGCCAAAAGGCCTCTAAACACTAAGGCCCCATGTACACTGCTGCTGGTAAATGGACGTTCAGTGGCAGTTGGCTGCTTTTTTCAGCTGCCCCTGAACTCATCCAATGTTATCTTATGTGTACATGTACACAGGTTTGTTTAATGTCATTTTTAGGCAGTTGCGTTTATAGGCTTTTCTTTGAAGGCAAAAAAAGGAGTTCAGGCGCTGAAGTTTCCGACGTTTGAGACGCAAATCGCCGCTAAACGCGATACCAGCGTTTTGCCAGGATTTTGTTTCTAAGCATTTTTACAGGTGCCCTATTTTTTAACATTACAAAACTTAAAAATTATAGCAAATGATGAAAAAATAAGAAAAAAATATTTTAACCACTTTGGTTATACATTGCACTGATTACTGTAAAAATGACACTGGCAGTGAAGGAGTTAACTAGTAGGGGCCATTTAAGGGGTTAGGTGTGTCCTAGGGATGTGTTCTAACTGTGGGGGGGGGGGGGGGGGGCTGGACTACGTGTGACACAACACTGATCACTGCTCCCGATCAAAGGGAGCTGTGATCAGTGTCCTGTCACTAGGCAGAACGGGGAATGCTTGTTTACATCAACATTTCCACATTCTTCCTCTCCGTGAGATGATTGCGGGACTCCCGCCAGACATCGAGTCCACGGGACCCGCGGTCACACTCATGGAGCTCTGGTGGCGTGCGCATGCCTGCCCACAATGCCGCGCCTTAAAGGCGATGTACCTGTACATTGATATGCCCAGCTGTGCCATTCTGCTGAAGTATATCGGTCACGGTCCTTAAGTGGTTCAAAACTTGCAATTGCTTGCTATGATTCGTAGACCATTTATATACCTCTAGCGTGATCCAATACAATACACCACTAGTATTGCTGTTAGCCAAAGTACAATTGGAATTTGATCTATATATTGTTAGATTTCAAGCAGATGACCCGACCATTAAGCTTCACCACCGACTTGATCATACATAGTTGCATGAAATTTAGTGTTAGGGGTAGGCTTAATGTTTCTTATTAGGGTTAGGGGGTTATGGTTAGGGTTTTCCCCTTGAAGAACAAGTTTAGGGTTATGGTAAGTGTTATGGTTTCCCGTTAGAGTTTCCCATTAGGGTTAGGGTTTCCCATTAGTGTTAGGGGGTTATGGTTTGGGTTAGGGTTTTCCCTTTGAAGAACAAGTTTAGGGTTATGGTAAGTGTTATGGTTTCGGGTTAGGATTTTGGGTTAGGGTTTCCCATTAGGGTTAGGGGTTAAGGTTTCCCATTAGGGTTAGGGGGTTATGGTTAGGGATTTCCCCTTGAAGAACAAGTTAGGGTTTCCGGTTAGGGTTAAAGTTTCCAGTTAGGGGTTAGGGTTTCCCATAAGGGTTAGGGGGTTATAGTTAGGGTTTTCCCCTTGAAGAACAAGTTAGGGTTAGGGTTTCCGTGTTAGGGGTTAGGGTTAGGGTTTTCCCCTTGAAGAACAAGTTAGGGTGAGGGTTTCCGGTTAGGGGTTAGGGTTTCCCATTAGGGTTAGGGGGTTATGGTTAGGGTTTTCCCCTTGAAGAACAAGTTAGGGTTAGGGTTTCCGGTTAGGGTTAGGGTTAATTAAAAATATTTGAAAAATTGCAATTAAAATTTGCACAAAAAAGACAAAGTAAATTAATTTAAAAAATGAAATTACACATACAGCTTTAAAATAATAAAAATAAACAACAAATTCTAATAATCAATTGCAATTTAAAAATGAAAAATATAAAAAAAATTGCAATTAAATTTTGCACAAAAAAGACAAAATAAATAAATAAAAAAAAATGTAATTACATATACAGCTTATTAAAAAAAATAATAAACAAAAAATTATACTAATCAATTGCAACTTAAAAATATATTTTAAAAAATTGCTTTTTTTCCTCACATATGCTCTTTATGGGATCCATAGTAAAAGCACCAAAATTGAGGTAGACACAAGTACACTGCTGCTCTCTCAGCTGCTGCTACTCACTCTGGTCTCACAAAATGGCTGAAATAGTTAAATAATACTTTTTTTGGGCTTTGGGAGGGTCCTATGATGTTATCTTAAATAAACGCTCCTAGACGCAAACACGGCAAAAAGGGGCGTTTTTACACGCCGCCTTGAAGCAGTAAAAAATTTGTTCAAAGGAGGTTGACTCAGCGTCCTGTGTACATTAAGCCTTAGACACCAACGGTATACAGTGTGGCTGATTTACTAAAGAAGTAAAGCATGTTTACTTTGCAAGGGAATTTACACTTAGCTTAGTGAATAAGGGAAAGATGTGCTGACTTCCATCATCTAATTATGTTTAAGCAAAAATCCTGTTGTTTTCTTCCCCCCCCCCCCCTGCACACGAATAGGTGTTCTCTTTTCAAAGTGAACATGCTCCACTATTTTAGTAGATTACCCATAGTGTGTCCATATCACTATTTCCTTTTAAAGGGATAAAGAAACTAGGGTCAGCTTTGCAGAACCACTTTTTGGAAAAAGTAGGCTTTTGGAAAAATAAGATTTGAGGCTCTGCAGCATGAATTTACTTCTGGGGAAAAAAATGTTAAAAAGTTGCGACAGAGGAAGTACCTTAAAAAAAAAAAAGTGAGGCCAAAGCATGGCTTGATGTGATATATCTTCATTTTGTACTTTATTTTTCTTTAGATCTCTTTATTTGGTCTATAATGTATCACACCAGGATGTTTAGCATCTTCGTTGACAGTCACATCTTTCACCAAACTCAAAATTTGTGAGAGATCTACCATTCTTACCCAAACTGTGTCATATAGTTACATATATTTACATAATTAGGTCCATCTAGTATAATCAATAGAAAAAAAAAAAAGAACAAAAACCTCCATATACCCAATCATATACCCATAGTTGATCCAGAGGAAGGCAAAAACCTCAAAAAAGCATGATCCAATTTGCTCTAGCTGAAGGAAAAAAAATCCTACCTAATCCCCCCCTCCCCCACACTCCCCGGAAAGGCAATTGGATATTACTTGGATCAAGATCTATGATAATTGTTAATATCCAATTATATTGTGTGTATCCAGCTCTTTTTAAAAACAATCTACTGAGCTGGCCAGAACTAGTTCTTGATGGAGTCTATTCCACCTTTTCACAGCTCTTAGCCCTTGTACACACGGTCGGAGAATCCATCGGAATGTGTCCTATCGGACCGTGTCGTTATCCGACTGTGTGTGGTATGCATCGGACTGATTCCGTCGGAATATCCGTCGGACCCAATTTTCCAACATGTTGGAAATATTTCCCGACCAACTGGGCCGATCGGACATACTTCGATCATGTGTAGAGAATTTTGATCGGACCAAGTGCCACGCATGCTCAGATCAAATTCCTACATCAAAGCTATTGGCTACTACCCTGAATGTAGTCCCATCGTAACGAAATGACGTCATCACGTTCTGAAAGATCGGATTTTTTCGCCAACTTTGTCCGACCGTGTGTATGCAACAGTTTCGGACAAGATCCGACAGACAAAATCCGATGGGCAAAATCCGACGGATTTGGTTGTGGAAATCTCCGACCGTGTGCACAGAGGTTAACTGTGAAGAAACCTTTCTGTATCTGGAGATTACATTTATTTTCCCACAGACGTAAAGGGGACCACCTTGTCCTATGTAATGACTTGAATTTGAGTCACTCTACACCATACTCACTATATGGACCACTTATGTATTTATCTCGAGAATTAATTCTTTCCTCATAACCGAGCTCCTCCATGCCACACAGGATTGTCACGGGAACCCAAAGGCCTTTTTTTCTTCATTGTGTCTAACAAATGTACAGTATCTCACAAAAGTGAGTACACCCCTCACATTTTTGTAAATATTTTATTATATCTTTTAATGTGACAACACTGAAGAAATTACACTTTGCTACAATGTAAAGTAGTGAGTGTTCAGCTTGTATAACAGTGTAAATTTGCTGTTCCCTCAAAATAACTCGACACACAGCCAGGTGTGTTAAATTTGGTGTTATCGCTCTCACTCTCTCATATTGGTCACTGGAAGAAAACTGGAAAAAAAAATCTTTCTGCAGTGTAAAGTGATTCTTATACTCGAAAGCCCCTGTTATTGGTCTAATCAACACATACAGTGTCCTACCTCCATTGTCTTTATTACATTTTGTATGTCCACTCTTATTTAAAATAACATCCACCCCAATTTATGGCACATTGCCAGTCCATCCACCAAAGTCTTTTTTTTTGATGGGACATGAAGGTGCTTTGTCTAGATTTAACACCAGGTTCTGGTGACTCTTACTTTTCCGTATGACTGTATCCAGCTTAGTCATTAACACATTTACCGTATGCAATTTGAATCCACAGATTGTTCATTGACTCCATCTACCAAGGTTTTTTTTGACGGGACATGAAAGGTTTGGTCTAGATTGAGCACCAGGTTTTGGTTACTCTTAATCCTCCATATGATTTCATCCTGCTTAGCCGTTAACACATTTACTGTATGCATATGCTTTAAACAGACACTAAATAGCCATTCTGCCACCCAGCTTGTTCATTGAGTCCATCCACCAAAGTTTTTTTTTTTGATGGGACATGAAGAGCTTGGTCTAGATTTAGCACCAGGTACAGGTGACTCTTAGTCCTCCATATGATTGTATCTAGCTTAGACAGTAACACATTTACTGTATTCATATGCTTCAAACAGCCACCGAGCAGCAATTCTGCCCTACAGATTATTCATTGAGTCAATCCACCAAAGTTTTTTTTGATGGGACATGAGGAACTCGCTCTAGATTTAGCACCAGGTCCTGGTGACTTTTAGTCCTCCATATGATTGTATCCAACTTAGCCTTTAACTTAGCCTTTAACACATTTACTGAATGCATATGGGGTAAACAGTTCAATCTCTGTATTTGTGGACGATACTAAGCTAAGCAGGGCAATAACTTTTCCGCAGGATGTGGAAACCTTGCAAGAAGATCTGAACAAATTAATGGGGTGGGCAACTAAATGGAAAATGAGGTTTAATTAGAAAAATGTGAAATAATGCTTTTGGATGGCAAAAATATGAATGCAATCTACTCACTAGGGAGTCCTAGTAGATGACAGGCTCAGCAATGGCATGCAATGCCAAGCTGTTGCGAACAAAGCAAACAGAATATTGGCATGCATTAAAAGTGGGATCAACTCCAGAGATAAAACGATAATTCTCCTGCTCTACAAGACTCTGGTCCGGCCTCACATGGTGTATGCTGTCCAGTTCTGGGCACCAGTCCTCAGGAAGGATGTACTGGAAATGGAGCGAGTACAAAGAAGGGCAATTAAGCTAATAAAGGGTCTGGAGGATATCAGTTATGAAGAAAGGTTGGGAGCACTGAATTTATTCCCTCTGGAGAAGAGACGATTAGGAGGGGATATGATTTCAATTAAAAAATATCGTACAGGTGACCCCACAAAAGGGATAAAACTTTTTTGTGGAAGGGAGTTTAATAAGACAAGTGGCCACTCATTAAAATTAGAAGAAAAGAGGTTTAAACTTAAACTACGTAAAGGGATCTTTACCGTAAGAGCGACAAGGATGTGGAATTCTCTTCCACAGGTGGTGGTTTCAGCGGGGGGCATCAATAGCTTCAAAAAACTATTAGATAAGCACCTGAAAGACCGCAACATACAGGGATATACAATGTAATACTGACATATAATCACACACATAGGTTGGACTTGATGGACTTGTGTCTTTTTTCAACCTCACCTACTATGTAACTATGTAACTGCCACTGAGCAGCAATTCTTTTCCACAGATTGTTTATTCAGTCAAAGATTTTTATTTGCTTCGACATGAAGTACTCGGTTTAGATTGAGCACCAGGTCCTAGTGACTCCAAAGCTATGTACACACGATTGGATTTTCCGACAACAAAACCGTGTATTTTTTTCCGAAGGATGTTGGCTCAAACTTGTCTTACATACACACGGTCACACAAATGTTGTCGGAAACATCAAGAACGCGGTGACGTACAACACGTACAACACGTACGACACGTACGACGAGCTGAGAAAAATTTGGCTCAATAGCCAGCACGGCTCTTCTGTATGATTTCAAGCATGCGTGGACTTTTGTGCGTCGGAAATGGGGTACACATGCTCGGAATTTCCGACAACAAGTCTTGTTGTCTGAAAATTTGAGAACCTGCTCTCAAACATTTGTTGGCAGAAACTCTGACAACAAATGTTCTATGGAGCATACACACGGTTGGACTTTCCGACAACAAGCTCATTTACTGTATACACATGTGGCAATTCTGCTCCACATATTGTTTATTGAGTACATCCACCAAAGGATTTTTTGAAGGGACATGAAGGGATCGGTCTAGATTTAGCACTAGGTCCTGGTGACTCTTAGTCCTCCATATAATTGTATCCAGCTTAGCCATTAACACATTTACTATATGCCCATGCGGCAATTCTGCTCCACAGATTGTATATTGAGTACATCCACCAAAGGATTTTTTGATGGGATATGAAGGGCTCGGTCTAGATTTAGCACCAGGTCCTGGTGACTCTTAGTCCTCTGTATAATTGTATACAGCTTAGCCGTTAACACATTTACGGTATGCATATGCTTCAAACAGCCACTAAGCGGCAATTCTGCTCCACAGATTGTTCATTGTGTCCTTGGTAATCAAGGGAGCATTTTGCCAGATTGATACTGGGCTAGAAGCCATGCTAGGAGGAGCCTGCACGTAATAAGCATTGTGATATCCACCTCTTGCTGCACTTTACCCAGAAATCATGCCTGCTTGTGCTGTTCAGAACATGTGACACTAAAATGAAATCAGGGGACAGTAATAGCAGCTGGACATGTAGCCTATGGCACACAGCCTTCGACGCACAGAGAAAACCAGCTGGTAATGGCTCATTTACTTGACATGCGCTAAGCTGGTTCTCTGCCATTCTCTTATTATTTTAACCTCTCCGCTACTGAAGAAATGTATCTTCTGTTCACTGGATTTTAACGCATAGCCTTGTTTTATTGCAAAGACGGGAAGATATAAAAAAAAAAAACCCGTATTGTAACATCCATTAACATCTTCCTGCTGATGCAAGGGGACATTGGAATTCCTATGCAGCCTCAGGACAGGGGGGGCTCATGAGAGGCAAATTGGTACACTAGGGAGCAGAAAGAGACAAAGGAATTGGTGCGGCAGCCCACCACAAACCATGTTTACTTCACAGTAAATTCATAAGAGCCTGCCAGACGGCACATATGCAAATAGCCAGACATTGCTAACTGAAACACAAATCCGACAATATAGAGCTGCTAACACACAGGAAATCCTCGAAAATACAGCGCATAATTAGATAGAGCCCAGGGAAGGCGATGGAAGGTGGGAGATGGATTTCTGCGCAAACATCCACACCCACCCACAAACTAGAAGGATGAGTAGAAGCCTCGGGATTGTGCACACTGAAATACACGCTTCCTTTTGTCTGGGAAACCAACAGCAACTATGACCCGTGTCTTTTCTAGCATAGTCATTTGTACAAAGTGTGTGCATTGGAATAGATATGATACATTGTTCTTCTTTGCTTATTTTACCCATTCAATGGGGTATTTCAGAAATTAAGGAAGATGTTGACTGATATCAAAATTTTGAATTAAACATTTTTTAAATTACATTTTTTTCCAATTGCCCGAAACTACAAATCTTCTAGCATAGTCATTTGTAAAAAAAAACAGAACTTAGTTATACTTTGGGGATGATTTGCTAAAGCTGGAGAGTGCAAAATCTGGTGCTGCTGTGCATGGTAGCCAATCCGCTTCTAACTTCAGCTTGTTCAATTAATCTTTGACAATAAAACCTGGAAGCTGATTGGTTTCTATGCAGAGTTGTACCAGATTTTGCACTCTCCAGTTTTAGTAGATCAACCCCTTTGATTCTTTGCTCATATTACATGATCACCTGGGGTATCTCAGAATTTGACTAATGCCTTATACACACGGTCGGACATTCCAACAATAAAATCCATCAGATTTTTTCCAACAGATTTTGTGCCAAACTTGTCTTGCATACACACGGTCGGACAAAGTTGTCGGAAAATCTGATCGTTCAGAACGAGGTGACATAAACCACGTACGACGGGACTGTAAACGGGCCAGTAGCCAATAGCTGTGGTCTCCTAATTTATTCTGAGCATGCGTGGCACTTTGTTCCGTCGGAATTGTCAACACACGATCAGAATTTAAACGATCAGATTTTGTTGTCGGAAAATTTTAGATCCAGCTCTCAAACTTTGTGTGTCGGAAATTCTGCCGGAAAAAGTCAGATGGAGCCCACACACGATCAGATTTTCTGACAACACGATCCGATCGCACATTTTACATTGGAAAGTCCAACCGGGTGTGGAGGGCATTATAGAAACATTTAGAATTAACTACTTGCAGACCGCCCGCCGTCATTATACAGCGGCTGTTTGATTTAGAATACCGGGGTTATGGCAGCAGATAACTAGCATAACCCTTGTATATTCTTAAACTGCGGATGGTCCTCTTTCTGATAAAAGTCGTCTCTGTGGTCGGATTCACCGCAAGATCACTTTTATCGGGGGCTGGAGAGGGCCCCCTCCCACCATGCTCTGGTCGTCTCTGCTGTTTACTGGAGCCGACCGGGTCCTCTCCCCTCTGAGACATGAAGCCAAGTGGGGGAAAGATGGTCCCCCCTCAGCTCCATAATATTGGATGGCGGAAGCAATGTCAAACCACACTTCCACCCAATGGTCTTAAAGGAAAAATAAAAAAATTACATTTATTTAAATGTTTTATTTTTTTTATTGCATTTAAGTGTAAACATGAGATATGAGGTCTTTTTGACCACAGATCTCACATTTAGGGGGTCCTGTCATGCATTTTTTTTATTACAAAGGATGTTTACATTACTTGTTATAGGAATAAAAGTGACCCTTTTTTTTTTAACGGACACTGTAAAAATAAAAAATAAAGTTAAATAAATAAGAAAAAAATTGTGCCTCCGCCAAGATTGCATATGAATGGTGTTTAAACAGTATTCTAACTTTACTGTTGCCTTATTTTTTAATTTAAAAAAAGTGTATTTTTTTCCAAAAAAAATTGCGCTTGTAAGACCGCTGTGCAAATACGGTGTGACATAAAGTATTGCAAGGACTGCCATTTTATTCTCTAGGACAGTGATGGCAAACCTTGGCAACACATATGTTTTGGAACTACATTTCCCACGATGCTCAACTACACTGCAAAGTGCATGAGCATCATGGGAAATGTAGTTCCAAAACATCTGGGGTGCCAAGGTTCGCCATCGCTGCTCTAGGGTGTCTGAAAAAAATAATATAATGTTTGGGGGGTTCTAAGTAATTTTCTAGCAAAAAAAAAACAGATTTTAACTTGTAAACACCAAGTTTGAAAAATAGGCTTGGTCCTTAAGTGGTTAAACATTTTTTAAATAACATGTTTTTTTCTTATTGCCCTAAACTACAAATTTTCTTGCATACAGGCATACCCACTTTTAAGTACGCAATGGGGTTTATTGACTAAAGCTGGAAAGTGCAAAATCAGGCTCACTTCTGCATAGAAACCAATGAGCTTCTAACCCCAGCTTGTTCAATTAACCCCCCTAGCGGTAATCCCGAGTCTGGCTCGGGGTAGGAATATACTGATAGGAGCGGTAACCCCGAGCCAGACTCGGGATGGCTTCGCTCGATGCAGGGGAGGACACAGGGAGAGTTACTCACCTTGTCCCCTGGATCCAGCGATGTCCGCCGCGCTGTGTGATCGAGCCGTCCTGCGCTCGATTCACAGTGCCGAGTGCCGCCGAGCTCTGTTACCCGGGGGCGTTACGGCGCGCGGGAGCGGAGAACGGTGGCAAATTCAAAAAAGTAAAAACACACAGAACACACACAGCACTGTAATCTTACAGATTACAGTGCTGTATTAAAAAATACACACCCCCTTTGTCCCTAGTGGTTTGTGCAATGCCCTGCATGCACTTTTATATTATAAATACTGTTTTTTACTGCCTGGAATTTGGAGATTGTCCATAGCAACCAAAAAGTGTCAATTTTTCAGTGTTTTTGGATTTGATTACATTATTGAATAATTTTTATTATTCTTTATTATATTATAAACTTTATCATACCCGGGATGTCTGCTAGACTCTGGTTTGAACAGATTTAAGAGCGTTATTCCTAAGAATTACAGGACTACAAAATAAAAGCCAGATTTCCGTGCAAAATAATTGTACCGCTTTCAGCACCTAATTCCAGACTGAATCATACCGCCAGGGAGGTTAAGCTTTGGTAATAAAACCTGGAAGATCATTGGTTTCTATGCAGAAGTAAGCCTGATTTTGCACTTTCCAGCTTTAGTAAAAAAAAAAAAAAAAACATTGTGTACTTAAAAGTGGTGTATGCCTGTAGTCATTTAAAAAAAAAAAAAGTTTGCACATTGGAACAAATATAATACATGCTTTGTCGGTGATTTGCTAAAACTGGAGAGTGAAAAATCTGCGCAGCTTTTCACGGTAGCCAATCAGCTTCTAACTTCAGCTTGTTCATTTAAAGTGGTATTAAGCCTTGGAAGGGTATTTTTTACCTACAGCTAAGCTTATAATAAAGCTTACGTATAGGTAGAATGAATATCTCCTAAACACCCACCATTTAGAGATATTCTTGCGAGCAGTAGCCAGTGACGTCACCGGCGCATGCGCTCTAAAGGAACAGCATACCTGTGCCATTCCTTCAGAACTGTGTGCCGTGGACGAGACTCCCGCATGCATGAGCGGGAGTGACATCACCGTGGCTCGGCTAATCAGGTCCCAGGAGTCCCCGAACCCAGAAGGAAGATTGGGTTAAAATTAGAAGCCTATGGAGGGGTGACAGAGCGTTGCTGGAGGGCTTTATTTTAAGGTAAGTCTTTGATAATGTGATAGTATGGGATGCATACCAGCACATTATGATATTGCCTTGCAGGTAGAGACTTTTCTTTTTAATAAAGAGTTTACTACTGCTTTAAGCTCTGGCAATAAAACCTGGAAGCTGGTTTCTATGCAGAGCTACACCAGATTTTGCGCGCTCTACTTTTAGTAAATCAATCCCTTTGTTTCTTTGCTCATTCTATCTGATCCATTGGGGCATTTCATAAATTGACTTATATCAAAATTTAGGCTGTTTTACCTATTGGCCTAAATAACTAACTACATGTTAAAATTTGTATAAATCTTGTTATCTTCAAAGCATTTATATATAACCATTTGACATCTCTCAGTATCCTTTGTACTTTTTTTATTTATTTTTTAAAAAATTCTTTATTTCTCTGTATTGTTTAATATACAATCAGATTTCATTACGAATTGTGTGAAAAGAGTGTATCTTCCCAATACATAGGACATTTATTATTGTTATACAGGATTTATGAAGCGCCAACAGTTTGCTCAGAGATTTACAATAATAAAGCGGTAATAAACCCATAACCAAAAATGTAATATATTGAAGCTTACCAATACTTGGATGCTGGGACTGCATTAGTTTTCTTTTTCGTTTTCCCCCCCCCCTCTGTTTTTTACCCGATGATCTGGCCAGTAACATACCTTCTGTGTTAGGCTTCATTCATACAGCTGAAAAAAAAGTGCATATACAAGTGTTTTTTTAATTATGAATCTTAACAAAACTGTATTGTTTTCAATGGAGCCATTCACACATGTGCACTGCATTCAGATCTTTAACACAGAATCCAAAAATCTGTGTCTAAGAACATGCGTTTACATTTATAAACACATTTATGTGTGTGTGTATACAGGTAAATTAAGTCTAAACATTGGGTGAAAATAAAGTATCATAAAAACAAATTATGTAAATATGTAAGCTTACCCATCTTTACGTATTTAAAAACATCTATACACAAGTATTTTACTGATCATTACGCAGGAACTTTACTCCCTGTTATAACATCAGTACATGTTTTATGGACTTGTGAATGAAGCCTAATGCCGCGTACACGCGACCGGACTTCGCGGTCTGACGGTCTTCCCGACTGACTTTTGACTGAGTTACGACGGACTTCCGAACGAACGGACTTGCCCGCACATGACCAAAGTCGTACAACGGGACTAGAAAAGGAAGTTCAATAGCCAGTAGCCAATAGCTGCCCTTGCGTCGTATTTGGTCCGTCGAACCAGCATAAAGACAAACAGTTTTCCTGATAGGAATTCAGTCTGTCGGACAGATTTGAAACATGTTCTAATTCTAGGTCCATCGGAATTTTTTTAAAGAAAAACGATCAGACTATCCCACACACGATCAGACTATTACATAGTTACATAGTTAGTCAGGTTGAAAAAAGACACAAGTCCATCTAGTTCAACCAAAAAAAAAAAAAATAATAATAATAATATCATACAATCCCATATACCCAATTCTATACCCACAGTTGATCCAGATGAAGGTGAAAAACCCCAGCAGAGCATGATCCAATTTGCTAAAGCTGGGGAAAAAATTCCTTCCTGATCCCCTGAGAGGCAATCTCATTTTCTCCGGATCAACTTTACCTATAAATGTTAGTACCCAGTTATATTATGTACACTTAGGAAATAATCCAGGCCTTTCTTAAAGCAATCTACTGAGCTGGCCAGAACCACCTCTGCAGGGAATCTATTCCAGCTCTTACTGTGAAGAAACCTTTCCATATTTGGAGATGAAATCTCTTTTCCTCAAGACGTAAAGAGTGCCCCCTTGTCCACTTTGTTGACTGTAAAGTGAATAACTCAACACCAAGTTCACTATATGGACCCCTTATATATTTGTACATGTTGATCATATCCCCACTCAATCTCCTCTTATCAAAAGTGAATAAATTCAGTTCCTCTAAACTTTCCTCATAGCTGAGCTCCTCCATGGCTCTTATCAGTTTGGTTGTTCTTCTCTGCACTTTCTCCAGTTCCCTGATATCCTTTTTGAGAACTGGTGCTCAAAACTGAACTGCATATTCCAGATGAGGTCTTACTAATGATTTGAACAGGGGCAAAATGATATCTCTCTCTCTGGAGTCTGAAGCGTGTGTATTCGGCATTAGAGTGCCTACACTTTGGATACAGACATTATCAGTCTTGGGGAAGGGAAATGTTCTAGGTATTACGGATTTAGATACACTAACAAATTGAAGCCAAACTCCAGCTCACACTTATAAGCAGTTACAGTAAACAGTCTTTCTTCATTTTTGGAATAAAGGTTTTACATAAATAAATAAAAGATGATTGTTGTATGAACCCCAGCGGTAAATGGATTGTCTCAACTCTTTTGCTTGTACATTTTCTAGGCAGCTTGTTTTGTTGAAAAACAGACAGGATCACCAGGCGAAAATAAAGGAAAGAAAGCCAGAAAAAGAAAACAAATGCAGCCATCAAATTTAAGAATTGGTAAGCTGCAGTACAATAAATGTTTGCTTTTGGGAATACTGCTTTAATAGGAGACAGTATAATTACAATACAATCCAAGATGGTTCAGAGGGCCTTGCTCATGAGAGCTTACAATCCAAAGGGAAAGGCAGGTAATAACTGTGAGGGGATAAGCTGATGGAGAATATAAACGTCTAGTTAGGTAGAGTTAGGATAGGCTTCCCTGATGGGATGAGTTTTCAGGGATCACCTGAAGGAGTACAGAATAGGAGATACCTGGATGGATTGAGGAAGGGGGAGACTCTGGAGAACGACAAGCACATACAGGTTTTGCATGTGCCAGGACCAATTTTTACCATGCTAGTCAACTGTAAATCTGTTATGTCATATTATTCTGGGAGTTGTACTTTAACTGTTTAAGAAAATAGGCAATCGGCTACATGATCAGACAGCGAGTAACTGTAAATTGCAATTTATTAAACAACAAAGTAGAATTAATAATGCAAAATAGATTCAGAATAGCAAAGATCATGCACACACTGCAGAATATTGTAAAACAGATTATGAAAGCTGTACAAACATGGACTCTTCACAGCAATGTCTCTGTGACTCAATCAAGGTAGAATGTGGCTGCATAGTCTCTATAAGACATTATAACTACAGATATTCTAGCTGAGAAGCAATAATTCTGTAAAACAGTATAGAACATGAACAGCTACTTGTGATTATCCTCATAAACAACGTCCCAGCTGGAAGGATCCAAGGAAAAGGGCCACCACAGTAGAATCGGAGTACTCTAGTAGCAGTCAGGAAGGGGCTTCACACAGTAGTTGTGTTGAGTCTTCTGGAAAAGCTGCATGGTTTTAGGCTCTTGCCTGCCGTCCGCCATCACCTCACTGGTTCTAACAGTGGAGGGCCTCCCACCTGGCTGTAGATCACTTGCCAAGCTACATCTACATCATCTGTTGTGGCCTATCTAAGCTCGTAAAGGAGGGAAGCTTAGAAACGTATAATCCCTTGGCATGTCCGGGAACCCAGGTTGTTGTGGGGATTTATTATTATGATCATTAATATAATACAGGATTTAAATAGCACCAACAGTTGGCGCAGTGCTTTACAACTTGAGGGCAGACTGTACAGTTACAATACAATTCAATACAAGAGTAATCAAAGGGCTCTACTCATGAGAGCTTACAATCTAAAAGGGAGGGTCAAGTGATATAAAAGGTAATAAATGTGAGGGATGAGCTGAGAGAGAAAAGTACAGTTGTTAGGTGGAGACAGGATAGGCTTCTCTGAAAAGGAGGGTTTTCAGAGATTGCCTAAAATCGGGCAGAGTAGGAGATAATCAGAGGATGGGAGAGGCTCTGCTGAAATTCTGGAGATGAGCATGGGAGGAGGCGACAAGGGAACTAGAAAGCAGGAGGTCTTGGGAGGAATGAAGAGAAAAATGTGGTTGGTATTTTGAGATGTATCTGGGGGCAGAGTTGTGGATGGCTACTTAAGTTGTTAGTATTTTAAATTGTATTAGTTGGGTGAAGCCAATGGAGGGATTAGCAAACAGGAGTAGCAGACACTGAACAGTTGGTCAGGTGGATTAGTATGGCAGTGGCATTCATGATGGACTGAAGGAGGGGATAGCCTTTATAAAGGTAATCCAATGAGGAGGAAGTTGCAGTAGCCAAGGCGAGAGACAACAAGGGAGTATATTATAAGCCTTGCAATGTTGTTTGTTAAGAAGGGGCATATATTGGAGATGTTGCAGAGGTTGAGGATTACACCTAGCATTCTGGCATGCGGGGACTGACTGATAGTTGGGACCTCAGTCTCGACAGAGAAGCCAGGGGAAGGGGCACGTGGGGGAAGAAATATTATGAGCTCAAGTTTGGATAGAGTGAGTTTGAGGAAGTGGTGTGACATCCAGACTAATATGTCTATCAGTAATTCAGTAATGCGTGAAGAGACTGATAGAGACTGATAGAGTGAGCATAGGGGTAGAAAGATAGATATATATATCAAAAAGTTCCAGTGTATGGTGAAGAAGTGTTTCCCCTAACCCAATCTCCCTCCTATCCACCTTATCCCCTTACTCCCTGACCTATCTACCCAAACCTTTACCTTTTAAACCTCCCTTAAAAGTCAGTAAATTAAAATGAATGATGTGTAAAGAGACTGATGGAGTGAGCTAAGGGGTAGAAAGATATATTTGGATGTTGTCAGCATTGAAGTGGTATGGAAAGCTATCAACTGACCCAGGGAGGAGGTGTAGATCAAGAATATGAGAGGTCCAAGTACAGAATCCTGGGGGACTCCAATGGAAAAACAGAAGAGGAGAGGAGGAGGTAGAATTGTAAATGACACCAAAGGTGTGGTGGGAAAGGTAAGATGAGAACCAACGAAGATTACAGTGACAGAGATCAAAGAAATAGAGATTTTTGAGGAGGAGTGTGAAGTCAACTATATCAAAGGCAGCAGAGAGATCCAAAAGTAGAATTACAGAATTGTGACCATTGGTTTTAGCCATTAGTGATTCATTAATGAATTTTAGGAAAGCAGTTTTTGTGAAGTATTGCAGGTGAAATCCAGATTTGAAGGCGATCAAACAAGTTATTCTCAGTGACACGGTGATGGAACAGGGTCCAGGGGGCAGGTGGTGAGGTGGGCATTAGAAAAAAGTGGAGCAACCTCCTCTATAGTAGCAAGTTTAAATGAAGAAATTATTTGGCAATAGCCTTTCCTAGACGGTTTGAATCTTGGCCAGTTCACCAGGGACCGGCCACAATTCAAACCATGTATGAACAGCCTATATGTACCCTAGTTGATCAATCGATCAACTTGGTAACAACCAGCATGTTGGATTTTACACGTGATTATTGTTAGCAGCTGTTATAGCCACTTTTAATAATCCCTGTGTTCGACTGGTAGGGAATGCTGCCCCCACCAGTAGAACCCAATAGGTCAGCGGGAGGGATTCTCCCATCAACACTGACTGTGTATTTTCTTTCCTGCAATCTATGGTTGCAGGAAAGAAAATCGCTCCATCTATGGTCTGCCTTATTTTAAAAGTGATTACTGATCTGGGCAGTAAGTGATTTAGTGGGTGAAGGCAGTGGAGGATGTAATAGAGAGTTAAGAGTATAAAAGAGTTGATGGGAACTGTATGAAAGGGTGTTAATGAGAGTGATAATAAACGTAGGTCTGTCTGACAAGGTGAAGGCAGGAATTATATTTTTGGAGGACAGTATTATATTGGTTGAAGTCTTGCTAAGACTTTGTATTATGCCACAAACACTCAAGAGCGTGCCTGTATTTTTTAGACCTTTTGTGTCATCAGTTTGCCAAGGTTGTAGCAGTCAGGGTCTGATACTGTGTGTATTCAGGGGGGGCAAGTGTGTCCATGGTGGATGACAGTAAACTGTTGTAGACCAAAGAGGCTAGGTTGGGGCAGTACAGGAGTGAACTTTTGTCACAGAGGTGATCATTATCTAAATAGAAAAGAGAAGGCTAAATGCAGAAGCGAATTAAAAGGGCCAGCTCGTGCATCTGGGCATGGGGAGTAAAGGGACACTCCACTTCAAGTGTTTATTTGGCTAAGCAGTCATTACATTTATAAAAGTTATGTTTTTAGTTATTCTCATTTGTGATAACCGTATCAGGTTGTTTTTGAGTTATGTCTTTCTTTCCTTGTGCAAAAAAAAAAAAATCTTCCTTTGCTTTCTATGCTAGTGATAGGGGCATCAGTTAAAAACCAGGTGAATCAACCTAATGGTTTCTCTGAATATACATGTGTAGATTTGCCTAATCTACAGGGAATTATACAATTCATGAATTATGATTGCCTGAATTCCTAAATTGCGTGATTTTCTTATCAGACAGACCTACATGGAAATATTTTGAGAAATCAAAAATTGATGAATCTGCAATTCTCCCAATTTGATCATCACTATTCGCTGCTTTGTTCTCTTCTTTTTCACATTCTAATATTGCAGCTACTAAGAAGTTGTTTTGAATAATTTACAGTATTGAGATAGTAGGATCGAGAAGAGCATTAGGGGGATTTCCTTTAACATATATAGCTAATACTCGCTAGTTTGTTAATTGTTAAATTCTGAATAAATGCATGCTTGCTGACTTCCTTTAGCAATTTAAATATTCATGAGACTTGTGAGCTCATACTACTGAAAACATATAAATTACTGTTAACACGTGCCACCATACCTCTTTTCAGATACTTGCTTGGAGCTTTTTTGCATCTTTTTTTCATTTTAATTGTCTATAAGAAAAGCAATGCACCCAGAGGGTATGGAAGGTATTGAAGCCTACTATCATTTCAGCTACAATGAAGACTTAGAACCTACCTACTTCAAGATTTTAGTCCTATGCCTTCCTTGAAAAGGTGTCCCCTTTCATTCTGTCCATCTGTTACCGGGCCAGGAAGTTAAGGGAAATCTTTCTTGGAGACACAAACAACAATACAAAAAAGATTTTTCAATTACAGTGGAGAAAATTTGTAACATTTGTTAGTATTTATTGGTATCCCAGCTTGCTGATTTCCCTTCACTTCTCCATAACAATCAAAAAAGGGAAATCTCCCTATTGAATGTACAGACAACAATAACAACTTTTCATAGGTTCTTGTCTTTCCCCCATCTAAAACCAACAAAAACAATTGTCTTAAGTCGGGAAATGGCATGGCAATAGTGATGCAGTAGTCACAACTGCTACATAAGTTGAACCACTCTCCACAGCCCCACTGTGGTCACTTATTTGGATCATGCAACAAATTTATTAAGCTGGCCACAGATGGCAGCTGAACTGGCCAAATGTCGATCTATCTCTGGCTGTTCAAACTCAACAGAATAAAAAGGAATAATCTATGGCCAGCCTGAGACTGCAGACAGTCGAGAAAAATAAAGCAGTGGCATATCTCCTGTGGTTGACACCAAGGGTGGATTATTTTTTAACATCTTCCACGCTCCTCTATATCAACATCATTTTAAGTAGTATTTATGAAATTAAATAAATACTAATAATGGACAGAATCAAATGGAAATGGTGATGATTTTCTTTATGTGAATGTTTGATATACTGTATAATCATGTTGGTAAAATATAAAACTGAGTGTCATAATAGAGGTGTAAGTTGATCATCACGGTGAAAAATGGACAAATATGTGCATGGGAAATAAACTAAAACTGAAGCCATTTTATCTGTAAGCCACCCATTCTCAACCTGGGTTCCTCCAGGGATGGCTAAGGGTTCCTTGAGCTGTAGATATCTGACCTCCCATCTGTTGATGCCTACATAGTTCCAGGTCCAACGCCACTTGGCAGAACTAGCAGCACAACTGCAGGGCCCGGGGTGTCATTCTGGCAACCTTTGTAAGGGGTGCCTTCTTTACTCTTATTACCACTGATGTGAGGGCCATTTTCCCAATGACCATCAATCGACTAATCTTACTAGGGGTCCCCTGAGACCTGAAAATTAGTTAAAAGTTTTCTCAGGGTTAAACTGGTTGAAAAAGACTGCTCTAAGTACATACTAGTACATGACAGCTTAACATGGGGATAATAACAGCATGCTAAATAAAATAAAGGGTTTAATAGTGACACTTGTAGTGCACCATGCTGAGGAATAATAAAAATAGATGCATGCTTTGATTGGGACAAGCCTATAGGGGACTGAATTATAGTAATATGAATCTCTAAACCAGGGGTAGGCAACCTCGGCCGTCAAGCTGTGGTGAAACTACAAGTCCCATGATACATTGCAAGACCCTGATAATCACAGGCATGACTCCTAGAGGCAGAAACATGATTGGATTTGTAGTTTCACCATGGCTGGAGGGCCAAGGTTGCCTACCCCTGCTCTAAACAGTGATGACTTTACAATACCCAGGCAAAAATGGCAATGGTAACAATTGTATACAATACAAAGGCAATCATTACAATACTCATTCAGAAAGCAGCCATTTACGAAAAAATGCACAGATATGACAATATGTGGGCAATAAACCGACAGTCATAACTACATGGGGACAACAAATGGGCAATTCTAACAATAAATAAACTGTCTCCATCTCCCCAAGCAAAATCCCTCCTGCCCCAGCAAACCACCCTCTACTTCAGCAAAACTCCAAACTAGCAGAACACCCCTCTCCTAGCAAAACCCCCCTACCCCCACAAAGCCCCCACCAGCATCTTCTCCCCGACAGCAACTCTTCCCACTCACGCTTCCCCAGCAGGCCACCACCTTCCACTAAAACATTTAACACATTTACCAGACTTTAGGAACTGTGGCATCCAGCAAAGTGAGGGGAGTCATCCTAAACTTCAGCGGTGTCATGTGACACACCAGAGCAGAGGAATCACTTACTAAAGCATTTTATTACACATTGCCATCTCTGTATCTGATGTCTGGTAGGGCTGCCGGGGGTGGTACTGCAGGACATATGCTTCAGGTGGATGGTGCAGTCTTAAAGCATGGTTGTAATCCCCCCACCCAGGTACTCCACTGTTCTGAAGACACTAGGGAGATCTACACCTAGCCTATGTCTGAGTGGTTCTGCAGCGGAAACCTTTACTGTCAACTCCTTAGTGGTCTGTATAGGCAGTGCAGACCACCAGAATTCAGATTTTGCTATTGATGAGATTTTCCAAAAAGTGAAAACTTTGTTTTCTAGTGAAAATTGTGTTCACTAAACCAGCTACATGTGCTGGAAAAAAATGACAAGCATTTGTTAACCTCCCTGGCGATATGATTATTTCAGATTTTAGGTGCCGAAAGCGGTACCATTATTTTGCATTGAAATTTGGCGTTTTATATTGTAGGCCTGTAATTCTTAGAAATAATTCAATTAAATCCGACCAAACAAGAGTCTAATAGATATCCCGGGTATGATAAAATTTGAAATATGAAATCATAAATTATAATATAATGTAATAAATATATATATATATATATAACTATAAATAATTATAACAAATAATAATAATATAATAATAATAAAAATTATTCAATAATGTAATCAAATCAAAAACACTGAAATGTGCTGAGTTGCAGAATTGTCGCTGTTTTCTAGCTGGTCTATCACCACTTTTGATGTAAACAGAAATTTTTTAGTTGCTATGGACAATCTCCAGTTTCCTGGCATAAAGAACAGTATTTATAATATAAAACTGCATGCAGGACACTGGACAAACCACTAGGGACAAAGGGGATGTGTAATTATTTTATACAGTACTGTAATCTCTAATATTACAGTATACTGTATCTATACTGTGTTTTTTACTTTTTGAATTAGGCGCTGAGCTCCGTCCCCGTGAGTCACAACGCTCGCAGGAAAGGGAGCTCGACACTGTCCCAGATCGAGTGAGACATGGCGGCCTGCTGATCACAGCGGGGAGACATCGCTGGATCCAGGGGACAAGGTAAGTACTACATGGATCCTGTGTTGCGATCCCGAGTCTGGCTCGGGAATACCGCTTATGGTAATGAAATCTCACCCCGAGCCAGACTCGGGAATACCGCCAGGGAGGCTACTGCACTTTGAATTTTTGTAGGGTTTGAATGGTCATATCATTCCCTTTAAACCAGTGGTTCTCAAATCCTGTCCTCAGGACCCACTAACAGGCCAGGTTTGCAAGATAACGGAAATACATGACAGGTGATATCATTTGCTGCACAGTGATTGCAGTATTCTAGTCTGCATCTCCCCAAGGTAATACTTAAAGCGGAGGTCCACCTTAAAGCGGAGCTTCTGCTCATTGGAACCCTCCCCCCTCCGGCGCCACAATTGGCACCTTTCAGGGGGGAGGGGGTGCAGATACCTGTACAGTACAGGTATCTGCACCCACTTCCGGCATAGATATCTGCAGAAGGTACGCCCCTTTCTTCAGAATCTACGCCCCTTTCCGAAGGTCCCCCGCTGTCTGCTGGGAAACACACGGATCCCAGAGACAGCGGGGACCATCCTTATTGCCCAGCGCGACTCGCGCATGCGCAGTAGGGAACCTGGAAATTAAGCCGCAAGGCTCCACTTCCTGATTCCCATACCCAAGATGGCGGCGGCAGCACCCGAGAGACGATCAAGAGATCGGCTTCGGGTGCCGACATCGCTGGCGCGCTGGGCGGGTAAGTGTCCTTATTTTAAAAGTCTTTAAAAAAAACAAAAAACAGCGGACTCCCGCTTTAAAATCTGGCCTGTTGTTGGGTCCCGAGGACTGGAGTTGAGAACCACTGCTTTAAACAGACTATTTATAGCCAAACTGGCATTAAAAAATAAAGTTATGAAGACTAAATATCTAATTTTACCTTTTGCGGCAGTAAGATTCAATATAATGGCAGGAGTAAATAGAGAGTAAATACTGTAGCCTTGGCAGAAACTAGAAATCTTTTTATGGCTTTATGCACAGAAAAAACTATTTTATGCTGCCTTCTACTGAAGGTAGATGAGTTTGACCTGACTTTATGTAATTCAACCCTACTGCATTTCTCTGATGTCCTTTGTGTCACTTCTTTCCATAGACTGCTATGTCACTCTGCGCTCTCCCCATTCTCTCTTCTGTTCTACAATGAAGCAGAAAGTCTAGCAGAATATGAACCATTGATTGACAGGTGAGGAGAGCTGTGTAAAGAGTGATAATATGGTCGTTATATTGTTAATCCTTATTGATTCTCCTGAGACTTTTTTTCAGGCTTTGTTTTTACAACTGCTTTAAGGCTTCATTCACATGGCAAGTAACAGAGGCCATGAGCAGCCACTGGCAAAAATCAGTAGATTCTCACCGGCAATTGTAAATGCTGCCTGCATACACTTTGTGCAAACAACTGCAGTGGTCAAATCTGTAGTCTGTACATATCAATTGCCGCCGCCACTGCTGCTTGCATGCAACCGCTCATCTAAGTGGTTACATCTATGGGCAGCTGGATATAAACAAACATATATCCATTTACATCCTTTTACTTCCAATATATAATTTTTAGGTCCAAAAAATTGAAATCAATGCCAATATTTTCTTTTTTTCTTTTCTTTTGCACTCTCCAGTTTTAGTAAATGAACGACCTAATGATTTTAGTTGTTGAGTAGGATCAGGGGTGGAACCATAAAAAATGTCAAATGTTGAGTTGGACTGACATAGTTTAAAGCTGGGTTCACACCTCCGACGGATGTGTCTTGCAGCAGGGGTCCGGTGCATCCAGGGCACCACCCCCTCTCTCCTCGACACCACCCTATATGCAATGGATAGATTCATGCATAGCATAAATCTATCCATTGCCGCCGCGGCCATCCCTTATTTATGCGTCAGGCCCCTTTCAGGCCACCGGTCGCATGAATTAGAGCGGCCATTTTTTTTTCTTAAAACGGGGTTCCACCCTAAAGTGGAACTTCCGCTGATCCGAACCCCCCCCCCCCCCCCGGTGTCACACTTGGCACCTTTCAGGGGGGAGGGGGTGCAGATACCTGTCTAAGACAGGTATTTTCACCCATTTCCAGGCATAGACTCCCACAGGAGTCTATGCCTCTTCTTGTCCAGGCGCGTTGTCTGCTGGGACATTCCTATTGCGATGCGCGACTCACGCATGCGCAGTAGGGAACCGGGAAGTGAAGCCGCAATGCTTCACTTCGTGATTCCCTCACCCAGAATGGCGGCGGCAGCAGCAGCCGGGCACCGAGCGATCGATCGGCCTCAGCTGCCGACATCGCTGGACCCTGGGACAGGTGAGTGTCCATTTATTAAAAGTCAACAGCTGTAGTAGTTTATAGCTGCTGGCTTTTAATATTTTTTTTTCCAGTGAAATCCCTCTTTAAGCACACAATTAGAGCCAGAGGCTCGAAATAGGCTTCCAAATAGAGTGGAATTGGGTCGCAAAGAGTGCGCTCTGATCCCACCCAGGTGTGTTACGACAGAGAATGAATATTCGCTGTTGCAACACTGCTCCTCCTCCTGGCCAATCGGGTACCAGGTCTGATACCCATCACCCAATTGGCTGAAAGGATAGGCACTCCGATTGGATGCCTAGGAGAAGGGGAGGAGACGGCAGAAGCGAGGAGGAGAAGAGCCAATGCATGGATGTCCGGTCCCCACCACTGTTCCTCAGATGCCCGATCCCCGCTGCTGTGCCTCGGATGCCCCACCCATCCCCACTGCTCCTCAGACATCTAGATAGGGTAAGTGACCACAACCTGCAGACAGCGGCAGGGTGGTTTGAGTTGCTTCGGGGGAGGTTCAGTTGTTTGCCGCCCCTCAACAAAAACCAACCAGCCGCCACTGGGTGCTTCCCTGTTCTCTGTTTCATTGACGAATCAGGGAAAATTTTTCGTCTGAATTTAGCCCCGAAATGGAGCAAAAGACGCACAGTGTTCAAGACGCTCCGCAGCCGCAATGGACATATGTGAACCGGCTCCATAGAGCGTCGATCACAATCTCCTGTCATGCAAATTGGATGCAGGGAAACCCGCATATAATTTGCATAGGTGTGAACCCAGCCTAAAACTTTTCAGATGAGTAAAAATTCTTTAAAGCCTAACTGAACAGTTTTTTTTAATTTCACTACAAAAGGTGTTCTAAATCGAAAGCCCTGTACAAATGTTTGGACTTTCCGACAACAATATCCGTCTGATTTTTTCCGACGGATTTTGGCCCAAACTTGCCTTGCATACACACTGTCTCACAAAGTTGTCGGAAAATCTGATCGTTCAGAACGAGATGACGTAAACCACATACAAGGGGACTATAAAGAGGCCAGTAGCCAATAGCTTTCGTCTCGTAATTTATTCTGAGCATGCGTGGCACTTTGTGCATCAGAATTGTCTACACACGATCGGAATTTAAACTATCAGATTTTGTTTTCGGAAAATGTTAGATCCAGATCTCAAACTTTGTGTGTCGGGAATTCCAACAAAAAAAGTCAGATGGAGCCCACACGCGATCGGAATTTCCGACAACACAGTCCGATCGCACATTTTCCGTCGGAAAGTCCGACTGTGTGTACAGGGCATTACAGCCCATTTTTTTAAAAAGTGGCCACAGATTGACTAGAAAAGTCTGTCTCCTGCCAACATGCAACAGACAAGGACTCTTGCTTTTTGTGTGGAAATAGTTGTCTCTCTGCAGAGGTTCAAAATACCTCCTGCTGAGTCAGATGTATGTCATGCAATCAGAAAATCACATGCTTGTTGGAGAGCTCTAGCAAAGGCTCAGCATGGGGCATGTTGGACCTCTACAAGGAGACCATAGCTTCCAAGCAGGCGCAAGGGTCCTTATCTACAACATGCTTGAAGGGAACAGGTTGTGGTTGTTTTATAAGGCCCCTTTCACAGGGGCCAGATCCGGTTTTGCTCAGCAGGGGATCTGTCTGCTGACCCCCTTCTGAGCTGAGTGGAGCTGCCAGATGACAGGTCCATGTCTGGACTGCTCTATGGGCAGTCAGATAAAAACAGCTTGGCTGTCCAATTACTTCTGGTCAGATGGAGGAGAACAGATCCCCCTTCATTTTTTTTTTTTGCGGATTAGATTAATCGGATTAAAGGTAGCCAGATTAGAGGTAGCCTGTTATAAAAGTTTACATCCCACTGTATATACAGGCGAATGGAGGGTTTGATCGGGTCTGTTTGAAAAATGGACAGGCTGACCCAAATGGACAGCCAGTGTGAAAGGGGCCTTAAAAAAACACATCTTGTGTTTTCACGGAATTGGAACATATTTTGATTATAAACTGAAAGATCTGCTTGGTTAAAACAACATGTTGGTCTTATCTTCAGAGTCACCTTAATCTAAAGAGGAGGCAGAAAATGTTATTAACTTGCTATTGCTATATGTTGGAAAGAAAGCCAATGACAACATATGGGGATACATGTCTGTAGCTCAGTCCTCAATGCAATAAAGGATTCAAAGATTATAGTATGTGACTACCAAAACCAAAACTGATGTTTACCAGATACAAATGCAAAGTGTAAAGCCTTCATGTACACGGGAAGTTTTTACAACCTCTCCTGAATGATTTAACTTGACAGATAGTAACCCACATTTAAAAATGTTTTTCCGCGTTTTCATTTAAAAACGTTTAATATATATATATATATATATATATATATATATATATATATATATATATATATATATATATATATATATATATATATATATATATATATTTTTTTTTTTTTTTTTTTTTTTTTTTTTTTATGAAAAACACCACGTTTGGCGTTTGAAATGCCTCTAAACTCACTTCTAAACCCATTTTTTTGCATGCCAAAAAAAGCCTCTCAACTCAACTGCCTAGAAACGACTATAAACGACCTTGTGTACATGTACTGATAAGATAACATAGAAGGGAGTTCAGGAGCAGTTGAAAAAATGCCCAACTGCTCCTAAATGTCTATTTACCAGCAGCAGTGTACATGAGGCCTAAGTGAACCTACTGAACAGTTTGTCACAGACCTTAAAGCGGTAGTAAACCCGCACATTTTATTTTTATTTTTTTTAAACCTGCAAAGCAAAAGACATAATGAGCTAGTATGCACCGCATACTAGCTCATTATGAAATACTTACCTTAGAACGAGGCCCCGACATCTGGCCCGATCCACGCCGAGGGAGCTGACATGCTCCCTCTGCGTTTCTTCTGGGTATCGCGGCTCCGGCCGGCGGGAGATTTCATTCCGGCCGGCCACTGCTGGATTTTCTGGCCGAGAATCCCCTTGTGCGTATGCGCCGCTGCAGTCAGCGGCGCATACCGAGGGGAATATCTCCTAAAACGTACAGGTTTAGGAGATATTTTTTTTACCTACAGGTAAGCCTTATTATAGGCTTTCCTGTAGGTAAAAGTTAAAAAATTGAGTATACAACCACTTTAAGTACTGTGCATTGATGGATTTGTTACAGCATTGAATTTGGAACAAAATATAAATAAAAAATATAAAAAAATAAAATGAATTAAGGCATCGATCATACAGCAAGCAAAGAAAATCATATTGTTCAAGAAACAGCTCAAGTATAATTAAAACTCATGTCTGAATCAGATAGAGTGATTGAAATAGGCAAAGTTCCTACTCCTTGCACACATGCAAAACTAGATAGGACCAATACAAATCACATGGGAGTGTTGGTAAATCATACACATGGAAAACTTCCTGAAAAAGAGTCTGTCTTAGGAGAAGCCCTCTCGAGAGGCCAGGAGTAGGCCCATACAGCAGGGAGCTGTAACTGCAGGTTGAGTGAGCCAGGAGAAGCTGGGTGAGATGGTGTGAGGGACCAGTGATGAGAATAGCAGAGGAGGTGGATCAGCATTTTCTGTTATGTTTTGCTGTGTGAAGCTGACACCCCTGTGTGGGAAACTGCTTAGTGAACCCTATATGACAAGTGGTGGGGGATGTGGGCAAAGAAAGCGGTGGTACCATCACTTGTGCTGCTCTTGTCAGTAGTCCCCAAACTGTCTCATCCAGCTTCTCCTGATTCTGCGGGCTTTCCTGGCTCACTCAGCCTGTAGTTACAGATCCCTGCTACATGGGCCCACTCTTGACCTCTCTGCTTTCTCACTCTTGCAGGACATACAGATTCCCTCAGTCTCCTGGACTCGCCAAGGTGTCCCGGCTTTCCCAGTTCCCACAACCCTCTCTCAGTCTCCCAGGTGTGCCTAGCTGCCTCAACTTTCTCAGCCTGAAGGACATGCAGTCTCTCCAACATGGCGTACTGTTTCCTGAGTAGAGCACCTCTCCCCTTTCCTGATGGGACCTCACACTCTTCTGCTGACTGGAGCTCTGACCTGTCTCCAAATGGAAGCTCTGAATTGTCTCCAAATTGGAGTCCTGAGCTTTAGCCAGGTCCTTCCTTACAACGAGTGTGCACAAATCTGTACACTCACGCAACCTGCAGGTCTCCACTAAGACCTGGACACAGGATTGAAGGCTTTGTCACACCCAAGCCTCTTTGAAACCTTCAGGCTGGGTTCACATCTATCCAAATTGGATGTGGGTTTCCCTGCATCCCATTCGCATTGGTAGGAGGTTGTGACCGGCTCTCTATGGAGCTGATTCACATATCTCCGCTGCTGCTCTGGTGAGAATTTGCACAGGCATCCTGTGCATCTTCTGGTCTGTTTCAGGTCCAAATTCAGCCCAAAAATTGGGGCTGAAATTGGACCTGGAACAGTGAATGGGGAAGGAAAAGCCGCATGCGCCTATAGTGTGAACCCAGCCTCAGACTCTGGACCCTAATTCGGGATTACAAAACTTGGAGACAACTGAACACCCAGTTTTCTCTGCTAAGTTGCAACACTCTGGAGCCCCGCACTCGACATGAGTGCGAACCCTGTATCGCTTTTCCCATAGTGGCAGGGTCCAGCAATCTAGACCAATATAACTATGTAAAATATTGTATCTGGAATTCTTCTTTAAAGCGGGAGTCCACCGGGACTCCGCGTTTTTTTTTTTTTTTAAAAGCCAGCAGCTACAAATACTGCAGTTGCTGACTTTTAAAATAGTGACACTTACCTGTCCAGCGCGCCCGCGATGTCGGCACCTGAAGCCGATCTCTAGGTCGTCTGTCGGGTCCTGCCGCCGCCATCTTGGGTATGGGAATCAGGAAATGGAGCCTTTCGGCTTCATTTCCCGGTTCCCTACTGCGCATGCGCGAATCGCGCTGCGCAATAAAGACGCTCACCGCTGCCTCTGGGATCTGTGTGTTTCCCAGCAGGCAGCGGGGCACTTGCGGGAAGGGGTGGGCACTTGCGGAAAGGGGCGTAAGTTACGCCCCTTTCCGCAGAGAGCTATCCCGGAAGTGGGTGCAGTTACCTGGATTATCCAGGTAACTGCACCCCCCTCCCCCCTGAAAGGTGCCGATTGTGGCACCGGAGGGGGGGAGGGTTCCGATGAGCGGAAGGTCCACTTTAGGGTGGACCTCCGCTTTAAAGCAATGTAGTTGAAACATATACAGGGCTCAACAGCCTAGTATTTTGTTTGGATGATTTATTAGTACTAAAGCATAACTGAAGAATAATATTCCAGTCCTAAAACAATACCTGAAGGATCAACAGAAAAAATAAAACTCTATGAAGAAAAACGCATACCTTGATGATGCAAAGTCAAGGGTTTTAGCCACATCATCTATGCCGTGAAACCAAATCCAAAAAAAAAAATTGCAGCAATCTCTAACATGAGACCACCCGAAAATGAATGAGTGCTGCAAACAGTTCTTAGAATGACCAATTACCTGGCAAAACTCATTCCACATCTTACTGATGTTTTATCACATCGGAGAGAACTTGGAAAGGAAATCTTTGACTTTACTAGGAAGCTCAATATAATAAAGCTTTTAAATGAAAAGAAGAAACACATTTCTGTAGCTGAAAAAAAAAGGAGGAAAAGTAATTCACTTCTTGTGTTTCTCTCCTTTTATCCATCTCAGAAAGATTCTTAACACATCTTTAGATTAACATTTACAGATAGGTCTGCTGTAACTTCATATGAGCTCTTACCCCCATACTGGCACGGATTATGCTATAACAATGCATTGGCAATACTAAATGTGATCTCAATGTACATTCATTCCTTAAAGCTGAACTTCAGGAATTATTTGTACTGAACACATATACTGTATCTCACAAAAGTGAGTACACCCCTCACATTTTTGTAAATAATTTACTATATCTTCTCACGTGACAACGCTGAATAAATGACAATTTGCTACAATGTAAAGTAGTGAGTGTACAGCTTGTATAACAGTGTGAATCTTCTGTCCCCTCAAAATAACTCAACACAAAGCCATTAATGTCTAAACTGCTGGACAGCATGGTTCGGCTATAGAGTATGGACAGTGATCTGTTTCCCTGCTTAGTCCCGTCCCCCCTTCAGTTAGAACACAAAATAGGGTACACATTAACCCCTCTCCTGCCCTCTAGTGTTAACCTCTTCGCTGCCAGTGACATTTTTTTTCAGTAATCAATGCAATTTTAATCGCACTGATCGCTGTATTCACCCCCCCTGGCGGTATTCCCGAGTCTGGCTCGGGGTGAAAATTCAGTACCATTAGCGGTAACCCCGAGCCAGACTCGGGATCGCATCGCTGGATCCAGGATGAGTATACTTACCTTATCCCCTGGATCCAGCGATGTCCCCCGCAGTGCGAGCGGCTCGTCCTCCGCTCGATCTATCACGGAGCCGAGCTCCGTTCCCTGCGAGCGTTGTGATGCAAGGGGATGGAGAATGGCGCCAAATTCAAAAAGTGAAACACACACATTACATACAGTATAATGTAATCTTACAGATTACATTGCTGTATGTAATTATTTCACATCCCCTTTGTCCCTAGTGGTCTGCCCAGTGTCCTGCATGTAGTTTTAAATTATAAAAACTGTTCTTTCTGCCTGGAAACTGGAGATTGTCCATAGCAACCAAAACGGTCCCTTTACATCAAAAGTGGTTTTAGACCAGCTAGAAAACAGCGATAATAAATTGCAATCACTCGCAGAATTGAGCGATAGCGATTTGTGGGGAGATCCGTCATCAAATACTGAAAAGTAATGACAGCGACAATTCTGCAACTGAGCAAATTTCAGTGTTTTTGGTTTGAGTACATTATTGAATAATTTTTATTATTATTAGATTATTATTTGGTATAATTATTTATAGTTATTTATTATATTTTAATTTTGTTTTTCAAACTTTATCATACCAGGGATGTCTACTAGGTTTGGACAGATTTAAGTGAATTATTCCTAAGAATTACAGGACTACAATATAAAACGCCAAATTCCCATGCAAAATAATTGTACCGCTTTCAGCACCTAAAATCCGACATAATCATACCGCCAGGGAGGTTAATGCCAATGGTCCCAAAAATGTCAAAATTGTCCGACGTGTCCGCCATAATGTCGCAGTCATGATAAAAATCGCTGATCGCCGCCATTACTAGTAAAAAAAAAATATATATATAAAAATGCCATAAATCTATCCCCTATTTTGTAGACGCTATATCTTTTGCGCAAACCAATCAATAAATGCTTATTGAGATTTCTTTATATGTAGAAGACTCCGTATAGGCCTAAAATGAGGAAAAAAATGTTTTTATATATTTTTGGGGGATATTTATTATAGCAAAAGGGTAAAAATAATGTGTTTTTTTCAAAATTGACGCTCTTTTTTTGCGCAAAAAATAAAAACCACAGATGTGATCAAATACCACCAAAAGAAAGCTCTATTTGTGGGAAAAAAGGACATCAATTTTGTTTGGGAGCCACATCGCCGACCGCACAATTGTCAGTTAAAGCAACGCAGTGCCGAATCGCAAAAAGTGGTCTGGTCTTTGGCCGGCCAAATGGTCCGGGGCTTAAGTGATTAAAACAAACTCACCCATCCATCCATGTCTCCATGCTTTATTTTGTTAAAAACAACACTTGAAAAATCCCCCCTAGCATTTTCAGCCATGGCTATCTTGAGTAAGGGTAAGGGCAGATGATTCATGTAGAATTTATATCATGGAATCAATCTGCCCTTAGGTCATATATGCAAGCAGAAGGGTGGGTTTAGCTGCAAAAACCTTAATTTGCTCCAGAAACCAGGAAGCTACTGAAATGTCCAAAAAAAAGTGTAAAAGAAGAAAATATAATATTCCTTCCTATTTTTTACTAATACTAGCATAATAAGGATTTATAGTTGATGTTAATTGAGAGAAATTCGTTTCACTTTAGAGAGATGTAGAGAATGATTTGCTAGAGCTGGAGAGTGCAAAATCTGGTGCAGCTCTGCAGAGAAACCAATCAGCTTCCAGGTTTTATTATCAAAGCTTATTGAACACGCTGAAGTTAGATGCTTATTGGCTACCTGCACAAGATTCTGTGTGCTCCCATTTAAGTAAATATCCCCCTATGTCACTTTTGCCATTGACACCTTCGGGCCGGGTTCACACTGCTCCAACATGGAAGTCGCATGTCTTCCGATCCGACTTTGCCATGCGACTTCGGGTCCAACTTCTATGTGACTTCATTGAACAGGTTCCTACTTTGAGATGTTTGCGACTTGGCCTTTGACCAATCAAAACAATCCCTTTGGCTCTGGCTTGGATGAAACCTCGTGCCAAAGACTTCTTTGAGTCTGGGGTGGATCTTGAGTGGGACCCCCAGGCCAATTTTTTTTTAAATAGCGTGGATTGCCCCCCCCACCCAAGACCATTCCAGACCCTTTGGTCTGGTATGGATTTTGAGGGGAAAGGCCTAAAAAAAAATTGTGGGGTCCCCCCCAAAATCCATACTAGACCCTTACCTTATCTGAGCACGCAGCCCACCAGGTCAGCCCCCCCCCCTTCCTGGCCCATACCAGGCCACATGCCCTCAACATGGGGGGGTGGGTGCTTTGGGATGGGGGTATTCTGCCTCCCCACCCCAAAGCACCTTGTCCCCATGTTGATGAGGACAAGGGTCTCTTGCCGACAACCCTGGGTGGTGGTTGTGGGAGGCTTATCAAAATCTGGAAGCCTCTTTTGAGATAGGAAGCCCCTGGATCCCGCCCCACCCATTCACCCAACAAAAAAAAAGTTGTGTATTGTTACAAAAAACAAGAGAAGGTTTTTGACAAGTCCTTTATTCAAAATAAAGAATGTCCCACATCATAGGTCCATTGTGTCTTCTTTCTCTGGTACTGCCTCCAATGACTTCTTCTTCAGGTCTTCTCCCACCGCTGATGGCTTCTCCCTCCACTGAGGACTTTTTCTCTGGTCTTCTCCCTCCATTGATGCCTTTCCTGACCTACCAGGCTGCATGCTGGGATAAGGGCCTGGTATGGTCTTGGGGGTAGGACCCCACACCATTTTTATTTTTTTATTTTGGCATAGGGTTCCCCTTCAAGATCCTCAGAGCACCAGTCACATGCCACAAGTCAGATCAGTTAAGATGATGATGCGACTTGCATTTTATATCAATGGACTGAAATTGTGCCCAAGTCGGACCAAAGTAGTGCAGGAACCTTTTTCAAAGTTGGACCGACACAAATCAGACCAGTTAAGATGGCTCTCATAGGGAACCATTGAATTTGGCATATCATGTGACTTGTGCTCTCAAAGTTGGGGCATATGTCGGATCAGTGTGAACTGGCCCTTACTGCACACCCCTGCCACTCCATTGCTCTGTCAGAGCCCTGGGAAAATACTAGATTTGGTATTGGAGGAGCATTTGACCCCTACTACTGTTTCTACTACTACTACTACTACTAATCATCATCATAATAATCTAAATATTCTTATTAATAATAATAAACATTCATTTTTCTATTTTTTACGTTGTTATTCTTTATTATGATATTTTACCAGAATCATATTGAACAGCACTAACAGTTTGCACAACGTTTTACAAAATAAATGGAGACAGTACAATTACAATACGTTTCAAGACAAAAGTGTTAGCAGGCCCCTGCTCATGGTTGTTTTGTATTCTAATGCTTTGGATTTGTTAATAAATACCATATTCCTGTAAATATGTATATGATAAATGCAGTATTAACTCGATCTTACTGCTATCTCATACATTATTTCTTGTGTCTCATTCCATTTTGGAATGACTCTAGTTTTAGAAAAAAAATCGATGGAACAATATCATTGTAAATCAGAAAACCTTTTGGCCAAGACTGCTGAATCCAAAATCCTACAAAATGAGATATTTAACTGGGAAATGATTTACCTTCCCATTCTGTGGGTTGAGTTGTTTTGCATGTTGTTACCACAGGGGGTTGCTCTAGCAAAGCAATAAGGCACTCATTACTCCTGGCTTCCCTTACTAATCGTGTCCATGTAATACCTCCATTTGCACGTTTCTGAGCTTATTATTTCCCTGTGTGTGTGGTTCGAATACATTCAGACCTTCATTTTGGTGTACATTTTAGTTTGTGGTCAGTAGAGAGAATATTTTGTTTATCTCAGAATAAGTAAGCATACTGAATATATGACTAGACATTTCAATAATTAGAATGCGCTGTCTTGCTCTGCCAAGCTGAGAATAAAGGAAAACAGGATGCTCTGCAGTCTATACACTCTGAGAGCCTTTTGTACTTATGCTATAAGGCCAAGCAAATGAGCAATGATAATATGTATTGTGAAATAACACAAAGTGGTCTGTTTATAAAAGCTTCCCAGACAACTGTCACAAGCATTCGTCCAGCCATCATACAGTTTCACCTTATTTTGCCTAATATGTTTATTTTGTTGGCTCCATCTAGTGGTCATAATGTATTAACATCCTAACTGGGGTATTTCAGGAAAATACTGCATTATAGCCACTAGAAGGAGCTGACAATCATAGTAAATAGAAAATTCATGATTGGGCGAATGCTTGTGACATTGTGAAGGGAAGGAGCTTGTGAACCACTCAAAAACTCCAATACACCTACCAACATCTCAATATGCACCTAGAAAACTTCTCCCCAGAAGAAGAAATACTCAACACATTTCCGAAACGCGTTGGGTTTTGGGTTCAGCTGTGAACACCTTGAAGCCTGTTGGGACATAACTCCATCTTGGGTAGCTCCGTGCTACAGCCTACCTCACAAATTGGATGCTTGTTTTGTATTTATTTATATCATCATGGTATGCTTCTATGTATTTTACTGTTCCTCTTTTGGGAATTGTAAAGTTTTTACTTTATGTGACAAATAAACGTTGTTATATTTTATACCCTTGTAATACTTTCACACTTCCCTGACCTGCCTATAAAGTCCATGTTGGGGTAATTTCCTTTCAAATGCTTGTGACATTGGTCAAGCATATTTTTTTTGTAAATACACTACAAGTGGCGGCCACTCATATGGGGCGTAGCATCACTGCCCTCCTAATCCATGTGCCCGGCCTCTAATCTACATGCAGGGGCACCGGACGCATGGATTGCAATCCTTTATTGTTTTTTTTAAGCACATGATTTGAGCCCGAGGCTCTAATTGGCTATAAAAAGGGTGGGCTCGGGGCGCAGAGCACTATGATCCAAGCCCACCCAGATGTGTGACATTAGCGAATTAATATTCGCTAATGTCTTCCTGTTTCTCCTCCCAGTTAGTTAGGAAGTGGGTCCTGTGACCTGATTGGCCAGAAGTCCTAAGACTTGATTGGCTGCGAGTCCTAAGTCCTGATAGGCCGGGAGGAGAAGTGACCACTGGGACTCCAGAGGAGATGCAGCGGAGGAAGCCATGGCCTGGATGGGGTAAGTGCGGGGATGGTGGGGGCCTGGCAGGCGAGTGAAGCGGTGATCAATCGACGAGGGGTGGGGGAAGTGTCTATCGATCAATCGAGCGGGTGGTAGGAGGTTGGCTGGCTGGGTGGGGGCTGTCCCCCCAAGGAAATTGAGCACCAGCCGGCACTGTATACCACATTGAGACCATTAGACAGATGTGTGGTTAGGTCATTGAAAGAGGATTTCTTATTAAATGTTATGACTATACAGCACTCTGCATTTCCTTACTCCTCGAGCTGGAACTATTTATCCTAGATGTCAGACACACACCTCCCAACTTTTTGAGATGGGAATGAGGGACACCTATCAGCAAAAGTATGCAAGCATAGGACACACCCCAGCCACCCCCCTTCAAGGAGAATTGTACAAAAAAACAAGATTGGTTAAACCCACAAGTGCTTTTTTTACCACTACTATTCCTTTATATTGACCTTTGGAATTTACAAGTGCAGCAATTTAGAAGTCAGATGAAAGGTTTATCACTGGGAAACACTTTTTGATAGATAAAAAGTGCATTTTATGTACATCTATATAGATCAGACCAAAATGAGGGACAAATGAGGAAGAATGAGGGACAGAGGGACATTGCTCCAAATCAGGGACAGTCCCTCAAAATCAGGGACAGTTGGGAGATATGGTCAGACAACACAGTCAGCACCCGGACTTCTCTGTATACAGTCCGGTCTCAGACCCACCAAAACTCTGATTTAAAGGAACAGCAGCACATTGATTTATTGCTTTTCCATATTGTAGGCATGCCTGTACAAAGCAATAGTGCCATGGTTCTGTCATTACATTACTGTGCTGGTCATTATAGGGTTTCCACCTGTCCGGGTTTGATGCTTTATATGAATGCTATCCAACTCATTATTGCTATAAGCAGACATTCTGCATGAAAAAAAAACTGAAGACACACCCATCCCCCATCCCACAACCCCGCCGCCCCCTTCACACCCATTGCTAGGCATCTGTTCTACCTGGTGTAATTGTGGTATTTGACTGAAGGTTTTAGGAGTGATTATAGTGGCTCCTGTGTTTCAGCATGTTTTCAGGATTTCCCCCAGATGAAGCGGCTGTGGTAATTACTAAGACAGTGAAAGTGAGCAAATCACCTGTGCAAAATAATGGAAAGCCTGAAAACATGACCTGTTGGGGCTCCTTGAGGACTGGAGTTGAGAAACACTGACCTAGAACATACAGTATGTTAAAAATGAACTCAATAAGGGAAAAAAACATTACCTTTACAGTGGGTGCCCCTTCCCAATGCCAGGGTTTATTGCTTGTTCTGAGGTTTTTTCCGCCAGTGGTAAGCTTTAATCACTTCCAGACTGGCTGCCCGCAACGTACTGCTGGTGTAGGCAAAGTGACTTACACGTATGTCGCTGCCTACTTCCAGGATTGTACACTGTGGGAGTCTGCAAGCAAGTCCCGGCCAATGATTCGCAGCCAGGAACTGCTGATCGGCTGTGTCCAATCACAGCCCAGAGCTCTGGGTTGATAAACAACCCAGAGCTCTGTACAGAGGGAGCAATCTGTCAATTTTCAGGGATGAGAAACTGAGATATCTAGTATTAAAATCAGCCCACTTTACACACATTACACATAGTTAGACACATATTTAACCCCTTGATCACATTCAATGTTAATCCCTTCCCAGCTAGTGTCACTGTGTCACTGGTACAGTGGCAGTGTATAGTATTATCACTCATCACTGTATTAGTGTCACTGATGAGGTCAGTGGAAGTTACTCAGCTCCCTCCAGCGCCAGTTGGTGTCAGATTTCCCACCACACTATCACATCCCCATTATAAGTTGTTGATCACCACCATTAGTAGTATATAAAAATAAAAATTCCAGTATATATATTCCATAGTTAGTAGGCGCTATAACTTTATCGCTAACCAATCAATATACACTGGAGGATAAGACCATGGAGGAGTATGTTGCAGACACACTTTCTTGAGGTTTCATCCACAAATCCTTGTCTCCTACTGGTGCTGGCTTCTTCTTCATGAAGAAGAAGTGTGGTGAACTGAGACTTTGTATTGATTATAGGGGTCTCAGTCCTTTCACGATTAAGAATGTCTATCTGATTCCATTGATTATGGAGTTATTTGACCGCCTCAAGGGAGCAATGGTTTTCACAAAGTTTGATTTGAGAGGGGCATACAATCTCGTAAGAATTAAGGAGGGCGACGAGTGGAAAACTGCATTTAATAGCAGAACAAGCCATTATGAGTACCTCGTAATGCCTTTTGGCCTTTGTAACACCCCGGCAGTTTTCCAAGGAATTTATTAATGTTGTCCTCTGAGATTTGTTGCAGTTATGTGTGGTGGTTTATCTCGATGATATCCTCATATTTTCCAAGTCCCTGGAGAGCCACCATCTTTCATTTATATTTATATATCAACTTACTACCTCAAGCTGTGTATATTATAATTATTTGCAGGGATTCCTCAAGACCCAGAAGTTATTTTAGAGGTCCCTTCATGTTAAAAAAATTGAGGCTGTATTAGACTGCAGAAAATATGGTATTATAACATATTAATTAAATTTAAAGTGGTTGTAAACAACTGACATGATGAATCATATACTTCTAGCGTGTGTATTGCTATCTGCATGAGTCACTTCTGACAGTCTATGCCAGGAGTGTCCAAACTTTTGAAGAGCAAGGGCCACTTTAGTGACTTGGTCACCGGTGCGCAGAGCGGGCAGATGATAGGTCTGTGTCCACTCTGCATATGCAGAGCAGACACGTGGACAGCCCACTCTACTCTATGCACCCTCCCATCTGCCCAGACAGAAGGAACAGATCCCCTTCTGCTTTTTAAGCAGATCGTATTGGAGATAGGCGGGTGTAAATGGACACAAGTGTGTTTACATCTTCCGCTCTCTAGAGGTGAATGGAGGGTTCGATTGGGTCCGCCTGAAAAACAGACAGACAGACACAATCGGACCGATCATGTGAAAGGGGCCCAAGGCTGCTTTTACACTGATGCACTGCAGTTTACCTGCACCTTAACTGACCTCAATCATCACTTCTTCCTCAGGATTCCTGCAGGTGGGTACTGCTGGTGGGTACTGTTTGTGGGTATTGCTGGCTGGTACTAGGCTCATAGGGACTTTTTAAAACCATAAACATAGTGGACATATATGCAATTCAGGACTGTATGATAATGATTTAGTATGTAAAATACTACTAAGCTCTATGTTTATGTAGGGGGGCAGAAGGGGGCAAGAAAGTGAACGTTGTATACCACCCACTGGAGAGTACTTATGTCATGTCTCATTTTATGCTTTAATTGTGTTTTTTGTTATTTCGTTCTTTTCTTTGTTTTGTTTGCTGTATATTTTGTGCCGGCACACGTCATTTATTGGTCATCCATTTGTTTGGAACTATTTAAATTAATAAAAATTCTACATAACACAGTGTTGGTGGCCTTTGAAAGTCCCAAATAGGGGGTATTCTCTTATGTTCTGAGCTTCCTTAGTGTTTTCCAACCACAGTGACCCTTTATATCATTTGTTACTACAATAAACACTATAATCCTCCTTTCATCCATGAATAATAAACCTCTAGCTGGAAGACAATGAAAAATCTCATTTTTTTTATTCTTGGCTTAATTGAATAGTAAGGTCCTTTCTGGATAATATAAGCTCATTTTTCTTGCAGTTTGATACTCCTAAATATAAATGTGTTTTTTTTTTTTTCCTATTTCATTTCCTAATTGAATTGTCAGTGAATCCTGCATTGGTATGCACTACATACAAAGAGCATGATTGCCCTTTTTCTTCCCAGACAGGTAATGTTTGTGTATGTGTATCTGTGTGTTCGGGAAACAAATTACACAGAGCACTCAGGATATCATTTGAAGCCGCAGTTATTGTCTGTTATTATGGTTTCTGCCGTCGCTTCCCTCTTTTATTTTTTGGCAACTTTTTTTTTTTTTTTTCATTTTGTATTAGGTATAAATACCACTTTCCAAACAATGCATTTTTCCCACTTCCACGGACACGGTGAGAACGGGAACTTTTTATTCTCTTGCTGCCTCGGCGCCCCGCCGTTATCTGACGCGGTGTACAAGATGGATTTATCAAGTGCCCATTTGCAGGTTTTTGCAGTAGACTAGTCGCTTGTTTACCAGGCTGTAAATGTTTCCATTTGTCATGTTTAATTTTTCAGAATATTTTAGAAATTTCTATGACGTTGAAAACTGAGAATGTTTTTGGAGTCTTGAACCAAAATAAATTAACCACTTGACCTCCGGAAGATTTACTCCCCCCTCCTCCTGACCAGGCCATTATTTGCGTTACGGCACTGCGTTACTTTAACCGATAATTGCGTGTCATGTGACACTGTACCCCCAAAAGTATGACTTTTTTTCCCACAAATAGAGCTTTCTTTTGGTGGCATTTGATCACCTCTGTGTTTTTATTTTTGGCGCTATAAACAAAGAAAAGACAGACAATTTAAAAAAACAAAAAAAAAACTTTATTTTTTTACATTCTGTTATAAAACGTATCCAATAAAAAAATTGAAAAAAATTGAATTTCTTCACCAATGTAGGCCAGTAAGCATAGCTCCCAACTGTCCCTGATTTCGAGGGACTGTCCCTGATTTGGAACAAAGTCCCTCTGTCCCTCTTTCCTTCTCATTTGTCCCTCATGTTTGTCTGATCTATACAGTTCTATATAATATACACTACCTATCTATCAAAAAGTGTTTCCCGGTGCTAAACCTTTCATCCAATTTCTAAATGGCTGCATTTGTAAATTACAAAAGCCCATATAAAAGGAATAGTAGTGCTAAAAAAGCACTTGTGGGTTTACCCAATCTATTTTTGTTGTTGTACAATTTTCCTTTAAGTGGGCGTGGCAGAGGGTGTGTCCTATGCCTACATACTTTTGATAGTGGCTGTCCCTCATTCTCATCTCAGAAAGTTGGGAGGTATGAGTAAGTATTCTGCTACACATTTGTAGTTGGAGGTGCTCACAGGGCTGAAGGAGTTGTATAGGCGGTCCGCCCCCAAGCTGACATCACTTTCACCCTATACTCACAGGGTCCCAGAACTTCTCCTCCAGCCCCGTGAGTACCTCCAGTGGCCATGATTTTCTATCATCTTCGGATCAGGACACCTATAAAGATTTTGCATTGGGTCAGATATGTACTGTGAGGTCTAACATTTTTAATAAACTGCATACTACATGGTGCTTTTCCCTTTCTATACACAAACACAGACACACACACAGGAGCAGTGGTGGAAACCGCATGCGATTCGGACAGGAATTGCTAAGCATTTCTTTCCAAATCATTTGATTTGATTCTTTGCAGTGTGATTTGCACCAATTTCTTTTTTTTGTATTGATGCAAAGCACACCGCAAAGTATCGGTACTTGATATCAGCAAGTACTTGACTGAAAGGTTGAAAAAAAATACAGAAGTCTATCTATTTTAACCAATAAAAAATAAATAAATCATACAATCCCATATACACAATCCTATACCCACAGTTGATCCAGAAGAAGGCGAAAAACCCCAGGAAAGCATGATCCAATTAGCTATAGCAGGGGAAACAAATTCCTTCCTGATCCCCCTAAAGGCAATCATATTTTCCCTGGATTAACTTTACCTATAAATGTCAGTACCCAGTTATATTATGTACATTTAGGAAAGAATCCAAGCCTTTTTAAAGCAATCTACTAAAATGGCCAGAACCACCTCTGGAGGGAGTCTATTCCACATTTTCCCAGTTCTTACTGTGAAGGAACCTTTCCGTATTTGGAGAGGAAATCTCTTTTCCTCCAGACATAAATAGTGCCCTGTTGTCCTCTGTGATGACCTTAAAGTGAATAACTCAACAGCAATATCTTTATATGGACCCCTTATATATTTATACATGTTGATCAAATCCCCCCTTATTCTCCTCTTCTCCAGAGAGAATAAAATCAGTTCCTCTAATCTTTCCTCATACCTGAGTTCCTCCATGCCTCTTATTAGTTTGGTTGCCCTTCTCTGCACTTTCTCCAGTTCCCCGGGATCCTTTAAGAGAACTGGTGCCCAAAACTGAACTGCATATTCCAGATGAGGTCTTACTAATGATTTGTACAGGGGCAACATGATATCTTTATCTCTGGAGTCCATACCTCTCTTAATACAAGAAAGGACTTTGCTCTCTTTGGAAACTGCAGCTTGGCATTGCATGCCATTATTGAGCTTATGATCTACCAGAACACCTAGATCCTTCTCCACTATGGAGTCCCCCAGTTGTACTCCACCTAGCATGTATGATGTATGCATATTCTTAGCCCTCAAGTGCATAACTTTACATTTCTCAACATTAAACCTCATCTGCCACATAGTCGCCCAATTAGACAGAGCATTGAGGTCAGCTTGTAAATTGGAGACATCCTGTAAGGACGTTATTCCACTGCATAGCTTGGTGTCATCTGCAAAGACGGAAATGGTACTTTTGATCCCAATCCCTATATCAGTTATAAAGATATTAAAAATTAGAGCTCCCAACACTGAACCTTGGGGGACCCCATTGATAACCTTATATTATACTATTCAGAGTAAGAATCATTAACCACTACTCTCTGAATTCGGTCTTTTAGCCAGTTTTCTATCCATTTACAAACTGATCTTTCCAGGTCTGTAGACTTTGCTTTACACATGAGCCGTGTGTGGGGAACTCCTAAAAAGAAATCAGGTTTGTCTGACAACTTCTGTCTTTCATGAATCCGTGCTGTCTGTTACTTAAAATATTTTTTCCTGGCAAGAACTCACCTATTTGGTCTTTTATTAAACTCTCCAGTATCTTCCCAATGAGTCCCTAAAAATTAGATACAATGGCTTTGAAATTACAGAGCTCAATTTAGGATCCATAGGTGGATGCCATCTGGTCCAGGTGCTTTATCCACCTTTATCACTTTTGAGCCATTGTGGATCATTTGGAGCTGTGTCAATACCATCCCCATTATGGACATGAGCTCCCCCATGCTCCTTTGTATACACAGAGCTGATAAAAAAAATCCCAGTATCTGTGCAACCCTAATATCATCCAAATTAAATAAATTAAAGTGAATGTAAACCCATTCTGTACCCTTGTTTCTACAGGTAAGTCTATAATAAGGCTTACCTGTAGGTACTATGAATATCTCCTAAACCTTCATGCAGTCAGAGATGTCACTGGCTCATGCGCTCCGAAGGGACCGTATACCTGTGCCGTCCCTTCAGATCTCCGTGCCACAGTCTGTGACTCCCATGCGCATGCGCAGGCGCTACGTCATTGTGGCGTGGCCAATCAGACCGCGGGAGGACGCAAACCCGGAAGGAAGACCGGAGGAAGATGGAAGGGTCTGTCAGAGCTTACAGGGCTTTGTTCTAAGGTAAGTATTTCATAATGTGCTAGTATGCAGTGCATACTAGCACATTATGCCTTTACTTTGCATGTTTTTTTTTTATATATAAATTCATTGGTTGTTTTAATTCTAATTTATTTTCGATTTGTTGAAATTCCTAACTATTGTGATTCAGAGATTTGGATACATCCAAATCTTCAACTAATGACAATTTTGTCCGAACTTCGATCTGCAATGAAATGAATAGTGCATGTCTACTAACGTTTTACATGCAATGATCAGACTAGTAGTACAGTATTTCCAGTAAAGGAAAGGTTTATATGGACTGTCTAAGCCCTTGTACACACGGTCGGAGATTCCGACAACCAAATCCGTCTGATTTTGTCTGACGGATCTTGTCCGAAACTGTTGCATACACAGGGTCGGACAAAGTTGTCGGAAAATCCGATCTTTCAGAACGTGATGACGTAATTTTGTTACGATGGGACTACGTTCAGGCTAGTAGCCAATAGCTTTGATGTAGAAATTTGATCTGAGCATGCGTGGCACTTTGTCCGGTCGGAATTCTCTACACATGATCGGAGTATGTCCGATCGGAGCAGTTTGTCAGAAAATATTTCCAGCAAGTTGGAAAATTTGGTCCGACAGATATTCCGACGGAAACAGTCCGATGCATACCACACACAGTCGGATTATCCGACAAAACGGTCCGATAGGACACATTCCGACTGAATCTCCGACCGTGTGTACAAGGGCTAAGAGGCAGAAGAACACCAATAAAACTGTTGTGGATGAAGTAAGCATGATGCTCATTGGGTGCTTGTTAAGAAAGGTCCTTTGAATTGGGATGTCAATGGTTCCTTGATAAATTCCTACATTTGGGCTGAGTGACGTCTAGCTATACTGCTAGTATACTGCTTGAGAACTTAAAGCAGTTCTGCACTCTGCTTCTATATATGATTATGTAACCACTGCAGCAAATGCTAACTTAGCTGAGTGCATTCCTTTTATTCCAGCGCCAGTACACCTGACAAAGAGAGACTGCTGTGCTAATGACAGGCACGAGTGAAGGTAAAGCCTGACTAATTTAAAGGCCCTTATCCTCTTCACTGTTGAATGACATGCAAATTGCTTCTAATGCAGTCAGAAAACTTCACTACTCAAATTTTTAGAACATTTTTAGGGAATTAAATAAAGCACATGTTTTATTATGAGATATGAGAAATCTGCAAACGCTGCTTAGTTATAGTTGTGTGCTTTACTATTCTCTGTTATTTACATTAAATAATAAAAGAGGGTACAGATTACAAACTCCAGATAAAAATTGACACTGAGTAAAGGATCTTGCCCATATGAGCTTGTAATCTAAGAGATCTATTTATCAAAAAAATAAATAAATGCTTTGTGAATCTCTCAAGCATTCATACAGCCGACACAAATATTCCCCTTAATTTTTGCAATATGTTTACTTCTTATAAACATCCACTCCATCTAGTGGCCGCAATGCAGTAGTTTCCTGATGAGGTATATCAGGAAAATACTGCATTATGGCCACTAGAAGGATGCAATTTTCCTGATTGAGGTTTTTCAGAAAAATAACACCTAATGGCCACTAGGTGGAGCTAACGATCATAGAAAGTAAATATATTACACAGATTATGAGGATTATTCATGATGGCGGAATGCTTATTATATTCACATGCGATTTTTTTTCTAAACAAATCTCTACATGTTAGGGAAATGCTGGATACAATAGCAAAGATAAAGGGGAGTGGCTGAAGTTGATAGATAAGTAATTTTAACAACTTCAGCCCCGGAAGGATTTACCCACTTCTTAACCAGGCCATTTTTGCGCTGATTTAACTGACAATTGCGCGGTCATGCAATGCTGTACCCAAACAAAATGTATCTCCCATTTTTTCCCGCAAATAGAAATTTCTTTTGGTGGTATTTGATCACCTCTGCGTTTTTTATTTTTTGCACTATAAACAAAAAGGAGCGACAATTTTGAAAAAAAAAAAACAATATTTTTTACTTTTTGCTATAAAAAATATAAAAAAAAGTAAAAAACATATTTCTTCATCAGTTTAGGCCAATATGTACTCTTCTACATATTTTTGTTAAAAAAAATTGCATATTGATTTTTATAGCGTCTACAAAATAGGGGATATACTTATTGCACTTTTTTTTACTATTTTTTTTGACATTGCGGCAGACAGATCGGACACTTTTGACACTTTTTTTGGGACCAGTGACATGTATACAGCAATCAGAGCTAAAAATAGCAAATGATTACTGTATAAATGACACTAGCAGGAAAGGGGTTTAAAATAGGGGGCGATCAAGGGGTTAAATGTTCCCTAGGGAGGTGTTTCTAACTATGGGAAGGGGGGATGGGACTAGCATGGAGAAACAGCAGATCCATCTCTACTTCCCTGTCAGAACGGGGATCTGTTTGTTTACATACACAGTTCCCTGTTCTGGCTCTCTGAGGAGCGATCGCAGGTGGCCAGCGGACATTGCGGCCACCGGCCACACACATTGGGGTGCACCCCCTAGACCTCTTAAAGTGGATCATGTACATCTATGGCGGTTTGCCCCGCCATGCCAACCTGCCAAAGTATAATGACAGCAGCTGGTCAGCAAGAGGTTAAAGAAGATGTACTAATAGGACTGTTTAACCGGTTCCCGACCGCCTCACGCAGATATACTGCGGCAGAAGGGCACTTACAGGCAGATTAACGTACCTGTATGTTGCCCTTTAAGAGGCGGCTTCCGGGCGCAGGAGCTCCATGACCGTTATTGCGGGTCCCGCGTACTCGATGTCTGCGGGGATACCCGCGATCGACTCACAATGAGGAAGAACGGGGAGATGCTAATGTAAACAAGCATTTCCCCTGTTCTGCCTAGTGACACTGTCACTGATCACCGCTCCTTGTAATCGGGAGCAGAGATCAGTGTGGTGTCACACACAGCCCCTCCCCCCACAGTTAGAATCACTCCCTAGGACACATTTAACCCCTACAGTGCCACTTAGTGGTTAACCCCTTCACTGCCAGTCACATTTACAAATTATCAATGCATTTTTAATTGCACTGATCGCTGTATGAATGTGAATGGCCCCAAAATTGCGCAAAAAGTGTCTGATGTGTTCGCCATAATGTGGTAGTCCTGATAAAAATTGCTGATCGCCGCCATTACTAGTAAAAAATTTTTTTTTATAAAAATACCATAAAACTATCCCCTATTTTGTAGACACTATAAATTTTGCGCAAACCAATCAATAAACGGTTATTACAATTTTTTTAACCAAAAATATGTGGAAGAATACGTATCGGCCTAAACTGAGTAAAAAAAAAGTTTTTTCATATATTTTTTGGGGATATTTATTATAGCGAAAAGTTAAAAATAATGCGTTTTTTTCAAAATTGACGCTTTTTTTTTGTTTATAGCGCAAAAAATAAAAACTGCAGAGTTGATCAAATACCACCAAAAGAAAGCTCTATTTGTGGGGAAAAAAGGACGTCAATTTTGTTTGGAAGCCACGTCGCACGACCGCGCAATTGTCAGTTAAAGCGACGCAGTGCCGAATTGCAAAAAACGTTCTGGTCTTTGGCCAGCCAAATGGCCATATTAATAAAAATGCCATAAAACTATCCCCTATTTTGTAGACGCTATAACTTTTGTGCAAACCAATCAATAAACGCTTATTGCAATTTTTTTTACCAAAAATATGTAGAAGAATATGTATCGGCCTAAACTGAGGAAAAAATGTTTTTTTTTTTATATTTATGGGGGATATTTATTATAGCAAAAAGTAAAAAATAATGTATTTTTTTCAAAATTGTCGCTATTTCTTTGTTTATAGCGCAAAAAATAAAAACTACAGAGGTGATCAAATACTACCAAAAGAAACATCTATTTGTGGGAAAAAAAGGACATTGATTTTGTTTGGGAGCTGCGTCGCACGACCGCGCAATTGTCAGTTAAAGCGACGCAGTGCCGAATCGCAAAAAAACGCTCTGGTCTGTGGCCAGCCAAATGGTCCAGGGCTGAAGTGGTTAAAGAGACCCTGTTACCACCTGGTACTCAGCAAGCAAAAAACAGGCAGGAAATCTGTATTAGGAATACTTATAGAACCCCCATCTGCTGCAGTTATACGACAAAGCAGATGGAATTCAGCTTCTATTTTCAGCCTGTTCATAATGTGGTATTAACCCTTTCATGACTAAGCCTATTTTTGGAATTTGGTGTTTACAAGTTAAAATACATATTTTTTGCTAGAAAATTACTTGGAACCCCCAAACATTATATATATATTTTTAGCAGAGACTCTAGAGAATAAAACGGGGATTGTTGCAATATTTTATGTCACACGGTATTTGCGCAGCGGTGTTTTAAACGCAACTTTTTGGGAAAAGGGACACTTTCATGAATAAAAAAAAAAAAAAAAACAGTAAAATTAGCCCAATTTGTTTGCGTAATGTGAAAGATAATGTTACACCGAGTAAATAGATACCAAACATGTTACACTTTATAATTGCGCGCACTTGTAGATTGACGACAAAGTACGGTACCTAAAAATCTCAATAGGCGACGCTTTAAAAAAAATTTACGGTTACCAGGTTAGCGTTACAGAGGAGGTCTAGTGCTAGAATTATTGCTCTTGCTCTGACAATCGCGGCGATACCTCACATGTGTGATTTGAACACCGTTTACATACGCTGGCGCGACTTCCGTATGCGTTTTCTTTGCTTCGCGAGCTCGCGGGGATGGCAGGCGCTTTAAAAAAAATTTTTTTTTTTTTTATTTATTTTATTTATTTTAAAATGACTAAATTGTTTTAAAAAAAAAAAATGTATCACTTTTATTGCTGTCACAAGGAATGTAAACATCCCTTGTGACAGTAATAGGTGGTGACAGGTCCTCTTTATGGAGGGATCGGGGGTCTAAAAGACCCTCCACCCCTCCTTTACACTTCAATGTATTCAGATCGCCGAAAACGGCGATTCTGAATACCGGATATTTTTTTAAAACCGGCGCCATTGGCAGCTGAGTAAACGGGAAGTGACGTCATGACGTCGCTTCCGTGTTTACGATGAGGAGACTGGAACGAAGCCAATTACGGCTTCGTTCCAGTTCCTCCGCAGCAGCCGGAGGCGTCGGATCACTGATCGGTGCTCCCGATCGAGTGGGAGCGCCGGTAACAGCGGCGAGAGGCGGCGGGAGGGGGGGACGTCCCCTCCCGCTCCTCCGGCATAACAGCCGAGCGGCTTTTAGCCGCATCGGTTGTTATGCCTGGATAGCCAATCGCCCGCTGCAAAAAATGGTACCGGGATGATGCCTGCAGGTGCGGGCATCATCCCGGTATAACCCCCGGAAGCCGAGTACGCATATCTGCGTACGCTCGGCGGGAAAGGGTTAAACCCCAAACTAAAAATGTATTATATAGCAGCTTACCAATCATTAGATGTGGTGGCTGCATTGGTTTTCTTTTCTTTGCTTTTTTTATAACCTCTGTTTTCAGCTGTTGATCTGGCCAGTAACACACCTCCTGCTCTATTGAAACACAACTCTGTACGAATGAGAACGGGAGGCACAGAAGACTGCAGCATTGTCAGTCTAAAGGGGGAGGGTAGTGTTAAATGTATTAGCAGATTTAATTACACTAACAAACTGAAGCCAAAGTCCAGCTCACACTTTATATTCAGTTACAGCAAACAGTTTTTTTTTTTCTTTTGGAATAAAGGTTTTCAATGAAAAAATAAAAGTTGACCTTTTTAATCACCCTGCCAGAGTTAAGTGGTTTGTCTCAACCATGTAAACTGATACATTCTGCCGGAGAGCTTGAGTTTGAGACTCGCTGGCTGGATCATCATTTAAAAACAGAAGCGAGAAAGCCTAAAAAAAAGGAAACTAATACAGCGATCACATCTAAGAATCGGTAAGCTGTGATATGATACATTTTTGCTATTTGGTTAATCACTTCCCGCCCGGCCTATAGCAGATTGACGGCCAGGCGGCGGTTCGGTTATCCTGACTGGGCATCATATGATGTCCAGCAGGGTAACATGCCCGTGCGCATACGGGAGGCATGCAGCGAGGCGATCGCTAGTGCGGCGTGTCAGCCTGACACACCGCATCTCTGATTGTGGCATGGAGCCCCAGACAGAGGCTGCTTACCACGTGATCAGCTGTAACCAATCAACCAATCGGTGGCTCTCCCTGTCAGGGGGGGGGGGGGGGCTGTGCTGATAATTACCATAATGATTATCAGCACAGCCTCCATCAGATGTGCCCATCAACTGCCAATCAGTGCCCGACAGCTGTCAACATTGCCCCATCAATAACGTCTGTCAGTGCCCACCACAGTGCCAATTAGAGACCACCATAGTGCCAATCAGTGCTCATCACAGTGCCAATCAGTGCTCAGGAGTAACACCTGTCAGTACCTTATCATCAGTGCTGCCCATCAGTGCCATCTATTAGTGTCCATTAGTGCCATCTGTCAGTGCCAATCAATGCCGCCTATCAGTGGCAATCAGTGCCACCGGTCAGTGCTTATCAGTGCCACCTGTCAGTGCTCATAAGTGCTGCCTGTCAGTGCCCATCAGTGATGCCTGTCAGTGCCCATCAGTGCCACCTATCAGTGCCCTTCAGTGCCGCATATCAGTAACCATCAGTGCTGCATATCAGTGCCGCCTATTGGTGCCCATCAGTGCTGCATATCAGTGCCGCCTAACAGAGCCTATCAATTATACATATCAGTGCCTCCTCATCAGTCCCTCCTTATCGGTGCCAACTCATCAGTGCCCATCAGTGCCACTTCATCAGTGCCCATCAGTGAAGGAGAAAACAACATTTTAGGAATAAAATATATATATTTTTTTTAAATGTCGGTCTTTTTTAGTTTGTTTAAAAAAAAATAAAAACCCCAGAGGAGATCAAATACCACCAAAAGAAATCTATTTGTGGGAAAGAAAATTATAAAAATGTAATTTAGGTACAGTGTTGCATGACCGTGCAATTGTCATTCAAAGTGTCACAGCGCTGAAGGCTGATAATTGTCCTGGGCAGTAGGGGGCGAAAGTGCCTGGTATTGAAGTGGTTAAATACGGCTTTAAGCTTTCAAAATAAATATAGAATCCTATTGGTTGCCATCTCCAGATTCTGGCTCTCCATTTCATAGTGTCATTAATTCTGAAAAACCATGGCATTGAATGCTTTAAATAATTTGGGGATTAGAATAGTTAAAAAAAGAGAATCAGACTGGTTCGGGGTCTTTGCCAAGCTCATCTGCAGAGATCATAGCTTCAGGACTGGTGACAGGATGGCAGATCAGAGTTTAGGTAATTGAGGTAAGAGCTGATGACTTCTGGGTGTGAGAGGGTATTGGTTGAGCATCTGGTTGATGTAGATCCACTACACTATATTGTCAAAAGTATTGGGACACCTGCCTTTACGGACACACACACACGATTGAAGGGGTTATACTGGTCACCCCAGTACCTGTTATTAGATCGGACGGTTGGCTCTTTAGGGATAACAACCACTCAGCTACTCGGCTGTTATCCTAAAAGAGCGGATGGGGACGTCCCGCCACTCTTCCTGAGCCTCCGGTCCCTCCAGGAGATCATAGAGTGAGAGTGGAATGCAGATGGAAACAGATTTGTTCCAGTCTCCTATGTAAAAACACGGAAGCGGCATCACAGCTTCACTTCCGGTTTTCTCTGCTGACAATGTCGCCAATTTAAAAAACAATTACGGTTTTCAGAATCGCTGTTTTTGGCGATCTGAATACTTTTAAGTGCAAAGGAGGAATTTGGGGTCTTTTAGACCCCCTCTCCCTCCATAAAGAGTACCTGTCACCACCTAATACTGTCACAAGGGATGTTTACATCTCTTGTGACAGCATTAAAAGTGATCAGAATTTTTTTTTAAAGTGACAATGTAAAAAAAAAAAAAAAAATATTAAATAAGAAAAAAACAAATGCATTTTAAAGCATCGCCGTCCCCGCGAGCTCACACAGAAGAAACTGCATGTCATTCCCGCATATGTATACGATGTTCAAATCACACATGTGAGGTATCGGTGTGATCGTCAGAGCAAGAGAAATAATTCTAGCAAAAGACCTCCTCTGTAACTCTAACCTGGTAATCGTTAAATTTTTTTAAAGCGTCACCATTCCACGAGTGTGCGCAATTTCAAAGCGTGACATGTTAGGTATCTATTTATTCAATGTAACATAAACTTTCATATCAACTTTCACATTATACAAAAAAATTAGGCTAACTTTATTGTTTAGTTTTCTTTAAATTCAGGAAAGTGTATTTTTTCCCCAAAAATTACGCTTGAAAGACCGTGGGACATAAAATAATGCAATGATCGCCATTTTATTCTCTAGGGTCTCTGCAAACAACAAAGAAAATAAAGTAACTATATATATAAAAGTAAATAAATGGGTGAGTTACTTTCTTTTCTTTGTTGTTCGTTAAACAAAGTATTGTCAAGGCGGACTCCCAATCCTCCACCAATGATAGATTAAAGAAAAAAGTCGGGACTTGTACTCTGATGCAATCTTTTTTAGTAATCTTTTAGAGAAATGTACAAATCTGTAAGCAAGCCACTGTACAGTTGCAAGGGACAACGCTCTTTATCATGTGTAACATACAATCATGAAACTCATACCTTTATCCCAAACAAAGGGTGTGCCACCACAGACATGCAACCCAATTATTCAATCAATTGCAAAATTAACTTAACCCCATTACTACTACATGAAAAAACAGTTCCAAGTCATAGTATCTATTCATACCATTAGGATGAAGAGACTGTAACTTATTAATCCACCATACCTCCCTTTTCTTGAGTTTTAAAATTCTGTCACCCCCTCTTTTATCTCTGGATACTTCCTCTAATACCATGAAACGCAAATCAGAATCTTTGTGTCCCCTTTCTAGGAAATGTCATGATAGCATTATATATATATATATATATATGTAAATATATATTTATATGTATATATATATATATATATATATATATATATATATATATGTGTATATATATGAATATATATATATATATATATATATATATATATATATATATATATATATGTGTGTGTGTGGCTTGGGGGTTCTAAGTATAAGTAAGTAAGTATAAGTAAGTAAGTTGAATGCAATTCAAACAAGGAAAACGTCCCTTTCTTTTACTACTCAAAATGTAATTTTTGTTTCATGTGTATTGGCCTTAAATTTATATATATATATATATATATATTTATATATATATATATATATATATATATATATATATATATATATATATATATATTTATTTTGATATATATATATATATATATATATATATATATACATAGAAAAGTGACGGCAGAAAAAGACAGAGTAGTCCATCGGGTCTGCCCATTTTTTTGTTTGTTGTTATTTTGTTTTTCGTTAACTTTATTGTCTGACTATAGATCAATGTTTGTCCCAAGCATGCTTGAAGCCATTTACTGTTGACTGTCTCACTACCTCTGCTGGTAGTTTATGATTAACGTTAATAATTAATGTTAGCCTTTATTAGCATTTTAAAAATCTTTAAAACAATATTGGACATGGCTAAATCTTTAAAACAATATTGGACATGGCTACATCATAGCCTTTTAAATGTTATTGTTCTCGATGATCCCTTCAGGTTTTTTTTCTGTCTTTTTTTTTTCTGCGGTGTATCAATGTGCATAATGAAAAAGATAACAGTTGTAGTCAGTGAATAATGCATCTACTTATCGGGCGCATCATTTTTCCCAGTCCAATTACATATTTTGGGAGTTTACTGTTAACAGAATGCAAGCATTGGACTAAAGTTTCCTTGTGGTTGCCTAATGAAGCGTGCACATCCTCGTAGCCTAATGCTTGCTAATTGGCTTTAAATTGCTGCTAACGTTTTTATGGACTGGTCACAAAAGAATGACCCCACTTTCCCGATGTCCATAAAGCTGTACAAGAAAAGGTCATAACATGGCTGAAATTCAGCTGGTCAAGTAGTTTCATTGTAAATAGTACATGAAGCTTCTCCACCCCCCTGATTGTTTGTCCCATCTGCCCAGCTAGACAGTTGATCAATTAAACACCAACCCCCCATCTTCCAGCATTGTCTTTTGAAGACCCAGTGGACACATGTTCCATCTAACCTCCAGACATGCCTTTAGTGCAAACCAGAATTCCACTGTGTGGGAACTGGAAAGCCCAGAATGGGGATTAAGGTCAACTAGCGAAAAAAAAGAAGGAACTATGTAGAGTAATTTAACCTGCCTTGTAACTTGTAAATAAATGTCTTCGTTAGTCAATAAAACACAAGAGTAGCCCAAAGTCTTTCTTAAGATGCAGATGGCGTGAGGTCTGGAAGAGAATTGTTTTGACATAATCAATAGAAACAATAAAGTATAACAATGGCTGAATGGAGGCCATTCTCTCAATTAAACTGATACAAATGACCAGCTGACAAATTGTGCAGGTGAGCTGAAGACATTGCTTTAGTAAGACATTTTTTTTTTGTGTTTCAAACAAACACACACAAAAAAAAAAAATTATGTTGAGCAGAAATCTTTTCAAATGGCTTGTGTATGATTTTTACTTTAATAAAATTAGCATTTAAACTTAGTATGTGGTGCTAAATAGTCTTTGTCTGCAGCCAACACACTTTTGATTTCATTATAAGCATTCTCTTTTTTAGCAGTAAGAAAAAGAAGAATAAACATGAAGACCCTTCGCATCCGCACCCCTGCCTGGAGGTAACTTATAGTCTAATATTTTATAATTATAGTCTAATATTTATTCTAATATTTTTAACGTCGTTTTTTTTTTTTTTCGAATAGAAGTGGATTATTTACCAGAGTAAAAGTGTTAAAGATGTGAGGCCATCCAAAAATTCACAAACAAAACAAGAATTAAATGTTTAAAAACAATTGTAGACTTTTAAGGCACGAGGTATACAAATTTTAGACATGTGCGGTTCGTTTTGTTCCGAATTAACCACTTAAAGAGGAGGGCCGGTTTAAAAAAAAAAAATTAAAAGTCAGCAGCTGCAAACACTGTAGCTGCTGACTTTTAATAAGCACACTTACCTGTCCAGGGCACCCGCGATGTCGGCCGCCCGAGGCTGACCCGTCCCTCGGTCTCGGGTCCCGGCGCCGCCATTTTGGCTAAGGGAAACAGGCAGTGGAGCCTTGCGAGTCGCGCAGCGCTTTGTGAATGGGGCGCGCTTTGTTCTGGGACACACAGTTCCAAGAACACCCATTACCCAGAAGACGCCGTACGGAGGAGAGAAGAGCAGAAGATCTCCGCGGAGGAGGAAGAGGCAGATTAAGATGATGTGCCTAGCAACAGGCATTTCCGGTAAATTTAAAAAAAAATAAATCATTTTTTTTTCTGATTTTTTTCTAATTTAATGTATTTTTTTTTCAGGGTGGCCCACAGAGCCTCTTTTTGGGATTTGTTGTTTACAAGTTAAAACAAAATTTTTTTTGCTAGAAAATTACTTAGAATCCCCAAACATTATACGTTTTTTTCCAACACCCTAGAGAATAAAATGGCGGTTGTTGCAATACTTTCTGTCACACCGTATTTGCGCAGCGGTCTTACAAGTGCACTTTTTTTGGAAAAAATACACATTTTTGATTAAAAAAAATAAGACAATAGTAAAGTTAGCCCAATTTTTTTTAATATTGTAAAAGATAATGTTACGCTGAGTAAATTGTTACCCAACATGTTACGCTTCAAAATTGCACCCGCTCGTGGAATGGCGACAAAGTTTTACCCTTAAAAAATCTCTATAAGCAACGTTTACATTTTTTTACAGGTTGCATGTTTTGAGTTACAGAGGAGGTCTAGGGCTAGTATTATTGCCCTCACTCTAACGATCGTGGCAATACCTCACATGTCTGGTTTGAACATTTTAACGTTTTCATATGCAGGCGCTACTCACGTATGCGCTTGCTTCTGTACGCGAGCTCGGCGGGACAGGGCACGTTTACATTTTTTTTTATTATTTATCTTACCTTTTTTTTTTTTTCACTGTTTTAAAAAAAAAAAATTGTGTCACTTTAATTCCTATTATAAGGAAAACATCCTTTGTAATAGAAAAAAAGCATGACAAGATCTCTTAAATATGAGATCTGGGGTCAAAAAGACCTCAGATCTCATATTAAAACTAAAATGCAATAATAATAAAAAAAAAATATATAAAAAAAAATGGCCTGTAAGAGGTATGGGTGGAAGTGATGTTTTGACGTCACTTCCGCCCTGCAATGTTATGGAGATGGGTGGGGGCCATCTTACCCTTATTCGTCTCCATACCCAGCAAGGGTTAACATCTGATCGCCTCTGCCGCTGCTGACGGCTCCGGTAAGCGGTGTAGGGCACCGGAGCAGTGGTGGGAGGGGGGCAAATCCGCCGCGGAGACCACTCTTATCGGAAAACGGGCCACCAGCTGAAGAAGAGAATACCGAGGTTATGGCAGCTAGCTCCTGCCATAAAAACAATATTCCTCTTCAAACTTAGGACATATATCGGCGTGCGGCAGTCCGTAAGTGGTTAATATTCTGCAAAATTTTTCGTTATTTGTCTATATCCAAATATCCAAATTACATTATAAACTAAGTTTACTGAATTCTCCGAATAACAAAACGAAATTCATCCAAATTTCCAAAATTCGAATTGAAACTCAAATCTAATTTTACATCGAATTCCATTTGAATTTGAACTGTACACATATTTCTGAAATCAAAGACTGTGTGTGTTTTTAGAGTACCATTTCAAAATAGTGCTGTTTTTGTTAAGCCAAATGTGATTTAAAGAATCATTGTAATCATTTGGTGAAGATTTTTCTTTTGTTTGTTCACTTTGCCGCATTTGAATTCGAAAAAAACATTTTCGATCCGACCGATTCAAAATTTATGAACGTTTCAATTCGAAAAAAAAAAAAATCTGTAAATTTGAAGAAATATAAAAAAAGACAAAACTAATTCCGAATACAAATTCGAAATACAAATCCTGAATACGAACTGAATGAATCAACTGATTTTAACATAACAAAACAACTAGATTAACAAACCTAAACTAAACAACATTTTTTTTTTTTTTGTCATGCACATGTCTAACAAATTTTTTTTAATTACTACATTTTATTGGAGACATTACAGTGTCAATCATATATGAAAACATAACCCCCAAATAGGGTAGTTACATATTCTGATTGAAAAAAAAGACACAAGTCCATCTAGTTCAACAAATAAAAGGGGAGGGGGAAATCATACACTCTTATATACACAATCCCATTATCAGGCCCGGACTGGGACAAAAAATTGGCCCTGGGCATTTTAGACTGAGCATCCAACTTTTCCAGGGATCGGGGTGGGGGGGGGGGGGTGGTTCGGTAGACATTCGCGGGGGTGGCTGGTGTCGGTCTGCACTATAAAAGAGGCACTGCAATGATTACAGTGCAGCCCCCTTTATATTACAGTGTCCAAGTCCTATTGTGGCAATACAATGTCAGTACTGTCTGTCTCCTATTGTGCCCACATGGCCCAGTGACACTGACCTGCTCTCTTTCTGGTAATGCAGTACAGCGTGGCTCTCTCTGGTGGTGCGGGTACAGCGTGGCTCTCTCTCTGGTGGTGCGGGTACAGCGTGGCTCTCTCTATAGTGGTGTGGATACAGCGTGGCTCTCTCTCTCTGGTGGTGCAGTACAGCATGGCTCTCTCTAGTGGTGCGGGTACCGCGTGGCTCTCTCTCTAGGGGTGCAGTACAGCGTGGCTCTCTCTAGTGGTGGGGATACAGCCCGGCTCTCTCTGGTGGTGCGGGTACAGCGTGGCTCTCTCTCTCTTGTGGTGTGGGTACAGTGTGGCTCTCTCTCTTGTGGTGTGGATACAGCGTGGTTCTCTCTCTGGTGGTGTGGGTACAGCGTGGCTCTCTCAATGGTGGTGCGGGTACAGCGTGGCTCTCTCTCTGGTGGCTATGGGTACAGCGTGGATCTCTCTCTGGTGGTGCGGGTACAGCGTGGCTCTCTCTCTGGTGGTGCAGTACAGCATGGCTCTCTCTAGTGGTGTGGGTACAAAGTGGCTCTCTCTCTGGTCGTGCAGTACAGCGTGTCTCTCTCTAGTGGTGGGGGTACAGCGTGGCTCTCTCTGGTGGTGCGGGTACAGCGTGGCTCTCTCTGGTGGTGCGGGTACAGCGTGGCTCTCTCTCTTGTGGTACGGGGACAGTGTGGCTCTCTCTTGTGGTGTGGATTCAGCGTGGTTCTCTCTCTTGTGGTGCGGGTACAGCGTGGCTCTCTCTGGTGGTGCTGGGGCTATTAGTTCCCCAGCACAGTTTTCTCTTTCATTTTCCATGTCTCCTTAGTAGCTGCTACAAGCACTCCTCAGCTTGCTTCCTGGTTTTCTCTTTCCCCCCCAGCAGAGTGCATGCTGGGGACTGTAGTCTGCTCCCTGCTGATAACAATTGGGCCACCTAGCTCTGGGACTACATTTCCCATGATGCCCCTTTAGTTGCTTCTGATTGGCCCTCTGTTGTGGCCAATGGGGAGAGAAAAACGAACAGACAAGAAAGCCTTCTCTTCCCCTGCTGCCAACATGAGAAGGTGAGGGAAGGCGAGGGGAGAATATCATGACAACAGCCTGCAGCTCTCCCCACAGTGCGGACATGGCTGGAGGAGGAGAGCGGGACTGTCAGAGCGGCTCTGAGGCTGAGCTCAGCCCATGCAGCCACCAGAGATGACACAGGCACGACCGCTTAGCGGCAGGCGAGTGGCAGTCGCGGCCTGTGTTACCTATGTTCAGGCAGCGGTCGCCGCTTACCTTTCGCAAATGCCCGGTCTGCCCTATGGCCAGTCCGGGCCTGCCCATTATATACCCACAGTTGATCCAGAGGATGGCAAAAAACCCCAGCAAAGCATGATTTAACCTGCTGCAGAGAGGGAAGAAATTCCTTCCTAATCTCCCAAGAGGCAATCATATATACCCTGGATGAACTGTACCTACAAATGTTAGTATCCAGTTATATTATGTACATTTAGGAAATAATCCAGAACTTTTATAAAGCAATCTACTGAGCTGGCCAGAACCACCTCCGGAGGGAGTCTAGTCCACAATTTTACAGCTCTTACTGTGAAGAAACCTTTCCGTATTTGGAGATTAAATCTCTTTTCCTCCAGATGAAAAGAGTTCCCCCTTGTCCTCTGTGATGTCCTTAAAGTGAAACACACATCACCAAGATCACTATATGGACCCCTTATATATGTTTACATGTTGATCAAATCCCCTCTTAATCTCCTCTTCTCCAGAGAGAATAAATTCAGTTCCTCTAATCTCTCCTCATAACTGAGATCCTCCATGCCTCTTATCAGTTTGGTTACTCTTCTCTGCACTTTCTCCAGTTCCCGATATCCTTTTTGAGAACTGGTACCCAAAACTGAACTGCATATTCCAGATGAGGTCTTACTAATGATTTGTACAGGAGCAAAATGGTATCTCTCTCTCTGCTGTCTATGTCTCTCTTAATACATGAAAGGATTTTGCTGGAAACCGCAGCTTGGCATTGCATGCTATTATTAAGCTTATGATCTACCAAAATCCCCAGATCCTTCTCCGTCATTGATTCCCCCAGTTGTACTCCCCCTAGTATGTATGATTCATGCATATTCTTAGCCCCCAAGTGCATAACTTTACATTTATCAACATTAAACCTCATCTGCCACATAGTCACCCAATTAAACAGTGCATTGAGGTCGGCTTGTAAATTGGAGACACCCTGTTAAGCCTCGTACACATGATCGGATTTTCCGACGGTAATTGTGTGATGACAGGCTGTTGGCGGAAAAACTGACCGTGTGTATGCTCCATTGGACAATTGTCGGACAAATGTTGGCTAGCAGGTTTTAAAATTTTCTGTGGACAAATGTCTGTTGTCAGATTTTCCGAGCCTGTGTACACAAGTCCGTCGGACAAAAGTCCAAAGTACAAACACGCATGCTCGGAAGCAAGGACGAGCCAGAAGCGGTCAGTCTTGTAAACTAGCGTTCGTAATGGAGAATTAACATTCATGACATGGCAAATTATGAAATCTCAAAATGCTCTTTTTCTTCTTTAATGGGATAATAATGCTGCTTTGCTGGTGATACTGATTGAGTTATTGCAAACAAATTTTCAAAGGCTTTTTTTTTCAAGTGATATCAAGAATAATATTATTATGCTTTTTTTTTTTTTTATTATTTGGACAAATGACCACAACACCCTTATCCTGTAGTTTTTAAGATTAAAGATACAACTATGTTGGTGTCCCTTGTCAATTTTACATTTACACTTTGTATTCTTTTAAATGTAACTGCCTACTCCCAAATTGTCATTTGAAGTAAATCACATAGCCAAGTATTATTCTACACATTTTTTTTATTGTGCATTAAAAAAAGAAAACAAATAAAATTAGACATGCTATCTGCCAATAGAATTTAACCAAAAAGTGCATTCTATGCATCCAAAAATATTGAAAATATACCAAATCAAATCATTATTATTCAACCAAAAAAATAAAATAAAAGCTTCATGCATGTGTCCTGCTTATTAATATAGGGGGTCAACAATGGCAAGAGTTGGTGAAAGCAGGGGTCCGTCATCCGGAGATAATTCCGAAAATCATCTGGATTATTCTCCTGGAGCTCCCGCAGCAAAGGCCTATGACATAATTGCTCACGATTAATAAAGCAACCAATTTTTGGTCCAAGAAATCCTCCTCCTCCTGTTCCTGGAATGGACTTGGGTCAAAGCAATAACTCCAAGGCCAATAATAAATAACACATTATCTACTCCGATTCCGCAACCTGTCTGGTTGACGAACGGCTGTTCAGAAACGAACTGAAAAGCGCGAATCAGCACTCACCAAACTTCTGCTAATATGATATTAGCAGAAAGAGCCCAAAGGGTGGCACTAAAGAGCTGAAAAACCACATAGTAGGTCAGTACGTTCGTGTTTGTTGGTCGACAATTCCTTGCCGTTTGTATGTAAGACAAAATCCAGGCACGCGCCTTTGGACAAACGTCCAAGGTTTTGTCTGCGGAAAATCCGATTGTGTGTACGAGGCTTAAGGACACTCATATTCCACAACAATACCCAACTCTGAAGTGGATCAGGGCTATATCAAATAAGTAAACATAAATATGAGGGGCGTTCAAGTCAAACTGGGACTTTTGAGTTTATAAAATAAAAGAACAAATTTCAAGGAGTGGAAACTGCATTTATTTTTCATCATACTCCCGGGCTACATTTATCCCCTTATCCCAGCATTTAAACGAATGTCTGGAAAGCTTCCACATAGAATGATTTGTCAGTAGGTTATCCAGGATCAGGCGTTCCACTCACTGAATGTTCACAGGAATGACTTCCGTGGGTTGGGAACCACCACAGCCAGGATCGTTACTGATGGATGTACAGCCATCTTTGAAATGTCTTACTGCGGTTGAGCGCCATATCACCGTACTGTGCTTGAAGCCTTCTGTAGATATCCGCAGGTTTTATGCCTTCGATTAAATCACCACATACTGTTCCATGTCTGCCATCTTGATTAATGGTCTCTGGATTGGCCTGGAACATGTGCACCGCCTATCAGTAATAGGACACACTTGCCACTTACTACTTTGTGTAGTACCGTACCCATCCCTTTTTATACCTGTGAAATAAAGAAGTCCCAGTTTGACTTGAACGGTCCTCGTACTTGTGATACTCATAGTCCATGTCTGAAAAATGGGTGCCCTATTGTTACTTCAGTTCCACATATGTCAACTCATTTCAAGAAATATATATATATATATATATATATATATATATATATATATATATAATATATATATAAATATATATATATAGCTTCCTCAGGACAGATTGGGTTGTGAATTGCACTGTATACAATAAACAGATAATATTCATCCGCACATAACAAAAAAAAAAATCAGTTCATTAACCACTTGCCGCCCGCCCTATAACAAATAGACGGTGGCAAAGTGGTTGCATAATCCTGACCGGACGTCATATGACGTGATCAGGATTATGAGCCGCTGCGTGCCCCCGGGGGCGCGCATCGCGGCGATCGTTGTTGCGGGGTGTCAGTCTGACACCCGGCAACTACGATCTCGGTAAAGAGTCTCCGACGGAGACTCTTTACCACGTGATCAGCCGTGTCCAATCACGGCTGATCACAGTGTAAATAGGAAAAGCCGGTGATCGGCTTTTCCTCACTCGCGTCTGTCAGACGCGAGTAGAGGAGAGCCGATCGGCTGCTCCTCTGACAGGGGGGTCTGTGCTGATCGATTATCAGCACAGCCCCCCGAGGATGCCCACACTGGACCACCAGGGACGCCACCAGACCACCAGGGATGCCCAGGACAAGGTATGCCACCCTAGACCACCAGGGATTCCAGTCAGTGCCACAATGGATGCCAATCAGTGCCCATAATGGATGCCAATCAGTGCCCACAATGGGCATCACTGATTGGCATGCATTATTGATTGGCACTGATTGGCATCCATTAGTACAATATATTATAATACAATGCCGCCTATCAGTTCCTATCTGTGCTGCCTATCAGTGCCCATCCATGCCACCTATCCGTGCCCATCCATGCCCACCTGTGCCGCCTACCCATGCCCACCTGTGCCGCCTACCCATGCCCACCTGTGCCGACTAACCCATGCCCACCTGTGCCGACTAACCCATGCCCACCTGTGCCACCTATCCATGCCCATCCATGCCAATCCGTGCCAGCTATCAGTGCCAATTTGTGCCACCCATCAGTGCCACCCATCAGTGCCACATATCGGTGTCCATCAATGCCACCTCATCAGTGCCACTTCATTGGTGCCACCTCATCGGTGCCCATCAGTGCCGCCTTATCATTGCCCATCAGTGTAACCCCATCAGTGCCCATCAGTGAAGGAGAAAACGTACTTATTTGCAAAGTTTTGAAACTGAAACAAAAAAAAATTTTTTCAAAATTTTCGGTATTTTTTTAATTGTTTAGCAAAAGATAAAAACCGCAGAGGTGATCAAATACCACCAAAAGAAAGCTCTATTTGTGGGAAAAAAATGATAAAAATTTCATTTGGGTACAGTGTAGCATGACCGCGCAATTGTCATTCAAAGTGCGACAGCGCTGAAAGCTCAAAATTGGTCTGGGCAGGAAGGTGTTTAAGTGCCTGGTATTGAAGTGGTTAAATATATCTTAGCCCTTGTACACACGGTCAGAAATTCCGACCACAAAATCCATCTGATTTTTTCAGACGGATTTTGTCCGAAACTGGTGTTGCATACACACGGTCGGACAAAGTTGTCAGAAAATCTGAACGTTTGAAACTTGATGACGTTCGTTCATTCTGACGGGACTACGTTCAGCCTAGTAGCTAATAGCTTTGCTCTTGTACTTTGATCTGAACATGCGTGGCACTTTGTCCGATCGGAACTCTCTACAAACGATCGGAAAAAGTCTGATTGGATTTTGTTGTTGGAAAATTTGAGATCCTGCTCTCAATTTTTTTCCGTCGGAATTCCCGACGGAAAAAGTCCGATAGACCCCACACACGATCGCATTTTCCGACAATATAATCCAATCGTACCATTTCCTTTGGAATTTTAGACCGTGTGTACAAGGGCTTAGAACACTAAATTGGATGCTTACATAGATAATTATCATAGCGTAGACCATCTATATATATATTAGTCTTGGGGGTGGACATAGGAGCAATGGAGATGGCAACAGGTCTGGGACAGGCATGTGCATCCAGAGGCAAATAAAAACTGGACTGATCTAATCCCTAAAGGGGCCCCTAGTGTGATCCAGAAGCACAGCAAAATTTAGCAAAGTCTCTTAGCAAGTGTGAAACATTGTATAGACACAAGTAGATGGTGTACTCACCACCCGGATTAGGAATAAGGCCGCGTACACACGCGCGGACTGTTCGCCCAACCTTGTCCGCTGAACAGTGTTTGGGCGGACAGTCCGCTCGTGTGTGGGGCTTCAGCGGACAGTTTCAGCGGACAGTTGGCCGAACAAGGTCTTACGGAAATTCCGAAAAACTGTCCGCTGAAACAAGGTTTCAGCGGACTGTTCGCTCGTGTGTAGGCTTGTTCGGCCAACTAAGTCTCGCGCATGCTCAGAAAGGATTTCCACGTCGGAAGGTTGCATTGCAGTGTATAGGACGTCGTATTTTTCGTCCCGTCGTACGTGCCGTTCACGTCATCGCGCACGGTTTCAGCAAACTGTTCGTCCGTCGTGTGTGGCCATGTCCGTCCATGCTAAGTTTGAGCGGACTGTTCGCTCAAACTGTTGGACGGACAAAGTTGGGCCAACAGTCCGCGCGTGTGTACGCGGCCTAATAATCATCCCAGGGAAGGGGGAGAAAGCAAAATGCTGGAAGTAGTGGTACTAAGTAAAAAATCTGTGTATATCCAGCAGCCACACTTTTGGTTGGACATTATGCCTCAAACATACACTATGTTGTCAAAAGTTTTGTGACACCTGCCTTTACACACACATGAACTTTGATGGCATCCCAGTCTTAGTCTGTAGGGTTCAATAGTGAGTTGGCCCACCCTTTGCAGCTATAACAGCTTCAACACTGAGGCCGCGTACACACGGGCGGACTGTTCGCCCAACCTTGTCCGCTGAACAGTGTTTGGGCGGACAGTCCGCTCGTGTGTGGGCTTTCAGCGGACAGTTTCAGCGGACAGTTTGACGGACAAAGTCTTTCGGAAATTCCGAAAAACTGTCCGCTGAAACTGTGTTTGAGCGAACAGTCCGCCCGTGTGTAGGCTACTTTCGAAATGAGCAAACTGTTCCCGCTCGGAGGAAAGTCTGCTCATTTCGAGCGCGTGTGAAGGTAGGCGGGGCCCGCGACGGAGACGTTGCGGGCTCCGCCGCCTGGAATGGGCTTAAAGGGGAACCCCAACGCCGAAAAAAATCGGCGTGGGGGTTCCCCCAAAGTCCACAACAGACCCTTGTCCGAGCACGCTACCCGGCCGGCCAGGAAAGGGGGGCGAGCGAGCGCGCCCCCCCTCCTGAGCCGTACCAGGCCGCGTGCCCTCAACATGGGGGGTGCCTTGGGGAAGGGGGGGCCGCGCGGCCCCCCCACCCCAAAGCACCTTGTCCCCATGTTGATGAGGACAAGGGCCTCTTCCCGACAACCCTGGCCGTTGGTTGTCGGGGTCTGCGGGCGGGGGGCTTATCGGAATCCGGGAGCCCCCTTTAAGAAGGGGGCCCCCGGATACCGGCCCCCCACCCTATGTGAATGAGTATGGGGTACAATGTACCCCTACCCATTCACCTGTGAAATAAAGTACAAAAAAAAACACAACACAGGGAAAAAATATTTTATTGCACAGCTCCGGGGGTCTTCCGTCTTCGGGGGTCTTCTCGCCGGACTCCTCCGCTATCTTCGTGTAGCTCTTTTGCTAGCGGAGGAGTCCGGCTTTCTTCCTCCCCGCCGCTGGCCTCTTCTCCCGACTTCGGGGGTCTTGTCCCTCTCTTCGGTTCTTCTGCCGGGCCACCGCGCCTTCTTGTAGCTCTTTTGCAGGCGGTGGCCCGGTCTTCTGTCGCCGCTGTCGCCGTCGCCGTCGCCGCCTTCCGTTCTTCTTCTTCTTCTTGTTCTTCTTCTTCTTCTCCAGGAGATGTTGACACGTCGCTCTCTCCGGCCGGAATGCCAGAGCCGCGCTGTGCGGTCACTTATATAGTGACAATGGGGCGGGGTCACATGGTATATGTCACATGGGTTGGTCACATGGTGACCCCGCCCCCTTACGATGTCATAGTCCCCATGTGACATCAACCCATGTGACCAACCCATGTGACATATACCATGTGACACCGCCCCATTGTCACTATATAAGTGACCGCACAGCGCGGCTCTGGCATTCCGGCCGGAGAGAGCGACGTGTCAACATCTCCTGGAGAAGAAGAAGAAGAACAAGAAGAAGAAGAAGAACGGAAGGCGGCGACGGCGACAGCGACAGCGGCGACAGAAGACCGGGCCACCGCCTGTAAAAGAGCTACAAGAAGGCGCGGTGGCCCGGCAGAAGAACCGAAGGCGGCGACAGAAGAACGGAAGGCATGGAGCTCTGCTAGTCACCCTCCACCTCCAGCCACCCGTGTGCATGTGGCACTGGTAACCCTATCTGCCTATGCTGCTGACGGCCATATGTAGAGGGGGCTGAATGGGCCCCCTGCAGCACAGGGCCCAGTTGCGGTCGCGACTGTTGCACCCCCTATAGTTACGCCCCTGCTCAATGGTGCCCATTCAATTCAACTCAGCACAGAGCAATTAGAGTGCACAGAGTCGAGGGAGGAGTGTGGGGATTTGAAATCCCTTGACCGCTACACTGGTTGCATGGGCACTGACAGCTCAGCATCCCTGAAGGTAAGTACACTATATCACCAAAAGTATTGTGACACCTGCCTTTATACACACACAAACTTTAATGGCACCCCAGTCTAAGCCCTTGTACACACGGTCGGAGATTCCGTCGGAATGTGTCCTATCGGACCGTTTTATCGGATATTCCGGCTGTGTGTGGTATGCATCGGACTGTTTCCGTCGGAATATCCGTCGGTCCAAATTTTCTAACTTGCTGGAAATATTTTCCGTCAAACTTCTCCGATCGGACATACTCCGATCATGTGTAGAAAATTCCGATCGGACAAAGTGCCACGCATGCTCAGATCAAATTACGAGACCAAAGCTATTGGCTACTAGCCTGAACGTAGTCCCATCGTAACAAAATTACGTCATCACGTTCTGAAAGATTGGATTTTCTGACAACTTTGTCCGACCGTGTGTATGCAACAGTTTCGGACAAGATCCACCGGACAAAATCCGACGGACAAAATTCGACGGATTTGGTTGTCGGAATCTCCAACCGTGTGTACAAGGGCTTAGTCTGTAGGGTTCAATATTTAGTTGGACCACTCTTTGCAGCTATAACAGCTTAAATTCTTCTGGGAAGGCTGTCCACAAGGTTTAGGAGTGTGTCTATGGCAGTGATGGTGATCCTTGGCACCCCAGATATTTTGGAACTATATTTCCCATGATGATCATGTACTCTGCAGTGTAGTTGAGCATTATGGGAAATGTAGTTCCAAAACATCTGGAGTGCCAAGGTTCGCCATCACTGGTCTATGGGAATGTTTGAACATTCTTCCATAAGGGCATTTGTGAAGTCAGACAGTGTTGTGGACGAGAAGGCCAGGCTTGCAGTCTCCACTCAAATTCATCCCAAAGGTGTTCTATTGGGGTTGAGGTCAGAGCTCTGTGCAGGCCAGTCAAGTTCCTCCACCCTAATCTCGCTCATCCATGTCTTTATGGACCTTTGTGCACTGGTGAGTAGTTGTTTGGAACAGGAAGGGGCCATGCTCAAACTGTTCCCACAAAGTTGGGAGCATGAAATTGTCCAAAATGTCTTGGTATGATCACACCTTAAGAGTTCCCTTCACTGGAACTAAGGGACCAAGCCCAACCCCTGAAAAACAACCCCACACCATAATCCCCCCTCCACCAAATGATTTGGACCCGTGCACAAAGCAACTTCCTACAACCCGATTGGAGGCTTTTAAAACATACTACATTTGTCTTGTAATGATGGTGATGACTATTTTAACATGCCTTCCCAATTTCTTCTTTAACACTTGTTCATACATATAGGCATAGAAAGTCTTGATGACTTCGTCATGCAGCTACCGTAACAATGCTACCTAGGAACTGGGGTCGGTGTTAACCTCAACTGGTTCCAACTTTGTTTCAAACATAAAATGTTAAGAATGTGCCCCACGGCAAATTTAATATATTTCCCAGTTTCCAAAAAGAAGGCAGATGCATGTTCAGTGTTAGAGACTAATTCATCTTCCATCAAATGACATGTTTGGGTGTTCTAACCACATCCTCATTATCACTCTGTCGAAGAATCTTTCCGTGTCCAGTCATTTTCTCTACAAAATCTAATCTTAGATTACTGATGCTACAGCTGCCTGCAAAGCGGGTGCCAAAGCAGAAGAATATTCTGCCCTTGGACTTAGAACATTTCATATTAAGAGCTTACATTTTCCTTGTTCCCAAGCCCAAAAGGGCCAAGGGAATGCTGGGCTGCTCTCATCTGGCTGCTTATTAAGGAGCAGACACCACTAAACTCATTTGACTTGTAGATCGTGCCTGAATTCAAGCTGTTTAAAGCAGATGAATGGCTACTGCTTGAGCCCGCACTGTCACCAAGCTATTTCTTGATTTTCATATTAAGTATGCCAGGCAATCATATGCATCCTTAACATGGAAATCAAGCACAAAACTCCCTGCCTAATGACGGAGATCAAAGGAAGCCTCGGTGGTTACAGACCTCATGCTGTACTGCTGTACATCCTATTTAAGTTTAAAACCTTCAGCTGCCACAAAGGGGTCTTCTGTGTGCCTCCCTACATCTCACCTCTGGCAGTTTCCACAGCAAATGGGTCAACTCTGTTTTGAATTCACAAGTCATTATCCACACATACGGGTCCTCAGCTCCACATTCTAACCGGTGGTAATAGAAAGGGCCCCACATTACACACTCGGTACTTTTCCCCTCATTATAAATATCGAATTGGCGCACCTCTGATTTAAATAAAGCTGGATCGTATTCATGTCTTGGTTCCTAATGTGGTGCCAGTGATATAGCGGCTTGGTGAGTACATTCTCATACACTGGGAAAGAAGGCATGTCATGGCCCAGGCTCTTCTACAGCTCGGTGAATAATATTTGCAGGGACAATGATGTAGATAGGATGCTCACAGTTAAAAGAATGCGGTCTATATTAACCTCTTGCTGACCAGCCCCCTTCATTATACTTGGGTAGGTCAGCTCTCCTGGACAAAGGGCCGTAGGTGTCCGCCGGCGACCCTTGATCGCATTGTACAGAGGCAGAACGGGGAACTGCCTATGTAAACAACGCAATTCCCCATTCCACCTAGTGAGATGTCAGAGATCTTCTGTTCCCAATCATCGGGAACAGCGAACTGTCATGTCCTAGGTAGCCAGTCCCCACTACAGTTAGAACACACCTGGGAAACACATTTAACCCCTTGATTGCCCCCTAGTGTATTTCTAATAAAAAAAAAATTCTTTGCATTCTATTTAGGTGCAAACCTTGCCTATACTCCAGTGATCAGACTTCTGATGAAACACTCCCTATGCAGCTCTTCACTGGGAAAATCGGTGTACTGCTGTGTCTCTGCCTCCTGCTGACATGCCCCCCCCCCCCCTCCCCTGCAGTCTCCACCACCTGCTCTGTAAAGCAGGTAGCAAACAGTAGCAAAAAAGAAATTGGGCCGTGGACAGTTTACGTCATAATAAGCCAGTATGCACCACATACTAGAACATTATGACAGACTTACCGTATTTATCAGCGTATAACACACACATTCATTTTAAGAGGGAAGTTTCAGGAAAAAAATGTAATTTTAAATAAGGAACCTTCAAGCAAAATAAGTGTCAGTGCCCATCTGCAGCCTCACCATTGCATCAATGCAGCCTGATCAATGCCCATCTGCAGCCTCACCAGTTCACATCAATGCAGCCTCACCATTGCCATCAGTGCAGCAGCCTCACCACTGCGGTCAATGCAGCAGCCTCCCCATTGCCATCAGTGCAGCCTGATCGGATTCCCATCTGCAGCCTAGAGGGGACAGGGAGGGGGGCGGGATGAGTGCCGACAGATTACATACAGTGAGAATCTCCTATGATAGACAGAACAGTGGTCCAATGGCGGCCCAGGAGCCAGGACTTCCTATTACAGAGGCCGCCAAGTGAACAGGAGATTCTCACTGTATGTAATCTGGCGGTGCTTGTCCCGCCCCCCTCCTTGTCCCCTCCGAGGCAGCTAAAATTGGAGTATTGGCGTATAACATGCACACGCTATTTTCACCCAATTTTCATGGTGAGAAAGTGAGTGTTATAGGGCAATAAATACAGTACCTGAAAAGCCCTCTAGCAGCATAAACAATGCATGTTTAGGAAATATTTACTGTACCTATAGGTAAAAATCAACACTTTAAGCAGCTGAGGTCATGTAGTCACATACAAAAAAGGAACAAGGGTATTTAAAATATATATATATATATATATATATATATATATATATATATACAGTAGCTCACAAAACTGAGTACACCCCTCACATTTTTTAAAATATTTTATTATATCTTTTCATGTAACAACACTGAAGAAAAGACACTTTGCTACAATGTAAAGTAGCTTGTATAACAGTGTAAATTTGCTTGAAAATAACTCAGCACACAGCCAGTAATGTTTAAACCACTGGCAACAAAAGTGAGTACACACCGAAGTGAAAATGTCCAAATTTTGACCAACTAGCCATTTTCCTTCCCCGGTGTCACGTGACTCATTAGTGTTACAAGGTCTCAGGTGTGAATGGGGAGCAGGTGTGTTATCACTCTCACTCTCTCATACTGGTCACTGGAAGTTCAACATGGTCCCTCATGGCAAAGAACTCTCTGTGGATCTGAAAAAATAAATTGTTGCTCTACAAAAAAATGGCATAGGCAATAAGAAAATCGCCAAGACCCTGAAACTGAGCTGCAGCAAGGTGGCCAAGACCATACAGCAGTTTAACAGGACAGGTTCCACTCAGGCCTCACCATGGTCGACCATAGAAGTTGAGTGCATGTGCTCAGTGTCATATCCATAGGTTGTTTTTGGGAAATAGACGTATGAGTGCTGCCAGCATTGCTGCATAGGTTGAAGGGGTGGGGGGTCAGCCTGTCAGTGCTTAGACCATATGCCGCACACTGCATCAAATTGGTCTGCATAGCTGTTGTCCCAGAAAGAAGCCTCTTCTAAAGATGATGCACAAGAAAGCCCTCAAACAGCTTGCTGAATACAAGCAGCCTAGGGACATGGATTACTGGAACCATGTCCTGTGGTCTGATGAGACCAAGATAAACTTATTTGGTTCAGATGTTGTCATACGTGTGTGGCGGCAACCAGGTGAGGAGTACAAAGACAAGTGTGTCTTGCCTACAGTCAAGCATGGTGGTGGAAGTGTCATGGTCTGGAACTGCATGAGTGCTGCCGACACTGGAGAGCTACATTGAGGGAACCATGAATGCCAACATGTACTGTGACATACTGAAGCAGAGCATGATCCCCTCCCTTTGGAGACTGGGCCGCAGGGCAGTATTCCAACATGATAATGACCCCAAACACACCTCCAAGATGACCACTTCCTTGCTAAAGGAGCTGAGGGTAAAGTTGATGGACTGGCCAAACATGTCTCCAGACCTAAACCCTATTGAGCATCTGTGGGACATCCTCAAACGGAAAGGTGGAGGGGCGCAAGGTCTCTAACATCCACCAGCTTCAATATGTCGTCATGGAGGAATGGAAGAGGACTCCAGTGGCAACCTGTGAAGCTCTGGTGACCTCCATGCCCAAGAGGGTTAGGGCAGTGCTGGTAATTAAATGTGGCCACACAAAATATTGACACTTTGGGGCCAATTTGGAAATTTTCACTGAAGGGTGTACGTTTGTTGCCAGCGCTTTAGACATTAATGGCTGTGTATTGAGTTATTTTGAGGGGACAGCAAATTTACACTGTTATACAAGCTGTACACTCACTACTCTACATTGTAGTAAAGTGTCATTTCTTCAGTGTTGTCACATGAAAATATATAATAAAATATTTACAAAAATGTGAGGGGTGTACTCACTTTTGTAAGATACTGTAGATATGAATATAGATGTGTACTCCCCAACAACTTCAACCACTTGCTCTTAGTAATATATCTTACTAAAGACATTTCTGGACCTACCAGGCTGGTCAGATCCACCTTAACAGCAAAAGAAAATACACACCAATACAGGCTAGAGAGTGCTGCTCACCCCCAAAGAAAAAAAATGGGAAATGCTCCCCCATAAATGTGATTTTTAGGCAGCAGAATTATAGGTCAAATCATATTTATAAATAATCCAAAGTTTGGATTATTTATAAATATGATTTGACCTTATGGGTTTGTGGCTCGCAGTCTGTATGTTTTGCAGACTAGTGACATAAAATACATACATTTTGGAAGTAGATTTCATTCCCGCAGTCAGTGTGAACCTAGACTGAAAGTGGTTGTGAAGGTCGAAGGTTTTTTACCTTCATGCATTCTATGCATGAAAGTAAAAAGCCTTCTGTGTGCAGCTACCCCCAATACTTACCTGAGCCCCATCATGATCCAGCGATGTGCACAAGAGCCTCAGCTCTCCAGGGACTCTCCTCATTGGCTAAAACAGCAACGAGAGCCATTGGCTCCTACTGCTGTCGATCATAGCCAGTGAGATATTTGAGGAGGGCAAGGGGGCGGGGCCAAGCCATGGCTCTGTGTGTGAATGGACAAATGGCTTGCTCTGGGGGCACTCGACAGGAGGGGGCGTCCAGGAGCCCCAGCGGGGGAGTTGAGAAGAGGAGGATCAGGGCTCCTCTGTGCAAAACCATTGCAGTAATTATGACATTTTTTTATTTCTAAAAAAATGCCTTTAACCACTTGCCGACCGCTGCACGCCAATATACATCGACACAATGGCAGCGGTGGGCAAATGGGCATACCTATAAGTCCCCTTTAATTGGCAGGGTTAGCAGGTGCACGCTCGCCTGATGCATACAGCGTGATTGTGCCTGTGGGACCGGTCTCCCGGTGATCGTGTTACAGAGCCGCAGAACAGGGAAGTGTCTATGTAAACAAGGCATGTCCCCGTTCTGCCTTGTGTCATGACAGAGATCAATGATCCCTGTGATCGGGAGCAGTGATCAGTGTCATGTCACACATAGCCTATCCCCCCCACAGTTAGAACACATCCCTAGGACACACTCAACCCCCTTCAGTGCCCCCTACTGGTTAACCCCTTCACTGCCAGTGTCATTTTTACAGTAATCAGTGCAATGTACAGCACTGATCACTGTATAAATGACAATGGTCCCAAAATCCGATCTGATGTCCAATGTGTCTGCCATAATGTCCCAGTCACAATAAAAATCACAGATCGCCGCCATTACTAATAAACAAGAATGTATAATAAAAATTCCATAAAACTATCCCCTATTTTGTAGATGCTATAACTTTTTCGCAAACCATTCAATATATGCTTATTGCGATTTTTTTTACCAAAAATATGTAGAATACGTATCGGCTTCAACTGAGGAAAAAATGTTTTTATATATTTTTGGGGGATATTTATTATAGCAAAAAGTAAAAAAAAATGAGTTTTTTTCAAAATTGTTGCTTTTCTTTTGCTTATAGCGCAAAAAATAAAAATCGCACAGGTGATCAAATACCACCAAAAGAAAGCTCTATTTGATGGGAAAAAAAGACATCATTTTTGTTTGGGTACAACGTCGCACGACTGCACAATTGTCAGTTAAAGCAACGCAGTGCAGATTCGCAAAAAGTGCTCTGGTCAGGAAGGGGGTAAAATCTTCCGGGGCTGAAGCCGTTAATATTACTTTAAGGATAGAGAAATATTTTTGAGAAAACCCTAATGCCATGTTCACACGATCGCACATTCCGACAACAAAATCCATGGGATTTTTTCCGACAGATGTTGGCTCAAACTTTCCTTGCATACACATGGTCAAACAATGTTGTCGGAAATTCCGAACGCCGAGAACGCGGCAATGTATGACGAGTTAAGAAAATTGAAGTTCAATAGCCAGTGCGGCTCTTCTGCTTGATTCTGAGCATGCGTAGAACTTTGTGCGTCGGAATTGTGTACACACGATCGGAATTTCCGACAACGGATTTTGTTGTCGGAAAATTTGAGATCCAGAGCTCAGATTTTGTGTGTTGGAAATTCCGATTGAAAATGTCTGATGGAGCCTACACACGGTCAGAATTTCCGACAAAAATCTCCCATCGAACCATGTGTACGGGGCGTTAGGACGTTTGAAGGCATATTTTGAGCTCAACGTTTAGAGCGTTTCTGATTGGAGCTCACTGGTAGAAAAAAAAAAAACCTAAAGCTCTCCTAAACTCATCTAAACTTTGTACAAAAAATGCTCTATATGAGTGTTTTTTACTGCCAAGAGAACAGACATTTTTTAAGCCCAGTGTGTGTCTGCCCTAAAATCTGGCAAGCCCTCTTAACTACTCTGCAGAAACATATATTGTACCTGTGGATTGCAAAGAAAGATAATTGTTTAATACAAACTGAAACCCCTGACATCACCAAAGGGCCGAAGACTGTATTCAGTGAAGGTAATGCTTCAGAAAGCTGTTAGAGACTGCAGACATTCTATAGGAGTTTTTTGAGACTAAGGACATGCTTCAGAAGCCATAGCCAGGAGACATTTTACATGAGACTGCTAGTAATCCCTTCTATTACAGCCCCGTTAATGGCAGAGTGACGATATTACTGTAGTCTGTAACTGTCAGTGGTGTCATCTACCTGACTTTGCTGTGTGACAGAGCTGTGTAAATCTTAAGACTGGATGGTCAGAAATTCAAATTCTTTGGAAGATAAAATAGCTCCCATATATGTATTTCGTTTGTGTATTTATTTTTTTGAACTGTTTTATTAAAGTATATCTGGAGTACAAAGCATACATCAAGAGATATAACATAAATTCCAGTGATTCCAATGGAAATTAAACCACTTGTAGCATACTATGTAATTTATCAAAAAATTAATTTAAAGTATATCTACAGTACATGTTAAAGGGGTTGTAAAGTACATTTTTTATTTTATTTTTTATACTTACCTCCACTGTGCAGCTGGTTTTGCACAGAGTGGCCCCGAACCTGCCCTTCTGGGGTCCCTCGGCAGCTGTCTCGGCTTCCTCTCGCAAGTACTTCTCACCTTCATGCGAGCTCCCTCGCATGGTGAGAAGCACTTGCAGGCACGCTCCCATGATACAGCCGGCAGCTATAGCAGCTCGCTGTATCACTTGGCCCCGCCCCCGGCGTGCCGCATCATTGGATGTGATTGACAGCAGCGCGGGGCAATGGCTGCGCTGCTTTCAATCCATTCACTCTAGCCAATCAGTGGCCAGGCTGAGCGGCGAAGAGGACGTCGGGGGCGAGCGCGGGACTTTCGAGGGGGTCAGGTAAGTAAAACGGGGGGCTGGGGGCGCAGGCACTGCCAGATGTTTTTTCACCTTAATGCATAGAATGCATTAAGGTGGAAAATATTTACCTTTACAACCCCTTTAACATCGGGGAGTTATGCCTCCTTGCCTTTTGTTGTAAACAATATACACGGCCTTGAAAAAGTAGTCACACCCCTTGAAATTTTCCACATTTTGTCATGTTACCACCAAAAGCGTAAATCTATTTTATTATATTTTATTGGGATTTTATGTGATAGACCAACACAAAGTGGCACATCATTATGAAGTGGAAGGAAAATGATAAATGGTTTTCAAAAAATGTTTACAAATAAATATGTGAAAAGTGTGGTGTGCATTTGTATTCAGCCCCCCTGAGTCAGTACTTTGTAGAACCGCCTTTCACTGCAATTACAGCTGCAAGTGTTTTTGGGGATGTCTCTACCAGCTTTGCACATCTAGAGGTGACATTTTTGCCCATTCTTGTTTGCAAAATAGCTTAAGATCTGTCAGATTAAATGGTGAGTGTCTGTGAACAGCAATTTTCAAGTCTTGTCACAGATTTTCTCTTGGATTTAGGTCGGGACTTTGACTGGGCCATTCTAACATATGAATATGCTTTAATGTAAACTATTGGATTGTAGCTCTGGCTGGTGTTTAGGGTTGTTGTCCTGCTGGAAGGTGAACCTCCACCCCAGTCTCAAGTCTTTTGCAGACTCCAACAGGTTTTCTTCTAAGATTGCGCTGTATTCGGCTCCATCCATCTTCCCATCAACTCTCACCAGCTTCACTGTCCCTGCTGAAGAAAAACATACCCACAACATGAGGTTGCCACCACCATGTTTTGTGGTGGGGATGGTGTGTTCGGGGTGATGCGTAGAATTCATTTTCTGCAAACACAGCGTTTTGTTTTAGGCCAAAAAGTAAAAATTTGGTCTCATTTGACCAGAGCACCTTCTTCCACATGTTTGCTGTGTCCCCCACATGGCTTCATGTAAATGGGACTTCTTATAGCTTTCTTTCAACAATGGCTTTCTTCTTGCCACTCTTCCATAAAGACCAGATTTGTACTGTGGAAAGATTCTCCCTCCTGAGCTGTGGATCTCTGCAGCTCCTCCAGAGTTACCTTGGCTGCTTCTCTGATTAATGTTCTCCTTGCCTGGCCTGTCAATTTAGGTGGACTCTTTCCATTTTCGGATGATGGTTTGAACAGTGCTCCATAAGATGTTCAAAGCTTGGGATATTTTTTATAACCTAGCCCTGCTTTACACTTCTCCACAACATTATCCCTGACCTGCCTGGTGTGTTCTTTGGCCTTCATGATGCTGTTTGTTCACTAAGGTTCTCTTAAAAACCTCTGAGGGATTCAAGGAACAGCTGTATTTATATTGAGATTAAATTACACACAGGTGGACTCTATTGACTAATTAGGTGACTTCTGAAGGCAATTGGTTCCACTAGATTTCAGTTATGGGTATCAGAGTAAAGGGGGCTGAATACAAATGCACGCCATACTTTTCACATATTTATTTGTAAAAAAAATTGAAAACCATTTATCATTTTCCTTCCACTTCACAATGATGTGCCGCTTTGTGTTGGTCTATCATGTAAAATCCCAATAAAATACATTTACATTTTTGGTTGTAACATGGCAAAATGTGGAAAATGTCAAGGCACTGTAGCAAGTAAAATCCAAGCTCATGGGAGATACCGTAGAGATAAATTTCTATTGATGTGTAGCGCTACCGCCCGAAGGAGCCGCTGGACTTCAGCTCTATTTCCCCCTCACAGCACCCACAGTCATCCAAAAGGAATTTTCCACACTTTCTAAATGACTCAAGAAATAGTCTAAGGGTTTAGGTGTATTGGTGTGTAATTTGGGATTGTTGAACGTGAATGGGGATTGGGGTACATGGAATGCCCAGAACTGAAGAAAACTGCAAACTCCAAACAACAGTTGAGAATCTGCTAAAGTCTCTGGCTGCTCTAATCCCAACTGAACTGTGCTGCACAACAGTGGGAGTAACAGTGCAGCTGAAACAGGGAATACAAGTTCTAAAAGTTGCATTGAACCCATAGCACCTGGCTACTCTAAGCCCAAAGTTAAGAGTGTTAGGGTGCGCCCGGTTGTCTTGCAATGCACTTAAGCTACCCCTGGTCCCAGACATGTGAGGTATTGTACTTCACTGTCTTCTCTTTCCCTTGTTGAAATGGCTGGCTTTTACTCACTCAGGCTATTTAAAGAGGTGCTCCAGGCTCCCCCCAAAAAAGAAAAAGTCAGCAGCTACAAGTACTGTAGCTGCTGACTTTTAATATAAGGACACTCCAGGGATCCAGCGATGCTCTTATCCAAACCAATTATTCAATCAGCTTCAGGTGCAGGCGCGGGCATAGCAAGTAAGGGACACAGCAAGTGAAGGCTTGTGGGTTCACAGCCAATATTCCTACTGCTTATGCGTGAGCCCTACTATGCCTTGTAAATGGTCCCTTAGTCTTCTGAGACCTGATGTGTCCTACAAGACTGCGGGGGAAGGAGGTGGCCAAACTTCCAGAAGTGGGAGTGGGTACCTGTCAAAACCTCCCCCCAAAAAAGTGCCAAATGTAGCAATGGAGGGGGGATGCAAAACAGCGGAAGTTCCCCTTTTGGTTGGAGCTCTGATTTAAGTAGCTCCCAAAATCCAGAAGGCTGATGTACTGGCCTTGTGCTTAATAGGCTGCTTCTGGCTTGGCTTGAAGTTTTCAGCTAGACCTAGCTGGGACTGTAGCTAAGTGATGTCCTGGGTCTTGCTCTCTCTGACTCTTTCCTCTGTTCTTGCTCCCTCTCTTTTGCTCCTGGGGACAGGGTCCCCAGATGGCTGGACCCTGGACTCTACTCCCAGACTGCCAGGCTTCAGAATATTTAGTTGCTTCCCTACCTTCCCAGCAATTGGTGGAAGCTTCATGAATATTCAGGCTGCAGCCTCTGTCCCTCTGTCCACTATGTTCTGGAAGCATCCACTGAGTTCTAGAAGACAGGGGGAGGTAACAGAACTACAGCCTGTGAAGCGCTGCACAACCTTCTAAACTCAATTAACACATGCTCCTCAGCCTAAAGGGGAGCTAAACCTAATTTACCTGCATTACCAACAGCGGGGGTGCTACAGATAGAAAATTGAGCAACCAAAACTCTTTATAAAATATAGAACTTTCTAAAAGGAATGAACAAAGGGAGTAAGGGGAAGAAACAAGGATATTGGAGATGAAAAGAAAAGGAGTTATGACAGGTAAGGTTAGTGTCCAATCTCCCCTACTGAACTTTGGAGAATTAAAAGGCACAACTCGACACTCTTCCACAGGTATTGAAAGGACCATAATCCACTCTTGGGTGATAGGCCTTGCCAAGTGAATTGAACCTTCCATGGTTCTCCAGGGCTCCCAGACTGAGCTGTTAAGGTTAATAGTGATATTCAACAGAGCCCGAAGTTATTCTATATTTTGGGCCTCTTTCAGTGGCGGTTGGTGCTAAAAAATTTTGGAGAGGCAAAAACAGGAAAGCCCCCCATCATTGGCTGCACTGAGTGTGAATGAGGCTCACACAACCCAGAGCGGTACACATCTCCCCATTCCATTCCAAGACAGATCTCCCCTGCCTGCCCTCAACAACCACATCCTCCGTACAACCCCCAACCTCCCAGGACCCCCTCCCCCATAATCATGCTCCCAGCCTGTAAACAATCATTTTCCAGGGGACGGAGGAGGGAGGGGCCAGGCCGGCTCTGGAGCCTCGGGCTGAGTATGAAGTCACAGCCCGAGGAGCAGGCTTCCATTACGGGGGGACTCTGAGCTTCCACCACCCTCATCACCATCACTGGAGCCCCAGGAGACTGGAGATGAGCCGGATACATGGAGCAGGAGGAAGAGACCACCACCACACACACCGACATCCCTACTGCCATCTCTATCATACAATGCAATGGGAGGAGAGCCGGGGCTTCTCCTCCCGGCCAAGCAGGAAGTGAGTCCTAAGACTCCCTGGCCAATAGGGGCTCAGGACCCGCTTCCTGATTGGCCGGGAGGAGAATCAGGAAGACAATATCAAATATTAATTCCCTATTGTCGCACAACTGGGTGGGCTCAGGGAGCAGTGCTCTGCGCCCCCAGTCCACCCTTTTTTGAAGCAAGATAGAGCCTGAAATCCATGCGCCCGGTGCTCTTCATGGAGATTTGGGGCCGGGCGCCTCCACTGACCTCTTTGATATGTTGACAAAGGTCCACTCTGGAGGTAGGTGTGGGCTTTTTTCAGCATTTGTATATTTTGCTGTTTCCCTGAAGTTCAGCTTTAAGAATTAGTACTTAAGATTACAGACTCTTTATTGAATAAAGCCATTTATCTCCTAACTGGTTTGTTTCTCAGAAGACCAGCAATGAGATAATACTGATTTAATAAGTTCCTCCAGGACATCCAGATACCTTTATGGTCCATAAAACTTTCAGTCAACTCTGACTTCTTTGTGATTATTCCACATCCTTGGCTGGTTAGATTTTCACATTACTTCCCTCTTCTGTGTATCATATATCAGCTCTCATTATCTTCACCTTTCAATCATAAAGAAGACAGTGCTTTTTATCTTTTTTTTTTTTTTTTTTCTTTTACTACAGAATGTGGCTTCAAGTGAATGTAACGCTTTCCCTTTTAGAAAAAAACAGAAACGTTAATCACCAAAAGTCGGATACTCATGCCAGCTAATAATCTGTCACTGTTTCTATTTAAGTTTCGTGCCACCGCACTTTTTTTGTTCTTTTACCCGCAGAATGTGCTGACTCCCAAAAAGATATTGCCACACCAATCAATCACAAAATAATGATGCTTTATTTGAAAAGAGACACTGAAAAGAGCAAAACGTTTCTGGCAGCTGCCGCGTTTTTTGGACTAAGTAGGCTGGAATTTATTCTCTCTTTGGGCCAACTTTACCAGAGAATCTGTGCAGAGTTGTAGACTGAAATTCCAATTAGACAGTGTACAATACCCATTATGTGATTTATGAAAAGTGTCCACATCCTTCTAAATGAATACGTATCTAAAACAGGGAGTTAATTTAAAGAGAAACTTTACAACCCCTGTAGTCTTTTTCCCCCCAACTTATCTGTATTGTTGGGTTCTCTTAAAACACATATTAACCCACCCAGAGAATACAGCATGGTCTGCATAACACTAACCCCGGAAGGGGCAGCTGGAAATATATTGGGTTCCCCTTAATGTTTCAGAGGCCTTTTTGCCCTGTTTCCAGTCCCAGCAGCAAACCAACAAACTCAGGCTCCAGCCTAGGTGTCAAGGCTCAGATTTCATTTTTTTTTTTAAATAACAAATATGTTATACTTACCTGCTCTGTGCAATGGTATTCTCCTCTTTTGGGGTCCCCTACAGGTGCTCTAGACTCCTCCTCTTCTTGGTGTGCCACCATTGAAAGCCATTTACTATGGTGGCGCAATTGCAGGATCACTTCCGAACCAGGCTGTGTGCGACCATTGACATACACAGTGCAGCTCAGCCCTGCCCCCATTCCCTCCTCACAGGATTTGAATAACACCAGCAGGAACCAATGGCTCCACCCACCTCAGCAAAGCCTATGAGAGTGGGGAAAGGGGAGAGAGCTGCTACAGATGATCACAGCGCTGGATTGAGTAAGGAGATATTTATGGAAGTGGGTAATGCTATTATTGTGACATTTTTACCTTAATGCTGGGAAAATTACTGTAGGGTAAAAAATGGCTAACCTTTAGAATTACTTTAAGGTTTATTACAGGTCTTGAATAAAAATGCAGGGAGAAGGGTTTAGGGTACAGGAAACCCAAGGCACATAAAACTTAAAACAGGACAGCATAAAACACATAAAACAGGACAGTTTTCAGAAAAATCATGTCTCAGCATTATTGGGTCCTGTAGTTTCAGCCTCAAAAATAATACTGAATAAAGAGGGGACAACTAGTAAATATGAGACCCTAGAAGAGCAGTCACAGTCCTTAAGCAGAAAATTCTGGTGTCTCATCCTCAAGAAGCACTTCCATACCTGAAGCTACAAGCAAAAAGACTCCCACCACTCCCGCTCAGCTTCCACATGCAAGTTTCCTTCAGGCCCCCAGCACATGGAACCAGCTGAGGCTTAGTAGCAGTAGTTCTCTGCAATACACATACATGCCCCTCCTATTCAGGGAAAGAAAGCTCTGATCTGAGCCTTCCAAACAATTATCTTTTCCCCAGCCACAAATTCTTGGTCAGCCGACAAAGGATTGACTAGGATCCAAAAAACATTCATAACCCAGTGATTGAGCCTGCCATTCTATTGCTGGAATATTCTTTGAGCAGCAGACAGAAGTAATCAACCACCAGGTTTAGAGAAGAAAACAGAGCAGAGCCGTAAAATATATGGCAGCTCAGCTACAGCAAAACCATACATAAAATTTAGCCAGGCCAGGGCAGGGGTGCAACATCCTTCTGCGATTCACTGTTTAGTTAACATAGCCCAACTCCTGTGCCACCACTGTGGTCCTCCTCACTGATGGGTTGGCAACCAGCCCTAATATTTGGAGCCACTCACTGGCTGCTCTGTATACCTGGTCCTGCAATCTCCTGGGAGATGTGATATTGTATCTCAGGAGGCTGCAGGACCAAGGACTCATCATCACATCTCACCTAGGCATGCACATGCTGTTTCCTCAGATAACTTTAAAAAAAAAAAATCTTGCTTTGATAAAAACTGTTTTGAATTTATTTTAATGAACAATACAGACTGAACTGAAAAGGACACACCAGTATCTAAAGCGCTAGTATCTTGTGTTGTTTTTATATCATAGGCATGCACCTTGTAGGTGCTTTTGGCTGTGGACATGGGCCAGCATGGCCACGCAAACCGGTTTGTAGGGATGGGCCAAATGGACCCCTGTTCAGCTCGCACCAGAACTTTCGAACACACGCAAAAGTTTGGACCCGAATAACGAACCCCATTAACGTCAATGGGACCCGGACATCACAAACCCAAAGTGCCCATTTTTAAGGCTTATATGCAAGTATACATGTGGGACATGTATCAATAAAAGAAAAGTTTGTGAAAAACTTCATTTTTAAATAAGCAGTGATTTTTTGATTTTTAAAGTGAAAGTCATAATTCCTTCCAATATAGTGCCTGAGGGGTCCCCTTAGTATACCTGTAAAGTGGCAGATCTGTACCATGTCTAGAATCTTCTGCAGCAATAATTGCATTTATAAAGCCCAAAAAAATGATTTTTTTCCTGCAAGCTGCCTTTATTTTGCTCAGCAACAGATCATACACACTGACTCCCCAGCTGTTGCTGAGAAAAATAAAGGCAGCTTGCAGATTCTAGACATGGTACAGATCTGCCACTTTACAGGTATATAGGCCACACTAGGAACAAGATTAGAGATTTTTTTGGATATATTCTGGTGTCACTTTGATTTTGGATAGAAGTAACGGGTGCATAAAAATTGGTCTTTGGGTGTCAGTGGCGCCTTCCTAACATAACCCTTTAGAGGTACTCTTGATGAAAGTAAGAATTGGCCTTGATGTAAAAAATTGCAATGATATAAACCTGTCAAACAGGTGCAGAAAAATTGGTCTCCTCCATCATCATCATTACCACTGGAGACAACTTGGGGGAACATGAATGCTAATTTGTCTACCAGCGTTCTCCCCTGTATCTAGACTCATGTTCCTATCATCCTCAACCTCAGAACCAACATCTGAATCCAGTAATGACTGGGCATCATCAAGAAGCAAGTGGATGGCGCTGTGGTCAAATAACTCAGCTGACTCCTCCATGGCTGATGTTGGGGCTATGGCAGGAATAGATGATGGCAACTGCAGGGGACTGCACACTTGTCTCTGCTAGCGTGACAGAGGATGAGAAGGATAAGGAAGGTTTAGTAAGCCAGTCCACCACCCCCTCTGCATGCTGTGGCTGGCTTGCATGGGCAAACTCACTAAACAGAGGAAATTATGCCCTGCCTGAGGACTGACTACCACGTCCACCTTTGCCTCTGGACACATTTGTTGCTGGCCCCCTTACAGTACCAAGGGAACGTTTACCTCTCCTTGTTGTCCTCCCAGACATTATTGGGAGGGAGGGGGCGATGCTTATAAGCATGTAAAGAAGAAGTGGAAATCTGTACGTAGATGCACTTTAATCAATGTAACGTGGTGTTTGGTGCACTTCAATTTGAGTATTCATACTACACAGACACACTCCATGGATACACTATAATTTACTGCAATATAATGCGTCAAACATACAGTGATGAACAGAACTATATGGTGTTAAACTGCCAGTAATACACACAGAAGTAAATGGCGTTAAACTTGCAGTAACACAAAAAAACTATATGGCGTTAAACTGGCAGTAACGCACACAGAAGTAAATGGCTTTAAACTGGCTGTAATGCACACATAACTATATGGGGTTAAACTGGCAGTAAAGCACAATAAACAATATGGCATTAAACTGGCAGTAATGCACACAGAACTATATGGTGTTAACCTGGCAGTAACACACAAAAAACTATATGGCGTTAAACTGGCAGTGACGCACGCAAAACTATATGGCGTTAAACTGATAGTAACACACACAGAAGTAGATGACGTTAAACTTGCAGTGACACACACAGAAGTAAATGCCGTTAAACTGGCAGTAACGCACACAGAAGTAAACGGTAATAAACTGTCAGAAACGCAATCAAATAGACATGTTTACCCGTCACAACACTGACACTATCTAAACTGTCCCTACTCTAGCTATGCACTAATATAAAGATTACTGACATGATGTCACTACACTACACTGAAACTATGTGAGCTGTCCCTACTCTACACTAATGTATGTATGAATGACACGTCTCACTACACTTCAGTGAAACTATCTGAGCTGTCCCTACTCTAGCTGCACACTGTGCAAAGCTGAATGATGGTCCTCCTCACTACACTCCCACTATTCCTAGACTGATATTATACTAATATTCTACACTGACAATTGAAGCAAAATAGCACAGTATAGCACACTAACTAATAGCATTGAACAGAGCCCTGTTCTATCTCTCTCCATGCCTAAATTACACTGAAAATGGCTGCCATTGAAAGAATACTTTTATACTGTGAAGCGGGAATGAGCCATGATTGCATAAAGTCATGATGACAGTGTCCAATCATGACTCTGACAGTGCTCTCTGCCCTGATTGGCTGCAGCTATCACTGCTTCAGCCAATCAGGGCTTGAAATGCACCGTTCAGTGCCGCAGTGCATTGTGGTTGGTTAGTTTGTTCTAATGTTCGTTGAATGCCCAAACAGCAAAAGTTCAGCCCGAACTTATGCTCAGGCCGAACCGTTCCCCATCCCTACTGGTCTCTGGCTTACGCAGCCCCATACACAACTGTGGTGTCCATACACAACTTCAGAAGCAACATGTTTACTTGCTGCCTGATATATCCCACTGACTTTTAGATGCCATTGTAACAAAATAATAAATGTTATTCACTTTACCTGTCAGTGATCTTAATGTTATGTCTGATCGGTGTATATAATATTTTAGCCATGTTAGACCAAGTTTTTCTGTTCCATTTTACTCCTTTTCCCACAGGTAGGGTTAAGATTCATTTTATATTGGAGAACAATGTTAAACAAATGAGGCATCTGTGATGTGATGAAGAGAGAATAAGTATGTAGTTGGGTTCATCGTTATGAATTGTTCCAGTCTGCTGTGCATGGTCACACTCAGCTATCATCACCACTCCATGCGCATCCTTCCAACAAGAAGCGCTCAGACAGCTGTCAGAGATACACTGAACCTGCCATTCCAATCAACTGTCAAAGTGTTCAGTTCACTCAGAATTCAGGGACATTTAACTTGCATTTGAATTTCAAATTCATTTTTTTTTAAATAAAGTCCTAATTTATAATCAGTCAATATAAGTAGGTCAGTTAAATGCGTTACAAAAAAAAACAACAGTGGAACATTTTGATATTGGGCTTAAAGCAAATTTCTCTTTCTTCATTTACTTAAAGTGGTTGTAAACCTTTAAAAAATGAAAGGTTAACGAAGCACATTCCTTCTATAGTGTGTACTTGTCTCAATCCGGAGCACTTAGGGTCAGATCACACAGGAAGAGACTGCAGTAGCGACTACGGTAGCAGGCAGTGTGGTGTGTGCTGTGACACATCCCACACAGCTCCCCCTTTTTTTTGGTATTGTACAAACTTTGCTTGAAGGGTACAAAAGTAGTTGAGGGCGGCACAGTGGTGTAGTGGGTAGCACTCTCACCTAGGCAGTAAAAAGGGTCGCTGGTTTGAATCCCAACCACGACACTACCTGCCTGGAGTTTGCATGTTTTCCCTGTGCCTGCGTAGGTTTCCTCCGGGTACTCCGGGTACTCCGGTTTCCTCCCACACTCCAAAGACATGCAGGTAGGTTAATTGGCTTCTGTCCCAAATTGGCCCTAGTATATGAATGGGGACCTTGGATTGTTGGATCCTTGAGGGTAGGGACCAATGTGAGTCTGCAATGTACAGGGATAGAGACAATTGTAGACACTCACTCAGGTTGAACTGGATGGACTGGTATCTTTATTCAACCTTACTAACTATGTAACTATGTAAGCTTCATTTATGTCATGTTGTCCTCTACAGTGCACTGCGATAAAATACAGCACATCTGCATTTTATCAAAGATTGCTGCAGCGCAGCTCAGAACTACATTGCAGTGTGAATGGGACACACAGAAAACAATTGTTTTCTGTATGTCCTTGTGGTGACGAGTATTTTACAATGTAGTAAAACGCCTGTGATCGCACTGTGATGTTGATTTACTAAACGCAAGTAGACTGCACTTTGCAACGAGCAGTTGTGCCATACAAGTGCAGTTGCTCCAGAACCTAGTAAATGAACAGAAGCTCTGCTGACTTCCATCATCCAATCATGTGCAAGTAAAAATGCTGGTTTTTATTTTTCTTTCCTGCGTGATTGGGTACTCTTTACAAAGTGAAGCTTTACCTCATTTACTAAGCTCTGAAGCAACTTTGCAAAGTGCACAGTCTATTTTCTTTAATAAATAAACTCCTTTATGTGCATTCAGCCTTGTTATTTCTATCTGCTCTCTCCTTCCTCTGCTACCTGTCTGAGTAACTTCTCACAGTTTTCCCTGACATCAAGCCTGACAGAGAATGTGATTGACAGCCTCAACTGTGCATGTTTCCCTTTAAGACTGTGTAGAAGGGGTGTGCCCTTTCCCTCCACTCGGATCTTGGATTACACTAAGCCCTTTGCTCTGTGCAGTGCAGTGTATGACCCCCATATCCCTGCCCTGATGCAAGCTGAGAAATAGCCTTTCATTTCAATTTTCCTTGCATGTGATTAGGTATTCTTTGCAAAAGGAATCTTTACCTCATTTACTAAGCTCTGTAGCAACTGCACTTGCCGAAGGGGCAACTACACTTTGCAAAGTGCACAGTCTATTTGCCTTTAGTAAATCAACCCCATTTTATCAACAGAGGATAGTCACTTCAGTCAATTTATGTAAGCATTTATTATCACTTTAAAGTCAAAATAAACTTAGTTTTAAGTAGTTTAACATTTTACATATTTTTTTTTTAAATATCAAGTATGCCGCCATCCATGAGCTGAAGGAAATGATACCTGATATATCCCCTCACCAGATGGAGGTTGATAGATTTTACCATGCCCTGACTGCACCTAGATCTGATGGCTTACCACGGGATGTGATAGCTAAACCACACTACTACAAAATAAAAGAAAAGTTGATGATGGCAGCCAGGACCTGCAGAATTTGTCCCTTTTTGTGGCACCAATACAGCTATTCACTGACCTCGCTCCATCTACGGTTCAGAAGTGGATGAATATGAAGCCTTTATTGCAGCAGTTACGGAACAGACAGTTAAAATACAGATGGTCATTACCGTTTAAACTGTCATTCACTTACAAAGGCAAATCCCACTCCTTTGCCACTTTCCATGATGGAGAAGATTTACTGGTTCAGCTGGACATAATATACAGGGAACCTCAAACTGCCTATAATTAAGGATAAGATTGGCAGATATATTATGGCAGTTGGTCACATTAACGTTCAACTGGTCTCTTTTATTTCTTATTATGCTCCTAATTCGGGACAAGTTGTATTTTTTAGTACCATGCTAAAGGTATTACTACCTAAGGCTCAGGTACAGGTTGTCAATGAGCGGCGATAGCATTAATCAAGCCCTCAAAGATGCAAACATTTCTGGACATATACATGCTATTCGCAATAAAGGTGGGACATTAGAAAATAATCCAGAAAAAATAGCAGCCCTTTTTCATAAATTCTACTCCAAACTCTACAATATACAACTGCAACACAAACCCCCACGCCTAACAGCACAACTAGAAGGACCCATCAATGCAAACAAATTACTTGCAGCTATCAAAGATCTAAAACCAGGAAAGAGTCCAGGCCCAGATGGATTCACATCCAAAACCTAAATAATCTATGCCCATCTTCTCTCAAAACATTTATTAACAACCTCAACTCCCTAGCAAAAAACAAAAACACCTCAAACTCCTTCCTTGTGGCTTACATATCAGTAATTCCAAAACCCAAAAAGATCACACAGATTGCTCAAATTTCCAACCCATTTCCCTTCTTAACCTCCCTGGCGGTACGATTATTTCGGATTTTAGGTGCTAAATGCGGTACCATTAGTTTGCATGAAAATTTGGCGTTTTATATTGTAGTCCTGCAATTCTTAGGAATAACTCTCTTAAATCTGTCCAAACCAGAGTCTAGCAGACATCCCGGGTATGATAAAGTTTGAAAAATGAAATCATAAATTATAATATAATAAATAATTATAAATAATTGTACCAAATAATAATATAACAATAATAAAAATTATTCAATAATGTAATCAAATCAAAAACACTGAAATTTGCTCAGTTGCAGAATTGTCACTGTCATTACTTTTCAGTATTTGATGACGGATCTCCCCACAAATCGCTATCGCTCAATTCTGCGAGTGATTACAATTTATTATCGCTGTTTTCTAGCTGGTCTAAAATCATTTTTGATGTACAGTGACAGTTTTGGTTGCTATGGGCAATCTCCAGTTTCCAGGCATAAAGAACAGTTTTTATTATATAAAACTGCATGCAGGACACTGGGCAGACCACTAGGGACAACGGGGATGTGAAATATTTACATACAGCAATGTAATCTGTAAGATTACATTATACTGTATGTATACTGTGTGTTTCACTTTTTGAATTTGGCGCCGATCTCCGTGCCCGTGTGTCGCAATGCTCGCAGGGCACGGAGATCGGCGATGTGATGCATCGAGCGAGACACGGCTCGCTCGTACAGCGGGGAGACAACGCTGGATCCGAGGGAGAAGGTAAGTAAACCTCCTCCTGGATCCAGCGATGCAGTCCCGAGTCTGGCTCGGGGATACCGCTCTTGGTATAAAAAATCCACCCCGAGTCAGACTCGGGAATACCGTCAGGGGGGTTAATGTGGACCTAAAACTTTTAGCAAAAATATTAGCAAACAGAATGAGACCCCTGCTTTCCAAAACTATAGGGCCAAAACAAGTTGGCTTCATGCCCGGGCCGGGAAGCTAGGACAATATAATCAAAGCATACAAAGTGAGACTCAGGTAAGGCTACAAGGGTAAAAAAATGGCAACAGAGGGTCTTAATCAAGGTTAATTCTAAAAGTACAAAATGCATTGATTTCACAATTTACACAGAATATGATAATTCATGGTGCGACTATAAATATCTTGACAACTTCACACACAATACTACAAAAGTTTAAAAAACACTAAGGAGTAGTGCTATAAAGACAGACACGAAGTGAGAAAAACACATAACAATACAAACACAAATTCAATAACAAAGTCCGATATTAAACTTAAAGACAACTAAACAATCTAAACTCAGAAGGGACATAATGAATTTTGAGAAAGATCAGGTCTTCGCTACATTCGTTTTATATACACATTTGATCCTACATTTCTTCGCATATCCCGATCCCATGACTTGGGCGTGTAAGGGAGTTAAGGTCCTTAAAGCGGGAGTCCGCCTTTTTTTTGTTTTAAAAGCCAGCAGCTACAAATACTGCAGCTGCTGACTTTTAAAATAATGACACTTACCCGCCCAGCGCGCCCGCGATGTCGGCACCCGAAGCCGATCTCTCGATCGTCTCTCGGGTGCTGCCGCCGCCATCTTGGGTATGGGAATCAGGAAGTGGAGCCTTGCGGCTTCATTTCCTGGTTCCCTACTGCGCATGCGCGAGTCGCACTGCGCAATAAGGATGGTCCCCGCTGTTTCTGGGATCCGTGTGTTTCCCAGCAGGCAGCGGGGGACCTTCGGAAAAGGGACGTAGATTCTGCGGAAAGGGGCGTAGCTTCTGCAGATTCTACGCCGGAAGTGGGTGCAGATACCTGTACTGTACAGGTACCTGCACCCCCCTCCCCCCTGAAAGGTGCCAATTGTGGCGCCAGAGGGGGGGAGGGTTCCAATGAGTGGAAGCTCCACTTTAGGGTGGACCTCCGCTTTAATGACATTACTAGTGAGGGAGACTTGTGTACCTTTGATCAGTTGAAAGCCAGACATGACCTGCCCAACTCCTATTTTTTTCCTTATTTGCAGCTGCGCCATGCTTTTCAAACACAGTTTTCAAACTTACATATAGAGTGTTTGCCATCTGCTCTGGAGTCCCTGATAACTTCGGGGGACCTGGCTAAACCTCTATCAACTGTCTATAAATCTCTTTTCAAAAAGACCCCCCTGGAATATCTAAATGTAGATGGGGTAAGTTGAACTATGTTAGTTCTAAGGTCCACTGGCCTAGTGGAGGGTTGCCCAATTAGGGGCTATGTTGTCTGTATAGTTCGTATTGTACTGTTTTTGTCTGTGACTGTACTGTATTGTTATAAAAATGAATAAACAGATAAAAAAAAAAAACATACACATTTGATGATAGACAAATCTCCTTCCTCTTTGGATTTCAATTGAGAATGGTAGATTATGTACCCGTACCTTCTGCAAAGAAACTGTGGCTAATACTCTGCTGAGGGTAGACAGCCATCAAAAGATTAAAAATGGAATACCAGTGGGCCAATTCCTAAGGATCAAAAGGAATTGTACCAAAAAAGATGACTTGAGAAAGGAGGGAGATGACTAGGGAGATGATACTAGATTCCGCAAACCCGTAAGGCTAAAGGCAGAGCAGCACTCCAAAGTAGAGAAAGTCTTCTCTCTCTCTGGACTCTAACATTAAAAGCAAAAACCAACTCAAACCAGGCCTGGTGGGAATAATTACAGCTTATGGTGCTCAGTGGGACTTGGTTCGTGGAATACTCGCAAAGCATTGGGGAATACTGATGAATAGCCCAAGACTATCTGACATTGTAGGAATGTCACCTAAGTTGGTTGCTCGGAGGGCCAAAAATCTGGGGGAGATTCTGATTCACTCAGAGTTTGTCAAAGAGCTGAGCTCAAATTGGCTATCTGAATACCCCAGGAGCAAAGGAATGTTCCCTTGCAATAAATGCCAAGTTTGCCCCTTTGTGGACAGAACAGCCACCTTTACTGATGTAGGGGGCATAAATCCTGTGAGATCCGTGATCTTATTAATTGTTCCACAAGTAGGGTGATCTACATGCTCACTTGCCCGTGCCCCAAAATCTATATAGGTAAAACTAAAAGACCCCTTAAAGTCAGGATAGACAAGCACTTGTGGGAAATTAAAAGGGAAAATTAAATTTCGCCTTAGCCTTATGTCATTGAGGAAAAACTGATGGTCTAAGGTTTAAGGGGATATATGTGCTTAGGTTTCCAGTGAGGAGGGGGGACTTCAACCGTATACTGCTTCAGAAGGAGAAGTGGTGGATATATTGATTGAGTTCCCTTGCCCCCTGGGACTTAATACTGAATTAAATCTCCAGGTTTTTTTTTAAACTTGAGAAAAGATTTCCTCACGTCATACCATATATAGTCATGAACCCTGGGCGCATATATCTACCACTGCCTATATTCCCTCTCCATACATAAGCTCACACTTAATCTCCCCTTTCTTTCCCTCCGTCTACCCTAGGTCCTTTAAGTGTATTTCCCCCTCCTCTCTATCTTTCCTTCTTTCCTTTGCACTTGCAAATCTCTTGTTTTCCTTTCTAATATCGCTCCCTCCTCCTCTGTACATTGTGAATATTGTCGCCATATAACAATGTACCAACTGCTCTTTCTCCTCCTCCACCTCCCTCCTCCCCTTTTGCCTTTTTTCTCCCTATTCCCTGTGAGTGTGTGTGTGAGAAATGTTGACTCTATCTGCGTCTCTGTATTATCAATTATTATTTTTTTAATTTCAAAGCTTTAAAATTGAAAGAATGAATTTGGATCCTCAACCATAGGAAGAAGGGAGGTTAGAAAGATAGAGTACTTTGTTTATCAACTAAATAAATGAGGTAGCCCAGAAGAGGAGCTGCTCTATCCAATTCTTGAGGAGAGCATTCTGGATAAGAAGCTGGAAAATCACACATCTGTCCCAATTTAGAAGAGAAAAACTTTCTTAGGAGGGGCGGTGTTAACAAAATGGACTTGCCGTTATAAGGGACTGATAACTCCTAGCCTCTCCCCGTCTAAACGAAGCTACGTTACTCCCTTAGTCGAAACATGTTGATACCAGCTACAGAATGCCCCGTTCAAATTGAGATCGCAGTTTGGAAAGACTTCCTTCCTTGCATCCAACCCTGCAGTATATTTCATGCTGCAATTGCTGCGGAATAAGCAGCTGACCATCTGATTATTCACCTCTACTAAAGAACCCCTGTATTACAAGTATGGCTAAAACCGAACCCCGGCTCAGCAATGACTTAGCGGGATAAGATAACTAGCTTATTCCACGGGATGGTAATGTATGGACGCAACTCTCTCTGAAACAGCTGATTCTGACTGCCGGAAGCATGTTATGTGAAATGCCTTGATCTCTAGTGAGAACTGTGCAGTAGTTCTTTCCTGTATCCATCCACATTGCAGCCAACTTTGTTTTTCCTGCTAATGGTAGAGCGGGCTATGCTTTTTTTTTTCAAGAAATACAAGAAATTAACGTTTAGATTCCTTGAATCCCTGCTGCCTTCATCTGAGCACAAGCAATACAGAAGGTACATTGCGGAGTATTCTATTAGTGCATTGGACAATATATAGGAACACATGCTAAACGTTCTCGGTACCTGATTAATACCACTCTCTAACCACTGTGCCATTTTCACCATATCTACTATTGGATGACATGTCTCTATTTTTTGAGTGGCACTGTCCGCAGTGAATGCAAATGACTGCAGCGGCGCATGCGCACAGGGGATTCTCGGCTGGAAGCCCGGCAGATGGCGGACCATGCCAGGAAGAAATCTCCCATGCGCATGCATGAGTGACGATATCGCGGCTCCGGCCACTCACAGTGCCGGAGCCGCGATACCCGGAAGAAACGTGTCATCTCCCTCGGCGTAGATCGGCGTGGGTCGGGCCAGATGTCGGGGCCTCGTTCTAAGGTAAGTATTTCATAATGAGCTAGTATGCAGTGCATGCTAGCTCATTATGGCTTTTCCTTTGCAGGTGAGAAAAAATAATAATAAATTCAGCTGGTTTACAACCGATTTAGGGGAAACAGGCAGTGGAGCCTTACGGCTTCACTGTACTCTTCTCACTATGCATGCATGAGTCGCGCGGCGCATTGTGAATGGCCGGCTGTCTTCTGGGACACACACATCCCCGAAGAAGAGGATATGACATGCTGCGCCGCTGACCGGATGGATCGAAAGTACAGGTTGTACTTCACAAAAAGTTAGAAGAAATTTTTTTTTTAACTATACAAAAATGAGGGGTGGAGAGGTGGTCTTTCATTTAAGACCACCTCTCAAAAGTGGGTTGAACTCCACGTTAAACCTAAACATCACGCTAAAATCTCAAAGATCAAGGGTCTTTTACTACCCACAGATGTAGAAAAGGCCTTCAAGGTATGGGAAATAGCACATTGAATTGAATAAAAGCACTTTACCAAACCCCCAAGCCAAAATCAAGATAAATTACATTTTTGCAGACGCAATTAACATAAGCAATGGGACCAGACAGGGTTGCCCACTTCCCCCCCTCCTCTTCATACTGGCCCTTGAACTTCTCATAAGAACAATAAATCTAGAAAAAGCAATACATGGCTTCTATTTTAACAACAGAGAATACAAATCTGCCGCATATGCAGATTATTTACTTTTCTTTCTCCCCCAGCCCCATATCTCCATCTCCAACCTGAATACAATTTTTAAAACCTTCAACTACATTTCAAACTTAAAATTAACTTCAGCAAATCTGAAGCCCTTAATCTTACCTTAACATCTGACCAATTCCATTTAACTCAACTGAACTGCCCATACAAATAGGAACATAAAACCCTTAAATACCTCGGGATTAAGCTAACATCAGATACAAACGCCGTATATGAAGCTAATTTCAAACCCCTGTTAAAAAATATAGAAACAGATCTTAAGAAGTGGACCTACAAACATTTTTCCTGGTTTGGTTGGACATCCGTTTCTAAAAATGACAGTTCTACCAAGACTATTGGTAGTACTACCCATCCAAGTACCAAATTTATTCTTCAAAAAACTTACAAGCCTACAGCAAAGTTTTCTATGGGCAAATAAAAAACCTAGAATCAATCTTCGATTACTCACCCTCTCTAAACAGTCTTCCACCTCTTAACAGTACACCTCCGGGACCCAGACTCAGTTCATCCACTATCCACACTCCGGTTTCATATACAAAAGAGTAAGGGGGCCGCCAATGTGCAGTACCATTAAAACACTTTATTGATAAGAAATATCCACACTTACATTTAAAAAGCATCAGTGTTTACATCTGTATTTCGATTTTTAACCACTTCAGCTCCGGACCAATAAACACCTTAAGGACCAGAGGTCTTTTTGCAATTTCGCACTGCGCTGCTTTAACTGGTAATTGCGCGGTCATGCAATATTGCACCCAAACGAAATTTGCGTCCTTTTCTTCCCACAAATAGAGCTTTCTTTTGATGGTATTTGATTGCCTCTGCGATTTTTTTTTTTTGCGATATAAATGGAAAAAGAGCGAAAATTTTGAAAAAAAAAGATATTTTCTTCTTTTTGTTAAAAGAAAAATCGAATAAACTAAATTTTAGTCATACATTGAGGGCAAAATTTATTCAGCCACATGTCTTTAGTAAAAAAAATGTCAATAAGCGTATATTTTTTGGTTTGCGCAAAAGTTATAGCGTCTACAAACTAGAGTACATTTTCTGGAATTTACACAGCTTTTAATTTATGACTGCCGATCTCATTTCTTGAGGTGCTAAAATGGCAGGGCAGTACAAATCCCCCCCAAATGACCCCATTTTGGAAAGTAGACACCCCAAGGAAATTGCTGATGGGTATGTTGAGCCCATTGAATATTTATTTTTTTTGTCCTAAGGGATTGAATAATGACAAAAAAAAAAAAAAAAAAATTTTTTTTACAAAAAGTTGTCACTAAATGATATATTGCTCACACATGCCATGGTTATATGTGGAATTGCACCCCAAAATATATTCCGCTACTTCTCCCGAGTATGGCGATACCACGTGTGTGGGACTTTTTGGGAGTCTAGTCGCGCACAGCACCCCGAAAACCAATCACCACCTTCAGGATTTCTAAGGGTGCAAATTTTTGATTTAACTCCTCACTACCCATCACAGTTTCGAAGGCCATAAAATGCCAAAATAGCACAAAACCCCCCCAAATGACCCCATTTTGGAAAGTAGACACCCCAAGCTATTTACTGAGAGGCATGTTGAGTCCATGGAATATTTTATATTTTGCCAAAAGTTGCGGGAATATTACAAACTTTTTTTTTTTGCACAAAGTTGTCACTAAATGATATATTGCTCACACATGCTATGGGCAGAAGTCAAATTACACCCCAAAATAAATTCTGCTGCTTCTCCCGAGTACGGGGATACCACATGTGGGGGACTTTTTGGGAGCCTAGCCACGTACGGGACCCCGAAAACCAAGCACTGCCTTCCGGATTTGAATATAAAATGCTATAAAAAACAAACTAACCAGAGTCACCCGTAACACTTATACGGTGATCAGTGGTGAAAGGGTTAACTAGGGGCAATCAGGGGGTTCAAATTTTTATTAGGTAGTATATGGGGGTCCCTGGCGCTATATAAAAACCTGACGGGGAACCTAAATAACTAACTGGCTAACCAGCGTCACCAGTGACACATGCAGCGATCAGAAAAATGATCGCTTAGTGACACTGGCAAAAGGGGGTGAAAGGGTTAACTCTAGGGGCAATCAGGGGGTTAAATCTTTATTGGGGGGTGATAGGGGGCTACCCTGGACCTAACACTAACTGTCCTGACAGTTTTTACTGTCACAACTGACACTGAATGCATTGATCAGTAAAGAAATGATCAATGCAATCAGTGACACTGTGACTGGGGGGGGAGGGGGGGCGGGGGGGGGATCGGGGGGCGATCGGGGGGGGGATCGGGGGGGGTTTGTGTGCCTGTGTGTACCTACATGTCAGTGTAGTGTTGGTGCACACTTACTTTTACTGTTCTCCTCGTAGTCCAGTCAAAAAGACCGCCCCGAGGAGAATGACATCACTTCCTCCTTCCTGTGTAAACAATACACAGGGGAGGAAGCTTCTCATTGGCCAGGAGCGATCCAGAGGGGGTGGCCGAAAACCAACGGCCATCCCCTCATCACGGAGCGCTCCTGGACCGAATCGGACCGCCGTAAACAGCGGGAGGGGGTCCGATCGGACCCCCCACCCGCTGGAAGGCAATCACGTAGATGTACGTGATTGTGCCTGCCTGTGCCATTGTGCTGACGTACAATGGCAATACGGCGGTCCTCAAGTGGTTAAATGTAAGTGTGGATATTTCTTATCAATAAAGTGTTTTAACGGTACTACACATTGGCGGCCCCCTTACTCTTTTGTATATGAACCCGTAGTGTGGATAGTGGATGAACTGAGTCTGGGTCCCGGAGGTGTACTGTTAAGAGGTGGAAGACTGTTCTACCAACTACCCCCTAAGCGGCATCCGGTCCATAGGGACCTTTATTTGAGGTGAGAGGCTGGGGGAAATAAGGGGTGCACGCTAAGCACTGAAGCCTGGAAGAAGGATGTAGATTGCACTTTATTTGCTCACATTGCACGGTTTAATATTAGCCGTTTGGATGGATTGCACATCATTTGAGTGGACTTTTTTTTTATTTACACTTTTCACTGGATATATATATTTTTTATTGTTCTATTCTTGATCTTTGAACATTTGTTTCCATTTTGGCATGTTTATTCTTGCTTTGTACACTAGTTTGCACTATTTGCATGGATTGATTGCTTGATGTCATTTAGTATATTGATATACATTTCCTTGCACTTTAATACGGATACTTTTATGCACTTTATTATCCGACACTATTTGCACATTTGTATGTACTGTATTATTATATATTGCGTTTTCAATTATTTATGGTTTTTGAGTAGACACATGTAGCTTCATTATAGGTAGCGCCACATAAAACACCCCCCCTTTTCTTATGAAAATGATAGTAATGTTTGGTGTTCTAGAGGAAGTAATCTTTAGTTACAATGGAACTTAGGGCCATACGTCTTTTGCTCCTTCGTTTGATTAATAATGCAAACCCTTCTTTTTTCTTGCTGTTGTTATATACCATATTTTTCGCTCCATAAGACGCACCTGACCATAATCTGCACCTAGGTTTTAGAGGAGGAAAACTAGAAAAAAAAATATTCTGAACCAAATGGTGTACTAAAATATTTACCAGTGCCCATGAAATGCTGCCTGACCATTGCCATAAATGTGACCTGACCATTGCACAGCAATGCAGCCTCTCTTTGTCCACCACTGCAGCCTCTTTGCCCACCATTGCAGCCTCTCTGCCCACCAATTGCAGCCTCTATGTGCCCACCACTGCAGCATCTTTGCCCACCAATTGCAGCCTCTGTGCCCATTGCAGCCTCTCTGCCCACCAATTGCAGCCTCTATGTGCCCATTGCAGCCTCTGTGCCCACTAATGTCAGCCTCTGGATAACACAGCGCTCTCCTGCCTCTGTCCTCCAGCGCTCGTATGTCATGGAGCTGGGTCTGTGTGCAAGGTTCCGCCCCCTAGACCGGCTCTTGTGATAGGCGGAACACTGATTCAATCTATTATAACACGAGCCAGTCTAGGGGGGGTGGGACCTTGCACACAGACCCAGCTCCGTGACATTTGAGTGCCGGAGGACAGAGGGAGGAGAGCTCTGCAGTCGCCGGTAGGACAGTCCGGCCATTCCCATGAGGCTCGGTTCACACTGGTGTGATGCGGGAACCACATTGATTCCTGTGCGGGTTCCCACATCACATCTGAATTGCAGGCAGTTAACATTGTGTGGACTGTGTGGGTGTCAATATAGAGTTGATGACACCCCCAAAACGGTTCACAGAACGCAGTGCGAACTGTTGAATTGGATGCAGTCGGATTGCATGGGTCTGAATGCCAAAAAAAAAAGGTTTTGGTGCAAGTGATGCAATGTGATTTCAGCCGTACAAACTGTTTGGCTGAATTTGCATCGCACAGACATCGCATGTGATGTGCACAGGAATGCGGTGCGGATTACATGCGATGTCTGCAAGCACATAAGGCTGAACCCAGTCCGACATGTCTCTTTTTCCCACAGGAGCAGAGATACAGAGCTGCCAGAGGGCGGAGCTATATGCATCATCAGGGGCCAGCTGCCTAAACTTGGAAAAGACCACCAGGCTCCTAATGTTTTCTGATAAGAAGATGACTGCAGCAGAGTGCTGGATTCCCTGGGCAACTGAGTATGTGAGTCAAGGACAATGCTGTGTAATAGCTAAGAATGGCATAGGAAAAATAAAAGGAGAAAGGAAAGCAGTTCTTCTTTAATAGTTCCAGTAGTGTTGGTCCAGTGCACCTGCACTACAAGAATGAACTAATCCTTAATGTTTAGGACTAGTAAAGCAATCTTATTGATCTGAGCCTTCATTCCTGCAGGCTCCTCCATGGTGAGGACTGGAACCTGCAGCCTCTTCTCATCTGCACTTTGATGGTCTAAGGTCCTCTGACATCGCCAAGACTGAATGAATGGGAGCGCGCCCAAGGAACAGTCCTTGCTCGAGCAAAGAGGAGCACCGTTTCCTGGGGGAGAGGAGGATCAGGTAAGTAAAAAGGGATTATACCATCCCAGACCTCAATGGACATTTACCCCCTTCAGTGCAGGCACAGTACTTTTGCTTTTTCTGAATAGAGCCCTAAGGCTAGATGTTTAAACCTTTGCATAACCCTACTGGTTCTATTACATTTTTTTTACCCCTATTTATTTTCAATGAGGACCTTCCCTTCTTTAAAATAAAGGTTCACAGGTCGCCATGGTGTGGAAGCTGAACATCAGATATCTGGCTCCAAGAATGACAAGTGTGTTGGTGGCCCCAGGGCATTTGTCCTTTTTACCAGTTAATAAAAAACTTGTGACTGATGAGTAACGTATTATCTCTACATAAGTTATTTATAGCCATGCAACCAATCAAATGTAAAAGATTCCTTGGTGGCATTGATGGTCATTCTCACCAAATAAGGCTTTGCTGATACCATGTGTGCCGACAGGGACTAAGCAGGTACTACTGCTTGCCTAGATACCAAACATATTGGGTGAAAGTATATTAAGTTTGCCATTACTACCTGTTTTGGTGGCAGTTTTCCTTGATATAGCGCTACTATTGGGTACAAAGTATTACTCTCATTGATTTCCTGTGATATTGTATCTTTTGTACACTCAACCTTGTGTGTCAGAGGCAGGGCTGCTGTTAGAAATCATGGGGCCTCATGCAGCCTACCCTAGAGGGCTCCTTTCCCCTGGCCGAAAGTGACTGAGGACATAGATTTATCAGTCCCTTTCTCTGTAGGCTCATCTGCACAGATGAATGAATAGGAAGCACTCCAAGGCATCCTTAACAAACTGAAGCATAATAAACACAGTTTACTATGCTTCAGTGATGAACGGACACAGGCGTGATTGGTACCGATCGCTTGCTGGGTTCATTCAGGAAAGGAACTGGCCAGTAACTGATGTATTTACCAGCCCCTTCCCCTGCTCTCTATCCTGAAACACCCCCCTGTGTGCCCACAGCAGCTGCCAGCGGGAAGGAGGGAAGATCACAGGGGACCCAGACAGCAGATGGAAGGGGTAGAACCCATGTGCTAGAACCCATCGCCCTGCAGTGCAGATGGAGGTGGAAAGAAGAGGAGAAGCTGTCAGTGCTGCTGGGGGAGGCATAAGGTGTCTGCAATAAGTACAGCCGGGCCTTCTGCTCAGCAGGTGTACTGGCCCCCCTTTTGAACTGATGGGGCCAGGGCCCAGTACAGGAGGGCTGGCTGTACTGCTTTATCAGCAGCCCTGGTCAGAGGGGCTGAGGTTCTTGAGAAGGTTGAGTCAAATAACAGAAGACCCAGTCTGTACAGTGGCTCCTATGTAGGTAGTGCTACATATTGGTATTTGAATGTCAATAGCCTGGTCACAGTTGGTTACGCTTTCAGCAAATTTAAACAAAGAAACTCTTTGGCCTCTAAGGGCGACATTGTTTTTGCACCCCTTTTATTTTCTCTGTTTTTTATACCTAGCCCTATATTATATTTTATGAAACTCTAACTACATTAATTCGTGTTGTTGTGTCTGCCTGGAGTTCAGCTTAAAAAAAAGAAAATTATTTGATGAAATAGTATAATAATATGACCAAATTAACAAAAAAATAATTTTTTTGTAGCTTTATTTTTATTTATTTTTTTCCACTTTTCAATGTTTTAGCTCCATTTTCTCCCGATAGGATAGCTTATCTGGTGATATACCATAGATTTCCCGTCTTCATCCTAATTGTTGTCAAGGCAATGACCCCAACAAGCCAGCAGAATTTAATTGACTTCTGCACCTGAAATATTCCTTGGAAACGAGAAATTGTCAAGCCAACTTATGAGTCACGATTTTGTTGTGGCACGTCCTCCTCTGTCTTTCATTACCATATTTCAGCTCCCTGTTAAATGGTAAATGAGGTAGCTGATAGTGCATTTCTTCTTTGTTTGAAGTGCTGTTTTTTTCCTCGTCCTTCTTCCTGCTCGGGGCAGTTGTGACATCAATCCATGCATGTCGCATCCCTCGGCGTACTTGTTACCAGCCGAGCTTGCAAATGGCACCAGACCTGCACAGGAACAAACATAATTAACTGATTGTAACCTTAATGCTTCTTGAATGAAATGCATAACAATCTCCATAGCATATGCAACCACGCCGAACACAATCTGGGCCGGCCCGTTAGTCCATCTGATTATACGAGGAAAGTATCATACATATTCCCATAGTAATTGAACTCCATTCCCAACCTGTAACAATGAGGAAATCTGCATAAGATTCCCGGAACATTTTGCCTCTGGCTTTCTATGTGATGTATTTCTGTCCTCTGCTGCAATGTAGACTTTCATCTCACCGTGTTTGCCTTCAAAGTGAAGATGTCCTTTGCTGACCTTGATAGCTTGTGGTCAAGAACCTGGTGATGTTCCTTTCTTTCCAGCCTAATTATTTCATGTAATGTATTAGTAGGATACGGTGTAAATTATATAGTAAAAGGTTATTCTGGTCATATTAGTATGATATCACCTAGAATAATGTCTGTAGGCTGCAGTCAATACCTTCATGAATCACAATATCCATTCAGTCTGCCTATAATATTTTGTTTTAATGTATCTGATATGATTACATAGACCTGAATCTAACATATTGATATTCATCACATTTTTATAAATTATTAGGAGGTGAACGGGAAGGAAATTGAAGTTCCATGCTGCACACTAATTCCAGGTGACTCAGCACGTGTCCATATGCCACACAAATGCAAAAAATACAAAAAATTCCACAGCATACTGCCCAACTAGTCAGTGCAAGAAGTCTATGTAAAATGTATCTAAACCCAGAAACAAATGTTTAATATAGTGCAGCTTACTAGTCCTTATATATAGTGTCTGCATTTTTTTCCAGGGTTTTTTCCTTTATTTTTATCTAGTGATCCTGCCAGTAACACACGTCCTGTCTTGGATCAACAACAATCATTCACCATACTGTATCTATGGAGTAGCCATTGTCACCCAAGCCTACTTCTCTGATTTTGACATAAAGTGAGCCTTCACCCCAAAAGATAATATTGTGTATACCTGGCTCCAGTCCCCTTCCTTTACCACAACTGGATATTTTTTTTTAAGGGCTGTTTTATTTTTTTGTGCTTCCTCCTTTTTCGCCTAGATGATAATAACATTGCACACACATTCTCAGATGTGTTAAAGGGCTCTGTTGGGCTTTGGGATCTGACCGAGACCTTCAGCACATCAGACTGCATGCAAGTTGGCACCGACACTCATAAATGGCCCCACAATAGCCGGCAGAAGAATAACCCCGCCGGGAGAAGACAGTGAATATCGATAGCGGCTGTAATCACAAATAAATCCAGCAGGCTGGTTGTACCCAAGTTGATCAATCGATCAAGTTGGTACATTCAGCCTGCACATTGATGGTTCGAATCTCGCCCGGTTCCTGCTGAATGACAAAATTCTAACCATTTATGGCCAGCCTAAAGTTTAATAGTCTGCACAAAGGTCATATTGTTTTGTACCCATACTTTTTTTCCTGCACCTGTCAACTTCTCAAGTCTATTTCCCATAGACTTGAATAGGGCCTTACTGGTGTGGGGAGGTTTTAAGCTTAAAACAGATTAGGAGGCTAGGAAAGGTGAGCTGGGGAATAGAATCCCTAAGGTGAACCTGTACTTTAAAGCACACCAGGCATTGAACAAATATACGGACTCCCATTGTTCCCTTACCCTCAAACTGGGTATTCTTCACATTTACTGAGGCTAAGAGACAATTCCCTTACAAAATGAACAGCCTATTTTCCTTTAATAAATCAACTCCAAAGTATTGAAATAAGGGGTCAGTGTGAACTAGTCAACAAGCTTTTTCAAAAGGAGAAGTAAACAACGGTATACTCAGTGGAGTTGATTTGCTGAACGCAAACAGGCTGTTCACTTTGCAAAGAAAGTTGCACTTTGCAATGGAATTTGACCCAGATTAATTGGAAATTTGTTCAGTGAATGGGTTGAAGCTCTGCTGATTTCCACCATCAAGCAAAAATGCTATTATTTTTCTTGCACATGCTTGGGTATTCTTTGCAAAGTGAATCGCATTCTCTAAGCTCTTGAGCAAATTCCCTTACAAAGTGCAACTTCTCTTGAATGAACAGCCTATTTGCCTTTAGTAGATCAACCCCAATGTTTTTTTTTTAGCTACAGATTTCTTTTATCTGTCATGTTCTCAGAGTTTTCATATGACCAGGTCATTGCAATTGTGTCAATAGTCTTTGCAGTAGCTAAGAAGTTCATTTAGGTGAAGCTAGATTAAAATGTGGGAGTTCAGGAATGCTTGTTTGGCATAATTTTGTTGCTTCAGGAAATTCTTGTTTTCAAACCACAGGCAATTTTTAGAACATGCAAACCTTTGCATGTTTTTCCCCAGCAGGTATAATCTTTCAGTGGATTCCAAAGTAATCAAGACAAGTATACAATTATGTGGGCACCAGTAGACTCATTTGCATCCATACTTTTTCTCTAGGGCCTCTTGGAGCCTGAAGCATACTGTAATCACAGGAGGGAATATCAAATGTTACAAGTTTATCGGTGTTTTTCTGGCAATCCATAAGACATGAAAACATGTCTGATCTTCGTACTTTATGTACTCAGAATCAAAATGAACAAGAGACACTGCAAGGAAATGTGGGATTTCTAATTTAAAGGTCCCCAAATTCGACAAAAAAAATAAGTTTTTATTGTCATTGGTTATCTTTATTTACATTTTGAAGCTGAAGACAAAAAAAGTGTTTGGTCATCTATGTAAAAATGTAATACATTTAGGCTTTGAATGAAATTTGACTTCTGAATTCAGCTTCTGCTATCCCAGGGGTAGTGACAGATAAGAATGTAGCACCTCCTAGCTGCAGGTTCAGCTAATCCACAGAACCTTCACAGGCCAACTTCATGATTCTAGGTGATGGTGGGTCCAAGACCCCAGAGTCTGCTCACTTTTCTGTGGCCTCAAACCCACACAGGGAAAAAACTCTCACTTACACAAGGGAGGCCCCTCAGCTTCTGGCAGTTCCAGGCCTAGCCTGTAGGGGGAGCATGGGGTCCTAGATTACAGGGCACATGGGAAGGCCCTTTTTACTACAGCCATGTCAACGGGCCCCCCTTTACTAGTTCATCCCATTTCTCACTGAGTTGTTCTCAAAGTCTCAATATTTCAGATATAGGGGCACCCTCTCAATGAACACAAATAAGGGGCAACTCAGTTTGGTTTTGTCTCGTGATGCTTACGACAGTTCTTTCTGTTTGCATAATAAAGTTAATTTGCACATCATCTCTGGATAAATCAATAATCTGTTCAGTTGTATTATACAACACCACATCCCGGATAAGTACTGTGTATAGAAAACCAAGCACAAGCAAAAATTTTATTTTTCAGGTGTTGAGTCATTCTCTCAGAATAAACTTACAGACACATGTATAAATAAAAGCAATCACTTTATTAAAACATCATGTAAAATTTGTTGGGGTACAGATCCCTTAAAAACCAATATAATGGTAAACAGAGAGGCACCCTCATATGCTGTAAATAGATACATTTGGACACCTTAGATTGTAAGCTCTTTGAGGGCAGGTACCTGAAATAAATAAATAAAAATAAGTATAGAGACCAATGAAGAGTGGCGTCTAATGGTCGTCAATGCACTATTGAACACCGCACAGAGACATCCAAAGAAATTGTAATATAAAGAACATATGCACATGTATCAATGAGGGGTGCAAACAACTCAACGCGTTTCACATTATCAGCTTCTTCAGGGGTACATGGGATGCCACTGGAGATGGTTGATAAAACAATATCACAAAAAAGACCATCCAAAAACAGGGCGGGTGAAAACAGGTCTGGTATATAACCTCTAGAGATGTAGCCGCAGGACTGGAAGGTTAAGAAAGTGGCAGAAGGTGTCCAGGAATCCGGCCAGGAGATCCGAAAAAACAATGCCCAAAAAGGAAGCTGCAAGAGCCTATTCATCTAGCAATATGCAGGGACCTGCGCAATTGAAACAGTAAGGATCCGAACTGCAGAAGTCCCCTTGCCTCACCTTTGATGGAGGTAATATAGGGTTCCACAAGCACTGCTAGGGGAATACTGGGGAGGGGTTGTAATGTTGTGTGTGGCTGCTGTTTACCATTCCATGGGTTTTTTAAAGGGTCTGTACCCCAACAAATTTTAATATGATGTAATAAAATGATTGCTTTTATTTATACGTGTGTCTGTAAGTTTATTCTGAGAGAAGGACTCAACACCTCATTTTTGCTTGTGCTTGATTTCCTTGCACATTATCTCTATTTCTCTGACAAGCCTGATTTGGAGTCACTACCCACATAAGAGATTACTTCAATATAGTATTTTATCTACTCTGGTATTGCAGCTATCCTATCTCCACTCTTCTAGGGGTATATTTTCTGTCTTTCCCCCAAAAAGGCTTTCTGGACCAGGACCCTCCTTTGCCACTAAAGCAATAATACTCCTTCCTCTCCAGCCACCACTGATTCCTTGACACTTCCAAAGGACACACCTATATTAGAGAGTAAGGCTGCATTCACACCTGAGTGTAGCGTTTTCAAGCAGAAAATCGTGTGAATTTACCGTGATTTTGTGGCGTTTTTTGCTGCGTTTTTTTACCTCGATTCGCTGCGTTTTTTGCCGCGATTTTCCGTGATTTTGTGCAGGGCAAAAGGTCACCAATGTTAAGAGAAGAAAAACGCCCAAATCTGCTCAATTCGAGTGACAAAAAAGGGTCTGGAACTTGTTTGAGCTTCAGGCATTCGGCTTCAGGCGACATGGAGTGGAGATGTGAACCATCTCCATTGAGAATAATAGATTTTTTCCCCTCTAGCATTTTTTAGCTTCAGGCTTCAAGCTACAAAACACTCAGGTGTGAATGGGGTCTAAGAGGTGACAGACCCTGCCCTCCTTCATAAGAGGAACCAGCCTCCAATTTATTTAATGATTACAACATCTTCTTCTTGCTGTGTGGTGTAGAAAAAGGTAGGGACTTTGCACTTTGAGGATATTTTCTCTCTCATCTCGACTACTGCAACTCCATTCTCATTGGCTTACCTTTACATAGGTTATCACTCTTCAGTCCATCATGAATGCTGCTGCCAGACTCATCCACCTTACAAACTGCTCAGTGTCTCCTATACCCCTCTCTGTCAATCTCTCCATTGACTGCCTCTCACCCAACTAATCAAATTCAAAATACTAACAATAAATTACAAAGCCACCCACAACTCTGCCCCATCTACATCACTAACCTAGTTTCAAAATACCATCCAAATCATCCTATTCGTTCCTCCCAAGACTGCCTTCTCTCACCTCTTCCCATACTCTCCTCCAGGACTTCTCCCGAGCCTCTCCCATACTTTGGAGTTCCTTACTCCAATCTGTCTAAATATCTGCAACTCTAGCCCCTTTTAGGCGATCAACGAAAACTCATCTATTCAGAGAAGCCTATACCTTCGCTTACTACACTATGGAGGTTGTGTTTGCCTTTTCTCTTTTGTTTTTAAGAGATGAAAACGAATGTAGCCACCACATTTAAGGATTGGGGACAGTAAGAGAATGGGAGAGATATGGAATAAAATGTATCGCTCAGCTATACCAAGATGGTGCCCTGAAAACCTTTCAGGAACTGAGAGACTATTCTGCTCTACCAAATAAATCCTTGTATAAGTATTTGCAAGTCAGGCACGCACTGGAGGAGCAGGGAAAGTTCTAATTTCGAAAATATACCCACATATAAACAAGGGGAGAATGGGAGGGATAGAGACCTTTATGTATAAGAGGAAGTGGGAAAAAGACGTGGGAGATATCTCCGAAATACAATGGAATAGAATTCTTGAACTGGCTCCGTTGGTATCACTCTCTCCCTCTCAAAGGATGTCACATCTGTTCTTATTATATAGAACCTATTATACTCCTCATAAACTTTTTCAATTTGGCCGACGGCCGGACACAAGCTGATATGGAGGGAGACATGAGTCACATGTTTTGGAGATGCCCGAAGTTGATCCGCTACTGGATGGAGGTGACAGGAACCATTGATCGGGTGTTTGGAACCTCCACCAGGATGGAGGCAAAGTATTGTCTCCTGGGATTAGTTGAAGGAGTTGGAAACCCAGGAAGCAGCCAGAGGCAGTTCTGAGATGCCTATTTCAGGCAAGGAAACTGATTGCCCCAAGATGGTTGTCGGTGTCGCCTCTGTCCAGTAGAAAATTGATAAATAGCATGAATGTGGTAATTCTTAAAGAGAAAGCGTTATATATAAAACAAGGGACTTTAAAGAAATATGACAAGATGTGGAAACCTTGGTGGGAAGCCAGAGGGATTGATATGTGAATAATAATAGTGTGGAAAAATAATCTAACGATGAAAAGTGACCCAATAGGAATTAAAGTTAGAGGGCAAATGAAGAGGATGGAAGTGTGCGAGAACGGGGATGAGAGGGAAGTGTGATAGAGTAGGAATCTAGATTAAATGGAACATCAGATAGGATGGCCCCCATGATACCAATCCCCTCTTAGGCCACCCAAGATATGAACAATTTTTTTTTTTTGTTATATTCTTATCTGATAAGGCGATGGCAGAGAGTGGGGGAGGGGGCTGAGGGAATATTTGATTTTGATGTATTTTGTAAACAAAATAAATATCTTAATAAATAAATAAAGTTTAAAAAAAAAAGGATTGTTAAGCTGCAATATATTACATTTTTATTTTTCAGTTTAATACTGTTTTAAAGTACGACAGTGCCAATGCTATGGACATTTAAATATTTGCATATTGTAAACAAGCAGTGAATGAGCACTCACTGACCTCCATAACTGCAGGAACAGTTGAGAAATTCATTCTAAAGTTTCACAGCAGAAGCATTAAAATTGCAGCTCAGCTCCCCTTACTTACTGCGACAGCAGGGACTTGGCAGCCTGACAGCCTTCTAAGCTAAATAAGTTACAGGTGCACTAAGCTGTTCAGAAACTGACTGCAAGCTGAATTTAGGGTCTTTGTTTTGAGAATGATGTAAAGCGGTTCTTCAACCTTTTTTACAAAATAATTTAAAGTCAGCAGCTACAAATACTGTAGCTGCTGAATCTCAATAAAAGAACACTCACCTGTCCAGGGGTCCAGCACCATGCTCACCTGAACTGCTCCTTCAATGGTCTTTGGGGATCTGGCACCGACATTTTTACTGTGGCCATGTGACTTTGTAGCTGACTGCCCATTACACATACATGAGCTGCACTGCACTCTGTGAATGGTCCTGCAGCCTTGTGGGACCTATGTCATGTTACAGAAGGTTTGTGGATGGGGGAGAACTTCCAGTGGATCTCTGCTGCAATCCAACTGAAAGGGGGAGCGGGTACCTGTTTTTGACAAAAAAGTGCCAAAGTTAGAATAGGAGTGAGGGAGGAGGGCATACAGTGGAACTTTCCTTTTAGGGTGAAATTCCACTTTAAGCCTTGCTCACACTAGTGCAATTTCAGAATCAAGTCACACAGAATCACATGACAATGGAACTCACATTATTCTCTATTATACAGGACAACATGGTGCATTTTTGGTGCCACTTTGGGGTGATTACAACACAATTCTGGCCCCATAGACTTAACAACCTGCATCCAGCCCTCATCCTCCCTCTATAAAAATATGCAGTAGAATCAAAAACGCGTAAAAAATGCAACCACGTGCCACCACATAATCACAATGAAAATCTGATCAAATCTCTTTTTGTATTGTTGACTTTGGGGTCCCCAAGGAATTCCTTTAATTTTCAGGGATTTTCTCTTACTTCCTGTTTGGCTATGGGACAGGAAGTGAAGGGGAATCTCTGCAATGGGACACAGATGGTGAAAAGAAATCTGACAGGGGCTATAACTCTCCCTTGCGCTATCCAAAATGAAAAAAAATGTTTTGCTATAGTTATAATTTAAGTTAAAGTGGTTTATAAAGGCTGAAAGTTTTTTACCTTCATGCAGTCTCTGCATGAAGGTAAAAAAATATTCTGTTTGCAGAAGCCCCCCCCCCCCCCCGCCCCACTAATACTTACCTGAGCCCACTCTCAATCAAGCAATGTCCATGAGAGGACCCGGGACCCTCACTCCCGATTGGCTTTTGTGAGCACCGGATGTCATTGGCTCCTGCTGCTGTCAATCACAGCCAGTGAGCCAATCAGGAGATGGTGGAGGCGGGACTGTGCCACAGCTCTGTTTCTGAATGGACACACAGAGCAGTGACTGAGCTTGGATGTCCCCATAGCAAGCTGCTTGCAGTGGGGGCATCTCGGCAGGAGGGAGGGACCAGGAGCTCTGTGAAAAATCACTGCAGAGCAGGTAAGTATAACATGTTTGTTATTTTTTTTAATAAAAACTGAGACTTTAAAATCTCTTTAAGTCTATAAGTTAACTGCTACTTCTGACCAAGAATCACTGCAACTTTGATGAAGTGCAGCCAGCTCACCTTACTTTTATAATAATTGTATTTAGCTACAAAATGAGTTTCTGCCTCCCAAGGTCACCTTTTGCAGTTGCATTGTTGCAGCTTCTCCTTTCTTTGTGAAAGATAGCAAGCAACTTAGAGTGGTTGGGATAAAGAATGAATGGCTTATTTTACATATCTCAGCAACTGATGTATCAAAAGTACTAGATTACTAGCAGCAGGGCAATTTTAAGCAGTAGTCTGATGTGCTACATACTGTATATCATAGGTAAAAAAAAAAAAAAGCCATTGGCAAGGCAATCATTCATGTTGGCACTGAGAACGTCTAGATTTCAGTGTTAATAGTTCAGGCCCTGGATACAGGAAGCATGATTAGACGTTGGATGAAGATAAAGGGAGGTCCTAGTGTTAGTTAAACTTGGTTCAGACTCTGCATTGAAAACAATTTTACCATTTATGATTGTGCTTTCTCCCTGTGTATACTTGAAGACTTAATTTTAAATATTAACTGGTGTATTCAAATAATCTGTGGTAATCTTTTGATTTTAAATATACTTTAGGTGAGCCGTTCACAACCAGGGTTCCACGGAAACCCAATGGTACTTACCATTATTGCTAAGGGTTCCCTTTATCAATGAGAAATTTTGTGTCTCAGTTGAGTAATAATTGACCACACTAATCTTAACAGCTATCTGGTGGGGGGTTTCTACTCACTGGCCACCAATGTATGGAGCATTCTTCTTACTGACCTCCATTATAATGGGCATCTTCTTCCCACTGACCAGCAATGTATGTGGCATTCTTCTGAATGGCCACCAGTGTAACGGACCTACTGGCTAGTGGCTACCAAAGTAATGGGCCTTTTCCCAAACTGGACCAACTAACCACCCTGGACTTTGTAGGGTGACTAACAATAAAAAAGATAAATGGTCTTTCTCCCACTCACCAACTATCTGAGGAAACACTGCATGTTTTACTGTTTGCATTTCTTTTTTGAGCTATCAATATTGTTTAATTTTGTTATTATTACTAAAAATATTTTGTTGTACAGAGTACAGGGAATCAGTTCACAGATCTTCAACTGATGATAGCAGAGTGGGCAGATGATACACCCGTGTCTGCTCAGTATCTGCAGCGCGGACACAGACAGAGCCCTCTCTGCTGTATGGATGGCCAGGAGTGAGCGGACTGCACTGTCATTTACACCTGACTACCTCCGATCTGCTCCACCTAAACCAGAGTGCCTTTCCTTTTTTTTTTGTGGACCCAATTGGATCTGGAGGTAGTCAGTTGTAAACAGACAGTGCAGTCCATTCAGTTTTTTTAAAATGGACCTTATCAGAAAGTCTACAGTATCTGAAAACCTGATCGTAATGCCAGTGTGAAAGGGGTCTAAAGCCTCGTACACGCGATTGGATTGTTGGCCAACAAAACCGTGGATTTTGTAAAAAGGGCGTTGGCCCAAACTCGCATACTCACAACCACACAATTGTTGGCCAACAATTACGAACATAGTGATGTACTATGTTGTTTTTCAGCTCTTTACGCTACCCTTTGGGCTCCTTCTGCTAATTTCTTGTTAGTAGAAGTTCGGTGAGTGTTGATTCACACTTTTCACTTTGTGCTTTTCATTTCCTTTCTGAACAGTCATTCGTCAACCAGCCATGTTGCGGAATTGGAGGAGATAACGTTATTTATTATTGGCCTTGGAGTTATTGCTTTGACATTATTTTTTTGTTGAATAATGATTTGATTTGGTATATTTTCTATATTTTTGGATGCATAGAATGCACTTTTTGGTTAAGTTCTATTGGCAGATAACATGTCTAATTTTATTTGTTTTCTTTTTTTAATGCACAATAAAAAAATTGTGTAAAATAATACTTGACTATGTGTTTTAATTTAAATGACAGTTTGGGAGTAGACAGTTACATTTTAGAAAATACAATGTAAAAATGACAAGGGACACCAACATAGTTGTATCTTTGATCTTAAATACTATGGGATAATGGTGTTGTGGTAATTTGCCCAAATAAAAAAATTAAAAAGCGTAATAATATTATTCTTGATATCACTAGAAAATAAAAGCCTTTGAAAATTTGTTTGTAATAACTCCATCAGTATCACCAGCAAAGCAGCTTCATTATTATCCCATTAAAGAAGAAGAGAATTGTGCGCCGCATTTCGAGATTTCATAATTTGCCACGTCACAAATGTTAATTCTCCATTACGAACACTAGTTTACAAGACCGCCCATTTCTGGCTCATCCTTGCTTCCGAGAATGCATGTTTGTAGTTTGGACTTTTGTCCAACTGACTTGTGTACACACGCTCAGAAAATACGACAACACACATTTGTCCGCAGAAAATCTATAAACCTGTCATTCAACATTTGTCCACGGAAAGTTGGCCAACAATTGTCCGATGGAGTGTACACACACGTTCAGATTGTGTGTATGAGGCTTTACTCTTTTATTTCTTCTTATATCTCAACTGTCTGGAGTAAGCTAGCAGCTGAATGGAGCTGGGGATATATCATTGGCTGCTAGGAGGCCAATAGCTGTACAGTTGACAGCTCCCTACATTAAGATAAAAAAACTTTCTTTTTGCTGCAGCCCCCCTCAGCCCCCCTAATACTTACCTGAGCCCCATCTCAAACCAGCGATGTTGCACAAACGACTTGGTTATCCGGAACTATGCCTCCTGATTGGCTGAAACACACAGTGGGACCAAATGGCGCCATTGGCTCCTGTTGCTGTCAATCAAAGTCAGTGAGCCAATGAGGAGAGAGAGGGGCGGAGCCGATCCGTGGCTCCATGACTGAATGGACACACAGAACAGCAGCTCGGCTCGGGTGCCCTGCAAGCTGCTTTCTGTGGGAGCACTCGGCAGGAGGGAGGGGCCTGAGAAGAGGAGGATCGGGGCTGCTCTGTGCAAAATCACTGCACAGAGCAGGTAAATAGAACATGTTTGTTATTTTTAAACAACAAAAAAAAAAAAGCAAGACTTTAGTTTTACTTTAATTCAGCAAGCTAAAGTTAAGCCTCGTTCACACGATCGGATTTTCCAAGGGGAAATGTGTGATGACAGGCTGTTGGAGGAAAATACGACCGTTTGTACGCTCCATCAGAAAATTTTCGGATTTTCCGCAGACAAATGTTGGATGGCGGGTTTTAAAATTTTCCGAAAGAAAATGTCTGTTGTCGTATTTTCCGAGCGTGTGTACACAAGTCCGTCAGACAAAAGTCCAAAGTACAAACACGCATACTTGGAAGCAAGGACAAGCCTCCGTAAGGGAGAATTGACATTTGTGACGCAGCAAATTATGAAATCTCGAAAATGCAGCACACAATTCTCTTCTTCTTTAATGGGATAATAATGAAGCTGCTTTGCTGGTGATACTGATGGAGTTATTGCAAAAGAATTTTCAAAGGCTTTTTTTTCTAGTGATATCAAGAATAATATTATTATGCTTTTTTTTATTATTTGGGCAAGTTACTACAACACCAGTTTTTATCCCGTAGTTTTTATAATCAAAGATACAACTATGTTGGTGTCCCTTGTCAATTTTACATTGTATTTTTTTAAATATAACTGCCTACTCCCAAACTGTCATTTGAAGTAAAACACATAGCCAAGTATTATTCTACACATTTTTTTTATTGTGCATTAACCACTTGCTTACTGGGCACTTAAACCCCCCTCAGTCCCAGACCAATTTTCAGCTTTCAGCGCTGATGCACTTTGAATGACAATTGCGCGGTCATACAACACTGTACCCAAATGAAATTTTTATCATTTTTTTCCCACAAATAGAGCTTTCGTTTGGTGGTATTTAGTTACAGCTCGGAGTTTTATTTTTTGCTAAACAAACAAAAAAAGATGCAAAAAAAAAAAATCATGTTTTAATAGTTTGTTATAAAATTTTGCAAACGGGTCATTTTTCTCCTTCATTGAAGTGCGCTGATAAGGCGGCACTGATAGGCTGCATTGGTGGGCACTGATGGGCTGCATTGGTGGGCACTGATAGGCTGCATTGGTGGGCACTGATAGGCTGCACTGGTGGGCACTGATAGGCATAGTTAAGGCGGCACTAATAGGCACAGATAAGGCGGCACCGCCGGGCACAGATAAGGCGGCACTGATGGGCAAAGATGGGCACAGATAAGATGGCACGGATGGGTGGCACGGATAAGTGGCACGGATGGGTGGCACGGATGGGCACTGATAGGTACCACTGATAGATGGGACTGATGGGCACTGATAGGTGGCACTGATAGGTGGCTCTGATAGGTGGCACTGCTGGGCACTGATGGGCGGCACTGCTGGGCACTGCTGGGCGGCACTGCTGGGCACTGATGGGCGGCACTGGGGTGCAGCACCTTTGAGGCAGATTGTGGGCACTGTGGGTGGCACTGTGGGTAGCACTGTGGGTGGCACTGCTGGGTGGCACTGTGGGTGGCACTGTGGGTGGCACTGTGGGCACTATGGGCACTGCTGGGTGGCACTGACGGGGGGCACTTACTTTTATTCAGGATGGCACTGCAGGCGGCAGGTGGGCACTGGCAGGGGGCAGGTGGTCGCTTGTATTGCTGGCCGTGATCGGGACTGATGTCCCGATCACGGCCGCCGCTGATCGTGTTTTTTTTTTTTCCTCGCGCTGTCAGCGCGAGGAGGAATAATAGCCGATTACCGGCTCCGTTCTATCACATGATCAGCTGTCATTGGCTGACAGCTGATCACGTGATAAGGGGTCGGGATCAACCCCTTGCACGGATCGGTGATCAGACGAGTCTCATGGACTCGCCGATCACAGAGCGCGCCGCGCGTGCCCCTCAGGGGGCGCGCAGGCCGCTCGTACACGGAAAACACGGAAAAGTAATGCCGTCATTTGGCAATAGCGCGGATCCCAAGTGGTTAAAAAAAGAAAACAAAAAAAATTAGACATGCTATCTGCCAATAGAACTCAACCAAAGTGAATCCAAAAATAAAGAACATTTTCAAAGGCTTTTCTTTTCTAGTAATATCAAGAATAATATTATTACGTTTTTTATTTTTTTATTTGGGCAAATTACCACAACACCATTATCCCGTAGTATTTAAGATCAAAGATACAACTATGTTGGTGTCCCTTGTCATTTTTACATTGTATTTTCTAAAATGTAACTGCCTACTCCCAAACTGTCATTTGAAGTAAAACACATAGTCAAGTATTATTCTACACAATTTTTTTATTGTGCATTAAAAAAAAGAAAACAAATAAAATTAGACATGTTATCTGCCAATAGAACGTAACCAAAAAGTGCATTCTATGCATCCAAAAATATAGAAAATATACCAAATCAAATCATTATTAATGAACCAAAAAAGTAATGTCAAAGCAATAACTCCAAGGCCAATAATAAATAACACGTTATCTCCTCCAATTCCGCAACCTGTCTGGTTGATGAACGGCCGTTCAGAAACTACCTGAAAAACACAAAATGAAAAGTGCAAAGTGAAAAGTGCGAATCAAAACTCACCAAACTTCTACTAACATGAAATTAGCAGAAGGAGCCCAAAGGGTGGTGCTAAAGAGCTGAAAAACCACATAGTAGGTCACTATGTTTGTGTTTGTTGGCCGACAATTCCTTGCCATTTGTATGCAAGGCAAGTTTGGGCCAACGCCCTTCTGACAAAAGTCCATGGTTTTGTTGGCCAACAATCCGATCGTGTGTAGGAGGCTTAAGAAGCTGATTGGTTACTATGCACAGCTGTATCAGATTCTGAGTTTGCCAGCTTTAGTAATTATGCCTGTGAGTATGCTTTAACAACTGCCAAGTCAACTATAGAAATATAAATGGGCATATTCCTGTACTCACCTGTATCTCAGAAATGCTTGCCTTTCCTCTGCGAGAGGAATCATTGCTCACACACAGCTCAGCTATAAGTGACTTAATCTAATTTTAGATAAATGACATTGGTGCCGGCAATATTTAAGCAGAATGGTAGTCTCCTGCTGTTATCAGGATTACTGATTATCAAATCAAGCATCATTTCAGTGCTGGTTAGATGACTTTAGTTGGCAAGTTTCTAATTTCAGCTGCAGACTGCTTGTCTATTGTTATATTGGAATTAACCATCTGTGCAGAGGTAAGAGTGTCAGCGAGTAAAGAAACACACACCGACTCATTACTTAGAGCTTTCTTCCCAAACACCTTAGTAAATGATTTATTTTATCTGTCAGCAAATATTCATCTAGTATTTTGATGTTTTGTGCTGGAATACATTTTAGATGCCATGAATATTAAAGTGGTTGTATGCACCCTGAAGTGAAAAATGAAAAAAGTATATTGTTATATAGTGTGCACTTGCCTTGATCCAAAGTACCTACTGTGATTCATTTCTGACAGTCAATGCCGACACCAGACAATCCCAGGAGATGCCCCCCTGCACACAACAGGGGCTTGACAGCCTCGGCTGTGCATGTTTCCCTGTGAAATAGAGTAGAGGGGGTGTCTAATATCTCCACTCAAGTCTTAGATTACACTCAGCTACATATTATATGCTGTGCAATGTGTGACATCAAAGCCCCACCCCCAAAGCTGTGTAAAATGTATGCCTTAGGAGGCTCTAGAGAATAGAAGGCTGCAGATAAACAGGTACAATATTTATAGAAGGATTTGTTTCACCTCTGTGAATCACTTAAGGCCAGTCACTTTAATGGGTATACTATATGTAAGGGCTGACATCCACTTTAACACACAATCTGACCAGCATACAGTTTTACATATGCCCCTTATACGGTATGTATACAGCAGGGATATGCAATCAGCGGACCTCCAGCTGTTGCAAAACTACAAGTCCCATCATGCCTCTGCCTCTGGGTGTCATGCTTGTGGCTGTCAGAGTCTTGCTATGCCTCATGGGAGTTTTAGTTCTGTAACAGCTGGAGGTCCGCTAATTGCATATCCCTGGTAAACAGTATACTGTATAAGCATTATTGTATACATACCCATTCTTTTCTTTTTTTCAGCAATATGCTGTTGCTGAAATGATTTGCACCCATGTTCACCCATGTGAACTGCACCCATTTATTCACTAAAGCTTTACCTATGAATATTCTACATATATGACCACTTCAATTTTTAAATCTGATTCGATTTGGAGGAAACATAATTTATAAAGTGGAACTCATCGCTAGTACAAGTACATGAATCTGTCTATGATAGC